>NC_140165.1:276503999-277126499 GCF_963971535.1 Notolepis coatsorum
GAGAGAGAGAGAGAGAGAGAGAGAGAGAGAGGGGGGAGAGAGGGAGAGAGAGAGAGGGAGAGAGAGAGAGAGGGAGAGAGAGACAGAGACAGAGAGAGTGAGAGAGATGTTAATAAAGTTATTATATTATATATATTAAGTCCAATTATATTAAAGAATTCGTTTAGAGAATTAGCTCAGCTCTGAGAAGTGAGAAAAAACGGCATGTGAAAATAATATTTCTGCAAGCAAGCAACAGGAAACCACTGTTGTGCGCAGATGCGCAGATGCGGAGGAATTCTGGGATGATACCTGCATACCGCATGTCGTGAGTTGCAGCAGCAGCCAGCAGCAGCCATCAAGTTAGCTGAAGCAGCGCACGTCAAGTTTCTTTCATGTGAGTATAAATATATTTTTTATAAATTTGCGGTTATCTGTGGTCATTTAATCTGTTTGGATATGCAATTTGTAGATGCAAATTGCGTGAGCTGCTAGCGCATCTTTTATAGTTAATGGCTGTTCAGTATAATTAAGCTAACTCGGTCTCCATTGTCTTCTTAAACAACTGCCTGCATGCATGCTGTGTGCAATTAAAATATTATGGCACACCGAAATGATGTTGTTTCATGCAAAATATTAAGTGTTCGATATTGGGTCAAGTGCAAGTGTGAGTTATAGTGCAGGTAAACATGGTGTCGCCATGCGTGCATGCATGCTGTGTGCAATTAAAATATTATGGCACACCGAAATGATGTTGTTTCATGCAAAATATTAAGTGTTCGATATTGGGTCAAGTGCAAGTGTGAGTTATAGTGCAGGTAAACATGGCGTCGCCCTCGTGCGTGCCATGCATGTCAAGCCGCATCTCCATTTTAGGTTTGTTTGCACATTATGTCCTATTATCGGGTTTGAGGGAGATTAATTTGGTTAGGTTGAGTGTCATGCAGGCGTCGCGTCCTCATGGCATGCATGGTCGAAGCCACATATCTCCATTTCTTTGAGCTTGTAAATTGATGTTTGTAATAGATATATATTTTTGACAAAAGGAGGTTTGAGAGAGATATTAATTCACACTCTCATTCATCTCCGCTCTCTCTCTCCCTCCCTCTCTCTCTATCTCCTCTCTCTCTCTATCTCCTCTCTCTCGCTCTCTCTATCTCCTCTCTCTCGCTCTCTCTCTATCTCCTTCTGATTGATGGTTAAACATTCAAACTGTGAAAATTATGATCATGTTTTTGTAAGCTAATATATAGTATGAACTTGTTATATTGAGTTGTAAGTTATTCTGGTATATGTTTCATGGAGGTCTAAACGTTGTATTTTTTCCCTTGCCTTTCAGGTAGCAAGTGCTGCTGGGAAATATTCAAATGAGCCAAACAGTAAGCTGATTATTTTTAAATATAAAAACACATTTGTGAGATGGGACTGTATCGTTGAGACCAGAACATAGTTTATTAATCTGTTTCCACAGAGCTCAGTTTTTTCTCATAGTTCCAATATGGTAGTCTGGCAGTGTAAATTGTGTGCAGCTTTTTTGACTTCTAGAATACAGTTATTTAAACACTACAGACTGCAACACAGCCACTTTTCCAGAGTCAGTCCTCTTCCATGCCTCCATACTGATTGTATCTGTAAATTTAATACGCTAAATGCATTAAGTACTCATTTGTCAAGATATCATACTGCACAACTTAGCAATAGACCAGAACAGAGTCTGAGCCCTGTGGTAATAAAATGCCCTTTGTGCGCATTTCGGGAACCCTTTTCTAAATCAATTTTCTTAAGTCATCTCAGAAAGCATTTAAAAAATAATGAAACAGTGACATGCCCATATAAGGATTGTAGCTATAGCACAAATGTTTACTCTTCATTCAATTGCCATAAAAACAGAGTACACCAATTAAGTCTTGCATCAGACTTAAAAGCTGTCGTTGTTGAGGATCCCCAAGACAGGATTTCTGAGGTCACTAGTGATTTGCATGAAGAATGTCCAGGCCAGAGCATAGAAGTGGTGGATGATGATGATCAATGTGACACTGACAATCTAAGAAATCAACTTAAAATGAACCTATCTTCCTTGTTCCTAAAGATGCAGGCTATCCTCCATGTCTCAAACACAGCTATTCAAGAAATAGTAGACCACTTGAATCAGGTCTTCTCCTTATCTCAGCCATTGATCAAGGAGTCAGTTAATGACATATTGCAGAGAAATGGTCACAATATTGCAGAACCTACACTGGATGAAGTTGTTGGCGCTGTCATGAACTGCAATGTTCTGTCTACATCTACCTCTGAAGGTGCAGAGTTGTGTTCAACCAAGCGCAGAAAAAGCTTTATGGAGCGCAACTATCCATGTGTAATGCCAGTAGAGTATCAGTTGGAGCAACCAGGACATACCAGCATGTATGTTCCCATCCTTTCAATGATTCAAGAGTTGTTTAAAAACACAGACATCCTTGACAAGATTACAGAACCAAATACTACATCTGGTCAATATGTGTCATGCTCTGATGGCTCCCATTTCCTTGAAAATGAGTTACTGAACTGATCACATTCACAAAAAGGTCACGTGACTACGGCGGTATGGCACGGTAGTTCGCTCTCGTAAGTGACAGACCAATTAAGTTATTATTTCACCTCTAAAGAAAGAAAAATCCGCGCAACTTCAGGAAAAGGTTTCAATACACTAGATGTGTGAATGACACGTCCTGGCAACCGTGCAGAGACAAGACTGTTGTCTAAGAAACGTGAAATCGATTGGCGTTCTGCCAAACAAATTATGTCAGACAAAGACACCCCTGCTTGGGCGTCGCACCTAATTGCGGAGGTATCTATCATCAAAGATTCATTCCAGCTAAGGTTTGATGAGCTCAGTGAATCGATCAACGGAGTAAAGAAGGACACACGGGCTATTCTGCAAAGAATATCCAACGCGGAGAACCGTATTGGAGCGGTAGAAGACCAGATGGCCGTAGACGGCAAAACTTTGAAAGACCTGACGGGAGACGTGGACTACTTGAAAACCAAATTAACCTACATGGAAGCGCAGAGCAAGAGAAATAACATCGTATTGGTCGGCCTGAAAGAGGGAGAGGAAGCCGGTGACCCGAATAATATGATTAATGGCATTCTGAGATACATCCTGGATTTAAAGGACACTGACCAGGTACCAGAGGTAGAAAGGCACCATCGGACTCTCCGACCCAGACCAGACCCATCGGCACCTCCTCGCCCGTACATTATACGGCTGCTGAGATGGAACGACAGGCAGGACATCTTGAGAGCCGCGGGGAAGAAAAAGAAGCTGACATGGGGAGGAAGGCCGCTTCACGCATTCCAGGATCTACCCGTGGAAATTAAAAAGCAGCGCGCCGGTTATACCGACATCAAGAAGAAATTGTGGGACGCGGATGTCCGTAATGGTATACTGTACCCTGCGAGGCTGATAGTCACCATCGACGGCGAAACATGCATCTATAATAACCCCACGGATGCAGCGAAAGGATTGAAGATCAAGCTTCCTAATATTTTTGGTTAATGGACAGAGCATAGAGGTATGACACGCCCACCACTCACTGACAGTTGACAGTTGACAGTAGACATGACAACTGAGTTATTTAGTGTGGGTGATGACTTGAGCAAGATCCCGTGCAAGGTATGCAATGAACATTAAGGGCAGCCTCTTTCATTATACTGTTTATTATTATAATACATTTTTTTTTTTGGTTTGTGTGTATGTATGTGTGTATATATATATATATATATATATATATATATATATATATATATATATATGTGTATATGTAGGTATATATATATTATTTTGTTTTCTGAGGTTATGTATTGCACTGCCCCTATAGTAATAATTTCGGATGCACGGATCATGCATTTAATTAAGGACATGGTCTGATCACTGCGTGCGGATAACTGTGTGTATCAGTTTGTTCACGGACAGGGGATGGACACAGGTTCTATCTCCCTTATATTATGTGTGTGCCCTTTTATTGGCACTTCTTGTATGGTTTGTTATGTGTTTTGTGTGTATTTCCCCTTGTTGGTGCAGACCATTGATAACTTCAACATATATTCAGTATTTTCCTTTTTATCCAACCTTTTCAACAAGCTAAAGCGCAATATAATTTTTGATGGCCACAATTAACATGATTAGTTGGAATGTAAACGGGGTTTCAAATAAAACAAAGAGATATAAAGTCATTAGTCATTTGAAATCCCTGGACTGTGATGTTGCGATGTTGCAGGAGACACATTTGAAGGATGAGGACTCTATTAAGTTGAGACAGAGATGGGTAGGCCAGGCCTACTCAGCACCAGGTACCGGGGCATCTAGGGGCGTCAGTATTTTAATAGCAAAACGACTGACGTTTAGACTATCTCAAAAAATTATTGACAAGGATGGCAGGTTTATCATTCTATCAGGTTTTTTACAAAATACTAAATGCACGTTAGTAAATGTCTATGCACCCAATATTGGTCAGGCCGAATTTCTATCCAAATTGAGTGTGGCATTATCTCATTTTGCGGCAGACCATATTTATTTAGGAGGTGATCTCAACCTAGTTAGTGACCCGGCAGTGGATAGATCGGGCCACCCACTCATATCAGATGGTGCATTGTCAGCAGCGCTCAATGAGTTGCAGGTATCTCTGGCTTTGACAGACATATGGCGGGTAGTAAACTCTCTTGCCCGAGAATATACTTTCTATTCACACGCTCATAATTCGTACTCAAGGATTGATTACTTTCTTTTTTCACAATGTACAGTTGAGAATGTGATAGAGTGCAACATCCATAATATTATAATCTCAGATCATGCCCCCATGTCAGTGCGCTTAGCTCTCTCTGTAAACAATCACAAAAGTAAACAATGGAGATTTAACAACTCTTTGCTAAAAGATCAAGAGTTTGTATCTTTGATAAATGAGAGAATAACTGAATTTATAAATATTAATCTAAAATCTGTCCCTTCAATACAAATGGTGTGGGAAGCATTCAAAGCAACTTGCAGAGGGTGGATTATTAGCTATTCTACAGCCAGAAAGAAGAAAATGATAATGAAGAAAAACAACTTAATATTAGAACTTAAGGCTGTAGAAACACAACACATGCTTAACCCTGGAAATATACAACTGAAAAATACTATGTTGATTCTTAAGACAGAGTTGCAATCAATTATACATGAGGAGACAGCGTTTGCTCTTTTCAGACTCAGTAGGAAATATTTTGAATCAGGAGATAAAGCCGGTAAGATGCTAGCACTAAGATTAAAACAATTAGAAAATCGCCAATCAATACCATTTATATGTGATAGTACAGGTGCAGTTATTTATGAACAAACAGAAATTAATAAAGCTTTCAGTGATTTTTATAGTAAACTCTATCAGTCAGAAGGATCTAAAAAACAGGAAGACATGGATATATTTTTTAAGGACATATCCTTACCCACATTACAAGAGGTAGAAAGGGAGCATTTAGAGGGTCCTATCAGAGAATCAGAAATCATATCTGCCATGAACCTCCTTTCAACAGGGAAAGCACCAGGGAATGATGGATACACCTTAGAGTTTTACAAACAGTTTCAACACAGGCTAACCCCACTGCTTACACTAGTATTCAATGACATAATAGTTCATCAATCCATGCCTCAGAGTATGTGCCAGGCTACTATCTCTTTGTTACCTAAACCTGATAAAGATCACTCACAAATGGGTAATTATCGTCCCTTAAGTTTATTGAACAGCGATTATAAGCTATTTGCTAAGATCCTGGCCATGCGCATAGAGACAGTCATGCCTTCACTGATCCACCTTGATCAAGTAGGGTTTATTAAAGGCCGCCACGTTTCTAATAATATGAGGAGACTATTTCATGTCATGTCAAAAGCGGGCAACCTACAACAACCAGCGGTAGCTTTATCCTTGGATGCTGAGAAAGCTTTCGACAGAATAGAATGGCACTATCTGTTTTATGTTCTTACCAGATTCGGTTTTGGACCCACGGTCATACATTGGGTGATGGCGCTCTACAACAAACCACTAGCTTCAATTAAAACAAATGGCATTATATCTCAACCGTTTCAGCTATTCAGGTCCACCCGACAGGGTTGTCCGGTTTCTCCATCACTCTTCATCCTCGCCCTCGAACCGCTGGCATGTGCCATACGAGCAGAGGAGAAAATCACGGGCATCAATATTGGGGGGCATGACTTTAAAGCTAATCTGTATGCAGATGATGTACTATTAACACTAACACAACCCTGTCAATCAATCCCACAGGTGATGAAGCTGATTAAAGCATTTGGGGAGTTTTCAGGATATAAGGTGAACTTTAATAAGAGTGAAGCTATTCCTCTGAATAACCTGACCCATCCTTCACATATTGGTTCTGCCCCCTTACAGTGGAGATCACAAGGTATGAGATACCTCGGAATAAACATCCGGACACCTATAGACACGATTTTTGATTCTAATGGTCCACACCTCTTGAAGACAATTAGGGAGGATATTAAGAGATGGACAGTGTTACCCATTTCATTATGGGGTAGAGCAGAGATAATAAAAATGAATATTTTACCTAGAATATCATTTCTAATATCAGCTGTTCCACTCAAATTCCCCTCGTATTGGTTTAAAGAGATAAATAAGCTATTTACAGGTTTCTTATGGAGGGAGAAGACACCTAGAATCAGCTACAAGAAATTGATGAGACCAAGAAATAGCGGTGGACTTAGTATTCCGGATGTTTACTCATACTATCTCTCTTATAATGCCAGATTCCCCTTGTCATGGGGTTACATACAGACGCAGCGGTCAAAAATCAAACCAATTCTGCTGCTTGTTTGCTGCTTGTTGCTGCTTGTGTGCCACTTAAGTCTACTCAGGTGTTAATTTTCCGGGGGTGTTGGCTGGGGGAACAAAGGGAGAGTAGTTAACTTAAGTGCTTCCCCAGGGAGGGGGTCGGGGGCTACTGCCCACAGACCCCCAAAATAATTTTTATATGAGCAGTCTGACTTGGGGTACTGACCATATATTAGTGTTGCAATGCATGATAAGTAAACAGTGAAAAAAGCTAAGAAATCTGATGGGGCTGGGACATTTGGGACGAATACAAATTTAAGATGAAAATCTGCCCAGCCTGTGGGAGGAAGTGGAGGTGTGAAATCTGGCCCGGTCAAGAACAATAGAGGAGTGGTAGAGAGTGGTAGAGAGGCATGAGAGGTTTGAGTTTTGAGTGCTGTATCTGTATGCAAGACCGAAATAGGCAGTTGGAAATGGATTGAGGAGAATATTTTATCAGAACTTAGTAAGACGGTATCCTTGGTATCATTATGGTTTCACCCCAAACCTAACTTTAAAATGGATAACCCGATAATAAGATTTTCATGTGAGATAATCAAAACCCTACAGAAACGGCTAGCCTTCAAAGGGATCTCTTTACCTTCATGCCCCATATGGTCTAACCCCCTGTTAATGGCTGGGGGCAGCACACTAGTAAATACTTCATGGCAGGGTAAAGGAATACATCAACTAGGACAGATTGTGAAGGATGGAGAGACGATACCTTTTAATGAATTGAAAGATCTGTATAATTTAAGAGATAGTGAATTCATGTTGTACTTTCAGTTGAGATCTGTAGTAAGATCAGTATCCATGAAAAATAGAGATATGGGGATACATAAGGATTTGGATGACAGACTAAGAAGGATCGCTTCAGAAAGGAGGTCAGTATCTAAGATCTATAGGTTACTCTCACTTAGCTCATCAGATGGCCTGGCCTCCATTAAACAGCAGTGGGAGAGGGATTTGAAGGTCTCCTTGACTGCTCCACAATGGGAGACGGTTTTAAAAAATACAACAACATCATCAAAATGTGTAAGATATAAAATGATACAATTAAAGGTAGTTCATCGAGCTTATATTACACCATGTAAAATTAAAAAAATGGATCAAGCCATCTCAGATTTGTGCTGGCATGGATGTGGGGAGGTAGGAACACTCATCCACATGTTGTGGCATTGCCCCACAGTGAAGAGTTTTTGGCACAAGGTCATTTTAAGACTATCCTCTATTCTCAGTGTTAAGATACCCTTATGTCCAAAAGTCTGCCTCTTGGGCATAGGGGTAGTTGGTATACAATCAGCACTTACGCAACGCATCATTACACTAGCACATATGTCAGTTAAGCGTACTATCATGATGAACTGGAAGATCCAAAAGCCAAATTGTTTCTGCATGGACACCTGGATGAGGGATTTCATGGACCTATTGACAATGGAACGAGCAGCCTCAACGCTCGCTGAACATGACCATGGAGAGGACGGTCCCTGGATCTATATAAGGACATATTTGGAGAATACTTATGACTGAAAGCAGGAGTGTTTGATCTGCACCCCCCCCACCCCCCCCCATTTTGTTAGTATGTTTTGTCTGTATTGTACCGTTTGTGAGTTTTGTTTTGTCTGTATTGTACTGTATTGTATTGTTTATTGTTTGTGAGTTTAGTTTTGTCTGTATGGTACTGTATTTATGTTGAGCTGTTTTGTGTTTCAAACTATTAATTAAAAAAAAAAAAAAAAAAAAAATGAGTTACTGTCAACAGGGAATCTCATCCTACCACTTCAGCTATATATAGATGATCTGGAAATTGCCAATCCGCTTGGCACATCACGTAAAATTCACAAACTTTGTGCTATATATTGGGTCCTTGCCAATGTGCCACCAAAATACCGATCAGCATTACACGCTATACAGCTGGCAATGCTGGTAAAAGTGACAGACCTCCGTAGGTATGGATATGCAGCTGTACTTGCTCCATTGCTGCGTGATGTTCATACTCTGGAACAAGATGGTGTTTTCATTGAAAGAGTTGGTCAGAATGTCAAAGGCACAATCTGGTGTGTTTCTGCCGACAATCTGGGCGCTCATGGATTCGGTGGCTTTGTGGAGTCATTTAGAGCAGGCTATGTTTGCAGATTCTGTCTGGCCACAAGTGAACAGTTTCAAACAACTGAAGTCAGAGAGGGAGAGTTTTCTCTGAGAACCAAAGTCAGCCATGACCTGCATGTACAAACTGCACATGACACTTCGAGCAGCCATTTTGGTGTTAAAGGTGGCTGTGTCTTACGTGAATCCCTGAATTACTTTCATACAATCACAGGATTTCCTCCAGATATACTTCACGATATTCTGGAAGGTATGGTTCCCGTGGAGCTTTCTCTCTGTGTTAAAGAGATGATTCGGCGAAAGTACTTCACTTTAGAGTATTTGAACAAAAAGATTGCATCATTCCCGTATCAGCACGCTGATAAAGTGAATAGACCTCACCCAATTCCCCAAACATTTGTTTCTCGAGGAACAATAGGAGGCAATGGGCATGAAAATGCCACTCTGCTCCGACTGCTTCCATTACTTGTAGGCAGTGTAGTACCAGTGGGTGATGCAGCATGGGCAGTTTTGATGGAGCTGAAAGAGGTGCTAGAGTTAGCATTGTGCCCATCATATACTGATGAAACCTTAGACTATTTTCAGTGCAAAATCAGTGATCATAGACAGGTACTATTAGAGGTTTTCCCTGCAGTTAAACTCCGTCCTAAACATCACTATGTGGAGCATTATCCCGCTCTAGTTAAGTGCTTTGGACCCCTGCTGCATGTTTGGACCATGCGATTTGAGGCCAAGCACCGCTTTTTCAAAAGAGTGGTGCATGACACTCAAAACTTCAAAAATATCTTGAAGACGATGGCAATCAGACACCAACACATGATGGCATATCATCTTGCTTCACCATCATATTTCAAGCCAAAAACCCAGGCATCCAGGGTTGACTCTGTTCTGGTTTCATCTCTACCAGCAGTAGCTCAGGTACACATTAGAGGACACACAGTTAGTGACACAATCTACCAGACATCAAAGGTAACCATTCATGGCACAGACTATGTCTGTGGAATGTTTCTCTCCGTCAGAGTCAGTGGTGGACTGTCTATATTTAGCCAAATAGAACAGATCTACCTTGTGAATAACGAGGTTTCTTTTCTGTGTCGAGACTATGACTCCTGGTATATAGAACATCTTAGGTCCTATGAGCTGTCAACCACACAACCACATCTGTCCATCTACCTACAGTCTGGTCTCAATGATACAGTCCCACTCTCAGCATACAAGATCGATGGTCTGCTGCTGCTCACTCCCAAGCGATTCATTCAAGTGAAACGGAACTGAGTCCAGCTAATGGTGAATAGTTATTTTATTAATCAATTATTGTGTCTTTATTCACTCGTTGTGTAATTGACCAGTTTATATTCTGTATAAGTTCATATTCTGTATATGTTAATAATGACGCTTTCTGTGTTGTGTTTATGATTACTCCTTAGGTCCTTGAGCTGCTGTCTGTCGACCGGACCACATCTGTCCACTGTCCATCTACCTGCAGTCTGGTCACAACGAAACAGTCCCACTCTCAGCATACAAGATCGATGGTCTGCTGCTGCTGCTGACTCCCAAGCGATTCATTCAAGTTTCCATAGCACAATGGCAGCTGCCTCCCCACAACCCATGATCCTTCGTGTTGTTGAGCCAGACCGGGCTAGAAAATTAAAACTCAGTTCACGACCCGCCTCTGTTGATGCACTGATCACGATTATAAAAGAACAGTTGGAAATAGACCTTGACTTCAGTTTGCTGTATGAAGATCCAGACTTTGATGGGAAACTTACTTCCCTTGATGACATTACGGAATTGCCACAAAAAGCTGTTGTGCACATTTCACTTTCGCTCGACTCCAGCTCTCTCGCATCTACTGATATACTTTCAGATATATCATCTCCAGAACGTCTAAGCAGATGGCCTCCAGGTCCTTTTCCAGTTCCTACATTTGCATTCGATGTTGAGCTGAAACTTAGAGACGGAAACAACGAATTTGAGAAGAACAAGAGACACCTTAAGTTGACAAGAGACCTAAAGCACGACATCTTAGAAAAGCTTGCATCTACAATGTATGCTTTCAAGGCTTATCCAAGTGATAAAGAGATAGCAGTGGCTTCTGCGGCTCTTGTCGCCAAACATCCCTGCTTGAAGGAAGCAGGATCTGAGACCGGCTGCAATGGATGGAAGAACAGCATCAAATTCAAGATGGGCAATTTCAGGAACAAGCTGAGACGGGCAGGATGTGAGGAGGTCACTGTAAATGCTGGAAAAAGAGGTAGAAGCAATCCTGATGGCGAACCTTCACATTCCAACATTAAAAGACCCAAGCGAGCAGAAGTAAACTTCCTACCCAACTATCCCCAAGGAGAGGATTCCTTGAGGCTTGAGCAGTTGAGGCAGACAATTGCTGAAGAAGTCAAGAAGACTGAGAAGAACCTGCCCCTCATTAGAAAGCTGATGCAGACCACATTTGCCCTGCGCCGACAGACCATAGTGAAGTCCAGCCCACCAGTGAAAGAGCTCATGGACCTCTGGCCTGCTCTCAAAATGGAGTCTGAGGTAATATAGATCAGCTCTCTCTTTCCTGTGTTAACATTTGGCACATTCTGTGTGTTTTAAAGTGAAACTTGTGATTCTTAAGCCTGGTTTATATACTCTAGCGGCGCATCTGCGTGTGTTCTGTGCGCCCCCGCGAGCTAGTCATCAGCGACCGATTCCGCAAAGCATGTAATGACATGGTTGACCAGAAATCCCGCCGTCATGCTTTTGAAGCCCAAACCAAACAAAGTAAGAGATCCACCAAGTTGAAGTGACTAATTGATGTTGATATACTATATTGTCCTGCTGTTTTTAAATATAGGTGTATGCAGAGTTCCAGCTGATTACCAACCAGAACCTGCCCAACACATTCTACGCTGAGCTTGACCGCCATCTTCCTCGACTGATGACGTTATTCAGACAGAAGGCGTCCAAAACTGGGAACACAGCAGATGCATTGGCTCACATTTTAAAAATCCACGATGAACAGGTGAATAGATTATTATACATGTCATAGGTCGAACCTCTGTAACATTGAACAGGTTCAATGATTCAAATGAGCATTTGAATTTTACAATTAGTCCACCATTGTGTTTGCCATTTTTCTGATTGCATTAAAGATGTGAACATGTTATTTGTGGACATATCTGATTGGACTGTTTAAAATCCGCTTTGTTCAGTAAACATTTCCATATAATACAATTCTTTTTCTTCTTCTTAATCTTACATCTTAATAGGAAATCCATGATGTTCACACCAGGCGTACCACTGTTCTCCATGCCCTGCCTGTGTATCTGCATGAGGAAGTCGCTGGATTTTTCAAAACCTGCACAGTGAGTCAGAGTAAAAATAATTTACAGTACAACTGTATATTAAGTGAACAGTTAATCAAAATGCTAAGTATCAGTCTTCCTTCCTTCCAGGTCTCCCTTGTGAAAGAGATATTTGATCTCGATGGGACTAACCTGGTTAAATAAAAATAACCTTCTCACCAAAAAAATTGTTCTAACTAAAATATAAACAACTTACAAACACAACTCCATATACTTAGCGTTGTGCTGCACTTTGTAGAAACCATGGATTTATTTGTGATTATTATGTCTCTTTCATTCCTTCAGGACACGTCTGATGAGCCAGAGCTTCAGGGTGTTGCAGTGGCCCTCCTTACTTTCATCAGTGACGACCATGACACAAGTCCAGTTCACTACCAGCCTGTGACAATCTCTGTTGTCATTGAAAGTCACATCATGATCAGCCTCCCCAGATTTGGTGATTCCTTCCTGGTAATGTTTGGACTAATCTATGCACTACACCTCAGCTACCCCAAGGGACTTACCAACACTTTTGAATTCATTCAGAAGATTTTACTAGGTCTAGAAGCTGGTAAACTGTTGCCCAGGTTGCAGACTCTCAAGAATTACTTGATGATGCAATAATTTCTTTTTCTTCTGATTTTTCAATGGATTTTCTCCCCGTCCCAATTAGTCGTTGTGCCAATCCCCCCCCCCCCCCCCCCCTCCCCTACCTGGTGCTGTATGCATGTTCTCCTACGAGTCGGTATAAGGGCGTCCCGAGTCGATCGCACGCTTCCCCCGAGACATGCGCCGACAGCCAGTGACGTCTTTTCACTTGGCAGCGAGGGCTCTCATTGGTGAAGTGTAACGTGTGGGAGGGCACGCTATCTCCACCAAGTCCTGCCCCGCTTAGCAAGCGCCGAGACCTGACCTGTAGGCGTCGCTGTCCACAACGCCAGATTCCCACCCGCCAGCTTCCCCACCCCCTAATACTGCCGAATTGTATTAGTGTGAACGGCCAGCCAAGCTGGTGACAACGCAGGGAGTTGGATTCGAACACGCGAATCCAGTGTCTCCAGCGTTGGTGACGAACGCAATCTCCGCTACGTCACCTGACCGCTCTTGCATTAAACTTTTGAAGGTATTATTTTGACATGACAAGGAAATTAATACCTCACCCCACATCCTTCTTTCAGATGAGTTTCTATTCCTTACTGTAATCAGTGATCATGACACAAGTCCAGTTCACTACCAGCCTGTGACAATCTCTATTGTCATTGAAAGTCATATCATGATCAGCTTCCCCAGATTTGGTGATTCCTTCCTGTAATGTTTGGACTAATCTATGCACTACCCCAAAGCACTTACCAACACCTCAAAAGTGTGTCTATAGAAACTCATCTGAAATGTCTTGTCATGTCAAAATAATACCTTAAAAAGTTGCTGTACTACTTTGCAGATGTTCAGCCAAATAGGTCCAAACTACTCAATGTACCTTGTTCTTTATTTTTTATGTAATATGTTTACATTTGAGAGTTTTACAGTTCGAATTTTCTTAACCGTCTATAGCTGGCATTATTGTAATTTCATCCAAGTAAGTTTTAGAGTTGAAAGAGTTTATCAGAATCTCAAAGGCAACATCCAAGTCCCAAACGTTTGTTTCTCGAGGAACAATAGGAGGCAATGGGCATAAATGCCACTCTGCTCTGACTGCTTCCATTGCTTGTAGGCAGTGGTAGAGTTAGTGTTCTCAGTACAGAGTACAAGGCGATATACCAGGAGCCATAAACGCAACACAGAAGCGTTGGAAATTAATACCTCACCCCACATCCTTCTTTCAGATGAGTTTCTATTCCTTACTGTAATCAGTGATCATGACACAAGTCCAGTTCACTACCAGCCTGTGACAATCTCTATTGTCATTGAAAGTCATATCATGATCAGCTTCCCCAGATTTGGTGATTCCTTCCTGTAATGTTTGGACTAATCTATGCACTACCCCAAAGCACTTACCAACACCTCAAAAGTGTGTCTATAGAAACTCATCTGAAATGTCTTGTCATGTCAAAATAATACCTTCAAAAGTTGCTGTACTACTTTGCAGATGTTCAGCCAATAGGTCCAAACTACTCAATGTACCTTGTTCTTTATTTTTTATGTAATATGTTTACATTTGAGAGTTTTACAGTTCGAATTTTCTTAACCGTCTATAGCTGGCATTATTGTAATTTCATCCAAGTAAGTTTTAGAGTTGAAAGAGTTTATCAGAATCTCAAAGGCAACATCCAAGTCCCAAACGTTTGTTTCTCGAGGAACAATAGGAGGCAATGGGCATAAATGCCACTCTGCTCTGACTGCTTCCATTGCTTGTAGGCAGTGGTAGAGTTAGTGTTCTCAGTACAGAGTACAAGGCGATATACCATTCACTTGAATGAATCGCTTGGGAGTCAGCAGCAGCAGACCATCGATCTTGTATGCTGAGAGTGGGACTGTATCCTTGAGACCTTGTAGGCAGTAGTATACTGCCCTGTCAAGGGCTAACCGCAGTAACTTGAAAAAAGTAAAAATTTAGTTATGAGTGAAATTGACCTTGTCAATAAATGTTTTATCTTGTGACCAAGTTTCAGATGTTAATGTCGCTCAGTTTTGGAGATATGGGGTTTTAAAAACTGCAGTAACTACAAAATCACACTCAAAACCCAGGCAGACCGCAGTAACTTCCAAACAGTGAAAAATGGCTTTAAAGTGTTTTGACTTGCCATCCAAAATGTGTTATAGGTAAATAGATGATAGTACCCAGATTTAACATGTATTAATGAAGTAATCTTTAGGCATACAAAAATATGACACAATTATTTTAATTAACCCCAAAAAAGCAGATATTGCACTCTGCTGCACGATTTCCTTAAATAATTATACAGGTAATGTACAGGCAAAGTGCAGTAACTTCAAATACAATGTTGTTTTCCCTCCAGCTTTCATAACTTAACCTAGCCATTTTGAAAATGAAATTTAATACCTGAATATATTGGAATGATGATGATCCAAATAAAATGGCTAGGTGAAGTTATGAAAGCTGGAGGGAAAACAACATTGCATTTGAAGTTACTGCACTTTGCCTGTACATTACCTGTATAATTATTTAGGGAAATCGTGCAGCAGAGTGCAGTATCTGCTTTTTTGGGGTTAATTAAAATAACTACGTCATATTTTTGTATGCCTAAAGATTACTTCATTAATACATGTTAAATCTGGGTACTATCATCTATCTACCTATAACACATTTTGGATGGCAAGTCAAAAAACTTTAAAGCCATTTTTCTCAGTTTCACTGTTTGGAAGTTACTGCGGTCTGCCTTGACAGGGCAGTATAGTTAGTGTACTGTATAGTGTTCTTAGTACAGAGTACTGTAGTGTTCTAGTTATCATTCTGCAAACATAGCCTGCTCTAAATGACGGATGGTGCCTCTGACATTCTGACTAACTCTTTCAATGAAAACACCATCTTGTTCCATGATACATCATGGAGCAAATACATGCAGCTGCATTTCCATATGTAGGTATGTGCACTATTAACAGTATTGCCAGCTGTATAGCATGTAATGTGGATTGGTATTTTGGTTCCACATTGGCAGGACCCAATATACAGCACAACGTTTGTGAATTTTACATGTGCCAAGCGGATTGACAATTTTCAGATAATCTATACATTTTATTCTGTACTGTACATAGATACACTGTGTTATCCCAACGGTCACAATAGTTGCCGTCAACATGTTTGCTCATTCTATGACCACACTATACAAATTTGAGTAATTCAGCCAGGATGTAAACGGCTCTGGTCATGTGCACTGCACATATTGAGACCCTTTATTATTTCAATATTTGCTGGAAATACATTGATACATCATTCAGTAACATTTTCAGAGCCTTATAACAAACATTATTACACTATTGTGACCAGAGGGATTAAATGTGTAATATACATTACATTGTATGTACATGTTATAACATGCATGTATTTATTTTCTATATATATTTTCTATATATATATATTTTCAATTTTAACATTGCCATAATTGTGTAATTGCAACACAATGTTTTTGTAAGATAAATAGATGTATACTCTTTGAATAGAAATAAATATAAAGAGTTTGAAGTTGTAACACAATGTTTTTGTAAGATAAATAGTTTCGATGAAGAACAAAACCTCCTAAATGCATACAAAAAAAGGGGAAAACTTCATATCTGCACTTTGCAAGGCACTAATACCTGGTCGGTATTGTTAACATATATAGTCCAAAAACAGTGTACGGTGTTTACAGTGTTATTGTACATTGCTAACATACAGATTATATATGTATACTCTTTTATACTCTTTGAATAGACAAAAATAAAAGAGTTGTTTGAAGTTGATATAATGTGCTTGTGTAGTTATTTTTCTGTTAACTTTTTCACATGGATTTTAAAACTGAACCTTAAGTTATAGTAACTGCAAATATTTGAGTTGATTAACTTAGAAATTTGAGTTGATTAACTTAACGACATTGAGGCCATCCATGGCCTCAATGTCGTTGAGTTCTGTTAACTTAATCACATGGATTTAAGGTTGAACCTTAAGTCACAGTAACTGAACATATTTGAGTTGCCTCCACTTGAGAACCTTAAGTCACAGTAACTGAACATATTTTAACTGCCTTAACTGAGAACTGTAAGTCACAGTAACTGAACATATTTGAGTTGACACCACTTGAGAACCTTAAGTCACAGTAACTGAATATATTTGCATTGCCTTAACTGAGAACTGTAAGTCACAGTAACTGAACATATTTGAGTTGACACCACTTTAGAACCTTAAGTCACAGTAACTGAACATATTTGAACTGCCTTAACTGAGAACTGTAAGTCACAGTAACTGAACATATTTGAGTTGACACCACTTGAGAACCTTAAGTCACAGTAACTGAACATATTTGAACTGCCTTAACTGAGAACTGTAAGTCACAGTAACTGAACATATTTGAGTTGACACCACTTGAGAACCTTAAGTCACAGTAACTGAACATATTTGAACTGCCTTAACTGAGAACTGTAAGTCACAGTAACTGAACATATTTGAGTTGACACCACTTGAGAACCTTAAGTCACAGTAACTGAATATATTTGCATTGCCTTAACTGAGAACTGTAAGTCACAGTAACTGAACATATTTGAGTTGACACCACTTGAGAACCTTAAGTCACAGTAACTGAATATATTTGAATTGCCTTAACTGAGAACTGTAAGTCACAGTAACTGAACATATTTGAGTTGACACCACTTGAGAACCTTAAGTCACAGTAACTGAATATATTTGAATTGCCTTAACTGAGAACTGTAAGTCACAGTAACTGAACATATTTGAGTTGACTCCACTTGAGAACTGTAAGTCAGAGTAACTGACCATATTTGATTTGACTTAACTGAGAACCTTAAGTCACAGTAACAGACCATATTTGTGTTGCCTTAACTGAGAATTGTAAGTCTTAGCCAACTGAAAACATTTGAGTTTATCAACTTAAAAAAATTGAGGCCATGTATGGCCTCAATTTTTTTAAGTTCTGGAAACTTATTCGGGTTTACAGTGCAGATATGCACATTTTCAGATGACTCAGTTCAGTGAGGGTGAATATTGTGAGAGGAGAATTGGAAGAATTCGCCAATATGATAATTAGAGACATATATCCTATTAATATGAGTCCACATAGCTAAGAAACAATGGTAAACACTGAAAAAAGCCATTTATAAGATAGTTCCCCTTTAAGCACATGTATAGTCAATTGGTCCTGTTGTTCAGCCTCACAATGCTATTTGATAGTAAATGTGTTTATATGTCCCACCCTCTGGCCTCTGAAGTTGCTAATTTCTTTTTAATTTGGGCCTCACAGGGTTAACCTCTTAAGCCCGAGATATACAGTAAAAGTGTATATTTTCAGCATTATGTTTGTTTACCAATTATTTTAACTGTTATTAGTGAAATATAAGATTATAGAAATCTCAGGGCATTGAGTCGGAAACCGGCGCATATTGACAGGAGGAAGTGGCACAGCCAAAAATTAGTGTAGTCTTTTGAAGGAAGAGACTCAGGGCTTTCAAATTTCTACCAAACTACCCTACCCAGCTCACACCAGCCCCTGTCAATCATCTGACTTCTGGATTTACTTTTTAATTTCTCTTATTTTTTGGGATTATCTCCCACAAACCTGAACGTTATTGCCATAAAACAGAACGCAGTTAGTTTCTCTACCTTTCTGTGAACGTCTTGCAAAAAACGGTGTTGCAATATGATGAAAAATGGTGGAGAAATTTACATTATAAAAAAGATGGCAGAATTCAGTACTGTATCTACAAAACCTTCTGTTTAATCATCTTCCCTTTATTCATTTGCTTAGATTTTTCAGGTCTGGTCAATTTTAGCATGGTGTTATTTACAGTCAAAGATACATTTTTTTTTAAATAGAATTGATATTCTCCTTTGGTTCATTACAATTTACGCAAGCCTAGTAACAGACACACTATTTCTGACACTGATCCATATATGTCCCTAGATTCAGATACCAAGAACATGCAAATGGACCATTTAAAAAAAAATTGTAAATGTTTATTCTACGTCCTTATGGAATGAGTGACATAAAAAAAAAAGTTAAAAAAAAAAAAAAAAAAAAAAATCAAAAATGTTATGGATGGAAGAGCCGCACATTGACGGGCAAAGAGCCGCATGCGGCTCGCGAGCCGCGGGTTGGCCACCCCTGCTCTAGTCACTGTGTATTGCTCTCGTCACTGTGTATTGCTCTAGTCACTGTTTATTGATCTAGTCACTGTGTATTGCTCTAGTCACTGTGTATTGCTCTAGTCACTGTGTATTGCTCTAGTCACTGTGTATTTCTCTAGTCATTGTGTATTGCTCTAGTCACTGTGTATTGCTCTAGTCACTATCGACTGTGTTGTCCATTGCCCCGCTCAAAGTCAGGCAGTCGCTACTTGCTTACAGTGACGTCCCAAGCAACCAGGTACACAGCAGCGTATCCACTATGCAGCACAATAACCACCAAGTCTGTTGTGAAGGCTTTAACTCAGACATAAGCTGTTTACTGCTGGGGAAATGGCAAAAGATACGATGGAAGGAGCTCAAACAAAGATAAAGCATCTTTATGATCATCGGGCTGAACGTAGGCAATTTAGTCCTGGCGACCAGGATTTTAGCTCTGTTTCCTATTGTATGTTCTCCATTCCAGGCTAAATGGTCCTTTCACAGTGGTACACCAAGAACTATCAGATGACTCAGTTAACTTGTTGAAGCCCTATTATCTTTGTTCCCCTGCATTGACTTCATCTTCCTGAAGACACAGAATAATGGCTCACTCAGCATTAATCCTGGCCTTTGTACATTTGTAGCTGCTCTGGACTCCTCTTCCCCTCAAAAGTTGTGTGAGGAGTCAACATTAGATCCTGATGATGGTGTTTCGCAAGGCCTCATTAGGAGGTACTTACACAATGGTGTTGCTGAGCTTTCTGCTTCTGGCTGGGCTTCACCTTGATTTTTGGTTGGGCTGTATAGGCTGTATAGAGAAGAGTTGTAGAGTTAATAGTGTTGCAGGGCCAGACTATTTTCCTCTTCCTCGAATGGAGGATGGTGTTCAAGTGGGTTCAACTCTGTAAAGTTCGACTCTTACCAGTTTAATTAGTCATTGAGAAAGAAGCACTTGAGCTCATTTGGGCTCTCCAACACTTAGGCGTGTACCTTGGGTCAGGTGCAAGGACCACAGAAAAGTGAGGGGAGGTACACATCAAAGTGTTCAAGCGCCCCAAATGAGCGCAAGTGCTTCTTTCTCAATGACAGTAATTAAACAGGTAAGAGTCGAACTTTACAGAGTTGAACCCACTTGAACACCATCCTCCATTCGAGGAAGAGGAAAAGAGTCTGGCCCTGCAACACTATTAACTCTACGAAAGTCTGTACAGGGTCCGCAAGTGGGAGTCCAGCCTCT
Source organism: Notolepis coatsorum (assembly GCF_963971535.1). Taxonomy (NCBI): domain Eukaryota; kingdom Metazoa; phylum Chordata; class Actinopteri; order Aulopiformes; family Paralepididae; genus Notolepis; species Notolepis coatsorum. The sequence continues at coordinate 276,524,277 of NC_140165.1, forward strand.
CAACCAAAAGACAAGGTGAAGTCCAGCCAGAAACAGAAGGCTCAGCAACACCTTGATCCACCATGTCCAACATGTACTCAACTTCTAGGTGTTTACTCTTGTCAGATTAAACTCAAGTTCAGTTTCAAGTTTGTTTTTTATTTATCAGAACAAAATACAGTATACTTTCCTGTTCCACTCGACGGGGTCGGTACCGACCCCTTTTGACATTATTATCATATAGGCATATTTTTATGAATGATGAAAATAATTTGTGATTTTAAAATCAACCGTTTTCAAGTATTAACAGCACTACTATGTCACAAATGCATGTAGAATGTAAAACGTTAGGTTGGCAATAGTTTAGCAATAGGTTAAAAGTGTACTTATATCATTTAAAGTTTTCTATTTGCGATCGTCTATTCTGACCCGGAAATGGAAATGTTGAACCATGGGAATTGTAGTTTTTTTGCGGCCATTTTGTAGAGGAGATCGCTAGCTATCGGCCAGCGTTGAAATTTATCCGATCTACACTTCCTGTCACATACTATGGTGGTTCAAAGTTCAGCGTTCTGAATGAATCATATCAATAATTGTTATGATTCGCGATAATAAGCTACAAAAGGTAACGTTTTTGACAAATATTGAAACGCAGTCAGTTTCTCCACACTATTGTTACCATGTAGGAAGAATTAGATCTGAAATTAGTTTCAAAATGGTTACACTGTGGGGGAAATAAAATAGTACAGTCGATTACAGTAAATATCAGTATCTGTTATTATGCACGCCTGGTGATACTATATCCAAATTGAACTCGGCCATTTGAAAGATACTATATGTATATATATATAAATGTGCGAATTGGCTATAATAAGGTAATGTATAAGCATATATTCTATATTCTATAATAATATTTCGAATTGCATTGGTCCGGATGGGAGAATTCAGTACTGTATATACAGAACCTTCAGTTTGATCATCTTCCCTTTATTAATTTCCTTAGATCCTTTGTACACATGATCTCAAGAGGGTACTGAATGGGCTCAGTGGCAGTTTTTTAAGTTTGGTCATTATTATCATGGTTTTATTCACTGTCAAAGATGAAAAGAAAAATCATAATTCATATTTTCCTTTGTTTCATCACAATTTAAGCAAGCCTAGTAATAGACACAATATTTCTGACACTGAGAATACATTCATTGAGGTCCATAGATGTTCCTAGATACCAAGAATATGCAACTAGCCCTTGTAGAAGTGGAGCAATATTCCATTTACCTAGGTATACATTTTATGCAGATTTTCACCTGGGGTGGAACAGGTTATAATGAAATGCTTGTTTCTTATGAGCCCTTGAAAGTGTGCTACATACAGTAAAGAGGAAGTAAGTAAAAAAAATAAAGAAGTAAAAAGTAGGTAAAGTCAATATACATATATATACAATATACAATACAGAGTAAAATGAGTAACAGTGAGGTAGAATGCAGAGGTACAAAACGTGGGGTAGTGTGCAAATGAGGTATGAATGTGGTGCAAATCTCTTTAATAATAGATAAATATAAAGTGTGTTAAAGTGTCTAAAGTGAATAAAGTGAGTGGTAAGGTGAGTGTTTGTGTAACTGTGGCCATTATATGGTTTCATCATTTATATGATATTTCAGTTTGTAAGTGTAATATTTGAGAATGTATTTATGTTTCATTTCTTATTTTCTTTATTATTTAATTTGCTACAATTTATAATATATTCATTTTGACGTCTGGTCATATATGGTGTCCCGTTAGGCTGCTGTTGTGTTTTACATTTGGGTCTGATTAAGACACCTGCGAGCAAGCGGCAGGGATGGTCGGAGACTGGGACTGATTAAGACACCTGCGAGCAAGCGGCAGGAATGGTCCGAGACGAGTTGTACAGGCTCTCTAAATTCTAAGAGTGTACCACTATGTGTAGTGTACCACTATCAAGACTGTTACCAAGAACAGAAGAATAAGACCCCTTTTTATGTAGCATGCAGCCAACGAGGTATTTAATGTTTGTTTGTATTTTGCTTTTCTGATGTGTTGTTTTCATACCGTGTATATTATTGTTTGTGTTGACCTGACGCAACGTATGTTTCTGTTTAAGTTTTCACGGTGGATTGGAGGACCAAGCCTTTAATAAACCCGTCTAAAGGAAACCACTTGTGTCTGCAGTGCTTGGAAGGAGTTACAGTTTGGTACAAGTGAATGTGTGTGTGCAGTGTGTGTAGATGATGGGTTTGTTTTATACAATGGCATGCAAATATCTTGATTCTGATTGGCTGAAACAGCCAAGTTAGACGTTGTTATATCGTATAACACACTCCATGTGACCCCAGATCCCTCCCACAACCGAATATATATTTTTTCTGAATGAGTCTGAATGAGTCCGCCATAGATAGACAGATGGAAGTATGAATATCTTTTGAACGAATCCTCCAAAAAAGATACAGTCAACTGGAATATGTTAGTTTGTTACACATATGTTGGATTATGTAATTGGTTTGTCATGACCCATTGTGAAACAAAAGAAAAATCGTGGACTAAAAAAAAAAAAAAAAAAAATGGTAGCTGATTTATTATTATTATTTTTTGGTCAGACCATTGGATCTACTATTGGATCTACTCTCTCCGTGGATGGTTTTGTGAATAAATCTCCATTATGCTTAAATTACTGTGTGTTTATTGTATAGCAATAAGGTTGGGTGAATTGGGCCATTGTATAAAAGCATTAAATCACTTGAAGTCATGTGTTATACTCATTAGATCACGCCTAGGGGGGTCTAACGCCACCTAACAACCACCCCTAGGCGTGATCTAATGAGTATAACACACTCCTGCACGTGATTTAATGTTTTATTACATAGTGTCATTGTCATTGAGCATCCTGATGGCCTGGGGATAGAAGCTCCTTCTGAGTCTCTCTGTACTGGCCATGAGGCTCCGGTAGCGCTTGCCTGACCGCAGCAGTTCAAAGAGGCAGTTGTTTGGGTGACTAGAGTCTTTGATTATTCTCTTAGCCTTGGCCCTGCAACGCTTGTTATAAACGTCCTGGAGAGTGGGAAGCCCACCTCCAATAGTGAACGGGTCACTCTCTGTAGTCTGCTGTGGTCTTGTGCGGTGCTATTCCCAAACCAGGAGGTGATGTTACCAGTCAGGATGCTCTCTATTGTGCACAAGTAGAAGTTCTTGAGGATCTTCTGACTCATTTTGAAATTCCCTAGGCGCCTAAGGAAGTAGAGGCGTTGCCGTGCCTTCTTCACTACACTGTCAATGTGTGTGGTCCATGTCAAGTCCTCGGATATGTGGACTCCGAGGTACTTAGAACTGCTCACTCTCTCAACCGGTGCCCCGTCGATGCTGAACGGGGCTGTAGTCCCTGGCCCCTGACCTCCTAAAGTCCACAATCATCTCTATATCAAACAACAAGCAAACAACGAGGGGTACTTCCTAATGAGATCAATCAACTCAGTCTGTTTACCATCATCCAAATGCTCCAACAGAGCATGCAACTTCCCCAAGGTTTCAGAATTTTTCAAAAGGGCTTGCGAAACACCATCATCAGGATCTAATGTTGACTCCTCACACAACTTTTGAGGGGAAGAGGAGTCCAGGGCAGCTACAAATGTAGAAAGGTCAGGATTAATGCTGAGTGAGCCATTATTCTGTGTCTTATCAGAAGGAGACAATGCAGGGGAACAAAGATAATAGGGCTTCAACAAGTTAATATAGCAACATTTTGTTTTTGCGCTTAGGAGTTGCAATCTGATCAGACACTTGGCGCACCACTGTGAAAGGACCAGTTCTGTATCGTTAAGGCTTCGCTCAGCACCTAGTTGCATATATCTCGCTTCAGCGTATATACACTGAATAAAAAATTCCACCATGTACCTTTACATGCCAGCATTCATCTGGCCACACCCCCATCCGCTTACCTTCATAAGCAGGGGTGGGGCCACACACTCATCTCCTTCTCAAGTTTCAGCCACAAGGAAGTGCCTGCTATATGCCCACTTGACGTGGAGGAAAAATATTTAGTCTGAGGAAAGGAAAACAGAAGAACAAGGAGATACGTTGACATCATATCTTTATTTTCTCTCTCACTATTTTCGAGAAAATACGGCGATATTGTCTTCATTACTGGAGTGTCTGGTCATTCCGACCTTCAACGGCTTTTTCGTATTAGGAGCTCACGCCGCTGACATGCTCCCAGCTACAGTCCTCCTTGCTGCGGCTGGATGGGGTTGCCCTCCGGCAACACAGCTGGACTGTAGGAAGCACCGACTGTTGTGAGAAGCGGTGGTTTCCAGGTTGGGTACGTACTGTTTTGCTTGCGAGCTCTGGTTGTTGTTGACGCTGTGGGGGTTAGCTAACAATTTACGAAACGCAGACTCCAGGCTAGGGTCCTCTGCTCGGCTTAAACGGCGGTCGGGGGATCTTGGTCTGACGTCCATGATGGTTAATGTAGTGGGCCGCGACTAGGTCCTGGTGATCCCAGGATTCTCGAGCGGATGCTTCTCTGTCCCGTGCAGGCCCCATCTTTCATATACAAATTAAAGTATACCCTAACGAGGAAATGTGGGCATAGGATCTTCTTTATCGGGAGTTCCATGCTCAAAGCCGGCTGCAGCCCGAATCCGTTGAAAACTGTGTTCTGACGTTCTTTTTCTTTTCCCTCTTAGGGGAGGGACTTGGACAGCAGCCTGTCTGAAGTGTGGCTTGTTATGTCGTTGTATACAGTTCAGGTGATAGCTGCTTAGCTTGCGTGCTAGTTTGTGGACTACTGTGTTAGCCAGTCAGCTGTTAGCTGCGCAGCTGTTAGCTGCGGCGTTAGCTCGCTGTGTTTACCAGGCTAGTAAACGTTAGCTTGTTGCTATCAGCCGTGACTATAACATGCCTTAAACACTCTGACTACGACGTCATCTTTGACAGAGGATTTTAGTCGAACCTACCGGGAGCCCTGCCAGCGAGGACTGCGTCAACATGGAGAACCGTAGCGGCTGGGTGGCGCAGCGACACTGCCCTCGTCGTCAACACAGGGATGCTGTGTTCAAACTTCGGTGCCCCGTTAGCCAGATTGCAGTTTGCCTGGCCTGCGCTCAGGGTAGGAAGGTCCCGACCGGACCTTAAACACTTCTTCTTCCCTTCCCTTCTAAATGTTTTGTAATAACGATGTTTTCCAAAACGGGTGTTGCTGCAATACATTGAGGATACGACGCGTGTTGTGTGTGAATTGTCTTGTCACTGGTATAGCTTCTCTCCATAGAAATCGGGTTGTTGTTTTACATGTGTAAAAATGATCTGGTTAGTTGTGTTGAGAACATGTGTGTTCTTGTACCGTGAACTCACAACTAAGGGGGTTAATTAACCTATAAAGCTATGCTTAGTGACATATGAGTGAAGAATGAATTCTTTTCTCAGCCTGTAATGACAATGAACAGTGTGTTCACATATTAACAGGGTTACCTGTTCAACTTGGCCGTATCAAGGGTAAGGTATGAGGGGTGATTCCCCCGGTTTCCCTGGGGCTTCCCCACCCTCCTCTCAGACATGTTGTTTACAATATATTGTGTCACTGTGTTTGTGGGGATACGATGTAACCCTTCGCTTAATTGCTGGGGTTGTGCTAACCGCTTGAGAAACTATATTTTCCTAAAGAAAAGATTGTTTGGTCGCTTATCGTGTGTGCTTAGCAAGGCCTGTGGCCGATACATAATCGAGGATTCTGTATTCTCTCGTTATGAAAAACGGCGTTCCTCTGTAGCAAGAGTGTACTTGCCATTTTTTGTTGTGATAAAGGGTTGTGTGTGTCTTGTGATCTACAACTGGGTTAGGTTGGCCACAGAAGCACATGTGTAAGTCTGGTACCGGGGCTCTTAAAGGGGCCCTCTCTATTCTGTGTTTTTTCCTTAGTAAAAATCAGATAGCAGGTTAGCACATGAGCTGTGTGAAGCTGTTAGACACTTCATGTAGCTGACTATGACTGTGTCATGCTCTTTTTTGTCATTACATCGTATCATGGGTGTGGGGTCGTAAAGGGGTGAACTGGTAATCCTTTCCTCCCCTTTTTGATTGGTCAGGGGTTAAAACCTCCTGTCCTTCAAGGTTCCTGTCACGTTGCTGTTCGGCACGTTACAGGGTAAAAGGGGGGGGGGGAGTTTCCTGGTCCCACGCCCTGGAAGATTGGGCGTGTGCACCGCGGAAATTCCCCCGCCATAGAGTACGTCACTGTGCGCGTCTCTGTTGGTAAGACTTCCGTGAGTTGTTCAGGTCCATGTTATGGATCTGTTTCAGGGAGTTGTCAGAGCTCCTCCTCATGAAGCTCCTCCTCGGGCCTTCTGTGAGTTAGGACTCTCCTTCCCTGTGAGGGAGCCTCCTCAGAGTTCAGAGCCTCCTCCTCAGATTGTCAAGGTGAGTAGAACTTCAAAGAGGAGTTCTGCTCTATTGTGTGTGTATTCGATTCAATTCGATTATTGAGTGTGTATTTGTTCAGTGCCTCCTCCTCGGAGAGCCCTAACCCACATATTACATACTCATACTGCATGCACAGAGAAGAAAAAGGTATGTATCTTCTTGTCTAACTCCAGGGTAGATGGCAAATAAGCTAATTTCCCAAAATGTTGGAGTGTTCCTTTAACACAAAGGTTCTTTAACATTGGGAACACGTCTGAGAGGTAGAATTTGAGCCTTGGTCACTTTGAATGACTCTAGGCATGCCAAAGACAGAAGTGAACTGAGTTAAAACCTTCAAAACAGACTTGGTGATTATTGTGCGTAGTGGATAAGCTGCAGGGTACCTGGTTGCTTGGCACACTGTAAGCAAGTAGCAACTGCCTGACTTTGAGTGGGGCAAAGGACCAACACAGTCGATAATCAAGTGCTCAAAAGGCTGCCCAATTGCAGGAATGGGATAAGTGGAGCAGGTTTGGCTTACCAGTCATCTGGCATGTGTGACATGTTTTAATATAAGCAGAAATTACACGTTTCAACATTGGCCAGAAAAGGTAGCAATCATAGGTCTTCCTAACACCGAAGTGTCCTGCTATGTTATCATGAGAGGCTTGAAGGACTGACTGATGAAACTTGGAGGGCACTACAATCTGAATGATTTCTTTCTCCACGAGGCACCCATTTACAAACCAACATGCCATCATGTACGAAGTAACCATGTGTAGTAGGGGTGTAACGGTACACAAAAACCACGGTTCGGTACGTATCTCGGTTTTGAAGTCAAGGTTCGGTACGGTTTTCGGTACAGTGGGGGAAAGTTTGGCTTTCCATGTTCCACTCAGGGGTGATGTAGTGTGCAGTAACTAATTGTACTTGTATGGCTGTCAACGAATATTCTATATTGAAATTAATAATTGAGTTTTGAATAAAATTCTGCACGCAAAAAAAGGTTCTGCATGTGCGTTCGTTAGTGGTTAACGACGTACCGCTGTATTCGTTCGGTACACAGCCATACTGAACCTTAAAGTGGAGATGAAGCATAGCGATAAATACATATTCATAGCATCACATTAGTATTTAGATAAGCCACAGAAAAACAGCCATACTGAACCTTAAAGTGAAGATGAAGCATAGCGATAAATACATATTCATAGCATCACATTAGTATTTAGATAAGCCACAGAAAAAATCACGTTATAAAAATAAGCAGTTTCTAAGAAAAAACGATTTGTTATGTGCATTTTTTAAGCATTTATCATTATGGGCGCGGCCATTTTGTTGCTGACGTCATGGGGCTGGTTTGGTGTATACACTGCTGGTTAGCTGCCTATAGTGAATGGGTCAGTCAGTAAATAAAATGTTGCCTACAAAACAACGGGACCCCGGTGGTTCTGTTTGTATTGCTCCTGGCTGTTCAAACTAATTTTACCATGTGAGAGAGAGGAAAGTTGGTTAATTTCCACAAACTACCAGTGTAACTGAGGGGTACAATTCCCTGACTGTATTGATAAGTATGGTATCATTAAACCACTACCGTCTTATGTACATTACTACTGGCCATACAGTACACAGGTATCTTATGATGAACACTTCCCACAATGACTCGGTTCCACACAAAACTGGATTTAAGTATTTATTAGCAGCAATGATAGTACATAATATACTTTACTTTAGATGCGCTTATAAGGCAAAGGAATGTGCGTAGGCAAATCAATAACGTATGTCCATTCTCATATTACGCAGGAGATAATAATACAACCTGAATCTTAGGAATTATATCTATGGTACTCTGGTAATATAGCGGGAGATACTGGTAGGGTCCCTCCGGTCGTAAGCCAGCAAGGGGAGAGGATTTGTCGGTAGTAGAGTCTGGGTCAACGATGATAAGGAGACTCCAAGTACAGGAGACGGTGCAATAAGATCTTGATCCGCAGACGAATACAGCTGTTCTCCGTAGCATGCAGCTCCGCATGGAAGAAAGCTAGCCGGCCTCAGGCTTCTGAGAGGCGGACTCGACGTGGCTCCTCACAGGGTAAATCCCACACAATTGTGGGTGTCTGCGATTCTCCGCTCCATCAATTACAGGACCAAAAGCAAATATAATCCAGCCGAAAAGGGCTATGCAGTCGTCGGTAGGTTATCCAGTGTACATAATCCACACTGTTACAAAGGATCAGATTAAACCGAATATATATATTTATTGATTGATATATATTGCATAGTATTTGTATATCGTTTGATATCCCTTGTATATTCCTTGTACATATACACGGAATATCCCTTTAGCCTATTACAGACCATAATATTTCATTCTCCTATTGGACAGCGGTCCACAGGCGCCGGGGCCGTGCCTCCAGAGTCAGGTTCAAAGCCACCGTCAAGACATGTCTGTACATGCCCGGCCTTGCCCAGGGATACAAGACAGAAATGAGGTTGGCACTAGATTGTTCGCCGTGCATATAAATATGGCGCAGGTGAATACAGAAGTAGAGTTACCCAATAAGTTGAAGCCTCACCCACGATACTCCGTGCGGTGAAGTATGGCCTGTTTGGCCCCAAATAGAGCATTGAGACCAAGTGCGAATTAATAACTGAATTGTCAGAGTTTGGCGCTATACCGTCGAGTGCGACATATTTCTATTAAGTCAGTAATAGTCTATTTGTGTATAGTGTATCGTGCGGCTAAAGTTCTACAGTGACCAGCATCACCAACGCTTCCTCGTATCAGCTAGAGTGCTTATCCAGGCTGGGCTGCTTTCATGGCGCTTTCACCCGAGGAGACCTAGACGAGAACCGTGTGGACATGTACACTGGATTAATCTACCCGACGACTACATAGCCCTTTGCGGCTGGATTATATTTGTTTTGGTCCTGTGATTTATGGAGCGGAGAATCGCCGACGCCTACACGTGTTGGATTTACCCTGTGAGGAGACCAGTCGAGTCTGCGCCTCAGAGAGCCTGAGGCCGGCTAGCTTTCTTCACTGTGGAGCTACAGTCTACGGAGAACAGCTGTATTCGTCTGTGGATCAAGAGACTATTGCACCGTCTCCTGTACTTGGAGTCTCCTTAGTCATCGTTGACCAGACTCTCTACTACCGACAGATCCTCTACCCCTGCTGGCTTACAACCGGGGGGACCCTTCCAGTATCTCCCGCTATCTATTACTAGTGTACCATAGATATAATTCCCTAAGATTCAGGTTGTATAATTACCTCCTGCGTAATGAATGGACATTCATTATTGATTTGCCTACGCACATTCCTTTGCCTTATAAGCGCATCCAAAGTAAAATACAGAGAAGTATATTATGTACCTTTTGCTGCAATAAATACTTGATTACACCTTTGTGTGGAACCAATTCATTGTGGGAAGTGTTCATCATATTTATATATCATGTACTGTATGGCCAGTAATTAAAGTACATAAAGCGGTAGTGGTTTAATGATACCATACTTATCAATACAGTCAGGGAATTGTACCCCTCAGTTACAGTTACAGTTGTGTGTTCATGCAGAGAAATTGTTTTCTGTAATCAAACTATCTCCCATTAGTTGGATGTATGGCCTCTGCAAGTTTGAGTGCAGCCATTTGTTTTAGTAAAATTCTACATCTGTCCCACGTGTTCTTAGCAGCTCACAGTGTTGGTTGCACCATAGTTCTGCCCCTCTGAATGAACCTCAGTAAATATGCAATTTAACTGATAGATACACAAAATGTATGTATTTATGTTAATTGAATTGTGTTGTTTTCATTTCTGCTAAATAAGTATGTACATTTTGTTTGGTTTGGTAAACATTGCGCTATGAACAGTCTATCAGTGTACTGTATGTGTGTAGGGGCAGGTATAATAACCTTGTTCCCAGTTTTATCACTGTGAGATAAAGCCTGGTAAAGAACTACTGCCGAAAGTGTCTATGGGGTAGAATTTCCAGTGTATGTATTTCCCCTGGAAGCTGCCTCCGATTTACGATTTACGAGCGTCTGCTTCGTTCTTTGTTTCTCTGGGGACTATAAACAGATCTGGGCTGACCGGAACCGGTATGCCTGTACTTCCTGTACTTCCATTTAGAGCATTTAGGAGGCATATCTTGTCCAGCCTAGGGCAGGTCAAATAAGAGATTTCTTCTTCCTGTTTCTTTCGGCCATAGGATTTAGTGGATCATATTAAGTGAACTGAAGACACAGTTGGACTGTAACAATTCCATGTATGAATAAATAAACATTTTATGAAAATGAAAAATAGCCTGATCATTGATTGATAGAGTAATATGTGGTTCTTAACCTGATAAAACAAAAGGATTTATGTAAAAATAACGTATACATCTATGCAAATGCATATTGTGGTGGAATTTTAGCTAACAATGACCCAGTTGGAACTGAAAGAATGATTACTTGAATCAAGGATAGAAGCTGATAAGCTAAATGTATTCTGTGCAGAGTCTCACTTCAGTTAACAAAGTGTAGCTGAAAAGAGACAGGCAGGATACCGGGGGTGGGGGGGGGGCTGCCCAAAATCAGACATTTCTAAGAAGCTGCGCTTTGTATGTTAATAGTGGAATTCAGACATGGCTATGTCTGGACAAAAAAATGCAAACCTAGAATTTCTAACAGGAAACAAGCTTCCTGTGTTGCAACGGGCAGTTGCATTGTTATGTTTTACGTATAGCAGGATGTGTGGGGGACTGAAAGTGTGAGGATTGGCCCATTCCCCGCCACACGCTTCTTCAAGGTACTGTGATGATTGGTCCATTCCCCGCCACACGCTTCAGGAGCGATTACCAATTTCCATCTCGCACCTGTTGTAGTTTGTAATTAGCGCTCCAGAGGCTTCATATACTCGGGCCTTCTATCAATCGTTGTCGGGTCGTTTTGGATTACTACTGCTATTGCCTGTTCCCCCCCGTTGTTGTGCCTCGTCTACTTCTTCTCCAGGACGTCTTTGGAAGTCGCCGCTGGTGTATATCTCGATCATCCATTGGAGCTGTGCCTCGTTGCCCGCTTTACGCGTTTGCGCTTTGGTGAGTTTTTGGAAACAAACCTTTGGATTATCTGTTTTTTGTGTGTTTGGATAACACTGAAGAAATACCGTTTTTGTTTTGTACTGGACTCAGCCAATTTGTGTGTTAGGATAACACTGAAGAAATACCGTTTTTGTTTTGTACTGGACTCAGCTCATTTGTGTGTTAGGATAACACTGAAGAATTACCGTTTTTGTTTTGTACTGGACTCTGCTAACTTGTGTGTTGGTACACCGAAGATCAAGTCACTTGTGATTTATACTGGACTCAGCTAAGGAGGACTGAACTGCACTGCCTCTGTGTACAGTTGGATTGATTATTGACCACTCTCTCTCTCTCTCCGTTTCCTCCCCGAGTTGGATCCGGGAGGATCTGCAGAGCCGCAGACAACTCTGCGGAAAGCATTCTCCTTTTTTTTTATTCTGATTTGTTATTTGGCTCATTTTTGATTCTGTAATAAATACGCCCTAGTGTTTGGCTAACTCTGAACTACCTGTCTGTGCCGTGCTGTTGGGGTCGGTTTCAAACCATAACTTTACGACCCGACCATGACGACCTCAGCCGACACAGACAGAGTCAGGACAGCGTTGGCGGTCCAGATCGAATTGAACAACGACCACAGCCTACAGATAGGTGCGGCTGCGGCTGCTGTACAGGAGCTCCGAGCCCAGGTCCTGCCTATTCAGGAGTCCCTTGGCTCTCTGGCTACCCTGCAGACAGCCCAGGGTAATCAGCAGGCTGATATTCTTCACCAATTACAGACGTTGAGTGAAGCATTTAACGCCCTGCTTGTAACCCCACCTACTTCAGGAGTCTCGGCCAGAGCACCACCCGTAGCCGTGGCGGACCCCGCGTCTCCCGATCCCGCACCTCGGGAGCCCCGTCTCTCCGAACCACGGTTGTTCAATGGTAACTTCGAGGATTGTGCCACATTCATCATGCAATGTGAGTTGGTTTTTCTTCATCAACCCAGCCGATTTACTTCAGAGGGAGCCCGAGTGGCTTACATGACTAACCTGCTCTCAGGCCGGGCAGCACAGTGGGTTACTGCCTCCTGGTCGATGAGGGCAGATTTTTGTTTTTCCTACCCAGACTTCGTGGCAGAGCTCCGCAGGGTTTTCCACCACCCATCTCGTGGCCAGGACCCAGGAGCTCGGTTGGGCACCTTCCGGCAGGGCAGTGGCGGGGTCACCGACTACGTGCTGGAGTTCAGACTGGCCGCAACGGAGAGCGGTTGGAACGATCAAGCGCTTCGTCTCACCTTCATGCAGGGTCTCAGCGACGCTGTAAGGGACCAGCTCGCGACCCGTGAGGAGCCTGATTCCCTCGAGGACCTATTCAACCTCGCCATTCGCATCGACGGACGCCTCCGTGAGAGAAGGCGTGAGAGAGCCCGACTGGGACCCCCAGACGTCCCCCAGACCCCCCGCACTTGTGACGGTACTGCGGTCCGTCCTGCTCCCTCCACAACTGGTGGTTCCTTCCCCTCCCGTTCGGTGCCCGAGGAGGAACCCATGCAGCTGGGACGCTCACACCTTAGCCAGGCTGAACGGGAGGCCAGGTTCAGTTCCGGCCTTTGCCTCTACTGCGGCCGGGATGGGCACCGTATCTCCAACTGCCCCACCCGGCCAAAAGACCAGGCTCGCCGGGACCCCGGGAGATCCTGGTGAGCCATTTTTCTCGTTCCCACACCCGTGCACCACCTAGCCGTCTGATGAGCGTCACCCTGGCCTGGGCGGACCAACGGGCGACGGTGGAGGCACTCATTGACGAGGTGCTGACGAGAGTTTCCTGGATTTCGAGTTTGCTACCCAGGCCAACATTCCACTAGAGGACCTCGTGAGACCTTTGGAGGTGTTCGCGTTGGACCAGCACCGCCTGGCTGTCATCACTCAACGCACCTGTCCAGTCCTTCTCACCATTGCTGGTAGCCACTTTGAGAGACTCCAGTTTTTTATCACCAGATCCCCTCTTGTCCCAGTAGTCCTGGGTCGGCCCTGGCTCGAGCTGCATGAGCCCCACATCGCCTGGTCCTCCGGTACCATCAGGGGGTGGAGCTCCTCCTGTCATGCCCAGTGTCTTCAGGCGGCGTCCTGTCCCTCGCCCCGGAGATCCCTTTGTGAGCCGCCCCCGGACCTCTCGACTATACCCCCCGAATACCACGACCTCGAGGAGGTTTTCAGTAAGTCCCGGGCTCAGGCCCTTCCGCCTCACCGGCCTTACGACTATGCCATCGACCTCCGCTCTGGGGCTCCCCTTCCCGGCAGCCGCCTCTACAGTCTGACCGTCCCTGAGAAGGCAGCGATGGAGAGGTACATCTCTGAGTCCTTGGAAGCAGGCCTCATTCGGCCTTCCTCCTCCCCGGTGGCGGCCGGTTTCTTTTTTGTTGGGAAGAAGGATGGAGACCTTCGACCCTGCATCGACTATCGCCAACTCAACGAGATCACCATCAAGAACAAGTATCCTCTTCCTCTCATGAACTCCACCTTCGAGCCTCTCACCCAGGCTACCGTCTTTACCAAGCTGGACCTCCGGAGTGCCTACCATCTGGTCCGTATCCGAGAGGGCGATGAATGGAAGACCGCCTTCAAGACTCCCAGGGGCCACTACGAGTACCTGGTAATGCCGTTCGGCCTCACCAACACTCCGGCGGTATTCCAGGCGCTCATGAACGACGTCCTCCGTGACATGCTGGAGGAGTTTGTGGTGGTATACCTGGACGACATCCTCATTTTCTCCAAGACCCTCGAGGAACACATCCAGCATGTCCGCCGTGTGCTGGAGCGCCTCCTCCACAATCGGCTCTTCGTCAAGGCAGAGAAGTGCCGATTTCACTCCGACTCCGTCGATTACCAGGTCTGCAGATGCCAACCTCCTAACACCTCCCACGACCAAGCTCCGGACCTGGGGCGACAGGGCCTTTGCTGCTGCTGCCCCCTCCCTCTGGAATGCCCTCCCCAGCCATATCCGTGATGCAAACACCCTGACATCTTTTAAATCAGCCCTCAAAACCCACCTTTTCAATCTTGCTTTTGACCTCTAATTCTGTCGGTTTTATTTTATTTTGTCATGTATTATTTTTGTTCTGTTTTGTTCTGTTTTTTTGTTTTGCCATAGTTTGTCTCTCCTGCCCATGTGAAGCGTCTTTGAGCACCTGGAAAAGCGCTATATAAAATAGATGTATTATTATTATTATTATTATTACCTGGGCTTCATCGTGGAGAGCGGCTTGACCCGAGCTGACCCTCGCAAGATCCGGGCCGTGGAGGAGTGGCCGGAACTCACCTCTCGGAAGGAGCTACAGAGCTTCCTCGGGTTCGCAAACTTCTACCGTAGATTCATCCGGAACTACAGCCAGGTGGCGGAACCACTTACCAGGCTAACCTCTCCCGCCCTGCCGTTCGACTGGTCCCCAGCGGCTTGTGCTGCGTTCCGTTCCCTCAAGAAGAGGTTCACCACCGCCCCGGTCTTGCTCCACCCAGACCCCAAGAGACAGTTCATTGTAGAGGTGGACGCCTCGGATACTGGACTAGGGGCTATCTTGTCTCAGCGGTCGGCAACGGACCAGAAGGTACATCCGTGCGCCTTCTACTCACGTCGTTTCCTCCCTGCCGAGAGGAACTATGACATCGGCAATCGGGAGCTGCTGGCGGTTGTGGCTGCCTTGGAGGAGTGGCGTCATTGGCTAGAGGGGGCCGAGGAACCATTCACCATTTGGACGGACCACAAGAACTTGACGTACATCCGGGCTTCCAAGCGCCTCAACGGCCGGCAGGCAAGATGGGCCAGCTTCCTCAGTCAGTTCGACTTCTCGCTGACCTTTCGCCCTGGTTCCCGCAACACGAAGGCCGACTCCCTGTCCCGGTTACACTCCAAGGGGGCTCCAACCACTGAGGATCCTACTCCCATCCTCCCAGAGGCCAGGGTGGTGGGAGTGGTCACCTTGGGCATCGAGGGGGTGGTAAGGCGTGCCCTACGCTTCCATCCCGCTCCCGGCAATGTACCTGTTCGTCGCCTCTTCGTCCCCGACTCAGTCCGGTCCCGGGTCCTCCAGTGGGGCCATACCAGCCGGTTCGCCTGCCACCCGGGCGTTCATCGCACGTTCTCCTTCCTGGCTCGTCGATTCTGGTGGCCCACCATGAGGAACGACGTCAAGGAGTTCGTTCTGGCCTGCGCGGTCTGCGCCCGCAGCAAGGCCTCCCACCAGGCACCCTCCGGGCTATTGCAGCCGCTTCCCATTCCGAGCCGCCCTTGGTCCCATGTGGCGTTGGACTTCGTCACGGGTCTTCCTTCGTCCCAGGGGAACACGTGCCTACTGACCGTGGTGGATCGGTTCAGCAAGGGGGTTCACCTCGTGGCCCTTCCCAAGCTTCCCTCGGCTGCCGAGACAGCGGACCTCCTGACACGCCACGTGTTCCGCCTCCATGGGTTTCCCCAGGACGTCGTCTCGGACCAGGGGCCCCAGTTCACTTCCCAGGTATGGCGGGCTTTTTGCAAGGGATTGGGGGCAACGGTCAGTCTTTCCTCTGGTTATCATCCCCAGACTAACGGACAAATGGAGAGGATGAACCAGAGCGTGGAGTCTGCTCTTCGTTGTGTGGCTGCCAAGAAACCCGCTTCTTGGAGCCGGTTCCTCCCCTGGGTCAAGTACGCCATCAACTCCCTGGTCAGTTCTGCCACCGGCCTCTCACCTTTTGAGGTATCCCTGGGCTACCAACCCCTTCTTTTCCCTGCACAGGAGTCGGAGGTGGCAGTTCCCTCCGTACAGGACCATCTCGACCGGTGCCGACAGGTCTGGGAGATCACCAGGACTGCACTGCTCCGGTCATCGGAGCGCGCCAGTTGTGGAGCTGACGTACCAGCCTGGGCAGAGGGTGTGGCTGTCCGCAAGGGACCTTCCGCTTCGTTCCTCGGCCAAGAAGCTTAACCCCCGGTTCGTCGGTCCTTGTGAGGTTCTGAAGGTGCTCAGTCCCGCGGCGGTGAGTCTTAAGCTTCCTGCGTCCATGCGCATTCACCCCGTTTTCCATGTGTCCCGGGTTAAGCCTGTCTCTCTCAGTCCCCTGATGCCCCCTGCTCCGGATCCGCCTCCTCCCGTGATGGTGGACGGACACCCCCAGTGGCAGGTCCGTCAGCTGATGGACGTCCGACGGCGGGGTCGGGGGTTCCAGTACCTGGTGGACTGGGAGGGATACGGCCCGGAGGAACGGAGCTGGGTCTCCCGCCAGCTCATCATGGACCCCGGCCTGATCACCGACTTCCATCGTTCCCATCCGGACAAGCCGGGTCGGGCTGGTCGCCGGGTGGCTCCCGTGGAGGGGGGGGTACTGTGAGGATTGGCCCATTCCCCGCCACACGCTTCTTCAAGGTACTGTGATGATTGGTCCATTCCCCGCCACACGCTTCAGGAGCGATTACCAATTTCCATCTCGCACCTGTTGTAGTTTGTAATTAGCGCTCCAGAGGCTTCATATACTCGGGCCTTCTATCAATCGTTGTCGGGTCGTTTTGGATTACTACTGCTATTGCCTGTTCCCCCCCCGTTGTTGTGCCTCGTCTACTTCTTCTCCAGGACGTCTTTGGAAGTCGCCGCTGGTGTATATCTCGATCATCCGTTGGAGCTGTGCCTCGTTGCCCGCTTTACGCGTTTGCGCTTTGGTGAGTTTTTGGAAACAAACCTATCTGTTTTTTGTGTGTTTGGATAACACTGAAGAAATACCGTTTTTGTTTTGTACTGGACTCAGCTAATTTGTGTGTTAGGATAACACTGAAGAATTACTGTTTTTGTTTTGTACAGGACTCTGCTAACTTGTGTGTTGGTACACCGAAGATCAAGTCACTTGTGATTTATACTGGACTCAGCTAAGGAGGACTGAACTGCACTGCCTCTGTGTACAGTTGGATTGATTATTGACCACTCTCTCTCTCTCTCCGTTTCCTCCCCGAGTTGGATCCGGGAGTATCTGCAGAGCCGCAGAGGTAGTGGCGCCTACGCCGATTCCCCACCTCTAAACCGGGAGGATCTGCAGAGCCGCAGACAACTCTGCGGAAAGCATTCTCCTTTTTGTTAATTCTGATTTGTTATTTGGCTCATTTTTGATTCTGTAATAAATACGCCCTAGTGTTTGGCTAACTCTGAACTACCTGTCTGTGCCGTGCTGTTGGGGTCGGTTTCAAACCATAACAGAAAGTAACACCTCTGTGTCTCCGTGCATCTTTACGAAGAAATATAGAATAGAAGAACTTAGGCAATTTCAACAGAAGTGCATTGTAGATTTTCTAAGCAGGGTTAAAGAGCAAATACAAACATTTTGATTTTCCTATCACAATATGTAATATTTGTAACTTGAAGTAATATAGTCAAGTTAGACCGCGCTCACAAGTACTCACACTGGGTGCTGTAATCCCATAAAGTTCAGTATAACAAAGCAGGGTAGCCGGACCAGCACTCACAGGTTCAATGTTTTTTTAATTGGCAGCCTGAATCAAAGCAGACATGTTTCGGACTAATGTCCTTCTTCAGTGGTATGGCTAGCCATACCACTGAAGAAGGACATTAGTCCGAAACATGTCTAACTTGAAGTAATAGAATAGAAGTAATAAATACATAAACAGTTATTTAACAATATGTAAAGGAGTAGTTACATTTATTTTACATTACATTTACATTTATACTGTCTTTGGCCCTTTGAGGGCAACCAAAATGCTGACGTGGCCCTCTGTGAAAATGAGTTTGACACCCCTGTTTAAAGAGACATTCTAAAATGATACCTCCCTGTTAATTCGGACCCGGTCTACACGGCTACTTGCCTGAGAAGTAAAATGAGGAAGCTGGATTCCCCCCCCCCATGTGTTTCATTCAATCCATTCCAAAGGGGTGCAGTACCACAGGGAGAGACGATAGGGGGCGGTATTTTCCCAATGGAGCTCGGAGAGAGTTTGCAGCACTAACGTGAGGCTAGATTGATGAAATATGAATTCAAATCGCTAATAAAAAAAAAATAGATATCTCGCCGCTGGCACTCAACGGTCGGCATGAACTAACGAGAAATCTCGTCGCTGGCACTCAAAGTGTTAATGCAGCACTAAAACAGTCTCTTAATGCAGCATTATAACAATGGTTTAATGCAGCACTATAACAGTCTCTTAATGCAGCACTACAGTCTCTTAATGCAGCACTATACCAGTCTCTTAATGCAGCACTATAACAGTCTCTTAATGCAGCACTATAACAGTCTCTTAATGCAGCACTACAGTCTCTTAATGCAGCACTACAGTCTCTCAATGCAGCATTATAACAGTCTCTTAATGCAGCACTATAACAGTATCTTAATGCAGCACTACAGTCTCTTAATGCAGCACTATAACAATGGTTTAATGCAGCACTATAACAATCTCTTAATGCAGCACTATAACAGTCTCTTAATGCAGCACTACAGTCTCTTAATGCAACACTATAACAGTCTCTTAATGCAGCACTACAGTCTCTTAATGCAGCACTATAACAGTAGCTAATGCAGCACTATAACAGTCTCTTAATGCAGCACTATAATAGTCTCTTAATGCAGCACTATACCAGTATTTTAATGCAGCACTATAACAATGGGTTTGGAACCTCAATCTACATTCACTAAATATTCTCAACTCAAACTACATGCACTAAATATTCTCAACTCAATCTACATTCACTAAATATTCTCAACTCAAACTACATGCACTAAATATTCTCAACTCAAACTACATTCACTTAATAGTCTCAACTAAATTTACATTCACTAAATAGTCTCAACTCAATCAACATTCACTAAATAGTCTCAACTCAATCTACATTCACTAAATAGGCTCAACTCAATCTACATTCACTAAATTGTCTCAACTCAATCAACATTCACAAAAATATTCTTACCTCAGCACAGTGACCCAACTTCTGGTTTGCCGTCTCTATGAAATTGGTCACAATGAAAAGCACTGCTTCACCCTGTAGAGAAGATATCAACACTGAGACAGGCATGCATGCTTTTCTCCCACATATATAGATGGATAGATTGATCATCATGCTAACTAATGGTAATAGAATTGTATTGCCGTCATGAAGTCAAATCCCTGCGTGTATAGCATTTCTTCTGGATACAGTGATTCTGATTCTGTAACAGATTACATTTATATATGTTTTTTTTTATTTTCTTTTATCATGTTCACTGTACTGTTATTATATGTGAGACACACTCATCCCCAACCCTTAGACCTGTGTGTTGTCACCTGTGGGGGGATGACATAGTCCTCGGGACCCCACACCAACAGGCCAGACTCTGTGGTGTTTGTAACAGAGATCCCTTTCATTTTAGTTATGACGGAGCTCAAGATGGCCTGTTCTGTCTCCTGGTAACCCTTCTTGGTCAGGAAAACCCACCTGGAAGTAAATATCACAGAAGCAAATACAGTGAATAGCCTATTTCAGGACAGCCAGATCTCATTTCAAATATGTAAATAAAGTACTTATCGACCACAGGAAAAAGGTTGTATGTTAAATCCATAAGTAATATATCTATGTATTTACAAAAATATACAATTCCAATTACAAATAAGTACATATTACACTTTTTTTTTTTTTTTTACTTTTAACTTTTTCCCTGCTGGGAAACTAACCGAAGTGCCTTTACCTCAAGACTGCCGAGACACACTATTTTGATAGCCTTGCCCAAGACCTAACCCTAACCTTAACCATAACCATTTACGTATACTGTATATTTCTGTATGTCATCAGTATGGAGGCATGCTGTGGCTTCAACTCTTAAACCGGTGGACTCGGTCTATCATTCTGCCGTCAGATGTATTACTGGTGGTGACAGATATGATACACCAGCTGTGTCCTTTATGAAAAGGTTGGATGGACTTGTCTGATTGAAAGGGGTAACTATCATTGGTATTTGTTTATTTTGAAAGCCCTTATTGTCCCTCTTACATCACAACACTGTTGGAATGGAATCTTGCAACCTATTCTACACGTTCAAATGACTGGTTGGTTCCTCGGGTCCTCCAACTGACTCTGAAGCTGAAGGTTATTCCTTCTTTTGCTGCATTTAAAAGTATGATCTTGATTGATTGATTGATTGATTGGTTGATTGATTGATTGATTGATTGAATGAATTGATTGAAAATTGTATTAACAGATTGCAGAATGGGTACAATACAGTACAGCTCAATACACACAATTGTTAAGGGGATGCAGACCAGAGAAAGACTTTAGTCTTGTTTACATAATTTTCAATTCATCATGACATACATGACATAGACAGTACTGCTACATCTATACATTCATGACATACCACATTTACAAATACAGTACTGTTTGTGATACAAAAAGAGACTAAAAAAGAGAGTATAAATTTGACGAAGAAACTGTACATTGGAGGAGGTTGGGTAGGTGGGGTGGGGTGGGGGGGTGGAACTGTACATTGGAGGTGGTTGCGTGGGTGGGGTGGGGGGGTAACTGTACATTGGATTATCTACGAAACCTTAACCTAACCTTATACCTTTATCTCCGACCACTGTGTCGACTTGTAACTGTCTTAGCTGATTTTTCTAGTTTATTCTTATTTATTGTGCGTATGAAATTGTCGCTGTAAATGAGGGTAACCTCAGTGTCTTACGAGTCGAAATAAAAGTTTGAAATATTTTTTTTTTTTTTAATGTATATGATTGCGTATTGCTCTATGTAAACTTGACTATAAATTAAGGGAAACCTGCAGTTGCCGTTCGAGTATAACTGAACTGAACTATAAAAGTTTTAACTGAACTGGATGATTATAAGTGGCCAGATAACTATAATTATATTATGTTTTAGATTTTAATTGTTACAGCTAAACCTGAAAAATAGGTTGAATTAAAAGGAGTCATATAGACTCCTAGTTATATCCGAGAAATAACGCTTCCTGGAATTGTCTGCCTCCAAAATTGGAATTGGAAATTGGAACATAATATAGGCTGTAGTTGTCTTGTCCGACTTTCTGACAAATTCTGGGGTAATAAAATGCTGTTTTAAATGCTGGATGTAGCCTATCATCTATATATATGAATGAATGAATGACATATATAAAACGTTGCTATTGGCTGTGTGACAGCTATCCCAGACCAGTCCTACTGCATACATTTTGAATAACATAACAATCCGAAGAACAAGCGTGTCAAAACTAAATTCGCCACTTACCCAATAATGTAGCCGATAATGGCCAACTGTACAATTCTATACAAAACTCCAACTTTCTTATTCTTGGCGATAATGTATTTTTCTGTCTTGTAATCGAATACAGAAAGGAAGAGGCTTTTCCAGTATGTTCCAGCCATCTTAAAGTAGTATAATTCGCAGACAGAAGAGGCTACACTGTTATGACAGCCAAGCTTTGAACACCTCTGCACTGCAGACACAGCGAAAACGATTGCCGCACTCGCCGCAGTCCGGTGTCAACTCGGGACGGCCACACGCGTTATTTCTAAACCTAGTCGCATTTCTGCCAGACGCTCTCTGATTGGCACTGACTGACGCTCTCTGATTGGCCACTGACGCGTTTGCCCAATCGCGTGACAAGCTGTGTCTTTGGCCATTTCCACGTCAAACAGCCTGCAAACTACCCGGCGTTCTATCGCCATGCTCTAAGACAAACTCTAACCTTAACCAACTTCGAAAGAGTGCCTAAGCTTAACCAGTGTAGAAACAGGCGTCGGCGTCTTGCCAGAAATGCGGCTAGGTTTAGAAATAACGCCGGCCACACGGTGACAGCTCCGGAAACACCGAACAGACAGTAGGTTAGTCCCCTAGATCTCCATGACCCGCGAGTCTGTAAACTCCAGCGGAATGCGCACCTGCCCAATAGCATAAAACTGCAGTGCCGCAGGCAGCCCCATACATAGGAGGGGCCTGTACTGTGCGTTGGAGAAGCATCCATCTGCAGAGCGGCGCTCTCAGGTCCGGCGGCGTCTATTCTTATCCTAACGGATTTATGCTTCCGCGTTCACGTTTTGCGCTCTGATTGGCCACTGACGTTTCTGGTCGCGCCAATCGTGTGACAGCAAGTTCTGCCACCGGTTAAGCTTAGGCAGTGGTGCGTTATTGAAATCATCTGGGGTTGCACGCACCTAATTGCGCCACGTGCACGCGCGCTCCCGCGAATGCGCATTTAATGTCCCCTTGCTTGAGCACAGACTAAAGACAGTGCCTAATTGCCTCTACGAATGGAATGTAACATGTCATTCACAACAAGTTAGGTGTGAATGTATCTGAGAACGTATTTAACACACCTGACGACCGGCGCTATTGATATGCAAATAGCGAGTACTTATCTGGGGTTGAGTGCAACCCCGTCCCATGAAGAACGCATGCCTGAGCTTAGGCACTCTTTCGAAGTTGGTTAAGGTTAGAGTTTGTCTTAGAGCAGGGCGATAGAACGCCAGCCCTGATTCAAAACTCTAACCTTAACCAACTTCGAAAGAGTCGCCTAAGCTTAACCAGTGATAAACTAGGCGTTAGGTAGTTTGCTGCTGTTCGAGGCGGAAATGGGCGCGTCACGCGATTGGGCGCACATGTCACATGACCAGAAACGTCAGTGGCCAATCAGATCGCACCAGAAACGTCAGTGGCCAATCAGATTTGCAAAACGCGAACGCGGAAGCATAAATCCGTTAGGATAAGAATAGACGCGGTCCGGTGGCGTTATTTTTTTCCATAGCCGCATTTTGCGGAGACGCTCTCTGATTGGCCACTGACGTTTCTGGTGCGCCCAATCGTGTGACACCTGTTTCTACACCGGTTAAGCTTAGGCACTCTTTCGAAGTTGGTTATGGTTAGAGTTTGTCTTAGAGCAGGGCGATAGAACACCAGCCCTGATTCCAAACTCTAACCTTAACCAACTTCGAAAGAGTCGCCTATAAGCTTGCAGTGATAAACTAGGCGTTAGGTAGTTTGCTGCTGTTCAACAGCTCGTCACGCGATTGGGCGCACATGTCAGTGGCCAATCAGAGAGCGTCAGTCAGTGGCCAATCAGAGAGCGTCTCCGCAAAATGCGGCTACGGAAAAAAATTACACGGTCCGGCGGCGTGAATACTTTACCCAAGGCAGTTGTCCTTCCGCGTTCGGTTTGCGCGCCCTGATTGGCCTCTCAGCGCCCAATCGCGTTAGCCCTACTAGCTGTAGTATTTTACCATCTCCGCGGTCAACTAACTGCGAGCATCTGCAGCGACGTGATTCTCTTCACAGTAATATTACATTTCTCCCGATACTCTGCTAGCTCTGTGTAGCTGTAAAGACATTGATTGTCAATTCGTTTAAAACAGATCAGACTGTGGACACCACAACAGCTGTAACTAGTACAATTATGTTGACATTGTTTTCCTCTTATTGCTCCTTCCTAGCAGCAGCACGGCGATCGAAAGGAGCCTTGAAGTTGTACAATCACAGCTTTATTGTAAACAATCTCAAATGTTTTACATCCGTAGTACTTTACCATCTCCATGGTCAACTAACTGCGAGCATCTGCAGCGACGTGATTCTCTTCACAGTAATATTACATTTCTCCCGATACTCTGCTAGCTCTGTGTAGGCTAACGCGATTGGGCGCTGAGAGGCCAATCAGGGCGTGCAAACCGAACGCGGAAGGACAACTGCCAATCAGGGCGCGGAAGGACAACGATAGGTTATGACTATAACCAAGTTCTGTCAATAGTGGTGACGCTCGGCATCACTCTTGCACTATACCCGCATGTGCACGCGCACTGAATAAAATTCCACAATGTACCTTTAATCCCAGTATTCGTCTGACCACACCCCTCGTTAGCTTACCTTCATAAGCAGGTGTGTGGTCACCTGCTCTCCTCCTTCCCAAGCTTTCACCACAAGGTGAGATCAAGGGCTGCAGCGGCGTCGGATGCCGAGCATCACCACTATTGACAGAACTTGGTTATAGTCATAACCTATCGTTCTGTTTCATAGTGGATCCACTCGGCATCACTCTTGCACAAAGGGAGGCCGAGCGGAGCCACCGGCCGGCAAATACACCCCGCTGAAAGCCCCCCACAACCATCAGAACAGGGAGGGCCGAGCCCCCCCGACCCCTCCTAATGGAGGGCACCCCCCCTATTAGAGGTTTCCCGGGAGGGCGACGGACCCGACCGTGCGAAGAGGCACTCAAGCAACTCAACGCACAGGGTGAGCAGACCGTGGCCTGACCCCACGACTACACACACGCACAACCCGCATGCCACCCGGGAACGAACGGAGGGAACAACCTCGTTACTGCCCCCAGAAACACGGGGTCAAGGGCAAACCCAACCCTGTGGCAAGGCCGTAGCAGCGGAGCGCGAAGGAAGGCCCAGACCCACCAAAGGGACTGGACCCCCTGGAACGGGGGCCCGGAGAAGTCCATGATGCCAGCATCAAGACCCCACCAGGTGGGCACTTAGTGACCCCGCCCCCCACATCGCCAGCGTATTTGGACAAATGCCCCTCAGCCGAGCGGGCCCTGTCCCCCCAATAGTACACCGCCTGGCACACTGACCCTGCAGAACAGGCAGTCAGCATGGCCGTAAGCACACAAAAAAGGTTAACCAACGGAAGCAGGCAGCGCACCGGGGAAAACCAGGCTGTTAACCCGAGCCTGGAGACTGCGGACGTGACAGGCGCCAGAGGGGACAGCTGAACACAGGCGCCCCGGCGGAAGGGGCGCATGCTGGCGTTGTTGCATGACCAAGCCTCCATTTAAAAAAAACCCACCCAGAGGGGTTGAGGCAGAGAAGGCTGACACGATTGGCAGACGTCATGAACGTGCAGGGGCACCCTCAACCGGTGAACCCGGGAGTTGACACTGCTCCAACACACCAGAGAACCAACCACCTAGTCGTTACCCTATGTGGTGGTTGGTCCCATAACCCCTCAGGAAAAAACTCTAAAACATACCTGCGGCACTACCGCAGTACCCGTGTTCCAGTTTCCAACAGGGTTATCCCGGGCCTACGGGTCAACGAAAACATTACTTCAGACCGGGCCCGGTGATACGGGGAGCACAGGGTCCCCCGAGGAGGTCAAAGACTACCCCAACAGGCCCCTCTTCGCCATGCGTAAGAGAAGAGCGCAAGAATGGAAAACCAGCCCCAACACCCCGTACTTGGTATTCCCAGGAGGTCACCCAACCAAGTACTAACCAAGACCAACCTGCGTGGCGGCCGAGATCCGACAAGATCGGGCGTGTACAGGTTGGCACGGCCGTAAGCCATTACGACAGTGTAGAATACAATGCACCCAACAAGGGTTCCATAGCGCTTAACCCTGTGACACCCGGACCGACCTAGCATTTTTCCCCCTGAAAAAAGCCCAAGTCCCTCAGGGTACCAGAACAGCAGATCTGCATCCCCGGCGGACAACGGGTTTAACTGATCCGGACCAGCGTGACCAGAACTAGTCCCGTGCCCTAACCACGCTGACATGCCAACTCCAGGAGAAGGGGCAGATATGCGTGTTGATCTTAAACATGAAAAGAAGGCGCCACTCAGACGTTCGGTGCGAACCGCGCCCAGTGGCCCACCCCCAGGGCGTGAGACCCTTCTACGTATGTTCAGATCCATTCCGTTATCATCCCCTGATATGAACGAGAATCCGTCGACAACCACACAGGTCGTCGGAAGAGGAAAAACTCCCATCCCAATTGCTTTATAAAAACGCTGTTTTAACCCCAAGCAACCAAGGCGCGCCAGTCAGTTGCTTAATGTCCAGCAGAACATCCCGAGCTAGCACTATGTGTGCGTCGGGTATATCCACATCAATAATAGGCTATTTAGACCTTTTTATTGAATCCCCAAGGCACCCAGGGGAACGACAAGAGGGGCGGGATGCAACCCACTCCAACCCTTTATAATAATAAAGAAGAAGCATCAACCGTATGAACCCAACTGCACAGCTGGGAGTAAAAAACTGTTTATATTTTTACATCCAGTCACTCCTTTAGTCAGAGAGTATAGACCGAACTTTCCCAGAAGCCTTCCCACATGAGTCGTAGTTATGAAAAAGACATGTCAACTGTGAGTCACGTGACCAACTGACTCAGGTTTAGACATAAATCGAGCGTAGCAGACCTGTAAGCCCTACTCTCTAACTCGACACCTTAACACCACAACCTTACGTAAAGATCTTAACTCACGGAAGCCGTCGCCATAGCAACGTTGCTATGACGGGGGGAAACCCTGTACACGGCTCCTGTTTGTAATAGGAGTCGCGTCAGGACAACCCTCCCCCCCCCCCCCCCCCCCCCCTCCCTGCCAAGACGTTTGAACGGCTCAGCCCTGACTGGCTCAAAAATCTCCCAAACCAACCAAGTGGAAAGGAGGGGTTTATTCGACACCCCCTCACAAAACCCTTTTTCCCTACACACAATAACAACTGTAGCATTTTGAGACCTTCGGTAGAATGCTAATGTATAGCGTAAGCTAATACAATGCCCGCTACCCACAAAATGTGAACAGGATTTATAACAAAACAAGTCGTGTGTGTGTGAATCCTACACCCGCTTCCTATGTCGTACATAGAAAACGCTGACAGAGAATAACGGCCAGGCCGTGGAACGTGTGTGTACGAGTATTACTGCAACTAACACAACAGCGTTGTGGAACACATTTACTTTGTTTAAGCAATGGAATATACCACCAGTTTCTACCTGCATGTGGAGCGTCAGGCTAATAGAACCTCCTACGACTGAGTGTATGCTTGCAGACCTTGCTTAATCTCGTAACACAACATGACTCATCTCTCAATGTAATAATGCAGATTCACATTTACGCAACCCCATCATATGATTTGTTGAAGAAACACACAGTTTGTTTGGCCAATAATATAGTTCCCCGCACCAGAACGCACGACGGAGGCGGGAATGGAGAACCGCTGGTGAAGAGTGGGTCTACTCTCCAAAGTAGACATTATGACTTAGCTTTTTCCTTTGAACAGTTATGAGAGAAGAAAAAACTAAGCACAATGTAAACACGTCACAACTCTTTTCAACTAACAACACGTCAAGGGGGATCTACTTTGTGGTTAAAGCGAGAAGGAGGAGAGCAGGTGACCACACACCTGCTTATGAAGGTAAGCTAACAAGGGGTGTGGTCAGACGAATACTGGGATTAAAGGTACATTGTGGAATTTTATTCAGTGCGCGTGCACATGCGGGATAGTGCAAGAGTGATGCCGAGCGGATCCACTATGAAACAGAACTGCCTTAGGTAAAGTATTCACGCGGTCCGGCGCTCTCAGGTCCGGCGGCGTCTATGCCTTCTACAACGCTGTTCGGTTTCCGGGTTCCTCTGATTGGCCATGAGAGCTCTGTCATTGAAGTGGGTGGTGGCAGCGTAACAGCGTGACAAACCAATTACATAATCCAACATATGTGTAAAGAAACAACATATTCCAGTTAACGGTATATTTTTTTAATGATTCATTACGGTATAAATTAGGTTAACTGGAGCTGCGTATTGCTGGCTCTCATATTTGCGAATACAACAGCGTTCACCCTGATGTAAACAAAACAAGTCATTGATAAGCGACGGCCATATTAGACACATAGCCATAATTTAAGATATAGTTTATGCATTCGCAAATATGAGAGCTCTGTCATTGAAGGGGCTTGTCGCGGCTCATGCGCATGCGCAGGCGTAAGCGATAACTGCTGGCGATAAGGGGGCGTGCTAGCGTAGGGTCACGTGGGCTTAGTGGCCAATCAGAGGAACCCGGAAACCGAACAGCGTTGTAGAAGGCATAGACGCGGTCCGGCGGCGCCACCCACCCAATGGCTGAATTGCCAATGGCTGAATTGGAGTATTGCACTGTGCGGGCACAGCTGTGAGATCCGCGCGAGGCCAGATATCTTGAATGAATGAGTTTATTAAAACTTTAATTAACAGATTGCAGAATGGGTACAGTACAGTACAAATTGCAATGGCTGAATTGGAGTATTGCACTGTGCGGGCACAGCTGTGAGATCCGCGCGAGGCCAGATATCTTGAATGAATGCGTTTATTTAAACTTTAATTAACACATTGCAGAATGGGTACAGTACAGTACAAATTGCAATGGCTGAATTGGAGTATTGCACTGTGCGGGCACAGCTGTGAGATCCGCTCGAGGCCAGATATCTTGAATGAATGCGTTTATTTAAACTTTAATTAACAGATTGCAGAATGGGTACAAT
The DNA here is from genome assembly GCF_963971535.1 of Notolepis coatsorum. Lineage (NCBI taxonomy): Eukaryota > Metazoa > Chordata > Actinopteri > Aulopiformes > Paralepididae > Notolepis > Notolepis coatsorum. Next base: position 276,552,954 of record NC_140165.1, read on the forward strand.
ACAAGGGGATGCAGAGCAGACCAGAGAAAGACTTTCGTCTTGTTTACATCAGGGTCCCCCAATTTCAATTCATAATGACATTTATGACATACTCAATATACAATCTAATCATCTAATCTAAACTAATCATGACATTTATGACATACATATATGCAGTAGCCTACTGTTACATTTGTGACATACAAGATATGCAAATATACAGTACTGTTAAACAGAGATCCTAACAGTAAATATATACAAGGGGGAGGGAACTGTACATTTATGATGAATTGAAAATGGGGGACCCTGATGTAAACAAGACGGAAGTCTTTCTCTGGTCTGCATCCCCTTAACAATTGTGTGTATTGAGCTGTACTGCAGATTTTGACAACAAAATTAACAATATGATGCCGCAAGTTCTGTTATATTTCAATTGCCTTACTTATTTACATAAATATAAGGTAACGGTATACTTTTGCTATATGCTATACACTGATCTATGTGATGTGGTGGGTACGTATGGTGGTAATTAAGGAATTGTGAATATTATGTTTAATATAAATATGTGTATACTGGATATGAACAGCAGTATTATAGGCCTACAGCAGTATTGTACAGCCAGTAACTATACTTTTGCTCACACAATATCTTGAATGAATGAGTTTATTTATTTCGAACATAAATTGAAAATAAATAATAATAAAAAACAAGTAATAAACAGATAAAAAAACAAACATATTTGCATATCTTGTATGTCACAAATGTAACAGTACTGCATATACGTATGTCATATATGTTTTGACAGGGACAACAATGACCCGGTGTTGCCCCCTCTCCCCTCTGACGGCTCCACCATAGTCCTGAGCACTCATGAGGCCAGACTCAGTCTACGAAACATCAACACAAGGAAGGCGGCGGGCCTGATGGAGTCCTGGGACGGGTGCTCAAGGACTGTGCGGCTGAACTAGCCCCAGTTCTCACCACCATCTTCAACCTGTCTCTGGGCTCATCCTGGGTTCCCGCATGTCTTAACCTGTTCCACCCCAGGTGAAAATCTGCATAAAATGTATACCTAGGTAAATGGAATATTGCTCCACTTCTACAAGGGCTATTTGCATATTCTTGGTATCTAGGAACATCTATGGACCTCAATGAATGTATTCTCAGTGTCAGAAATATTGTGTCTATTACTAGGCTTGCTTAAATTGTGATGAAACAAAGGAAAATATGAATTATGATTTTTCTTTTCATCTTTGACAGTGAATAAAACCATGATAATAATCACCAAACTTAAAAAACTGCCACTGAGCTCATTCAGTACCCTCTTGAGATCATGTGTACAAAAGATCTAAGGAAATTGATAAAGGGAAGATGATCAAACTGAAGGTTCTGTATATACAGTACTGAATTCTCCCATCCGGACCAATGCAATTTGAAATATTATTATAGAATATATGCTTATACATTACCTTATTATAGCCAATTTGCACATTTATATATATATATACATATCGTATCTTTCAAATGGCAGAGTTCAATTTGGATATAGTATCACCAGGCTTGCATAATAACAGATACTGATATTTACTGTAATCGACTGTACTATTTTATTTCCCCCACAGTGTAACCATTTTGAAACAAATTTCAAATCTAATTCTTCCTACATGATAACAATAGTGTGGAGAAACTGACTGGGTTTCAATATTTGTCAAAAACGTTACCTTTTGTAGCTTATTATCGCGAATCATAACAATTATTGATATGATTCATTCAGAACGCTGAACTTTGAACCACCATAATATGTGACAGGAAGTGTAGATCGGAGAAATTCCAACGCAGGCCGATAGCTAGCGATCTCCTCTACAAAAACTACAATTCCGATGGTTCAACATTTCCATTTCCGGTTCCGGGTCAAATAGACGATTGCAAATAGAAAACTTAAAATGATATAAGTACACTTTTAACCTATTGCTAAACTATTGCCAACCTAACATTTTACATTCTACATGTATTTGTGACATAGTAGTGATATTAATACTTGAAAACGGTTGATTTTAAAATCACAAATTATTTTGCATCTTCATAAAAATATGCCTATAATTTAATAAGGTCAAAAGGGGTCGGTACCGACCCCGTCGAGTGGAACAGGTTTTAAGGCAGCAACAATAGTTCCGGTTCCAAAGAAACCTAAAGTCACAGGCCTGAACGACTACAGACCTGTGGCACTCACCCCCATCGTTGCAAAATGCTTTGAGAGACTGGTCATGAAACACATAAAAGCCTCCATACCGCCATCATTAGACCATAACCAGTTTGCCTACCGGAATAACAGGTCAACAGAGGATGCTATTGCCATTGTGCTGCACACTCTTCTGGAACATCTAGAGCACAGGCACACATATGGTAGACTCCTTTTTGTTTAGTTCAGCCTTCAACACTATTCTACCCAACAAGCTTCACAGTAAACTACACAAACTCAGACTGAACACCACACTATGCAATTGGATCTTGGACTTTCTTACAAATCGCACACAACATGTCAGGATTGGCAAGCACACATCCCCCACCCTGCCCATTAGCACCGGGGCCCCTCAGGGGTGTGTACTCAGCCCACTTCTCTATACACTTTTCACCCACGACTGTTGTTCCTCCTCTCCATCTAACCTCATAGTCAAATTTGCAGACGACACAACAGTACTTGGCCTCATCAGAGGAAATGATGAGACCTCATACAGGAGGGAGGTTGAGCGAGTGGTGCGATGGTCATAACCTTGCTCTCAACCCCACGAAGACCAAGGAGATGATCATTGATTTCCGCAGGACTGGTGACCTCAGCCACTCTCCACTCCTCATTGGAAATGAGGAGGTGGAGAGGGTTTAAAAATTTAAGTTTCGGCGTGACGATGTCTGATGACCTGTCCTGGGGGATCAACATTACCTCTGCTGTGGGGAAAGCACAGCAGCGCCTCTTCTATCTGAGGAAACTTAAATGGGCTAAACTCCCACAGGGACTGATGGCCAACTTCTACCACTGCACAGTAGAGAGTGTACTCACGTACGGACTACTGGTGTGGTTTTCCAGCTGCACCAGGGCAGAGAAGGAGGCCCTCCACAGAGTGGTCAAGGCTGCAAGGAGGTTCACTGGAGCTAGTGTCGTATATTATCAATATCTAAGGTTATTTACAGTACAATGAGGTTGCTATCTGGAAAGGAAGAAGGATCATAATGATAAAATGGTCTTCTCTACTTTTAGAGAAATAAACTGTGCAGCCCAGACAAAAGGAACTATAGTTCAACTCCAAGCTTTATTTTGCCTCGGGGCTCAGAGTGAATTCAGAAGGTTGTTGTTTACATACAAGGATTATTTCATAGTACATCAAACATGTTTGTACATAGGCTTAATAAGGTTTGCACAGCAAACCTAGTATGTACATAAACAGTAGTCATGGTTATCAAATGAAATAGAGAATCTTACTGAGCATTACACATGAGTAAATCTGGTCAACAGATGGATATCTGTATACATGTTACTCTACCCTAAACAACAATGGTGTTTCCATAATTTACTCACATGCAATCAGCAGTCTGTGGGTGGGCGATAGTGAGAGACGCAGAACCCTAGGGGGGGGGGGTCTGGCCTCCCTCTCTAAACATGCGTTCTCTGTTATATACTCTGATATCCACCAATAATAGCAGTCTAGTAGTACGTTCAGTCCAATTAGGTTTTGTCTTCTGGGGGCGGTCCGCCCCCCTCCCTGTCTTCCTCCTCGGGGTCTTCTTCCAGTATCAACAGCGGGGGGTCTTCATGTGGTTTTTTGATGAATGGACAGTTTAACACTAAAACCTTTTCTAATTTGTACCTTAAATGTAAGAAGTTACATATGTATTCAGCATTAACCCAATGTGGAGTTTGTCTATATTTTAATACGAGATTTCCTATATAAAGTATCACAAGCCTGCTTTTTTCCAGACTGAATTTATAGTTCTAAGGTTTAGATTCTAGCAAGCTTTACAACCAGAGTGAAATAGCATTATTACTTAAATAACCAGTTTGACATTCTAGTTGAGCTTATAGGACTAGATATTACAATCCCTTAGATAATCAGCACTTTTTTGAATGGGGTAGAGGTAAAAGTTTCACTGGGGTCTTCAGGTGGGCACCCTCCTTCATTGGTGTTTCGTTGACAGGCCCACGACACCTCCGAAGGGCTCAACGGCAACACCTGGCGTCCCAGGTGTGCCCCCCTCTGCTTTTACCCCTCGATGCTCTTCTTTCAGCTCCAAAGAAGGTTGCAAGTGACTTGGTTCCAAGTTCTCTGATGTGCTTGAATTACTTTCAGCCGGGGTACTGATGCTCGGTGGACTGTGGGTTAAATCCTGCCGCTGAGCTTCACTCGCCTGACTTGACCTTTCTCTCAGAAGATAATGGTCAATGCGAGATCCCGGCCTCACTTTCTTCAAGCACTTCATCCGGCCTTGATGTATTCGTAGGCCTCTGATGGATGTTACCTTGGACCAGCCACAGCTACATACTTTGTGCTCCTGTCCTTCAGTTGATGTGCCGATTATCTGGTTCGTCGTCGTTCCAGGGTCAGTTACCGGGTGGTCAGCCGATGAGTCATCTTCCGCCCCCGCTCTCGCAGACTCTAGGGGTGTTTTTCTCTTTAGACTTTTCGTAGCAATGAGGGGTGGCTTTTGTGCACTTAATTAAGCGACGGAGCCTGCCATCATGGATAGCTAGTCCATGACAGCCCCGTTGGGGTCTTTCCTTCCTGTCAGCTGTCTTTCCAAGCCGTCACATGGTCTTTCCCTTGTTGTCAGCTGCACTTTCACAGCAGTCACTGGATTTCTCCAGTTTATCAGTTGAGCTTATAGGACTAGATATTACAATCCCTTAGATAATCAGCACTTTTTTGAATGGGGTAGAGGTAAAAGTTTCACTGGGGTCTTCAGGTGGGCACCCTCCTTCATTGGTGTTTCGTTGACAGGCCCACGACACCTCCGAAGGGCTCAACGGCAACACCTGGCGTCCCAGGTGTGCCCCCCTCTGCTTTTACCCCTCGATGCTCTTCTTTCAGCTCCAAAGAAGGTTGCAAGTGACTTGGTTCCAAGTTCTCTGATGTGCTTGAATTACTTTCAGCCGGGGTACTGATGCTCGGTGGACTGTGGGTTAAATCCTGCCGCTGAGCTTCACTCGCCTGACTTGACCTTTCTCTCAGAAGATAATGGTCAATGCGAGATCCCGGCCTCACTTTCTTCAAGCACTTCATCCGGCCTTGATGTATTCGTAGGCCTCTGATGGATGTTACCTTGGACCAGCCACAGCTACATACTTTGTGCTCCTGTCCTTCAGTTGATGTGCCGATTATCTGGTTCGTCGTCGTTCCAGGGTCAGTTACCGGGTGGTCAGCCGATGAGTCATCTTCCGCCCCCGCTCTCGCAGACTCTAGGGGTGTTTTTCTCTTTAGACTTTTCGTAGCAATGAGGGGTGGCTTTTGTGCACTTAATTAAGCGACGGAGCCTGCCATCATGGATAGCTAGTCCATGACAGCCCCGTTGGGGTCTTTCCTTCCTGTCAGCTGTCTTTCCAAGCCGTCACATGGTCTTTCCCTTGTTGTCAGCTGCACTTTCACAGCAGTCACTGGATTTCTCCAGTTTATCAGTTGAGCTTATAGGACTAGATATTACAATCCCTTAGATAATCAGCACTTTTTTGAATGGGGTAGAGGTAAAAGTTTCACTGGGGTCTTCAGGTGGGCACCCTCCTTCATTGGTGTTTCGTTGACAGGCCCACGACACCTCCGAAGGGCTCAACGGCAACACCTGGCGTCCCAGGTGTGCCCCCCTCTGCTTTTACCCCTCGATGCTCTTCTTTCAGCTCCAAAGAAGGTTGCAAGTGACTTGGTTCCAAGTTCTCTGATGTGCTTGAATTACTTTCAGCCGGGGTACTGATGCTCGGTGGACTGTGGGTTAAATCCTGCCGCTGAGCTTCACTCGCCTGACTTGACCTTTCTCTCAGAAGATAATGGTCAATGCGAGATCCCGGCCTCACTTTCTTCAAGCACTTCATCCGGCCTTGATGTATTCGTAGGCCTCTGATGGATGTTACCTTGGACCAGCCACAGCTACATACTTTGTGCTCCTGTCCTTCAGTTGATGTGCCGATTATCTGGTTCGTCGTCGTTCCAGGGTCAGTTACCGGGTGGTCAGCCGATGAGTCATCTTCCGCCCCCGCTCTCGCAGACTCTAGGGGTGTTTTTCTCTTTAGACTTTTCGTAGCAATGAGGGGTGGCTTTTGTGCACTTAATTAAGCGACGGAGCCTGCCATCATGGATAGCTAGTCCATGACAGCCCCGTTGGGGTCTTTCCTTCCTGTCAGCTGTCTTTCCAAGCCGTCACATGGTCTTTCCCTTGTTGTCAGCTGCACTTTCACAGCAGTCACTGGATTTCTCCAGTTTATCAGTTGAGCTTATAGGACTAGATATTACAATCCCTTAGATAATCAGCACTTTTTTGAATGGGGTAGAGGTAAAAGTTTCACTGGGGTCTTCAGGTGGGCACCCTCCTTCATTGGTGTTTCGTTGACAGGCCCACGACACCTCCGAAGGGCTCAACGGCAACACCTGGCGTCCCAGGTGTGCCCCCCTCTGCTTTTACCCCTCGATGCTCTTCTTTCAGCTCCAAAGAAGGTTGCAAGTGACTTGGTTCCAAGTTCTCTGATGTGCTTGAATTACTTTCAGCCGGGGTACTGATGCTCGGTGGACTGTGGGTTAAATCCTGCCGCTGAGCTTCACTCGCCTGACTTGACCTTTCTCTCAGAAGATAATGGTCAATGCGAGATCCCGGCCTCACTTTCTTCAAGCACTTCATCCGGCCTTGATGTATTCGTAGGCCTCTGATGGATGTTACCTTGGACCAGCCACAGCTACATACTTTGTGCTCCTGTCCTTCAGTTGATGTGCCGATTATCTGGTTCGTCGTCGTTCCAGGGTCAGTTACCGGGTGGTCAGCCGATGAGTCATCTTCCGCCCCCGCTCTCGCAGACTCTAGGGGTGTTTTTCTCTTTAGACTTTTCGTAGCAATGAGGGGTGGCTTTTGTGCACTTAATTAAGCGACGGAGCCTGCCATCATGGATAGCTAGTCCATGACAGCCCCGTTGGGGTCTTTCCTTCCTGTCAGCTGTCTTTCCAAGCCGTCACATGGTCTTTCCCTTGTTGTCAGCTGCACTTTCACAGCAGTCACTGGATTTCTCCAGTTTATCATTGAGCTTATAGGACTAGATATTACAATCCCTTAGATAATCAGCACTTTTTTGAATGGGGTAGAGGTAAAAGTTTCACTGGGGTCTTCAGGTGGGCACCCTCCTTCATTGGTGTTTCGTTGACAGGCCCACGACACCTCCGAAGGGCTCAACGGCAACACCTGGCGTCCCAGGTGTGCCCCCCTCTGCTTTTACCCCTCGATGCTCTTCTTTCAGCTCCAAAGAAGGTTGCAAGTGACTTGGTTCCAAGTTCTCTGATGTGCTTGAATTACTTTCAGCCGGGGTACTGATGCTCGGTGGACTGTGGGTTAAATCCTGCCGCTGAGCTTCACTCGCCTGACTTGACCTTTCTCTCAGAAGATAATGGTCAATGCGAGATCCCGGCCTCACTTTCCTCAAGCACTTCATCCGGCCTTGATGTATTCGTAGGCCTCTGATGGATGTTACCTTGGACCAGCCACAGCTACATACTTTGTGCTCCTGTCCTTCAGTTGATGTGCCGATTATCTGGTTCGTCGTCATTCCAGGGTCAGTTACCGGATATTCAAATACCTTTTATCTACTAAGTCAGTTTAATTAATATGATCTTGTTTGTGAATTAGTTTCATGAACCTTTAGCAAAAGCAAGTTAGGTCTGTGACCAGACCTCTGTTTCTCTGCCTGTAATCTGTTAGGTGTGGCCACATTTACATACAATCCTCAGTCACACGAGTGGGGGTTTGTTGAAATGACTGTTTTCTGTAACACCAGTATCACTTCCTTACTTAGCACTGTAAATCCACTCTGCTGTTAAAAAGGTACACCGGGCTTTTGCATTATGGTTTTCTAATTATTACACACATATTAGTTATGAAATACACAGTCAAGGATACCACAGGTCCTCCCTTTGACAATTAATATTGTCATAAACCAGTATATTGACTTGATTTCATACATACTAACCATACAACATTTTCACATAAAAAATAAAATCATAAATTGTTCCAATTGTTCTCAATTTTCATTATTCTTTGGTACATATCATCAATGGGCTTTTGATCCTCAGGGCTCATAGCCAGAGGCTTACTTTTTTAAACAACAACTTTGGATTTGTTGAAAACAATAACAATTTAATTTAATCTAAAAATCACAAATTGAAAATTCACAAATTGAATCTAAAAACCACCTTAAACCCCAGTGTTCTTAATCTATAAAAAGTTGTTCCAACCTTTTTAGATGATCTGGTTGAGAGAAAACACACATTAGTATCACAATATTCACTTTTCATTCATATTTTCTTCCTGCTAATTCTTTCTTAAAAGTAGTTCAATCACATTTTGCATAATCCATCAATTGGTCTTCTCATCTATCCTCCCCCCTTTATGACCACATAATGGTCATAACCTTACCAGCTCGGCCTCCACAGCGTCAGTCGGGCAGGGAAAGCACAAACACCCAAGGAGAATTTTTTTTTCACTATCTATTCTAGCATCTAACTCCCTAATCTATGTGTATGTCCTTACCTATCCCTGCGTTGTGTTAATCTATCCGCCCTTTGTCTGTGCTTCCTACCAAATCAAATATGCACAAAACAAAGACCATCAGTATCTGTTCAGTCATCTTCCCGGTTCCCTACAGCCCAACCAAAATTTCACAATCCCCAGAGGATCTTGCTCACACGTATCCTGCTCAGCCCTCAGACCGGCTTTGCATCCCTCCTTAGCTTGGCAGCTAACAGCTGCAGCCATGTTTCAGGCCAGTTTACATGCCTCCGGTCTAGTCATCTTTCATCCCATGACAACCTGTCGTACTCACAGACGGTTCTTTTAGCCTGGACTTTTTTCCAAAACTTGCGTACCACATCTGTTCACATAAATTCAACCTGGCCCCCCTTCAGGGGTTTTGTAGAGACGGGGGCAAATGTATACAAGAATCCTCTCACCACAATTTGGTAATTAACCACCATTGGACTGAAAAGATTCAGGAAAAACTGAAGTTTCACTGTACCGTCTCGTATTTCTAATGTAATGTATTGACCATGTGTCCTGGGCTGTTCTGCATTCCCCCCATACTGAGCTGTGAAGAGACAAAGCACAATGCAAATTCTGATCACATCCATTTAACATACTTGCAAGAGAAGCCATTTTGACAAATCCACACAAATGTGAAAATGAACTACTTGGCTCTCTGGACATCCTGTTCCGATGTATTTCAGCTCTCACACTCTCTGCACAAGCGTCCTCTCTCACGAGATCATGAAAAGATAGATTAAACACACACCAATCTGTTGTGGCATCCCCACCTGTGAAACATCCACGCATATTTAAAAACTTCAAAGGAATAAAAAGAACAAGGTCCAAACATCACATGCACTCATCTCACACTCCTCATCACTGAACCAAGCAGTCATGTCATCACGACCCAACACCTCAGATTCCAGCACAGTCTTCTATACTGGTCCCATTCATCACTGTCATACAACACATTCAGTCCTGAAAATTTAAGTTTATCACTGTCATACAACACATTCAGTCCTGAAAATTAAAGTTTAGAAAGAAAAGAAAGAAAAAGAAATCAAAAAATGTAATTCAATACATCATTCACACGTATACTGATTTCTCAGCAGCGACTTTAACTTCTAAGACATTCAAAAGAAATAAAATCAAATGAAAGTAATAAAATCAAAATTACCACCGCTTTTAAAATAGGAAACAAAATAACTCAGTCATTCAAAACATTGATACCAAATGATAAGCGATAATAATTCCAGTTCTATTTGTAATATAAACCAAGTGTTTTGATATCCTTCTTATTCTGATAGACAAGATAACAGCCTTACTACTCATTAACGTCGTTATTGTTTTATTTTACCTAGATATGGCTTATACTAAAAGTGGTCTGCTGGCTCACCCAGCTGAGATTTGATCCTGACACAAGACCTAACCTCCTGTAGTGAGCTTGGTATGCTATTGTTAGGCTTTAACCAGATAACAGAACCATGTTACGACCTGCCATCAACAACTCAATCATCCTCACATTACTAGGTAAACACTCAAAGACAAAGCCATTCATGCTTGTTTCACTCATGCATCAAAGCTCATACTTTCTGCAAACAAAAACCGTCATTCAAACAAATCTCACAACCACAACAACACATAACTCATTAGCCATCATTCAATTGTTAGTTGTTTCTTCCTCCCTTCTCTCAACTCTCCTGCTCTCAACTTCCCTGCTCTCAAGTTCAGGCTAATACAATCTACACTTCACTTAGACTCCTACAGTCTCCTTACTGTATTCCTACTCTCAGAAGAAGACTAGAACCTCCTTCTCAACTTAAAACATATCAATGCTTTCTAGTGCACTGACCTTTTCAAATTATTCCCTCATCAACCAGTCACCATTCAAAAATCATAAACCAATTGAATGATTATCTTATTGATTTTCCTCACTCTTACTCCAACTGTTTCCTGTATTAGCCCTCAAATGCCTCCACTTCCTGTCACCTCCTTTGTCCAGCATGCTCACGTCTCGTCTCCCTGTTGTAAAAATACCTCTACTGTTATCTTCCACCAACTGCCCTCTGCAATCTTCACCTCTGACCCCTACTGCCCCTGTTGTCTGTAACAGTGATCATAAACAATAGGTGTTACCATCCCCAGTGGCTTCCCGTGACCTATGCATACTGACTCCCCTTTGGCATAAACCCCCCTTCGCATAAAGGCCCTATCTACTCCCTCCGTGAATATAGGCCCCCTGTAAATCATCAAAGGGTTATACACACATTTCTGTACTTCTAGGGAGAAGGCTAATCCCCCTCCCCAGAGTTAAAATTAACATGTTTCAGTCAAACCTACAGACAATAACACTTATCTTAACCACAGTGAAACTATGGAATGAAAGCAATCCCACAGTTATAAAAACATACATCCAATCATTGTAAACAGAGTCATTTAATCATTAAAAAACATATAAACAAGTCCCCCGCCACTAAATTATCCTTCTTTATGACTGGGCTTGTATCAAACTTCAATGTAACATCAGCCTATGTAAATCAACAGTGCATTAAAGACTTAACAATCTAAACAAGCATAAACACAACATCACTTATCTATACTAAAACATCTTTCAAAACAACTGCACTCTAAACAGATTTAAAATTTGCAATTTAACACAACATTATTCAAGTAATTTTAAAGGCCACTCGTTTAAGAAATAAAACAATATTTTCCATACAAACTCCCAGAAGTGGTTTCAAATGTGCCAAGCCTAAATTGTTTTAAGCCAGGTCTGCCCGGGAATGATACTCTGTACACATGTGATATTTGATCCTACTGCAGTTGTATTAAGTCTATATGCAAGCAATATGTCCTTTTCAGTGTAGAGCGCTTTCCTATAGCTCCTCTCAAACCTCACTTGGTCAAGAATATACACTTGTGTAAAATAACATTGCCTATTTTACAGGTCCAATGTATATATATGTGCCTCTAATGTAATGATACAGTTACCCCTAATAGCTAAATTGTGGGTTTAACTAGTTCACAGGCAACGAAATCATTAAATCATTTCACCTTAATAGACTCACTGCATTGTCTGCAGTCTACAACCCATAACTGTGTCCCCTATTGTCCCCTAGTCTAATCATCACACATGTACACACTTCCCCCTTCTGTTACACACAACTTGTAGCAACACAAACAAAACCACTCCCAGATCGCGTGTTGCTTAATAACAGCGGAACAGTGCAAAAATGCTTCCGCTTTCGTCACCGCACGCCACTACGGTAAAGCGCCTTTCTTTTCACGCCGCTTAGACAAATGCTATGGCATTTCCGCGTACATTGCAACGAATCACTTGGAACCTCGGCTGTCTTTAACTATGAGTGAACACAACTGTCTTTAACTATGAGTGAACACAACGCAACATTGTAACGTTAACGTGTAATTTACTATGGAATATAGTATATTATCGCGACGATTGTAACGTTAACGTGTACTTCGCGAATATAGTATATTATCGCGACGCGTCGTCAGACTAAACGCTGTTGTGAACACAACACATTGTAACGTTAACGTGTACTTCGCGACGCGTCGTCAGACTAAACAGTGTTGTGAACACAACACACTGTAACGTTAACGTGTACTTTACTATGGAATATCAGAAGAAACTACTCAACCTCGGCTGTCTTTAACTAAACAGTGTTGTGAACACAACACATTGTAACGTTAACGTGTACTTCGCGACGCGTCGTCAGACTAAACAGTGTTGTGAACACAACACATTGTAACGTTAACGTGTACTTTACTATGGAATATCAGAAGAAACTACTCAACCTCGGCTGTCTTTAACTAAACAGTGTTGTGAACACAACACATTGTAATGTTAACGTGTACTTTACTATGGAATATCAGAAGAAACTACTCAACCTCGGCTGTCTTTAACTATGAATGAACACAACACTCTAACTCACCATGTTTAGATAATAAAGTACTCAACCTATACTTGTCTACTGTCTGACTGAACACAACACTCTAACTAACTTACCATGTTTAGATAATGAAGTACTCAACCTCTACAGTAACTATGAGTGAGCACAACACTCTAACTTACCATCTTTAGATAATGAAGTATGCAACCTCTACTGTATTTAACTATGAAGGAATTACAACCTTTATTTAATGGTTAATATTTTGATAAAAGGTAATTTACTATATTTGTATGGCATTTACACTTAAAGTAGAAAAACAAAAGTAATCTGTAAAATAATAGTGAATTTCCTGTGAAAAAACATTTATTTTTTACAGTGTACGTTACACACACAAATGCTACAGTCATTATGACACATTTTACAAAGAAAGTCTTGTATGAACTACCAGTAATATAAATAATATTAACAACAAAAATGTGTTCCATCTTCATGTCAGATGATTTTCAAAAAGGAAAATGTACTACGCCTCTGTCGTCTACTCTAAGCCATCCTAGGTTGTCAAAGTGGGCAGGGGTGAGGTGGGTTCTAGACCCATGTTACTGACCAGACACTCTATATCAGTGATGTCTGTTTACTGCAGAGTGGAGGGACTGGGAGACTATGAGCTTCAATGTTTTGAGAGGATAATGTCTTGTATGAACTACCAGTAATATAAATAATATTAACAACAAAAATGTGTTCCATCTTCATGTCAGATGATTTTCAAAAAGGAAAATGTACTACGCCTCTGTCGTCTACTCTAAGCCATCCTAGGTTGTCAAAGTGGGCAGGGGTGAGGTGGGTTCTAGACCCATGTTACTGACCAGACACTCTATATCAGCGATGTCTGCTTACTGCAGAGTGGAGGGACTGGGAGACTATGAGCTTCAATGTTTTGAGAGGATAATGTCTTGTATGAACTACCAGTAATATAAATAATATTAACAACAAAAATGTGTTCCATCTTCATGTCAGATGATTTTCAAAAAGGAAAATGTACTACGCCTCTGTCGTCTACTCTAAGCCATCCTAGGTTGTCAAAGTGGGCAGGGGTGAGGTGGGTTCTAGACCCATGTTACTGACCAGACACTCTATATCAGTGATGTCTGTTTACTGCAGAGTGGAGGGACTGGGAGACTATGAGCAGTTAGCTCATGTTAGCTCAGTAGTTAGCTTCATGTTAGCTCCATGTTCAATCAATCAATCAATCAATCAATCAATCAATCAATCATGTACAGTTAGCTGCATGTTAGCTCCATGTTAGCTCAGCAGTTAGCTCATGTTAGCTCAGCAGTTAGCTCATGTTAGCTCAGTAGTTAGCTGCGTGTTAGCTCCATGTTAGCTCAGCAGTTAGCTCATGTTGCTCAATCAATCAATCAATCAATCATGTACCTCGGCGCAGCTGAATAACAATAGGAGTGATCGCCTGCTGCGTCCATCACGTGTATGGTGATTAACCAAATTGAACCAAAGCGCCAAAGCGTGTTAATATGTAACCAAATTGAACCAATAATGTGTTATATGTGTCGAACCAAGACGGGATCTCATGCGCATGCAAGATGATAAAAAACTACAACTAAAATGGCCGCTAGGTTAGGTTAGGTTAGGTTTACTTTATTTGTTCAAGGGGGACAGTGTACATTAATAAAACATTTTACAAATGTAAATGCACCCAATTTTAGCCAAAAGGCTAATTTCCATTGGTAGTCCCCCTGCCAGAAGGTACAGGCTAAAATCCTGTGTAAAAAAAGGGTTAGCAATAAAAACAGAATAAAATCAAGATAAATACATTAGAATAAAAACACAACAAAAGCACATAGACATAGTAGGGATACAGGTCACAATACAGTCATGGACACAAGGACAGAGCACATCATGACATATTAAGAGACCCAGACATAGACAGACGCACCATATCCATATCCACACACACATTTACACATACAGACACCTCAGTGTTGACAGTTCTGGTTATCAATGAGCCATTCCCTAACCCTGCACTTGAATGAATGGTATGATGTGGACACTCTAATTGTTTGAGGAATTGAGTTCCATTGGTGGGATGCTCTGTATGAGAAGACGGCCTGGCCAAATAAACTTTTTTTGAAAGGGATTGTACAGTCCCCCCTTGCCGCACCTCTAGTGTTCCTGGTTGAGGCAGACTTGAGGTTGATGAAACCGGACAAAGGAGGAGGAGCCAATCCACACTTTATTTTAAAAACTAGACAGACGTTTTGATATAGGGTCAGGTTTTCCCAACTGAGTAGATTATATTTTTTTAGAATGTGACAATGATGGTACCTGAATGGTTTCTTGTCTAGAATTTTTATTGCTTGTTTGTAAAGTGATTGAAGTGGTTTCAGAATGGTGGAATGTGAATTGGACCAGGTTATCAAACAGTATGTGATGTGGGAAAGAACCATTGAATGAAAATATAGCTTTGCTGCCTCTGTTGAAAGGAAGTTTATTATGTACCTGAAGTTTGATAGGCTGAACTTTACCTTATTGCAGACTTTTTTTACGTGATTTTTGAAGCTAAGGTTTGAGTCTATGGCGCTTCCTGTCAAATGCGGAGGTTGTTCTCTGCTAGCCCGCCGCTGGTGGTCACAAGTTGCATAATGCTATACAGTCTCTACACAAACCACTGTCAACTGTCTCCAGTATAACGCAACCCTACGTCACACGTAGCACAAAATATAATAACGTACGTTCATACAACATGAAAAGAATCATCCGTACACTGCACATCAGCATCGTTAACACAGTTAGCTTATTCGCCCCGTTAGCTTAGCTTAGCATAGGTAGCTTAGCTTATCTCTAATAGCCAGCTCCCCTTTTCCCAAGGGTGCACCGCGGTGGTCTCGCACAGAGCCAAACAACATTACAACCGAAGCGTCCTACTTTTGCAAACAACTCTCAATCAACGTTATCATTAAACAATCGCTCTACGCACCAATGTCCCTTACCTAACGCTACACACCGCTTCTAATCATAACATTGCACAAGCTCTTATCACGGCGTTACCCCCTAAACGCTCATACCAGCTAAATAGCTAGCCAGCCTGATGTGATGGTTCAACACTCCCCGAGATCCGCGCGTTATGTGATGTTCCTATATGCGTTCAAGATCCGCGCATCCATCCAATTCAACGCTAACAGGTCGGATAAAAATTACACACGCATCCCGAGAACTATATAACAGTACTTTTGTAAAATCATACATACACGCATTCATTCATAAGTACTAAACCCATTCACCCCCAGCTAACATGGTTACACACAAACTCCCATTCATAAGTGCTCACTTATTTCACTGAAACGTCCAACAACAACAACATCATTTCCTCCTCATTATCACCTCAGCCGGCCGGCTCTTTAAGTACTAACTCTCAACGCGACTCACGCAATAACGGCATAAAACGTCTCAATTTTAGCAGGCCCTTCTGCAGGATATATGCGGGTTTCATCTTTTTCTTTAAACTCCCTGTGCTCACAGGTAGCAAAAAATGCCCAATCCTTTCCTCTGGTTCGAACTCAATGGGCGAACCAGAGTCGAAAGTTGTATTATAGCCACACGGTCTACTTCTGGTGTCACGCTATAATACTCAAAACACACTTATTGACTCCATAACGTTTATACTTCCACCACGTCATCCGTAAGCCCGGCGGCTACTGAGAGTGCTGTTGAAATTGCATGAGACTCTATCTTCTTAATATCTAAGCAATCCCAATTGTTTAGCTAAATTGAGATGGTTTGAGCTCTTACTTTGATACATTAGAATTAAGGAGGAGGATTATCAAACTAAATCTGACTAAAATCCTCTAACCTGAGGTTAAAACCTTTCCAGCCTGGTAGGCCTCAAACCTGCACCAGGTAAACTCCACAGAGAACCCCAAACATTTGAGCTGGGTGTGGGAGAGCAGATCACCTGGGAGCATGGCAAAGGCACAAAAGGCTGAGATAGAGGACATAAAGAAGTCACTCGATTATATTACAGAACAAATGGCAAACTTCTCCAAAAAACAAGAAACCATGCTGGAGCTGATGGGAGAGATAAGGAGCTAAAAAAGCGTAATCTGGAGAAGGAACAAAAGATAGCAACGCTGGAAACCAAGGTGGATGAATTGGAGCAATATTCCAGATTAAACAACATCATCATAAACGGTCTGGTGACTAAGCCAAGGACCTATGCCAGAGCTGTGGCAGGGGTTGGTGGTGAACCCACGGATCAAGATATTGAAACGATTGAGCAACAAGTGATCACCTTCATGGCTGGTAAAGGAATACAGATCAACAGTGGAGATATAGAGGCATGCCACCCTCTACCACGAAGAAATAAAAAAGATCGCCCAGACATAATACTACGCTTTGTCAACAGGAAACACAAGATTGCAACGCTGAAACAAGGTAAAAAACTGAAGGATACAAATGTCTACATGAACGAGCACCTGACGAAAAAAAATTCAGACATTGCCAGACAAGCAAGAATACTGAGAAAGCAAGAGAAGATAAAGTCTACCTGGACGGCAAACTGCAAAGTGTACATCAAGCTCAATGGAGATTCCCCGGAGGAGGCAAAGATATTGCTCGTCAGAGACCTCTCTGAGATGGACCAGTACCAATGAGGACAAATACAGAACAATATAACGACAAAACAACAAACAAGGTACCACTCTATCTCATCATGAGGAATCACAAGACTCTATTATCCCATATACTCTACAGTGCCATTGATATATATAATTGGTTGTTATGCCATATGCTGCATGAGGCATTATATCATGAACTCATGACAAATATCTATCACCTATTATATATGCCTATGTATTGTCTAACATTAGTATTATCATTCCTGTTATTATTAGCATTGTTGGTACTGCTGGTATTGCTATTATGTATATCACAAACATTATTATTATTATTTCCTATGACCAACATCCACCTAATCTTAGCATACTATGGGTATCATAATGATGTAACCTATGCGTATATGATTGCCATATATATTGATGGAATCGGATGAGTCTGATGATGACAATAATATATTCAATGACATTGACCCTGAGGCAAATCTTTATAATGATTACAGATCAAATTGTGAATATTATTCTGAGAATCAGTTCAATAATCTTAATATGGAGGGTTTTTCAATCATACACTTCAATAGCAGAAGCCTATATACAAACTTTGTCCAAATTAAAGACTACTTAAACTCATTAAACCATACATTTCAAGTCATTGCAATAACTGAGACGTGGCTAACAAATGAAAGGGATGTTGATTTTATGTTAGAAGGTTATGAACATTTCTGTGTAAACCGGATAAACAAAAGGGGTGGTGGTGTTGCATTTTATGTACAGAATGATTTTCAATGTAGAGTTATTGATACTACAATTGTTAATGATATCATGGAGAGTTTGACAATTGAAATTCACTCTGCTAAAGTTAAGAGTATATTTTTGAGTTTGAGCATATATAGAACGCCTGGTTCTTGCATTGATCAATTTATGGGTCCTACTAATCACCCCAAAGTACCAGAAAATACCAGAAAATACCCCAAAATACCCCAAAGTATACCCCAAAATACCAGAAAATACCCCAAAATACACCAAAGTATACCCCAAAATACCAGAAAATACCCCAAAATACCAG
Organism: Notolepis coatsorum; assembly: GCF_963971535.1. NCBI lineage: Eukaryota > Metazoa > Chordata > Actinopteri > Aulopiformes > Paralepididae > Notolepis > Notolepis coatsorum. Next base: position 276,571,289 of record NC_140165.1, read on the forward strand.
ACAATACCCCAAAATACCCCATAATACACCAAAGTATACCCCAAAATACCAGAAAATACCCCAAAATACCAGAAAATACCCCAAAATACCCCAAAATACACCAAAGTATACCCCAAAATACCAGAAAATACCCCAAAATACACCAAAGTATACCCCAAAAGACCCCAAAGTATACCCCAAAATACCAGAAAATACCCCAAAATACCAGAAAATACCCCAAAATACCAGAAAATACCCCAAAATACACACCGAAATACACCAAAGTATACCCCAAAATACCAGAAAATACCCCAAAATACACCAAAGTATACCAGAAAATACCCCAAAATACCAGAAAATACCAGAAAATACCCCAAAATACCCCAAAATACCCCAAAACACCCCAAAGTATACCCCAAAATACCAGAAAATACCCCAAAATACCAGAAAATACCCCAAAATACACCAAAGTATACCCCAAAATACCAGAAAATACCCCAAAATACACCAAAGTATACCCCAAAATACCAGAAAATACCACAAAATACCCCAAAATATCAGAAAAGACCCCAAAGTATACCCCAAAATACCAGAAAATACCACAAAATACCAGAAAATACCCCAAAATACCCCAAAATACCCCAAAGTATACCCCAAAATACCAGAAAATACCCCAAAATACCCCCAAAGTGCCTCAAATACCCCAAAGTACCCCAAAATACCCCAAAGTATACCCCAAAGTACCAGAAAAGACCCCAAAAGACCCCAAAATAACATAACATAAATAACATAATAACATGGATTGAGAGGCCTCCAGGATATTTTCCAGTGAACAGGGCCGCCATTGCAGTGTGGGAATATCTAGGCACATTCCCCATAACACTCAGTTATCATGCAAATGCTAAGAAAAATACATCTCAGTTTATCAGAACACAAACAGAGGTGACTGAAAGAGTGGCTCAGGCGGTACAAACCCAGACACCTCGTGATGTATACGCACAGTTAGTTCTCGCGAAGATCTCGCACCTCAAGATTTAAAACAAGTCAGGAATATAAAACATCAAGTATCAAAAGACCAGAGGCCTTCTGGTAATCGAACCAATACTGCTGATGAGCGTCAGACAGTTCTGAATATGTTGCAGGAAAATCATTATGTTCAGCAAATAATTTCTAGGAAGGGTAACCACCTTGTGTCATCCTTTACTTTGATGAACAATTAGAAGTTGTTAGAAGATTTTGTTGTGGGCAGGATGCTACATCTGTTTTAGGAGTGGATCGCACATTTAATTTGGGGGCTTGCTTCTTAACAGTGACTGTGTTCAAAAACCCAAAACTTTTTAAGAAAGAGACTGGAGAGCCACCATTATTCATTGGGCCACTGTATTTGCACTGGGACGGCAGCTTTGAGACTTACCATGATTTCTTTGCCCATTTGAAATCAAAGTTGTCAGTGGCATATTTAGCAACAGAAATAAATATCAGTGAGGACATAGTTATTGGATCCGATCAGGAACGGGCAATTTTAAAGGCCATAGAGTCTTTGTTTCCTGAAGCGAGTCATATTTTGTGTTCAAAACATATTCGGGATAATGTGAAACATTATCTAACACATAAAGTGGGAATGGAAGCAAAAAAGAGAGCAGTACTTGAGAATAAGCTGTTCCATAATGCTAATTCTCTTACCTACTGTAAAAACGAGTATGACTTTTGTGAAAAGGTACTTGAACTTGAAACATATATAGAATCAAATTGCCCAGAGTTCACTACATATTTCTCTAAGTTAATACCTACATTGAAAAAGAAAATAATGGAGACAAAGAACAGAAAGAAATGGATTCCTGATAATTGGACAAATAATAATTGTGAAGCAATGAATCATGTAATTAAGCTGGCTACTAATTGGAAACCACAAAAGTTACCAGATCTGATATTAAAACTCCAACAAATTTCTCAACTTCAAAATATAGATGTGCGCAGATGCCTTCATGGCCAAGGTAATTATACTTTAAAGCCAGAATTTAAAAGATATGAGGTCCCCAATGTCATATGGGACACTATAACTAAAGATGAGCAGAATGAGCTATATTTAAAGTTCTTGAAAGTTAAGATGGTACCTAAGGCTAAAACAATAGAATCAAATGATGGTCAGTTGAGCATTCCAGTGGTACCCCAGCTAGCCAAAAAGCCTGGCCAAAAAAGAACGACAAAAAATGAGCGAACAACTTCAAAAAGAAGAAAAGTGAAGACATAAGTATATGTTCACTTCATGCATGCTCATAAGAGATTTGATTTCGTTTTTTCTATTTTTTTATATATGTTTTATTTTTTTAGATGACAGAATTTTTTATTTATTTTGTATTTAACCAGGAAGTCCCATTGAGATACAAGATCTCTTTTGCAAGGGAGACCTGGCCAAGATGACAGCAATAACATTTGCAATATATCAGACAGCAATAATGTGCGGTACATCACACAAGAACATAATAAAAGTGCATATATATAATATACAATACATGTAAACACAAAAACACAAAACAGAATAGTCTACATAATAGTAAAGGTGTATGACAGTAAAATACGGGGTAATACAGTAATTTAGCAGTTTTGCAGTTGGGACCCGACTACAGAAAGCAGCGAATCTTTTTTGTAGGAAGTTATGTAATACAGATTTAAATTTGTTGAGAGAGACCAGGGTATCTAAGTGGATATGGTCTTGTAGCCCATTCCATGACAAGGTGTGAAGCTTGAAAAAGCTGTTCTTCCTAGTTCAGTGTGTATTCTCGTTTTTTAAGTAGCCATCTTGTGGACCTGAATGTAATGTAATGACACAGTTAGAATGTCCTGTTATGTTGTCATGTATAGCCTATAGTTGTCTCTTTTGTGGTATTTTAGGGTATACTTTGTGGTATACTTTGGGGTATTTTAGGGTATTTTGGGGTATTTCCTGGTATTTTCTGGTACTTTGGGGTACTTTGGGGTATTTTAGGGTATTTCGGGGTATACTTTGGGGTATTTTGGGGTACTTTGGGGTATTTTCTGGTATTTTGGGGTATACTTTGGGGTATTTTGGGGAATTTTCTGGTATTTTGGGGTATTATCTGGTATTTTGGGGTATACTTTGGTGTATTTTGGGGTATTTTCTGGTATTTTGGGGTAGTTTCTGGTATTTTGGGGTATACTTTGGTGTATTTTGGGGTATTTTGGGGTATTTTCTGGTATTTTGGGGTATTTTGGGGTATTTTCTGGTATTTTCTGGTATTTTGGCGTATTTTGGGGTATTTTGGGGTATTTTCTGGTATTTTGGGGTATTTTGGGGTATACTTTGGTGTATTTTGGGGTATTTTGGGGTATTTTCTGGTATTTTGGGGTATTTTCTGGTATTTTGGGGTATACTTTGGTGTCTTTTGGGATATTTTCTGGTATTTTGGGGTATTTTGGGGTATTTTCTGGTATTTTGGGGTATACTTTGGTGTATTTTGGGGTATTTTGGGGTATTTTCTGGTATTTTGGGGTATACTTTGGGGGTATTTGGGGGTATTTTCTGGTATTTTGGGGTATTTTCTGGTATTTTGGGGTATATTTTGGTGTATTTTGGGGTATTTTCTGGTATTTTGGGGTATTTTCTGGTATATTGGGGTATACTTTGGTGTATTTTGGGGTATGTTGGGGTATTTTCTGGTATTTTGGGATATATTCTGGTATTTTGGGGTATACTTTGGGGTATTTTGGGGTATTTACTGGTATTTTGGGGGTATTTTGGGGTATTTCCTGATATTTTGGGGTATACTTTGGGGTATTTTGGGGTATTTTCTGGTATTTTGGGGTATCTTCTGGTATTTTGGGGTATACTTTGGTGTATTTTGGGGTATTTTTGGGGTATTTTCTGGTATTTTTTGGTATACTTTGGTGTATTTTGGGGTATTTTGGGGTATACTTTGGTGTATTTTGGGTTATTTTGGGGTATCTTCTGGTATTTTGGGGTATTTTGGGGTATTTTCTGCTATTTTGCGGTATACTTTGGGGTAATTTGGGGTATTTTTTATTTTTTATTTTGGTATTTTGGGGTATTTTGGGGTATTTTGGGGTATTTTCTGGTATTTTTGGGTATACTTTGGGGTATTTTGGGGTATTTTCTGGTACTTTGGGGTATTTTGGGGTATACTTTGGGGTATTTTGGGGTATTTTCTGGTATTTTGGGGTATACTTTGGGGTATTTTGGGGTATTTTCTGGTATTTTCTGGTACTTTGGGGTGATTAGTAGGACCCCAATTTATGAATACCATAGGTGATATTTTTGAGAAGGTATGTGATAAAAAATCTTTTTTTGTTTGTGGTGACTTTAATATTGATCTCTTAAAATGTAATGAACATAAACTAACAACAGACTTCTGTAATGCAATGTTTAGTTTTGGTCTCTGGCCCCTTATTAGCAAACCCAGTAGGATAACTAAAGATAGTGCCACACTTATTGATAACATATTTACGAATGTTCATGGCCAAGCAACAAGTGGTTTGTTCTTAAGTAAAATCAGTGATCATTTTCCTATTTTTGTGATTCTACATAATTTAAAGGAAATATTTTCAGTTGATGTAAGTGAACCTTCTTGTAAAATTGTAAGAATTAGGACACCAGAAAGAATGGAGGCCTTAAGGATGGACCTTACAAACTACAACTGGGATGAGGTGTATGTTGACGATCCAAATCAGGCATATGATGCTTTTTTGTTGACGTTCACAGAGCTATACAACAAACACTGTCCTATTAGAAAGAGCTGGGTGAAGGAAAAATATAAAGGAAAGCCATGGATGACCAAAGCTACGCAAAGGGCGTGCAAAAAGAAAAACTTACTTTACAAGAAATATTTACAACTGAGAACAAGTAAAAGCGAAGAAAAATATAAGCTGTATAAAAACAAACTGACTTCCATTATGAGAGTACAGAAGAAGGAATACTACAATAAAATGTTAGAAGATAGTGCAAATAATATACAAAAGACCTGGAAAATAATCAATCATATTATTCGAAATAGAGGCTATAAATCTGAATTTCCAAGCTATTTTCTAAATAGCTCAGATGCTAAAGTGGACAATGTAAAAAGCATTGTTGAAGATTTCAATGACTACTTTGTGGGTGTTGGAACTACTTTGGCCAGCAAAATTGTTGTGCCTGATGATAAAAAAGATATGTTTAATAATCTTATTAATGATAATATCAGTTCTATGTTCCTTTGTGGGGTAAATGAACTTGATATAATTGATATTGTAAGTTAATTCGAAAACAAAACATCAACTGATATAAACTCCATTGATATGGTAATTATTAAAGAAGTAATTGAGTCTATTGTAAAACCTTTGACCTATATATGCAATCTGTCTTTTCAAAGAGGTGTTTTTCCTAATAATATGAAACCAGCAAAGGTAATACCAATATATAAAAATGGAGATAAACATCAAATGGACAATTATAGACCAGTGTCCCTACTTCCTCAATTTTCAAAAATATTAGAGAAACTATTTGTGAAACAACTGGATCTTTTCATTGGCAAATACAAAATACTGAGTGAACACCAGTATGGGTTTAGGAAAAATAGAAATACTACATGTGCAGTGATGGAGATGGTAGAAGAAATAACTAAAGCAGTTGAAAATGACAAGTGTTCTATTGGTATTTATATTGACCTACAGAAGGCTTTTGATACAATAGATCACAGCATATTAGTGAGAAAACTGGAGAAGTATGGGATACAAGGTATAGCTAACTCTTGGCTAAAGAGCTACTTGGAAAACAGACAGCAATGTGTGCAAATCAATGACACTGTGTCAGGATTTAGGAAGGTCACCTGTGGAGTACCTCAGGGATCTGTGATAGGTCCAAAACTATTTATACTTTATATTAATGATATGTGCAATGTTGCTGAACTGTTAAAGTTTGTTATTTTTGCAGATGATACAAATTTATATTGCTCAGGAAGTAATTTAAAGGAACTTTTGCCTGATATTGAAAGAGAGCTTGAAACTCTCAAAACTTGGTTTGATGTTAATAAATTGTCTCTCAATATTAAGAAAACTAAATTTATGGTTTTTGGAAATCGAAAAGAAATAGAGGGGTAGATAGAGTTAAAAATATGTGATGTAAAAATAGAAATAGTTTTTGAGATAAAATTTCTAGGGGTAGTTATTGACCAGAAATTAACATGGAAACAACATGTTAACTATATTCAAGGAAAAATATCTAAGTCAGTAGCAATATTGTATAAATGTAAGGATATATTAAACTACAAAGCATTGCACATAATTTACTGCTCACTTATACTTCCTTACATTTCTTACTGTGTGATAGTATGGGGGTCGACATTTAAAAATACAGTAAATCCAATAGTCGTACTGCAAAAGCGGGCCATTCGGAACCTTTTCAAGGCTGGTTACTATGAACACACAAATCCATTGTTTATAAAGTCTCATATTATGAAATTTTATGATTTGGTTTACTATAAAAATATGCAAATAATGTACAGAGCTAAAGCAAAGTTACTCCCAGGTGGGGTGCAAAGGTTTTTTTCAACACATGAAAGAAAATATGATTTGAGAGATATTTGTAAATTTACTGTTCAGAAAGCTAAGAAAGGGATTAAAAGGAGGTGTATTTCTATTATTGGGGTTAACTTGTGGAACAATGCGGATATACAGTTAAGAATGAGTAATTCGATTTTGGTTTTTAAGAAAAAGGTTTGTAAAGCAATTTTTGAAAAATACAAGGGTGAATAACACTGTTTTTGTTTGCTTTTTTTCTTTTTTCTTTTAGAATACTGTTTTGGAATCTACATTTTTGTATTTTTTATTTTTTTTAATGCAACATTTTGAAAAACTACAAGGGTAAAAAACACTGTTTTGCTTGCTTTTTTTCTTTTCTTTAGAATACTGTTTTGGAGTAAAAAAAAATAAAAAATTGGTAAGAATATAGGACAGGCACATATAAGCACTATGCTTCAGTCTGTACCTTTTTCAGTCACTGTAAATAATCAAATATTGATAAATGATGATGTATATTGTACTTTTTTTTTGATGACTGAAAAAAATAAACTACTACTACTACTACTACCTGGGCACGAGAGTTCATTTGTTTCTGTCTGTAAACAGAGGTTCGAAATGATCCAGCTCATCATTGACTTGCTAAGAGTCCTGGACAAATGCAGGCCTTTCAGCAAACCAAATAACATCTTTGAACGTCGCCCCACTTAATCACTTCAAAATGTTCTCATTACATCCACGTAAGATTAACAATGTCAATTCAACCCCGAGATATCAAACGCCACGTAACCACTCATTTACCCGCATGATCCTATACCACTGATCCACACTGTAGTGACGCCTCCAATATTAGTTCAAGTTCTTTAGTTCAAGTTCTTTAATAGTTGTCATACAGAAGTACAGAATACTTTCATACAAAATGCTTCTTACTGTTACGCTCCAGAGACTGTGCTAGACAAGATAGTATCAAATAACATAATAACATAATATAGCATGTAATTTAGAAGAAGAAAAATGAGGTCACAGTGTTCGGTATAGACATATGTACAATGTTCTGAGTTACCATATAATATACAATACTATGCAGTGTACTAATGTACAGTACTATCTAGTGCAAAGCAGAAATGGGATGAGGTACAATTTTAGGTACTATTTACAGTAAGGTGTACGAGTTGTAGTGCAATCCTTCATCCATAAATATAAAGTGTGGGGAGTGGGTGCTACAGTGTGTTTGTTTAAAGTGGGTGTGTGCTATAAAGTGTGTGGAGTGGGTGCTACAGTGTGTTTGTTTAAAGTGAGTGTGTGCGTGTGGATGTGTGTGCTATGTGCGTTTGGTGGTTGTTGTTGTGTAGTGTTCATTCATTGTTCGTTTAGCAGCCTGATGGCCTGGGGATAGAAGCTTCTTCTGAGTCTTTCTGTGCTCGCCTTGAGACTCCGGTATCGCTTGCCTGACCGCAGCAGTTCAAAGAGGCAGTTGTTCGGGTGACTGGAGTCTTTAATGATTCTCTTAGCCTTGCCCTCGCAACGCTTGTTGTAAATGTTCTGGAGGGTGGGGAGCCCCCCTCCAATTGTGCGTTCGGCTGAACGTGTCACTCTTTGTAGTCTGCTTCGGTCTTGTGCAGTGCTATTCCCAAACCAGGAGGTGATGTTGCCGGTCAAGATGCTCTCTATTGTACATGAGTAGAAGTTCTTAAGGATCTTCTGACTGACTTGGAACTTCCTTAGGCGCCTGAGGAAGTAGAGGCGTTGTCGTGCCTTCTTCACAACACTGTCAATGTGTGTGGTCCATGTCAAGTCCTCGGATATGTAGGCTCCGAGGTACTTAAAGCTGTTGACTCTCTCAACCGGTGCCCCGTCGATGCTGAGGGGGCTGTAGTCCTTGACCCCCGACCTCCTGAAGTCCACAATCATCTCCTTTGTTTTGCTGACGTTCAGGGAGAGGCTGTTTTCCTGGCACCATCCCGCCAGGACCTTGACCTCTTCCAGTTAGGCCCTCTCGTCGTTGGCAGAGATCAGGCCCACCACCACTGTGTCGTCAGCAAATATATTAGATTATATTAACCTAAGCACCTTCACCCTATCTGCGCTCACATTCAGAATCCGTCAATACAGTCGAGGTCAGAGTCGATCCTTGTGATTCCCGACTTCACCAGCCCTCGCCGACACAAAACATCCCATCCTGGAAGCACGGTCTAAACGTAATACGTAATAGAACTCATCCCTGCTCTACCGCCCCACCCCCCTGCACGCAAAAACAACATCCACCCCGGGCCCCAACTGGTGGCTACTGGCTACACAACCAAATACACAACATCGTTCTCCCCTTCCAGACAGCAAAACTCTGCACTGCAACACCTTAACCCCGGTCCTTTCTACCGCTTGCTCTCAATATGGGAACAATGCAGAACGGGTCTAACACGGCACCATTTCTGTCGTATATTATCAATATCTAAGGTTATTTACAGTACAATGATGTTGCTATCTGGAAAGGAAGAAGGATCATAATGATAAAATGGTCTTCTCTACTTTTAGAGAAATAAACTGTGCAGCCCAGACAAAAGGAACTATAGTTCAACTCCAAGCGTTTATTTTGCGTGTTTTGAGTGAATTCAGAAGGTTGTTGTTTACATACAAGGATTATTTCATAGTACATCAAACATGTTTGTACATAGGCTTTGCACATCAAACCTAGTATGTACATAAACAGTAGTCATGGTTATCAAATGAAATAGAGAATCTTACTGAGCATTACACATGAGTAAATCTGGTCAACAGATGGATATCTGTATACATGTTACTCTAACCTAAACAACAATGGTGTTTCCATGATTTACTCACATGCAATCAGCAGTCTGTGGGTAGGCGATAGTGAGAGACGCAGAACCCTCCCTGGCCTCCCTCTCTAAACATGCGTTCTCTGTTATATACTCTGATATCCACCAATAATAGCAGTCTAGTAGTACGTTCGGTCCAATTAGGTTTTGTCTTCTGGGGGCGGTCCGCCCCCCTCCCTGTCTTCCTCCTCGGGGTCTTCTTCCAGTATCAACAGCGGGGGGTCTTCATGTGGCTTTTTGATGAATGGACAGTTTAACACTAAAACCTTTTCTAATTTGTACCTTAAATGTAAGAAGTTACATATGTATTCAGCATTAACCCAATGTGGAGTTTGTCTATATTTTAATACCAGATTTCCTATATAAAGTATCACAAGCCTGCTTTTTTCCAGCCTGAATTTATAGTTCTAAGGTTTAGATTCTAGCAAGCTTTACAACCAGAGTGAAATAGCATTATTACTTAAATAACCAGTTTGACATTCTAAATGATATTCAAATACCTTTTATCTACTAAGTCAGTTTAATTAATATGATCTTGTTTGTGAATTAGTTTCATGAACCTTTAGCAAAAGCAAGTTAGGTCTGTGACCAGACCTCTGTTTTTCTGCCTGTAATCTTTTAGGTGTGGCCACATTTACATACAATCCTCAGTCACACGATTGGGGGTTTGTTGAAATGACTGTTTTCTGTAACACCAGTATCACTTCCTTACTTAGCACTGTAAATCCACTCTGCTGTTAAAAAGGTACACCTGGCTTTTGCATTATGGTTTTCTAATTATTACACACATATTAGTTATGAAATACACAGTCAAGGATACCACACTAGCCTCCCAGATATCTCCACAGTCTTCACCTCCCGCTGCCTACGTCGTGTAAATAACATCTTACAGGACCAGTACCACCCAGCACACCATCTTTTTCAACTGCTGCTCTCTGGTCGAAAGTATAGATCCATCCAGTCCGGAACTAGCAGACTGACCAACAGCCTCTATCCACGGGCTGTCAGGCTGCTCAACGATCAACATCAACTTGCCCCCCCTCGCACCCCCCGTCCCCAACCCCCGGTGACATAACTCCCACTTCTCCATTACAACAATAACTGTGAACCGGACTTGCATTGCTGCACTATACACTATTTCATCCATTGCAAGTCAACGCCCCCCCCCCTCCTTCCATTAACTCACTGGACTATCACTGAAATATTTATTTATTTGCACTAGCATTAATGCACTTGGGACATTGATGGTATATTATTATTATTGAGGACATTGGGACATTGATACTATATTATTATATTATTATTATTATTATTATTATTATTATTATTATTATTATTATTGACATTATTATTTTGCAGATGCTATATTTTATGTTTGTATGCCAGTGGTGATGTTCCAAACTAAATTTCGTTGTACCAACAATGACAATAAAGATTCTATTCTATTCTATTCTATTCTAAAGGTCATGATTAGTTTAGATTAGATGATTAGATTAGATTTTTATATCTGTATATTGAGTATGCAAATGTCATTATGAATTGAAAATGGGGGACCCTGATGTAAACAAGACGAAAGTCTTTCTCTGGTCTGCATCCCCTTAATAATTGTGTGTATTGAGCTGTACTGTACCCATTCTGCAATCTGTTAATTAAAGTTTAAATAAACGCATTCATTCAAGATATCTGGCCTCACGCGGATCTCACAGCTGTGCAATACTCCAATTCAGCCATTGGCAATTCAGCCATTTGGGTGGGTGGCGCTGCTGAGCAGTCCCCAGACCGCCGGACCTGAGAGCGCCGCTGGCTCTGCAGCTCTGCAGTTGGATACTATTGGTGCGTTGGGGGCCTGTACGCGTCAATACTTTTACCAACTAACCTCCAGTTCCGCGTTCGCGTTCTGCGATCTGATTGGCCACTGACGTTTCTGGTCATGTTACATCTGTGCCAATCGTGTGATGCCTGTTTCTATCACTGGTTAAGCTTAGGCACTCTTTCGAAGTTGGTTAAGGTTAGAGTTTGTCTTAGAGCAGGGCGATAGAACACCAGCCCTGATTCCTCATGCTACCAAAGCACCTCAAAGGCGCTAAAAACAAGATTACAAACATCACAAAACAAACTGGTCAGACTATTACTTGACCTTACGCCCAGAACCCACCTCACCCCTGCCCACTTTGACAACCTAGGATGGCTTAGAGTAGACGACAGAGTACAGCAACTTGCAATGGGCCTGGTCTACAAGATACACTATACGACTAAGGTACCCATGTACATGTCAAAATACTTCCCAAAGGTCAGTGAATACCACAACCACTACACCAGAGGAAGCTCGACAAATCATGTTAAACCCAGATTCGGCTCAAACAAGGGACTAAACACGTTTCGCAATTATGCCACATCAATGTGGAACGCCCTACCCAAAGCTGTAAAGGAATGTGAATCCCTACCCACATTCAAAACCGCTCTTAAAACGCACCTACGGGAGGCTGCAATTCAAAACTGGCCACCATAAATGCCCAAACCCCCCACCACCTCCTAATAGACAGTGTGGTATAATTCCCTGCTCAAACTGTTTAGGTCAAAGGCCCCAGGAAGAGGTTGAACTCTGTATAGGACCAGTGCACCACACCCCTTAGATAGGTTCTATTTTCTCCCCAACAGTTAGTTAAGATACATGGGGTTTAGAAGTAATCATATATTGGCAAAACTAGAAAAAAGATCAGTAGGATACATAGGCTTTTTAAAATAGCCCAAAAGTAAGGTAATATCGTTTAGATTAAGGCAATTAAAATACTCTGCCAACCTATCCTCTCTGTCTCTGAAAACATTCAATACTAGGTGGTTTGTCTGTTAAAGTGAGGCCCTGAGTTAGAATGGATTAGCATTCCCGTCTTAAAGTTAACTACAGCTGCTCTGTTCCCCCACGGGGGGAACAGGTGAAACAATAGGTTGTGAGTGGCTAGCAGGCCGACTTTAACATATCAAAGGCTGGCGCTATTGACAAAGCAGACGGGGACAAAAGATGGTAGGAGGTGGCACCCAGGCATTGATTAGCAATCTCCCTCAAACCAGTTTGGGCCACAGGATACGAGGTGACCTGATTAGCAGACAGACTGGTGATCTCTGACCCCCAAATTGCTATTTGGTCCAAAATAGGTAACCATCACTAAAAAACCCTTTTATGTAACTGCATAGGACCGTTTAGAGTTGCTACACAGTAAAAGAATATAGACTCCCACAAAGAAAAGAATAAATAGGCTAAAGAAAGCCATTAGACTATTCTCTACTGTTGTAAAGTCTAAATTCTGCCAGTAAATACAGTTAATGTGTAATGTTATGAGAAAACTAAGCTAACATCCAACATAAGGTTATAGAATTTATAAATGCAATAGTATTGGCTTAAAATAGACAATCATCTGGAGAAAACTATATTCAACTAACTATAGGTTTCCAATATTCTTGGTTAGAACCACCAATATGACTAAATTTAGTTTTATAGCCCCAAGCAAAAACAGGAAAAAGATAACATTCACGATCAAGTATAGTCATTACTAATTCTTAAACTGTTAGACAGTAAAAATAGATACTGGCGTATAAAACGTTAACTAAGTGAAATATAGAATATCCTCTTAGAGATATTAAGCCGGCCTCTTAAAGGTAGTCTAGTCATATGTACCGCCGGCCCTAATCAAAATGGCCACGATATGTTTCAACCAATCAGGATGTAGAGACAAACTCCTCTGACGTAGGGGATCTAGCATATTCCGAGAGGAGGAGTTTAAGCTTTAAAAATAGCAGGCCGGGTAGATAGGAAAGACACACGTTTTGGAATCATCCATGCACAGGACAACGGCCGGAGGAATCGCTTGAGCTGAGAACGAGAAAACGACTCTCTTTGGCTCTCGGGGCAACAGAGAAAATCTACAGATCGACCACCATCGAGGATCCATCGAAGATCATTATTTTTTATTGTATTTGAGTAGTCTAATATTAATGACAAACGGCATAGTGTTTGAAATCATTGGTATTATTGCATATATTCCTTTTCCATTGAACCAGATCATCCTTGTTCACTTTTGGACTCTGAAATAAAAACGGATCTGAACAGTAGACATTTCTCTTCTCCTCATTGCTGCTTTTTCCTGGGCCGTCCTACAAGACCGTGGTGGTCTTTTTATTAGTAATAGGTTTTAAGGTGAAATTAGAACACAACGCAGAGTAGATGAGATAGCGGATTTTAAGGGAAAATCCTTATTCCCTATTACGATAATTGGTGCCGAGACCCTTCCTGTTACGCTTGATTTTTCCGACGAAACGAGCAGCCGGCTCGTTGTGAATCGGCGCCTGAAACGTCCTGCGAATCTAGGTAAAAATAGGTAAGTGGGATACGGGGCTGTGATGGATGTAAGGATGCAAACGTTCAGTTCGGCTGGGGTTGCGGAAAGCCCCGCGATGACCTCATAGGCATCTCGCCGAGACGGTGAGGGCCGTCTGGGGTGGTGCAGATGATGGGGGAACGGGAATGCGTGACGTTCGATAGGTCAAATTGTGCAGTGTCAATTTAAAGCGGGGATGTTCAGAATATCACTCGTAATTGATGGAATCGCGCTGCGCTGGGTGAATGGCATCTGATCGCTGCCAAATCATCTATGTGTTCGAGAAGTGCGGTAGTATACACCCTGGATTAACAGACAGGCCATGTCTTTCAGGGGTGTATAAGATATGATGGGTTATTTTTTTCGTGCACTGTACAGTGGGTGGGGTATGAAAGTGTGTTAATGCTGGGATAACATCAGGCCTCTGCCGCCTGCCGCATCTCAAAGCGGCAGACAGCGGGTGCAAAGAATGTCGGCATAGACGCAAATGGGACGTCCAGGCTACAATCCAACACTGTACAAATCGCGAGATCAGGTAGTTATGTAAGGAAAGCGCCAATATTGATGAGTTCGTTACGGGTCGTGGAATATTAGAATAGTGGTAAAATAGACTTATGAGAGCCTTCCGAGGCAAGCACGTAAGCTTTTGAAAATACCAACCAGACTAGCCGATGCCGGTGTTTCTACGGACGGGGAATTTCTCTGGGGGGGTATCAGCTGTCCTAACCATAGTCTATCCGTTATTAGGGTTTGATTAAGGGGATGCAGGATTGCCTGTTAACCACGAGAAGGTTGATTCAAGAAGGCAATGATCGGCGGGAATCCCAATAGGGCGTGCTAGCTTCGGCGTCTGTTTCACTGTTTTTACGCCGCGACAAACAAGTACAGTAAGCTCTTAGTAACCGTTTAAATTTAGGCTGTTTACAATGTGAATGTTCATTACGTGTATTGTAATACGGACGCTCTTGGCGCGATAGAAATGTGTGCATGGAAATTATTGAAAAAAGTAAAAATGCGGGGCAATGCTAATGCTAAGCTAGGATAATGCTGGAGCTAACGGCGGAGCTATCGGCTAGCTAAAGGTCAAGATAGTCTTTTCGAAAACGGAAGACAACAAAGACATTGAACCGGAAGTCGTTCTAAGCAAAAGCTAGAACAATGGCGGATGCTAAACGACTGGTCAGGTTTGGAGTTCAAACTAGCAATCACTTATCCGGTGTCAACAGAGATTAACCCGGAAGTTGTTCGCGTATTAAATGTTTTTATATTTTTTAATCTATAATATAGCGCTTACGTTGGATTAAAGTCCAGTTAATGGGTGACGTCATTGTAACGCTGCAGTCGCGGTCTGCTATAGGTGCTCGGTGAACGGAATAAGACTGCCGTTTACGCTCGGAGCAATATGCTAAGCTAGGCTGGCTATAATGCTAAGCTAAGCTATAAGCTAACGAGCGGTGCTGGGAGCTAATATAGGCTACCGCGACTACTGTTATTAGATGGCGGACGCTATAGCATGGCTAACGGTAGCTGAGGCTACCTAGCGGTGCTACATGCTGCTGGGTCTATTCAATACTAATAATGTGAATGGGTGATATTGTTGTGTGGATGAATATGACAATGATATTAATGCGTCGTGTGTGTGAATTGCAGTGTGATTGTGTACTTTCAATGTTGTTTGGCAATATGATTATGGTTAAGGCTATTTGATGGGCCGTACAAGAGGCCCGCGCATGCGTACTATGTTGTGAGTGGAATGTGTGTGGAATGCCGTGGTCAGTAAAGATGGTGTTTGGTTAAAATTGCACTAGGGTGCGGCAGAGCTATAAGCTTGGGCTCCCGTTCTAGTTTAGATTTAATTCTTCACCTGTTGTGTCGTTTTCCAAGAGGTCTACTCTCTTGTAATACAATAACTTTATTGCATTAATAGTAATTTCGGTCAATAAGGTGACATATAGACATGGTATCTCTCTCTCCCTCCCTCCTTTCTCCCCTCCTTCCTTCCTCTCCCTCGCTCCCTCCCTTCCCCCCCCTTCTCTCTCTCGCCCTCCCTACATTCCCTTCTCTCCCTCCCTCTCTCCCTCCCTCCCTTTTCCCCCCCTCCTCTTTCACTCTCCAATTCCCCTCTACCTCTCTCTCTCTCTCTCTCTCTCTCTCTCTCTCTCTCTCTCTCTCTCTCTCTCTCTCTCTCTCTCTCTCTCTCTCTCTCTCTCTTGTTTTTTTTGTTTTAAGTTGCTTGATATTACTAATCACATAGGCAGTGTATATCTTGCATATTCCTAGAAGGTTGAACTCGTTTCCAGACATTTGGGGAATGGGTTACAGTTCATCAACTAAGTTTGTTGTGTAACATGCGCTTGTGACACGCATTGGGATATTTTGCCCATTCTTTCTGGGTATTGTATATGAATATTGTGTACTAGGCTGCCTCACTTCTCTTCTCCATGGGGCTATTTTTGATTTCGTACGGTGGCTGGAGTGGAGGGTCTTTTGATGAGGCGTAATATGGTTATGAAACACATAGGAATCACGTGTTGGGATTTTTCTTTTCTCATTGGGCTGGAACAGGGCCTTAATGTATAGGGATGCCCCCCCCCCACTCCTCCCACTCTTTCCCCCCCTGTTCCTCCCACTCTTCGCCCCCCATTCCTCCCACTCTTTCCCAGCCCCCACCCCGTTCCTCCCACTCTTTCCCAGCCCCCCCCCCCCAGTCCTCAAACTCTTTCCCAGCCCCCCCCCCATTCCTCCAACTCTTTCCCGCCCCCCCCCCACCCCTCTCACCCCCTCTCCTCACCCCTCTCACCCCACTCCTTCCCCGAGCTGTCCTCACCCCTCTCACCCCACTCCTTCCCCAAGCTTCTCTCCTCACCCCTCACACCCCACTCTTCTCTCCTCACCCCTCCTCACCCCACTCCTCACCCCACTCCTTCCCCAAGCTTACATGCTCTCCTCACCCCTCTCCTCGATGGTTTGGTTGTTTATGTTGGCTAGCGTATTACTGTATGTTCCACCCCGGCAGCCTGAGCTGCCAGAGGTAGTGGTAGTGGGTAAACGGTCACTGCCGGACCTTCACTGTAATTTATTTCTAAAGATGGCGAGGGCAGTGGCGAAGGTGGCGAACAAATCAGATTGCTATGTGTGCGGCTTGGCCCCACAAGCGGCCGCTGCTGGCCTTCCATTGTTAGCACACCCTATAACTGAGTGTCATGCCTCTGTGTTAAGGGATTTGCCTTTCCCTGCCCTATGTAGAGGGGTGGGATCGGAAAGGATTGGGGAATATCTGGGGTTAGGATTGACAAAGAATGTGATGAAAATAGGCGTGCTGTTAGACGTTGGCCCCATTCCGGTAGCTTATAGGCCGACAGAGTTTAGGAGGTGTGTAGAGGGTAAGTCAGGTGGTAAGGTCGTGGGGTACTTGGATGGATGCGTGGGGGATAAGGGAGTCTGGGGCAAGGATTCGAAGGCACCGGCTCCGCCTGGGGCGTTTTGGATCTGTGGTGATTTTGCGTATGCCTCACTGCCAATAGACTGGAGGGGAAGATGTGTGTTGGGTTACTTAGTGCCGGCTATGAGGGTAACTGATGTTTTGCCGACGCTCCCCAAGGCGAGGAAGGCACGGGATGCGGATAATCTTTTCAGGGTGGCGTTTCCCTGGTATGGGGCGTATGCGAATATGGGGGAAATTGATCATTTGGCTAAGGTATTTGAGGACATGGCTGCCACATCAGCGAGGGGCTTTACCCTGGAGAATGAGGAGATACGGTCTTTACGGCTGATGGAAATGCAGACAAGGGCAGCTATGGACTTTTTGTTGGCGGCATCGGGAGGTACGTGTGCGTTGATTGGTCAGGAATGCTGTACCTTCGTGCCTGCGAATGATGAGATGGGCATGCCGGCCATAATTGAGCATTTGATGAACATTACGAGGGATGTACATGACTCTCGGGAGGGGTCGTGGGATGATTGGGGTCAAGGGCAACTGGGCTATATAGGATGGTCGGTTGTTAAGTATTTGCTTTGTGCCGTGGTAATGTTTGCAGTGGTAGTTGTTTGTGTGTCTGTGGTCAAGGTGTGTGTAACTGAGGGGTACAATTCCCTGACTGTATTGTTAGATATGATATTTAATACCACTACCTCATGTACTTTAACTTCTGGCCACCCAGTACAAGATATAAGTATGATGAACACTTTCCCACCTGATGAAACGAATCCACACAAATGTACCAAATCGAAGGTTTAATACAGCAAAAGGTGTATACAACGATCACTTAATTACATTTATGATTTGAAATATGAAATATGCACTTTTATGGCAAATGAGTATTCGTAGGTAAATCAACATTGAATGTCCAATCTCTGGTTACGCAGGGAGTAAGTATACAACCTGGAATATTTAGGAAACGATAGCGATGGTACTTAAATGATTATAGCTGGATACACTAAAGGGGGGGGGGTCCCGCTGGTTGTAAGACAGTAGGAGGGGGGGGTTAGAGAAGCCGCTGGCGGTATCCCATCTGGCCGACGGTGTCTTGGGAGAATCCAAAGTCTTGGACACGGTGCCCACAGAACCTCGGACCGCAGACGAATACAGCTGGACCCTCTGTGGACGGTATCTGCCAGTCCACAACAGAGAGACGTGAGGCGACCTCACTGGTGTCGAGCGCCGTCTCACCTGGAGTCTTCTCCGGGGGGTAGTTCCAACACTCCGCAGTGTTGGCCTTTATCCATGGAATAATCAAAGCACACAAAGCATAATCCAAGCCGTGGAAGGCTCGCCGTCGTCCGGGTAGAGTAATCCAATATACAGGTCCAGTCGCTCTTGGCCCGGAGCTCCTCGGATGCAATCACCACTAGGGGTCTGACCAGCCTGGTTAAGCGTCCAGATAACGTCAGGAACGATGGGGGTACTGATAACTTTAGAACTCTAACCGAACGATGCACCATACATAAATAGACTATTATTAGCTTAATAGAATACGTCCAACTCGACGGTATAGTGCCAAACTATGACTATTCAACTATTAATCTACACGATATCTCAATGCCTATTCTGGGGCCAAGTAGGCCTTACTACACCGCACGTGCGTCGTGGGGAGGCTTTGCGTCTGTCACTCTGTTGGAGGGTAAAGAACTGGACTAAAAGAAAGTTCTACTTTACTTGCGCCATATATATATGCGCTATGAACAAATAGTACCATTCGTATTTCGCCCGACATATTCCTGCGCGGAACCGGGGCTTGCCACGACATGTTAGGCGGCACGATTGAACTTGGACCTAGGGGTATGGCAACCTGGCGCCAGGTTCTCGTCCAATGGTAGAATGAAACTATTATGGGCTGTTTAGTAGACTAAAGGGATATTCAATGCATATTGTACAAGGAATATACAGGGGATATCAAACGATATACAAATACAATTAAATATATATATATAAATAAATATACATATTCGGTTTAATCTGATCCTTCACAACAGCCGCCCCCTAATTAGTCCCACCTAATTAGCTAAGCAGAGACAGATTAACCGCACTGTCTACCACTCAAGGTCCGCTGTAAGGGTCAGTCAACTCACAAAGTCATAGGGTCATGGTCATCATCGATAGTATCTGGGAGTCGGGGCAGTTCTATGAGCCTCGCCACGGGACGTGTGTAGGTGCGCCCTTGGACGAGTACTTCAGCTGCTCGGACCTTGCCACCGGTGATCACTTTGCTTACGCGGCCAGCCGGCCACATAGCTCTGGGTAGTGACTGGTCAATAATCATGACGACTGTTCCTTCTGTCAAATTGTCTCTCTCTTTTACCCACTTCTGGCGGGTCTGTAGAGACGGTAGGTAGTGAAGTAGGAAGCTGCTCCAAAACTTGTCAGCTAGTACTTGGCTGTACCTCCACATTCTTCGGCCGTTCGCTTCTTCAGGCCTGTACATTGTCTGGGGTAGCGCGGGGTCCAGCCGCCCCATTAGGAGTGTGTTGGGGGTGACTGGGTCGACATCTGCTACATCACTGGAGACGTATTTCTTTATGATCAGCTCTGTGACCTTGTGTCGGCTGTTCAAGACGATCGGGTACTTAATGTCATCTGGTAGATCGGGGGCTCTCCGCAGGCGACCACCCACTCTGATGAGATTATGGGCGTCACTCTCTGGTGCCAGGTGAATCAGTCTGCTGTCTGATGGGACGGGGTTTCCTCCCTGTAGACAGTCTAGCTCATCGGGGAACGAGTCTCTCTGGGCTCGTTGTAGTAGAAGAAGTTCTGCTTCTTCGTAGTCAGCTGCTGACATGTCAGTGGTGGACTGAATCTCTGGGTGGTGCCGCAGGAATGTTCTTTGCTGCGCACTCTCTAGGGTAATGCAGTCATCTATGTTGGGGTCTGTGGAGGCGACAGTGCTCAGTCCACAGAACATAGGTTTCTTGTTCTCAGCCTCCTCGTTACTTGCTTCCCTCGGGGTGGGCGTAGGCCAATCTCCTTCCGGGAGCTTGAGGAATGCTGGTCCGTCACTGTAGATGTTGCGACGGGTTAGGTCATCCAGAGACATTCCCCGGGTGATGACGTCAGCTGGGTTGTGTTTGGTGTCCACATACCGCCAGCTTGCTTCTTCTGTTAATTCTTGAATCTCGGTGACTCTGACTCCCACGAAGACCTTGTATCTGCATGAATCAGACTTGATCCATGTGAGTACTGTCGTGGAATCTGACCACAAGATTGTTCTATGCACCGGAATGGTGAGTTCACGTTGGATTAACGTGGCTAGATGCGCTCCTGCGAGGGCTGCGCAGAGCTCTAGACGTGGGATAGATTGTTGCTTACGTGGGGCTATTCTTGAGCGGGCCAGGATGAAAGCAGTGTGTATCTTTCCTCCCATCTCTTGGGCACGCAAGTAGGCCACCGATCCGTAGGCTACTTCGGAGGCGTCGCTGAAGACGTGTAGCTCAATCTGGCATGTCTCTGGCCTCACTGTGGATGGGAAGTAGCTGCGGCGTATATTGACACCTGGGAGTGAGCGGAGTTCCGTCTCCCACTCTCTCCATGTTGAGGCAAGGTGTGCGGGTATTGGGTCGTCCCAGCCCTGGTCCTTGTCCCATAGTGCTCGTACAATCATCTTTGCCCTGGTGGTGTAAGGTAGAATACATCCCAACGGGTCATATTGTCTGGCGAGTGTTCTGTACACACTCCGTCTGGTGGTCGGTATCGCCGCCGACCTTCCTTGCTCTGGAGCCAAGGGTTTGTGTCTATAGTGGAGCGAGTCTGTTTTGAAGCGCCAGACTAGTCCTAGTGTCATTTCTTGGGCTTCTCCTGGGATTGTCGCCATCCAGGTCTCGCTGCTGGCAGCCTTGTCCGCGGAGGAGAGGCTGCGCAATACGTGCGGGTCGCTGCTGGCCCACTGCCTGAGATCAAAGCCGCCTTTGATTAGGGAGGCGCGTAACTTGATTAGGAGAGCCTCGGCTTCTTCTTGAGTCGAGACGCTTTGTAAACAGTTGTCCACGTAGAAACTGTTCTTCACACTGTGTTGGACCTCTTCATCTGCTGCTGGGTCCTCTGTGACGTGTTTCTGTAGTGCAAAGGTAGCACAGCACGGGCTGCATGTGGTTCCGAAGGGGAGTACTTCCCACTGGTAGATGGATGGGTTCTCATCTCCGATCTTCTCTCTCCATAGGAACCGTAGCAGAGGCTTGTCCTCCTCTACTAGTCTCACCTGCAAGAACATCCCTTTGATATCCCCGCTTATAGCCACCTTGTCCTGGCGGAAGCGCAGTAGCACGCCTAGTAGGGAGGGGCCGAGTGTGGGGCCGGGCAAGAGCGCTTTATTCAGATTTTGGGATCCGATCTGGTAGCTGCAGTTAAACACAATGCGATCCTTGCCGTTGTGATGGACCTTGTGATGCGGCACGTACCATGATTCGGTCGTCTGATCGGCCTCTTTAATGTCAATCTTTGTTACGTGTCCCGCTGTGATTAGCTTCTCAATCTCAGCTCGGTACACACTCTCTTGAGCGGGGTCTTTGGCTAGGCGCCGCTCTGTGTTCAGTAGATAGCGCTCCGTGGCGTCTTTCTTTGCGTGAAAGGTGGGCATTCCCTCTCGCCTCAGGAGTGGAGTTGCGTATCTCATCACTCCGCCGACTGTGACTCTCTTTGTCCCCTGCTCGAGTAGGTTGATGGCGTAAATGTCTTCTTTAGAGCGAATATCTTTCTTTTCGTTCTTAAAGGGCATTGTCTCTAGGGTCCATAGCCTCTCGACATGCTGCAGGAGAGTGGTGTCTTCTTCTGTCGTTCTGGAGTGGAAGCAGCTAGTGGCTGCTGTTCGGTTGAGAGATTTAGCGAGGGGGCCTTGTAGGGTCCACCCTAGGCGGGTCTCGACTGCTGCAGGACAGCCTCGGGGGCCTGTATGGACCCGGTCAATCGGGACTATGAGTTCTGCATGGTCGGAGCCTATCAACAGGGTCGGGGTAGCGCCGTCTATGAGCGGGATAGGTAATTGGCGCAGGTGCACATATTTATCCATCAACTTGGTGACAGGGTAGGTGTACTGCAATAATCCTATTTCTTGGCTGGTGAAAGCATTTGTGATCTTGTACCGTCGCTCTGGCTGCCCGTTGGCTGCGATGGTGAAGGAGACATTCTCGCCCTTTATCGTCTTTAAATCTCTTCTTATTGTCCGAATCGTCATTTCGTTCTTTTCCCCCGCAGTCCCAACTGGGTCGCAGCGGAGGCGAGCAGAAGGGTCTTCTCTGACCCATCATCAAGGACGGCGTAAGTGTCCATGACTTTATCTTGGTAGCTCAATGTCACACGGACTACCTTTAAGAGCACTTGGGCTCCGCTGCTGCTGGCGGGGTCAATGTACATGACACTTGCCTTGGTGCCGCTCCGTGGTGCGGGTATAGGCCGTCTTCCGTTACTTTCGTGTAGTATATCTAGATGGGCTCCATCGCACCGGCTGCACCTTTTCTTTAGGCGGCATTCGGCTGCCATGTGGGGCCGCGCACATCGATAACAGCGCCGGTTGGACTTTATCCATTGACTCACTTCTTCTGCATTCATCTTTGTGAATAGGTCACATTGTGACAGCCAGTGTTCTTTCTCACAGTAGGGACACGCTATCTTCCACTTCTCTTTTCTCGAGGGGGTGCTGTGACTCTTACTGCTCGGTACTGACTCTGATTGGTGCATGACAGTCACCGATCTTCTTCCATCATTTATTCTCCTGGGTCCCTCTCTGGAGCTTGGCGTGCTCCGCCCGAAGGTGTCCAGTCGTAAGCTGCTGACTTCTCTCGCCAGGAAGTCGGCTAGATCAAGGAGGGATGGCTCGGGGCCGTTGGGATCCCGGTAATCCCTCTGCCGCCTAAAGCGCTCCTGTCTTGCGGGTGGCAGCTTCTCCAAAATCCTCTCGACGTTAGAGTTGGCGTATAGCTCATGCATGCCCTTCTCCCGTTGCGCTCCCAGCATCCCTACCAGGGACTGCACTTTGATTGACAGGTCGTCTAGTGAGCGATTGTCCGTGGCTGGGGGTAGGCGGTCAATATGCCTTATCTCCTGGATTACGTAATCCCATATACGTCCATATCTCTGATCCAGCGCTGCAAGGGCCGCTGTGTATGGAGTCGAAGAGGTAGCATAGGCTAGCGCTATATTGTGCGCTCGCGGTACTTTCAGGTGCTTCAGTAATATTGCATACTTGTGGCGTTCATCAGCGACATCCACCATCATTGTCTCTAAGCACATCCGGAGCTCCGTGTACTGTGCTCGACTCTCATAGGCGAAGTCTGGGAATGACGGTGTGGCATTGTATGACGCCGTGGATGGCTGATACATCGGCGAGCGTTGGGGGAGAGACCTCCTGGGCGAGTCCCCTCTTGCGCCTCGCTGTGGGCTGGTACTGGCAGGGTACCATGGCCCGCTGGTCCAGGTGCTGTTCCTCGGGGCTGGTCGTGCGTCGTGCTCACCCGTGAATAGAGTCGGGGGTCTGTAGCGCAGCGCCGCGGGGGTATAGCCTGGACTGTATGGGACCTCCTGGTCCGGTGGAGTACTGTGCTGTCGTCGGGCTTGGTTCTCCTCTTCTCCCTCTTCTTCCTCTATCAGATCTTCCAGATCCTGTAATCGTTTATTTAGCTTCTCCGCAGTGTATGCCGCTCCTTCCTTGTAGCTGGGTCTCGCTTGGACCGGTCTGTGAAGGGGGTCTGCGGGGGGTATAGGCTCTGTCTGTTGGTCAAGTTCAGGGTCGCTTGCTCGTTGTGGTGACGCTGCCCTTGACTGTTGTCTCGACGAGTTCCTTGAACCCCTAGCGGAGGGAGAGGGTGTTGTCCTTTTGATCAGCTGCTCTATTAGTTGCGCTTGTAGTCTGTCGCGCTCTGCGTCTCTTTGGGCACCGGCAGCGGCACGCTGGGCGTCGGCCCGGTCTCTTGCCATATTCTCTTCTGTCTGGAAGCGTCTCATCTCCAGACGTGTGCGCTGTTCTTCGCTCCGTTGCTGTGCTTGGAGGTGTTCGCGCTCGCTAAGCATCTGCGCTTGGAGTCGGTCGCGTTCGGTAGAGGCTGTCAGGCTGACGAGGAACGCCTGTTGTAGTATCCTCTCCGCTTCGCTGGGGGAAGGCGGTTGTGGAGGTGAGCCGCTCCTGCGTGAGCCGCTCCTGGGGGTACTCGTTGGGGAGTCCTGGAGCTCTAGTTCCTCGGCGCTCTCCTCCTCTTCTTCCGTGCAGAGTTCTCTCTCTGTAGGGTTGTCTTCCTCCCGGGGCTGGTCGGGGACTACTTCTTGAGTAGTGGCGGGGGGTAAAGGCATGTCAATTCCCTCCTGGTCCCCACCGTGAGCTTGGTCAGTTACATTAGGACCTACTAGGGCCTCTGTGGTCGGGGAAACCTGGTCGTTAAGGTCAGACATAATTTTACTTTCTACTTTTACCGCGTTTACCGTTTGTCGAAGGCTAGGTAGTTGACTGACAGTGTAAGCCTCTAAGTACTGAGGTGTCTGTCGTCTGCGCCGCGGGCGTTCTAGGTTAGGAGGATCGTTTCGTGGAGTGTTCATCATAGGCCATTTCGATATTAATAACACTATATTAATATTACACTAGTTACCCTCCGGCTCGAAGGACCAATTGTAACTGAGGGGTACAATTCCCTGACTGTATTGTTAGATATGATATTTAATACCACTACCTCATGTACTTTAACTTCTGGCCACCCAGTACAAGATATAAGTATGATGAACACTTTCCCACCTGATGAAACGAATCCACACAAATGTACCAAATCGAAGGTTTAATACAGCAAAAGGTGTATACAACGATCACTTAATTACATTTATGTTTTGAAATATGAAATATGCACTTTTATGGCAAATGAGTATTCGTAGGTAAATCAACATTGAATGTCCAATCTCTGGTTACGCAGGGAGTAAGTATACAACCTGGAATATTTAGGAAACGATAGCGATGGTACTTAAATGATTATAGCTGGATACACTAAAGGGGGGGGGGGTCCCGCTGGTTGTAAGACAGTAGGAGGGGGGGTTAGAGAAGCCGCTGGCGGTATCCCATCTGGCCGACGGTGTCTTGGGAGAATCCAAAGTCTTGGACACGGTGCCCACAGAACCTCGGACCGCAGACGAATACAGCTGGACCCTCTGTGGACGGTATCTGCCGGTCCACAACGGAGAGACGTGAGGCGACCTCACTGGTGTCGAGCGCCGTCTCACCTGGAGTCTTCTCCGGGGGGTAGTTCCAACACTCCGCAGTGTTGGCCTTTATCCATGGAATAATCAAAGCACACAAAGCATAATCCAAGCCGTGGAAGGCTCGCCGTCGTCCGGGTAGAGTAATCCAATATACAGGTCCAGTCGCTCTTGGCCCGGAGCTCCTCGGATGCAATCACCACTAGGGGTCTGACCAGCCTGGTTAAGCGTCCAGATAACGTCAGGAACGATGGGGGTACTGATAACTTTAGAACTCTAACCGAACGATGCACCATACATAAATAGACTATTATTAGCTTAATAGAATACGTCCAACTCGACGGTATAGTGCCAAACTATGACTATTCAACTATTAATCTACACGATATCTCAATGCCTATTCTGGGGCCAAGTAGGCCTTACTACACCGCACGTGCGTCGTGGGGAGGCTTTGCGTCTGTCACTCTGTTGGAGGGTAAAGAACTGGACTAAAAGAAAGTTCTACTTTACTTGCGCCATATATATATGCGCTATGAACAAATAGTACCATTCGTATTTCGCCCGACATATTCCTGCGCGGAACCGGGGCTTGCCACGACATGTTAGGCGGCACGATTGAACTTGGACCTAGGGGTATGGCAACCTGGCGCCAGGTTCTCGTCCAATGGTAGAATGAAACTATTATGGGCTGTTTAGTAGACTAAAGGGATATTCAATGCATATTGTACAAGGAATATACAGGGGATATCAAACGATATACAAATACAATTAAATATATATATATAAATAAATATACATATTCGGTTTAATCTGATCCTTCACAACAGTGTGCTTTGGGTATATGTTCAGGACTCTCTGCGCAGCTGGTCCTGCGATTGAGAGGTCGCTCTGCTCGGCTGCACCTGCGGTTGCGATGATGATGGTGATACAGGAGGATGTGATGGGGGGCCGAGCAGGGGTGGGCGTCCCGTTGATGCCAGGATATCAGGAGTACGCCCTGGCTACTATTCTGTGATCTGGGTGGTGGACATTCTGGGTTGGAGGATGGTAAAGCCAGGGTGTGCGAAGGGTATGACATGGGGACGTGCCTGGGGATGTTATGCATTGGTGTTTGTTGTGTGTATGTGTATGTGTATGCAATTTTTCCATAGTAGGTACGTGATCGATGACTGTATTGTAAGGAGCTGTGTACCCGTGGTTCGGTGTTGGGTCTGGTCGGCTATGCATGGCCGTCCGGCAGGGCACTGGATCCTGGGGTTGTAGCTTGGTTGGTGGGGTAAGGTGCTTGGACGCTGACTGCCTTGTACCTGTGGTGAGGTGTGTTCTGGTCTCTGTGGGGGGTCTGTGATGGGCTCTCTAGAAAACGGGGGCTGGCACCTCACGGCGTGCAGGGCGCGGTGTCCTGTGCATTCTTTAGATCATAGGTGTCAAACTCACGGCCCGCGGGCCAAATGCGGCCCGCCACGTCATTTGATGTGGCCCCCCAAGAGCCATGGGAAAAAAAACAAAAAAAAAACATTTTTTTTTTAACATTAATCTTGGGTTAAAAAATAGCGGCGTTAAAATAATTGTGGGTTAATGCGTTAATAAAGCTTTGACAGCCTTAGTTATTACACATTCTTACACATACATGTGTGTTGAACATCTGAGGTATTGATGAAGTAACAAAGGAAAAAAGCCAATAGCACTTACTCCTCAGACATTCTTTGACAATTATACAGCCCAAAATACAAAAAAGATCCAGGCGGAATAGGTAACAAAGGGTTGAAGAAATATTGTCTGAACTGTCCGATGCAAGCTGGCTGTGTGACATAACCGAGCATCTCGCTCAATTGAAGAAGAAGCTGTAGGGACGCAAACAATTCCCACCCAAAACTTGACCAATATAGTTGTGAACTGAGACAACCCTTATTTTGTTATTTTTTAGTACAGTTACAGTTGTGTGTTCATGCAGACACATAATAGCAATTTCATTACAAATTGAAAATGGGGGACCCTGATGTAAACAAGTCGAAAGTCTTTCTCTGGTCTGCATCCCCTTAACAATTGTGTGTATTGAGCTGTACTGTACTGTACCCATTCTGCAATCTGTTAATTAAAGTTAATTAAACTATCTCCCATTAGTTGGATGTATGGCCTCTGCAAGGTTGTGTGCAGCCATTTGTTTTTGTAACATCTGCTACATCTGTCCCACGTGTTCTTTGCAGCGCACAGTTGTTAGTTCTGCCCCTCTTGACTGTGACAAAAAGGTTTTGAACAAACTTAATGTCATAGCTTGTATTTGATGATATTCTTCTTTGTTATTTACTTGAATGGTTTGATCATTGATTGATGGAGTAATATGGGGTTCTGATAAACTAAAATTATTTGTTAAAATAACATAAGCTAACATATATTTTTACATCTATGCAAATGCATATGCAATATGTATAACTTGAATAAGTAATAAATACAGAAACAACATGTTTAACAATATGTAAATGAGTAGCTAAATTTATTTTACATTACATTAACATTTATACGGTCTTTGGCCCTTTGAGGGCAACCATAATGCTGATGTGACCCTCTGTGAAAATGAGTTTTACACCCCTGCTTTAGACTATCTCTAGTGGACACGAGTCTGGGTGACGAGTGTCCCCTGGGGGGTATGGTGGTACTGAATAAATGGAAAAACATGAATGAATGTAAATGTAATTGATAAAAGGTAAAGCTCTAATCAAGATGTTTTTGTTTTCCGAGGAGAATCAAAATTGGAGTGGAATCAAAGCGGAATAGTGGAGAGCCGGGATTCGACGGAAATAAAAAGCCAGTGTGTTGACGGAGATCGGGAAAAATATCAGGGAGTAGAAACTGGCGACATCAAACACATGTATCAATCACAAATATCTCGTTTTTAAGATTGTATGAAGAAAGTAAAAGGATATTCATACTGTTTAACGAAAAGAACCTCTCAAAAATGTGATTGAAAAGACGGAGTAAAGTGCGAGTCCAGTTGATTAATTAAAAAGAACTGTTGTCTTTGTGTGCTCTTGTCTTCAGCAGTTCTATTGGGCACGCGGAACACCACAAATCAGGTAAGAATAGGAATTTCAGGTGAAAAAGGGAAAGAAGAGAATAGTTAGGGCATACAGTGCCACTATTGGCTGTTCGAGTAGGAGTCAGTCACAAAAAGCATAGACACCTGCATTTAGACAGGGAATACAGAATACATTTGTTTGCCTGCTGCCATTGTTAAAAATACCAATAGGAAAGAAGAACCCAGTGAATGGGAAATAGGATTTCATGTAGAAAAATGGAAGCTGCAACCAATTCAGAAAGGTCGACCCTAATTGGTTGGATGGAAGATAGTCCAGTACAGATTATCGCCAAAGGTAACCCTTTCACAAAGGATAATCCATACTATTTGGAGAAGATCTCTAGAATATCGAAAAAATTGAACAAAAGATGGGGATATATCACAAAACCTTGGCCCATTGAAGGTTCTTTTGACTTGGGGATAATAGCAGAGATAAAAGTGTTAATTAAGATGTACAGACATCAGGAGAATAAGGGAAGAAAGGGGAAGAAACGGGGAGAGAAACGCCTACAAGAAATGACGACGTTAGAACTCTTCGCTCGGGAAGCCGAGAGAAGGAAAAGTGATCAGAAGGGCAGTCCAACTGTCAATGAGGAGGCCAAGCCGATAGAGGAGGTAGCCCCGGTCACCATAACTCCCCTGGCCCCTAACATAACAACCATCACCGCCCAAAGTGCAGCTCAGATAGCCTCACACATCCCAGTGTCCCAACCAAGAGTAGAGCAGGTAAGAGTTGAGGGAGCTATAGCACCCCCACCATATGACATCAGGAATGGGGAACGAGTGTACCCTATTCTGCCTATGATACAAATGACCAGCCCTTATAATTTAACAGATGAACAGGGGTATAAAGAGTCTGGACAAGCGGTAGCAAAGATTCACCTGACACCTGACACAACCAGAGATCAGGAGGGTGTATGGGGGGTGCGAGGGACTCAAGACTTGACTCCTTATGAGAGGGAATGTGTGAACCAACAGCGTCTAGCGGGAAAAACTGGACAATTTTCGGAAGCAACCAGGCAGATCCTCAAGGCCGAAGGGGAAGGACGCTGGGAAGGCGAACAGATGGTTGCACGAAGAAACTGGGAAAGAATAAGAAGAAAATACACTAGTAAAACCCCAGATTCTTACTACCGCCCGAGCGAGTCTACGAGAGGTCGCTCCCCCTCAAGTGATTCCAACTTGCAGGAAACAAGAGACGGCTCACCGGTTGGTCGCACAAGAGAAGAGTGGGAGGCAGCAGAAAGAGGCAGAGAATCAACGAGAACGGGAGAGCGAAAGGACACCCCCGAGAGGGCAACAAGAGGTAGGAAATCTGATTCAAAACCCTCTTCCTCACAGGTTACTGAAGGTGTCCAGGAGATGGTAAAGATAAGGGACAGTCTGGCAAAATTAGAGAGGAAGAACGCGGAGTTGGAAAAGGACAATGCTGTAATAGCAGAGCGGATAAAGAACCCAGACAACAAAGAGGACAAAAATTCGAAGGACTATAAGAAGGCGGTGGAGATGTGGAACACGGTTGAGGCAAAACGAGTAGAATTGGAAGAAGAAAAGGCGGTGCTGAAAGAGAACCTCGCCAAGATGGAAGACGATGCAAGGGGAATGACAACCAGATCAGTGGCGAAAAGTCTACAAGCCCACAAGATAACTCCCGTGATAATAAAAGGACAGGAATTGGAATATCATCCCTGGAAGGCGTCCGACATGACCCAAGTGTCGGAGAAATTGCCACCCCTCCAGAATGGGGCAAATCCGTGGATTTCCAAATTGGAGGAACTGGTGATAGGCCAACAGCTGGCGATGGGGGATGTGAAAAGATTATTGTCAAACATGATGGGACGTGGGGCCATGGAAGGAGTACTAGAGAAGGCTGGCCTGAGAGACTATGCGGGTACTGGAGCGCATGATGTGGACCTGTTCGCAGCACACAGGGGAGTAGTGTGGATGGCCCTCCGAGAAACCTACCCAACCAAGATGCACCCAGATCAGATCCGTATTGGTACCTTGGGGGTTGACACCCACCCTAGGGAGTATGTGGCAAAAGCCTACGCCACCTGGAGAGATACAACTGGCCAGGATCCAGAGGAAAACCCCCTGGGGGAAGCCGTACTCAGAGGGAAGATAGAAGAAGGCCTCCCCAGCGAGGTGAGACAAAGACTGGCTGAGGTGGTGTCTCTGGGAAGCCTTCCCCTGAACCATTATACCGACAACGTGAGTCACCAAGTTGAATTATATCGGAAAAGGGAGCAAAAGGTAAAGGAGAAGGATGTGTCGGAACAACGAAGAATCCTGTACCAACAGCCAACCGAGGCAGTGCAGGTAGTGGAATACCTCCAAGCCCTAGTCCAGTCCGCACAGCCAAGAGGGGAGACGTGTTCTAACGGGGAACCAAATAACCAGAGACGGACCCAGTTGGGTGTCGCGTATTCTTGGAATAACGTGAGACCACAACTGTGAACTGATCTGATCATTTATTTACCATCGCAATCACGTCCGTTAACTCTCCCGTTACCTTGAACTCCCCTCCTACACATAGCCCCCAGCCCCATTCCTATTGGCCGGGCACTCACCTTACTTCCTGTTCGTCATACCAATAGACCCGGCCCACATAGATGGTCTAAACTAGGATAACACCACATCTCCCCTTTCTCGAGAACAAAGGGTAGACTGCCTTTGTCTCATCAAACCTTAGAGGATTATTCTGCCTCTTGTGTAGAAAGGTCTGTCCCCGGGGGAGCTCCCGTAGCTCACCGCATATCTCGGCGCTATTTCTGCGTCGGGGAAAACTGTGCTCGTCACGGATCTGGGGGACACGAGTTCGATTCACGGACCCGCCGTCATTTCTCAGAATGTCTTCCCCTGCTCTACATCCCATTTCAACCTGTTTCTGTCGGTCATGCTTGACCAGAAAAAAGCGATAAACGCTAAAAAATAAAGTTTAAAAAAAAAAAAAAGTTCTGTCCCTGTTTAACCCTGTGTCATGTACAAAGGTCTAAGGACCACACAGAATAATAACTGGAGCCGGCTGCACATGAGCAAAAAACAGCCTCTCTCAGTAAATGCTTTCAAAACAGTCCCGGGCAGGTAAGAAACGTACACACGGCGCTTTTCCAAAATAGTAAATTATATTTATTGTATAGGGTAGGAATTCAAACCTCCACTGATTTATTATTCTAAGGAGGGGAAATAATCCCACAAACATATAAACAAACAGGGAAAAGGGTAAATGGGAGAACAAACAAGGTAAGTATAATAATAAACAAGTCAAACACTAAACACACAACCACATGCCACGTATTTGGCAATCTGGGAACCACCCAGCAATAAGATAATTAGGGCTATTTACAAATAACCATAAGTGCCATAAGACACAATCAAGCTTACCTGGTTATACAAAGAAACACCACTCTAACCATGTAGCTCACAGTGTAGGATGAATCTAAAAAGGCCAACAATATCTACATATATATACTTAAAGGTACAAGTCCACACTCAGTGGAACTAGGCCTAAAGACAACAAGAGAATACTCACAATCCCAAGCACAATCACAAGCACAATAATAATTCCACACAACAGTGGAAAACAATGGCAACGTCACTCCACTCTGGTCACTGGCAATTGACAGAATGAGGCGCCCAGACGTGTGTGTGCTGTCAGGTATTTGTCCACCCGTCCCTCTCGAGGTGATTGCCATCAGCTGTCATTCATTAGGCAATCAGCACTCTTCAGTGTAGGGACGGGCGGCACCTGACAGGAAGAGAAAAGAGACAGCATTAGCTCTCATGTTCACACACACACAAATCACATACAAAACATAACACATTAAATATACTAACCTGATGTTCAGATGGTGTCATAAATACAGTAATAATGGTAATGACCAACCCACATACCCATGTACGTCACACCCTGTAACACAAACATTATTATTCATAGTGCCTTATACTAGACCCATAGCATTTACATTTTACATACCATATTTAAATTTTTTACAATTTCAGATCCCCTTTTCCCCCCCAGTTCACAGGTCAAGCCTATTAGGTTTCACTACAGTTCTCCCAGACCGGGTTTTGAGAGTGAGAGTCCCTTTAGGTGCGGCTTGGGGTACCACACCCGGTGACATGGGAGCCTGCTCAGGAGTTGGCTCATCCTGCTCAAGAGTTGGCTCTGGCGTTTGGTGCTGTAGTGGGGAACCTCTGTCCTGCTCAGATGTCTGAAGAGGTATCAGGTGCAGGCGGTTGCGTCTCACCACCCCCTGAGGTAGATCCACCAAGTATGACCTTGGAGTGGAGTGCTTCTGGAGCACTGTCCCAGACTCTTCAGCGTCAGTGACCCATACTTGTTCTCCTGGTGACAAGTCACTGAGAGCTTTGGCACGGTGACGTCTGTTGTAATTTTCAGCATCCGCCACGCCTCTCTTCTCCTCCTTCCGAGCGAACACACTGCAGTCCGGCAGCGCAGGAACCAGCTGGGAGGGAATGGTCGGCACAGTGGTGCGGAGACGTCGGCCCATGAGAAGTTGAGCCTGGCTGTAACCACTCTGGAGAGGTGTGGCTCTGTAGGCGAGTAGAGCCAGATAAGGATCTCTGCGCGTTCCGCTTCGCCATTACTTTGAGGAAACCTCGGGCTGTTGGTGACATGCCTGAATCCATATGTAGCTGCAAAGGACGCAAAGGCCTGTCCAGAAAACTGTGGCCCATTATCTGACATCAGGACTTCTGGAATGCCATGGCGGGCGAAGATTGAGCTGAGGTGAACGATGATGTCGGTGGACCTGGTGTGAGATAATAGTGCAATCTCAACATACCTGGAGAAGTAGTCGACAACAAGCAGGTATGTCTTGCTTCCCAAGACAAACAGATCTGCCCCCAACTTCTGCCATGGTCTTTCAGGGCGTTCAGACACCATGAGTGGCTCTCTGTGGTTATGGCGCTCTTGTATGCATGTCCTGCAGTTGAGTAACATGTTATTTATCTGCTGCCCGAGTCCTGGCCACCACACGGACTGATGAGCGCGCGCTTTACATTTCACCACGCCTTGGTGTCCCTCATGAATTTTGGCCAGCACATCATTTTGCATTGTTGCTGGTATTACAAGCCGTGCTCCTTTCAATAGTAATCCATTTTCCACTGTGAGTGTATCTCGCTCTGGCCAGTAGTTTTTCAACAGCGGTTCCTCTTTTACATGTGCTGGCCATCCTTCTGTGCACAGTGTTATAATACGTGAGCAAACACTATCAGCTTTCAGCTGTTCTTTCAGGTTTTCCATGTATGAGGCACTGACAGGTAGACTCTCGAGAACAAAGTCCACGTATATGTTGGTGCTCTCCATCAGCTCTTTATCTCCTGCAGACATGCGTGACTCCACAGGTGCACGCGACAGCATGTCTGCTGTCCAAAGTGACTTTCCTGGTACATGCACAATGGAGTATGAGTAGCGCATGAGCCTCATTCTGAAGCGCTGGATTCTTGGCGGCAGCAGATCCAGTGCTTGGGCTCCAAGTAGACTGAGTAGGGGTTTGTGGCCGGTCTCCAGGCAGAAATGTTTCCCTATGAGGTAATCCCGGAACCTTTCACAGGCCCATGTGAGGGCTAGCGCCTCCTTCTCTACCTGCGCGTAACGCTGCTCAGTTGGATTGAGCGAGCGTGATGCATACGCCACAGGCTTCCATCCCTCCTCCTCTCTCTGGAGAAGAACGCCTCCCAATCCATATGATGATGCATCAGCTGACACTTTAGTGTCTCTGTTCGGGTCATACATAGCCAGCACAGGAGCAGAACACAGTGCCTTCTTCAGCGCTTCAAACGCCATAGCCTGGTCCACGTCCCAGACCCAACAATTTCTCTTTGAGAGGAGGTCACAAAGCGGCTTATCCGTCTCGGCCAGCTGGGGGATGAACTTTCCCAGCTGATTGACCATGCCGAGAAAACTCCTCAATTCAGTAACGTTCGTAGGCTCCGCCAACTCTGTGATGGCCTCTGTCTTCCTCGGGTCAGGGCGGATGCCCTCCGATGTGATGATGTGACCCAGGAAAAGCATTTCACTCTTGGAGAACTCACATTTGTCCACATTCAGGGTGAGGCCAGCTTTTTCCACTCTTTGTAGCACAGCATGGAGTCGAGCATCGTGCTCTTCCTGGTCCCGCCCCCACACTAATAGATCATCAATGTGGCAGACCACCCCTTCTAGCCCCTCTATGACCTCCACCATCATGCACTGGAAGTGTTCAGGTGCTGAGGCGATTCCAAATGGAAGACGGTTAAAGTGGAATCGGCCAAAGGGTGTAATGAACGTGGTGTACTTGGCTGATTCCTTCGTGAGTGGAATCTGCCAGAACCCCATGTTGGCATCCAATTTGCTGAATATCTTCGCTCCCGCAAGTGTCCCGAGATTCTGCTCTACTGACGGTAAAATGTACTTTTCACGGCACACATACTCATTCAAGCCTGTCAAGTCCACACATAAACGCACCTTCTCGGTCTCTTTCTTGGGTACGACCACCATGCCGGCGCACCAGGCGGTGGGCTCCTTCACGCGGCTGATAACACCCAGCCTTTCCATGCGTTGGAGCTCTTCCTTGACCTTCCCCACCAACGGCAGTGGAATTCTCCTGGGGGTTTTCAAGGAAATCGGCACAGCATTGGGTGTAAGCTTAATGTGGTATGATCTACGTACCATTACCCAGCCCACTGCATAGCTTTGGGTAGCTCGTCTTGAGGGTCTCCTTGTCCACACTGTTGACACGGATGAGCAGGGCCAGGGCCACTATGGCTGGCAACCCGAGCAATGGCGTACTCAGATTTTTGACCACATAGACTTTCTCCGTGGTATGTTTGGCTCCCTTTCTCAGCTGCAGTCTGGCAAAACCCGACACATCCAACGGAACTCGTCCTGGACCCAATAAGGGTCTCTCTGCTCTCTGGAGAAGAGGCTGCTGTGCATGGGAAAATATACTGTTAAACATTGTCTGTGACACAGCCGTAACATCCGCTCTGGTGTCCAATTTGAAAACGATGCTTTTCCCCATTATGCCTATCTCAGCAGTCCTTGCCTCTTGCTCAGATGTCACAGAGCCAAGAAAATAGCCCCTTTTCTCTTCTTCCTCAATACCATGCACAGCCTTACCAGCACGGCACACACGCTGGTAGTGACCCATTTTCCCACAGGAATGGCACCTGACCTCATTTGCAGGGCACTCGTATTTAGGGTATTGTGCGCATTTGTAACACTGTGAGCTGTTTTGATTTTTACTCTGGCTGCTGTGTGCTCCATAACTCTTGTTTTTGGTGAAACTAGGCTTGTCATACTGCTGCCTGCCTTTAAACACTCTATCCACAGAGCTAACACTCTCCATGAGTCTTACACAACTGGCATCGCTCCTCAGTGTGTGTTGCTGTTTTTAATCTCTTCTGATTGTCTAGCCATGTTAATGGCTTTTTCCAGGTCTAGATTTTTCTCCATCTGCATGCGTTCTGAGAGATGTGTGTTAGCCAGTCCCACTACGATCCTGTCCCTAATTAGCTCATCATGCAACGTCCCATAATTGCAGTGCTCTGCTAATCCATACAGGGAAGTAATAAATGCATCCACAGTCTCGTTTGCTTCTTGCTTGCGCATGTTAAAACGTGCACGTTCATACACAATGTTCTTTTTCACAACAAAGAAAGACTGAAAGCCATCTCGCACTTTACCGTATTCCAGCTGGTCTGTAGCACTGAGATTGAAGCCTCTCAAAACATCATCAGCTTCATCTCCCATACAGTAAATCAACGTGTTTACCTGATTTTCTTCTGAGCTTGCAGTTAAATTGCTTGCCTGACGGAACCTCTCGAATCTCCTGATCCATTTAGTCCACTCGAGCGGCTTGGAAAAATCAAAGGGCTCAGGCGGTTGGATGTTGAAAGTAGCCGCAGGTACGTTAGCCATGATGCTACCTCCGACTCTACCTGGCTGCTCTTTCTCCTCCTTGTTACTCATGAAGCCTCTTTATTCCACCTCCGAGGTAGACCGTTTGATCTGTTTCACAGCACTTCTGACACCATGTCGCGTATTCTTGGAATAACGTGAGACCACAACTGTGAACTGATCTGGTCATTTATTTACCATCGCAATCACGTCCGTTAACTCTCCCGTTACCTTGAACTCCCCTCCTACACATAGCCCCCAGCCCCATTCCTATTGGCCGGGCACTCACCTTACTTCCTGTTCGTCATACCAATAGACCCGGCCCACATAGATGGTCTAAACTAGGATAACACCACATTGGGGACACAGGGGGGTCCTGCGCAAGAACAACAACAAAATCCGAGGGGATCATCCTGGTTTCGTAAAAGTCAGTCAAAGCTTACCATAAGCACGAGCAGTGAACTCCAAGCCCACGTGACTGAACTCAAACTGGAAAGAAACAGACTAAGAAATGACGTAAACTCCATGATCAAAACAGCAAAGAAAAAATTCATCAATGACAAAACCGAGGAAAACAAAAACAAACCGCGTGAACTTTGGAAATTACTCAATAACCAACTAGGCTGCAGTAAAAAACTTAAAACCAGATTCTCAAACATAAACATAAAGACGGACAACACGCTCATCACAGAAAAGCTGGATGTAGCCAATTACTTAAATAGTTTCTTCACAAACATAGCCACAACACTGGTAAACAAACTACCCTCCCACTCAGGGCATTATGGGGTAGAACACATAGTAGCATACTACAAGAACCTAGGGGTCCACAAAGACGACTTCAAACTGGAAATGGTAACAACAGATGAGGTACTCAAAAAACTGAGCGCCCTCCAACCCAACAAGGCCACTGGCCATGACAACATCCCCTCCAAATTAAGATAAGATAAGATAAGATATTCCTTTATTGATCCCCTTGGGGAAATTCAGGCATCATAGCAGCATGGGGGGGAGGGGGGGAGGGGTACAGGTAGTAAAACAACACAGTATACAGGTAGTAAAAGACAACACAGGCAGTGTAAACAATTTGATCAATATGGTCAATATAATTTACTATCTGACTAGCTGAGGAATATTCACATTATTCACAGTGTCACATGAGGTGCAGTATGCAAGAGGTAGTGTTATAATAATTTACTATCTACTGAGTATACATTAATCAAAGTACCAGGGTAGTCTACTTTGTCCCCCTTGGGTTCCTATAAGTCCCAGGTCAATGTCTGGTAGCAGTCGCTGTCGCTGCCCCCTGTTGTGGGGCCTGGAGGCTGCTAGTCGCTGCCCACTGTTGTGGAGCCTGATGGCCGCTGGTATGAAGGACTGTCCGAGGCGGTTAGTTGAGTGTCGGGGGGGGATGAGTCTGTGGCTGAACGAGCTTCTCATCTTGACTAGCTCGTCGTAGAGGGGGTGGTAGGGGTTCTCCATGATGGCATCCAGCTTCCTTATCATCCCCCTCTCTACCATCACCTCAAGTCTAGGTAGCTCGACTCCCACCACGGAGCTAGCCTTCCTCACCAGCTTGTTGAGCTTGTTGGTGTCCCTTGAGTTGATGTAGCCTCCCCAGCATGCCACAGCATAGAAGAGGATGCTGGCCACAACAGACTGGTAAAAAGACTGCAGCAGTTTGTTGCACACATTGAAGGACCTGAGTCTCCTCAGGAAGAACAGCCTGCTCTGTCCCTTCCTGTAGAGGGCCTCTGTGTTGTCCGACCAGTCCAGTTTATTGTTCAGGTGTACCCCAAGGAACTTGTATGAGTCCACCATCTCCACATCCACCCCTCGGATGGAGATGGGAATCGGGGGGGGCCTCTTCTTGCCCCTCCGGAAGTCCACCACCAGCTCCTTGGTCTTACTGGTGTTGAGTTGGAGGTGGTTGCTGTCGCTCCACCCCACGAAGCTCTCCACCAGGGCTCTGTACTCCTCCTCATCATCGTCGGTGATGTAGCTTACGATGGAGGAGTCGTCTGAGAACTTCTGCAGGTGGCACCCGCTGGAGTTGCGGCAGAAGTCTGAGGTGTAGAGGGTGAAGAGGAAGGGTGACAGCACAGTTCCCTGGGGGGCGCCGGTGTTGCTCACCAGTACGTCAGACTGACTGTCCTTTAGTCTGACGTACTGTGGCCTCTCAGTGAGGTAGTCCTTGATCCAGGCCACCAAGCCGTGCTCCAGCTGCATCGCAGAGAGCTTCTCCGCTAGCAGTGACGGCTGGATGGTGTTGAAGGCGCTGGAGAAATCAAAGAACATGATCCTCACTGAGCTGCGCGGCTTCTCCAGGTGCGTGTACGCTCTGTGGAGCATGTAGATGATGGCATCCTCCACCCCGATGTTTGCCTGGTATGCAAACTGCAGGGGGTCGAGGGAGTCACGCACCAGGGGCTTGAGGTGTTGCAGGACCAGTCTCTCAAACGTCTTCATGACGTGTGACGTCAGAGCGACTGGCCTGTAGTCGTTGGGGGTGCTGGGACGTCCCTTCTTGGGCACCGGGACAATGCAGGAGGTCTTCCAGAGCTGGGGCACCCTCTCCAGCCTCAGGGAGAGGTTGAAAAGATGCTGGAGCGGTGCTGCCAGCTGCTCTGCACATACCTTGAGCACCCTGGGATTGGTGTTGTCCGGTCCTCTGGCCTTGTTTACATTAATTTTGGAGAGCTGCCTACTGACCTGACTGGTTGTGATCGTCAGGATTGGGGGTGGTGGGCAGTCTGCTGGTGTTGGGGGTGGGGTGCCGTTGCTGATGGGTGTGGGGGGGTGGGGGGTGGGGGGGCTGCTTTGTAGGTGTGATCTGGTGCTGGTGTCGATGGGTGGGGGGAGGGGTGTGGGGAGGCCACTCTGGTCAAAGCGGTTGAAAAACGAGTTGAACTCGTTTGCACGCTCTGGAGGGCCCTCCACAGCTGTGCCCTGCTGTTTGAAACCAGTGATCTTCCTGACCCCCGCCCACACCTCCCTGGTGTTGTTGGCCTGTAGTCTGCCCTCCAGCCTGTCCTTGTAGCTGACCTTGGCTGCCCTTAGCTCTTTTTTGAGCTCCCTTTGGACAGCCCTGGCCTGCTCAGTGTCCCCTGCCATGAAGGCCCTCTTTTTCCTGTTTAGCAGGTGTTTAATGTCCTTGCTAATCCAGGGTTTATTGTTTGAGAAGCAGCGTACCCTCTTTGTGGGTACGATGCTCTCCTCACAGAACCTGATGTAGTCTGTGATGCAGTGGGATAGTCCATCAATGTCATCACCGTAAGCCCTCTCAAACATATCCCAGTCTGTCGATTCCTCAGAGACTCAGCAGCCGCCATCACCCCAGTCATCACACACATAATAAACCTCTCCATAAAACAGGGACACGTCCCCAAGGACTTCAAAATTGCGAGAGTGACCCCTCTGCACAAAAAAGGCAGTAAATTAGACCCAGGCAACTACCGCCCTGTTTCTATCCTTACCTCCATCTCGAAAGTCATGGAAAAAATTGTATA
The DNA here is from genome assembly GCF_963971535.1 of Notolepis coatsorum. Classification (NCBI taxonomy): domain Eukaryota; kingdom Metazoa; phylum Chordata; class Actinopteri; order Aulopiformes; family Paralepididae; genus Notolepis; species Notolepis coatsorum. The sequence goes on from NC_140165.1 coordinate 276,611,147, forward strand.
CGAACAGGTCGAAAAATACCTTGCGGAAAAAAATCTAATCTACGAATTCCAATCTGGCTTCAGAACATCCCACTCAACTGACACATGCCTTCTCTATTTAAACGACCACATCAAACAAGAGGTGGACGCGGGCAAATACTGCGGCATGGTCATGCTGGACCTACAAAAGGCCTTCGACACTGTCAATCACACCATTCTGATTGACAAGCTAAAAGCAATTGGTTTTGATAGTCTATCAGTGAGCTGGATGCAATCCTACCTGGAGGGGAGAGAGCAGATGGTGGAGGTAAACGGTACCCTATCCCCCCCCCTCACAGTAAACTGTGGTGTTCCACAAGGAAGCATACTAGGTCCGCTACTGTTCCTAATTTATGCAAATGACATGTCGTCAGCTTGTGACTGCAACTTGTTCCTGTTTGCGGACGACTCAGCCCTGCTGGTCTCTGACAAGAACAAGTTACAGGTTGAAAAAACCCTCAGCTCAGAACTAGGCAAAATCTGCATATGGCTCGCTGATAACAAACTATCATTACACATGGGCAAAACAGAGTCCATTCTCTTCGGTTCAAATAACAAACTCAGCAAGACCGACGGCTTCTCAGTTACAGTGGGTGACAATATTGTCACAAGGAAAGAAGATATTACCTACCTGGGTTCCATCCTAGAGGCAAATCTTTCCTGTGACAAAATGGCATCCAATGTAATAAAAAAAGTCAACCAACGAACTCGTTTCTTGTACCGGATCTCCTCACTGGTAAACAAGAATACCCTGAAGACTCTAGCAGGAGCACTCATTCAAGGGTACTACGACTATGCTTGCACCTCATGGTACCAAAGCACCTCAAAGGCGCTAAAAACAAAATTACAAACATCTCAAAACAAACTGGTCAGACTACTGCTTGACCTTACTCCTAGAACCCACCTCACACCTGCCCACTTTGACAACCTAGGATGGCTTAGAGTAGACGACAGAGTACAGCAACTTGCAATGGGCCTGGTCTACAAGATACACTACACGACCAAGGTACCCATGTACATGACAAAATACTTCCCAAAGGTCAGTGAATACCATGATCACAACACCAGAGGGAGCTCCACAAATCATGTTAAACCCAGATTCGGCTCAAACAAGGGACTAAACACGTTTCGCAATTATGCCACATCAATGTGGAACGCCCTACCCAAAGCTGTAAAGGAATGTGAATCACTACCCACTTTCAAAAACACTCTCAAAAAACGCCTAAGGGAGACTGCAACTCGAAACTGGCCCCTGTAAATGTCCGAACACAACCCCCTCCAATGTATAGTAAATTACCAAGTATGGTCTTGTCAATAATCCAATGTACAGTGTTGTTTGTACAGTTGTACAGTGTCCCCCACCCACCCCTCCTACCCAACCCCCCCCCCCCACTCCCACTCCTACCCAACCCCCCCCCCCCCCCCCCCCAACCACCTCCAATGTACAGTCCCCACCCACCCCTCCTACCCAACCCCCCCCCACTCCTACCCAACCCCCCCCCCCCCACTCCTACCCAACCCCCCCCCCCCCCCCCCCCCACCCAACCACCTCCAATGTACAGTCCCCCCCCACCCCCACCTACCCAATCCAATGTACAGTTTCTACGCCTAATGTATATACTCTTTTCTTTCTGGACTCTTTTTGTATCACAAACAGTACTGTAATTGCAAATCTGGTATGTCATAAATGTATAGATGTAGCAGTACTGTCTATCTGTATGTCATATATGTTATGATGAATTGAAAATGGGGGACCCTGATGTAAACAAGACGAAAGTCTTTCTCTGGTCTGCATCCCCTTAACAATTGTATGTATTGAGCTGTACTGTACTGTACCCATTCTGCAATCTGTTAATAAAGTTTTCATTCATTCATTCATTCATTCATTCATTCATTCATTCATTCATTCATTCATTCAGTCAAGGGGACAAAATGGAAACAGAAGAGGAGGATCGAATGGATCCAGGCCTCAGCCAGGGTCAATAGAGTGCTGGAATTTGCGGATATTTCGGACATATGTCTAGGGACTGTGACCAGGAATATCAACCCAGAGGAGGAGAGTATCGTCCTCAAGCCAGAGGAGGAGAACCTCGATGGAATAACAGAAAAAGAGGCGGATACGGGCAAAACCAGGGTCGGTATCAAGAACAAAACCAAGGCCAGAACCAGAATGGGAGCCAAGGCCAGAACCAGAATGGAAATCAAGGCCCGGTGAACGCATCAAGAGGGCCGGACCAACCACTCTGAAGAGGCCCAGAGGATCCAATGGGGAGGTGTCAGCTGTCAGTGTCGTCTTTGAGGGAGGAGCCTATTGTGCGCATATCGGTGAATGACAAATCTGTCGAGATGATGGCAGACACCGGAGCAGCCTATACGGTAGTACAACCCCACGACGCCACGCACCTAACCATGTCCGGTTGATATGTACGGACAATTGGATTTGAGGGAATCCAACAGCTGATCCCAGTGACCGACCCTGTGACCCTGAGATATCAAGGCAGGGAAACGACTATTCCCCTACTCGTCTCGGAAAGCTCACCCATTAACTTACTTGGCAGAGATGGCCTGGGTTTGCTGGGGATGGATATTAAATGTACGGCTGATGGTTGTGTGATAAAGGTACGGGAGGACCACTACTATCAGATGGTGCAAAGGATCGACAGCCGACCACCGGAAGTCTATTGGCTAGGGGGACTGGGCCAAGACTTGCTTGGTTCGGCCTTGAAATGGGAGACATTTATCACAGCCAACATGCCAGAAGCAAGTGACCCGAAGACACCATACCATTGCACTCTGCAATACCATAAAGATGCAGATCCGTCACAGGCTAAGGAATGGCGTGTTCAACCAGAAGAGGTACAGCTTAATGCCACCAATATCATATTGGGTCCGTAAGGAGCAGCGCTACGTATCTCACGGAGCGACTATTTGCGAAAAGAACACGAGATTACGGATAGTGTTCCCCATGTGACATTAAAGGTAACTAACTGGTGTGATCAACAGCACATTGGCGAGATGATGAAGAAAGCGGAAGGAATCAAATTTGAACAGACGAAGGAAAACAAATTGATCTGGATAAGCCCTGACAAAAGGTTTGTTAAGATCATGGTCCAAGGCACAGGGATGGGTCGTCCCCAAACTGTGCAACTATCCCAAGAGACAGTGGGAGAGTTTCCTAAGACATTGACCCTCCAGGAGGTGATGATGGAGGCGGTACCAGGAGAGCTGTGGTCGAAACACAGCACTGACATTGGATTAATCAAGTCCGCTCAACCTGTGAGAGTGGAGCTTAGGCCGGGAGCAACCCTGCCTTGGAAGAATCAGTACCCACTGAAGGAGAAAGCGGTGGCTGGAATCGAGCCACAAATCAAAGGACTTCTGAAAGCAGGAGTACTACAGAAAACAAAGAACCCCAGAAGCAACACGCCGTTGCTTCCAGTCAATCAATCAATCAATCAAATTTATTTATAAAGCACATTTCACATGACGCGTGTCAACCAAAGTGCTGTACAGAGGGTAAATACACAAGATACATATAGACAACAATCACACTCCGTTTTATGGGAGGGCACACAGGCAAACACATAGAAAAACAGGGCATGAGTCAGTGAACGGGAAAGGCTAGTAGGTAGAAGTGGGTTTTGAGCCTCGATTTGAAGGCATCTATCGAGGGGGCGAGCCTAATGGAGGTGGGGATGCTGTTCCACAGTTCAGGGGCTGCGATAGCAAAGGCACGGCCCCCCCTGAGCTTGAGGTTAGACCTCCGGACTGTCAGGAGCCTCTGATCGGCTGACTTGAGGGACCAGGTGTTGGAATAGGGGGATAGGAGGTCTGAGATGTAGGAGGGTGTGTGACCATTAAGGGCTTTAAAAACAAATAGGAGAACCTTAAAATCTATCCTGTAGCGTACTGGGAGCCAATGAAGGGAGGCAAGGACAGGGGTGATGTGGTCTCTCTTGCGGGTTCCGGTCAACAGTCTGGCAGCAGCGTTTTGTACCAGTTGTAAGCGGGACAGGGAAGACTGGTTAATGCCTATATAGAGGGAGTTGCAGTAGTCTAATCTAGATGAAATGAAGGCGTGGATGACTCTCTGAAGGTCTGCAGGGGAGAGAAGGGCTTTGAGTTTGGCAATGGTGCGTAGTTGGAAAAAACATGCCTTTACCACTGAGTTTACTTGTCTGTCAAATTTAAATTGTGGATCAAAAATGACCCCTAGGTTCTTGACATACGGCTTGACCAGGGAGGACAGGTTGCCAAGGCTGTTGGTAAGGGTGGTGACAGCGTCTGGGGGACCGAAGAGGATTATTTCGGATTTGTTTTGATTTAGTTGTAGAGAGTTTTGTGCCATCCAACATTTAACATCATCCAGGCAGGATATGAGACTGTTAAGTAGAGACTGGTTGTTGGGTTTCAGGGAAACATAAAGCTGTGTGTCGTCAGCATAACAGTGAAAAGAGATGTTGTGCTTCTGAATGATTGGACCAAGGGGTAGCATGTAAAGGGAGAACAGGATCGGGCCAAGGATGGACCCTTGTGGGACCCCACAGGAGAGGGAGGTTGAGGGGGAGGAGCAGTTGGCGATGTTGACAGCAAAGCTTCTATTTGTGAGATAGGAGGAAAACCATGCTAATGCAGTGTCACTGACACCAACCCCATGTTGGAGACGATCTAATAAAATGGTGTGATCAACAGTGTCGAAGGCTGCACTGAGGTCAAGCAGCATTAAAATAGAGCAGTCACGGTTGTCAGCGGCGAGGAGTAGGTCATTTGACACTTTAAGGAGGGCTGATTCTGTGCTATGGCCAGTCCTGAACCCTGACTGAAATGTCTCCAGGATGCTGTTCTGGTGCAGGTAGGGAGACAATTGGCACAGAACAACCTTTTCAAGTATTTTTGACAGAAAAGGAAGCTTGGAAATGGGCCTGTAATTACTGTGCAGGGTGGGGTCAAGGTTTGGTTTTTTCAATAGGGGCTGGACTACTGCATGTTTAAAGCAGGATGGAACAGTACCAGTTGCCAGGGAGCTGTTAATAATGGAGAGGATGCTGGGACCGGTTGTGTGAAAAACCTGTTTCAGGAGAGCAGTGGGAACAGTGTCAAGGGGGCAGGTTGCAGGTTTCATAGAGGAAACTATCTCTGTGAGGGTGAGTAGACTGATGGGCTGAAAGCAGGTCAGTGTAGATGAGCAGACCAGAGGGACAGCTACATTACATGTGGGGGGTGAGATGTTCCTTCTGATATTTTCAACTTTGGTGGTGAAAAAATTTGAGAATTCCTCACACTTAGCTGTGGAGAAACCTGACACCTCGTACCGATTGGTACACGATTTGAGGGCTGTCAACGAGGTTTTAATTGACTATCCCGCGGACGGTTATCGATTTGTGTAGTGCATATTTTAGTGTACCCTTGAGCAAGGAGTGCCAAAAAAAATTTGGTTTTACCTATAAGAATGAGCATTATGAGTACACTAGGATCCCTCAGGGATTAAAGCATTCGCCACACATATTTAACAAAATCCTAAGGGAGGATTTAGACGGGTTGGATCAAATATTGACCTCTAGGGTCATTCAGTACATGGATGATCTTATTCTGTGTGCAGATGATCAGACAACATGTCACCGCGAATCTGTTAAGCTGTTGCAGTTGTTAGCAGAAAAAGGCCACAAAGTGTCTTTGAAGAAATTGCAATATTGTAAACCTAAAGTGACCTATTTAGGACAATTTCACAGGGCCATCGGGCTATTTCGGAAGAACATTTGGTGTCCATTAAGACGGCTCCCAAACCTGTGACGGTAAGACAAATGATGGGGTTTTTGGGTATTGTTGGGTACAGTGCCCCATGGGTCGAAAACTATACTGAGATAGTAAAACCTTTAAGGGACATGATGAAAGAAGCGGGCGTTGATAAACTGAGTACTAAAGTGACTTGGACTGAGGATGGTCTACGGGCATTTGAAACAATCAAGTCCCGAATGTTAGAGGCGCCAGCCCTGGCTTTGCCTGACTATACCAAGAAATTCATACTTTATGTCTCTTCTTCTCCAGATCAGAAGCAGGCATGCGCGGTGTTGACCCAGGACACCGGGGTGGGGGCGCGTCCGCAGCCAATAGCGTACTACTCCATTGCCTACTCAGAAGTCGAGATGGGGATGGCTCCCTGCTACCGGGAAATGGCAGGAGTCTACACAATGTACGAGAAAGCCGCAAGTATCATGATGGGGTATCCAGTGGATATCATGGCGAGGCATGACTTAAAGAGTCTGTTGGAGTCCGGTAAATATGCACTAACGATGCCTCGTATTAGACATTATTACAGGCTTTTGGAACAGGAAGATGTGACTCTGGTCAGGTGTTCCACAACGAACCCGGCAGCGGACATCCCTACACCTGAGGATGGAGAACCTCACGACTGTGTGGTCGAAGCCGAGAGGTACTCTAAACTCAGAGCAGACTTGCAGGCTTTCCCATTTAGCAGTCCAGATCTGGAACTATGGACTGATGGCTCTTACCGAGTTGGTGAGGGACTAAAAGCAAGCTACTCTGTGGTAAGGTCACAGGATGAAGGGTTTGTGGTAGAGAAGGCCGAAGCCTTGGCACAACCCTGCTCAGCTCAGCTGGCAGAATTAGTCGCTCCGACTGAAGCATGTAAGATGGCAGAAGGCAAAATCGTGAATATTCATACTGACTCGGCCTATGCGCAAAATATTGCATTCTTATTTGGCACAGTATGGAAAGGGTGGTTATCACACACAAGGTTGAGTTAGAGGATAAGATAACTTACAAGGATGTTTTGACTTTTCAGGAGGAGGCTAGTCAGGTAGAAAGGAACCTCTGGGAAACCAGGGGGGCTAGTCAGGATGTTACAGGTTTATGGCGTAGCCACGGTGGATTTGTGGTGGCTCCTGCTGGCCTGGTCGGACTGCTGATCCAAACGGCTCATGACTTCTGTCATGCTCATAAATAACATAATAATTTCTCCTCTGTGGATTTTGATGGTGTACCAGACGAACCGGAAGGAGCCGTGATTAGCACAAGTCCAGAAGAATGTCCTCGTCCACAACGAGCTATCAGGAGACCTCAGAGGTATAGATAGGGATAAAAAGCGAGTGAAAAGCTAACGCTAATTGGGATCTCAGGGATCCATTGGAGGGAGAAAATTGTATATATTTCTTGATTTTTATGCTCCCTCTTTTCTTAGAAATGTTAAATCTTTTTGTGCGATGCAATAATCCTTTTCTTTCAGAGTCAGACACACAAATAGACATGTTTGGTTAAATACACTATAAGTATAGTACAATAAACAAAAAAGCTGATAAATGGAACGATGTCCTCTTTGTATAGAGGGACGGACCTAGACTGGATGTCAACTTTCAATAACTGATAAATGTGTGTGAAAGTGAATAACGAGGGTGGGGGGTGAATGAATGGTAATTTGGTACTGTACAGAAATGAACTGTTTTTTTTTAAGAATTCTTTTTTTTATTGTAGTTTTTTGAGTGATTTTGCTAAGGTTAAAAGGTTATGGTATCTGTACGGTGTACGATCAGTTTGATTGAGAAGTTAATAAGCATATGGGGATGTAGAAATCCCCAACCGGGGACTGTGGTATAATTCCCTGCTCAAACTGTTTAGGTCAAAGGCCCCAGGAAGAGGTTGAACTCTGTATAGGACCAGTGCACCACACCCCTTAGATAGGTTCTATTTTCTCCCCAACAGTTAGTTAAGATACATGGGGTTTAGAAGTAATCATATATTGGCAAAACTAGAAAAGAGATCAGTAGGATACATAGGCTTTTTAAAATAGCCCAAAAGTAAGGTAATATCGTTTAGATTAAGGCAATTAAAATACTCTGCCAACCTACCCTCTCTGTCTCTGAAAACATTCAATACTAGGTGGTCTGTCTGTTAAGGTGGGGCCCTGAGTTAGAATGGATTAGCATTCCCGTCTTAAAGTTAACTACAGCTGCTGGTGTACAGGTGAAACAATAGGTTGTGAGTGGCTAGCAGGCCGACTTTAACATCTCAAAGGCTGGTGCTATTGACAAAGCAGACGGGGACAAAAGATGGCAGGAGGTGGCACCCAGGCATTGATTAGCAATCTCCCTCAAACCAGTTTGGGCCACAGGATACGAGGTGACCTGATTAGCAGACAGACTGGTGATCTCTGACCCCCAAATTGCTATTTGGTCCAAAATAGGTAACCATCACTAAAAAACCCTTTTATGTAACTTCATAGGACCGTTTAGAGTTGCTACACAGTAAAAGAATATAGACTCCCACAAAGAAAAGAATAAATAGGCTAAAGAAAGCCATTAGACTATTCTCTACTGTTGTAAAGTCTAAATTCTGCCAGTAAATACAGTTAATGTGTAATGTTATTAGAAAACTAAGCTAACATCCAACATAAGGTTATAGAATTTATAAATGCAATAGTATTGGCTTAAAATAGACAATCATCTGGAGAAAACTATATTCAACTAACTATAGGTTTCCAATATTCTTGGTTAGAACCACCAATATGACTAAATATAGTTTTATAGCCCCAAGCAAAAACAGGAAAAAGATAACATTCACGATCAAGTATAGTCATTACTAATTCTTAAACTGTTAGACAGTAAAAATAGATACTGGCGTATAAAACGTTAACTAAGTGAAATATAGAATATCCTCTTAGAGAGTCTAGTCATATGTACCGCCGGCCCTAATCAAAATGGCCGCGATATGTTTCTTTTTTTTTTACTTTCTTTTATTTTGTGTCATAATGAACATCACATTGCATTAATCATACAGTATAATATACTTGATTCACATAGTCAATGACATTTGTTACTCAGGCTCTTCCATCTTCTTCAATTTGTTTTCAAAGTATTTAGCATAATCAAAATAAGCTGTATAATCCGAGTACGCCTCATGAACAACCCAGGGGGGGGATTTAAACAAAAAAATTAAGGACATACAGTAGGATAAGAAACGAAAAGATAAATAGAAAAATAAATTTAGCAAAAGGAAAAAAAATAATTTAACAAAAAAAAGAAAAAACAAAGAGAGGGAGTCAGGAGGGTCAGACTCATGCTAGTGTATCTCCAGGTACAAGGTTACAAGTGACCATCTCTGCATAAACATGTCTTTTTTCAGTTGCAATTGTGCTGTCATTTCTTCCATTGTATACATCTGTCTCAGTCTCTTGGTCCATTGTTTGGTTGTCGGTGGTTGATTTTGTAACCATGCCATAGTTATCATTTTCCTTGCTATTAATAGTATCACTCTCACGCGATATGTTTAAACCAATCAGGATGTAGAGACAAACTCCTCTGACGTAGGGGATCTAGCATATTCCGAGAGGAGGAGTTTAAGCTTTAAAAATAGCAGGCCGGGTAGATAGGAAAGACACACGTTTTGGAATCATCCATGCACAGGACAACGGCCGGAGGAATCGCTTGAGCTGAGAACGAGAAAACGACTCTCTTTGGCTCTCGGGGCAACAGAGAAAATCTACAGATCGACCACCATCGAGGATCCATCGAAGATCATTATTTTTTATTGTATTTGATTAGTCTAATATTAATGAAAAACGGCATAGTGTTTGAAATCATTGGTATTATTGCATATATTCCTTTTCCATTGAACCAGATCATCCTTGTTCACTTTTGGACTCTGAAATAAAAACGGATCTGAACAGTAGACATTTCTCTTCTCCTCATTGCTGCTTTTTCCTGGGCCGTCCTACAAGACCGTGGTGGTCTTTTTATTAGTAATAGGTTTTAAGGTGAAATTAGAACACAACGCAGAGTAGATGAGATAGAGGATTTTAAGGGAAAATCCTTATTCCCTATTACGATAACAGTCTCCTCCCCACCACATGTATATATTCCCTCCCCGCTGTATGTATATTTCTCTCCCACCCACCCACCCCCTCCAAATGTACAGTCTCCACCCCACCGTATGTATATTTCTCTCCCACCCACCCACCCCCTCCTAATGTACAGTCCCCTCCCCATCATATGTATATACTCTGTAAGGATCTAGGGGTAACAGTACTGTATATTTGAATACCGTTTATGTCACAAATGTATCAGTACTAAATACCTATATGTCCCTATGCCATAAATGTCATGTATGTTGTGTATGTCATAAATGTCTATATGAATTGAAAATGGGGGACCCTGATGTAAACAAGACAAACGTCTTTCTCAGGTCTGCATCCCCTTAACAATTGTGTGTATTGAGCCGTACTGTATTGTACCCATTCTGCAATCTGTTAAATAAAGTTTTCATTCATTCATTCATTCATTCATTCATTCATTCATTCATTCCAAACTCCAACCTTAACCAACTTCGAAAGAGTCGCCTAAGCTTAACCAGTGATAAACTAGGCGTTAGGTAGTTTGCAGGCTGTTTGAGGCGGAAATAGGCGCAGAAACAGGCGTCACACGATTGGCGCACATGTCACATGACCAGAAACGTCAGTGGCCAATCAGATCGCAGAACGCAAACGCGGAACTGGAGGTTAGTTGGTAAAAGTATAGACGCGGCCTGTACGTAGCCTATGTTTGCGAAGACGCTCTCTGATTGGCTAGCCGCGTACAGCGAAGACCCTCTCTGATTGGTTTAGCGCTGAAGGGTCTCTTCCGCCTTGTACATATTCTCTGCTTCAAAGTGGTTATGCTTTGGCCCTCTTTCGAAGTGGGTTATGCTTAGAGTTAGTGTTAGGGTTAGGGTTAACGTTAAGTGTAACTGAGGGGTACAATTCCCTGACTGTATTACTAGATATGATACTTACTACCACTACCTTTGTACTTAATATTCGGCCACCCAGTACTCGGCATAAATATATTATGATAAACACTCTCACGTAGATGAAACGGATCCAACACAAATGTACGAAGTCGAAGTATGCGTTTATTACTACACAGCAATGGTGTGTAGAGCAAGCACTTAATCACTTAATTACATTTATGAATTGAAATAGTATGCACTTTTATGGCAAAGAGTATTCGTTGGTATATCAATAGAGAATGTCCAATCTCTGATGGCGCAGGCAGTAAATATACAACCTGGAATATTTAAGGAATAATAGCAATGATACTTTAATGATTATAGAACTGGATACACTAGGGGGGAATTCCGGTCGCTTGTAAGACAACTGGAGAAGGGGGGGGGGGGGGTAGAGTCTGGCTGTATCCGTCTGGCCGAGGGTATCCTGGGAGAACCCACGGTTGTGCGGCTCGGTGCCTCAGCGATCCTCGATCCACAGATGAAAGCAGTTGGACTCTCTGTGGGCTGGCTTCCTCCGGTCCACGATGGAGAGACGTGAAGCGACCTCGTCGTGTAGAGCGTCTCCTCACCTGTCGTCCTCTCCGGGGGGGGGTTTTCCAACACACGGCAGTGTTGGTCTTTATCCATAGAATAATCACTGTATACAAAGCATAATCCGTGCCTGGGAAGGCGGGCTGTCGTCGGTAGAATAATCCGGTATGCAGGTCCACTCGCTCGTCGGCTCTGGGGCTCCTCGGGTGCAGCCTCACATGGGTTCGGCCACCCTGGATAAGCAGCCAGTTCTCTGCCCGAAACGATGGGGTACTGACTACGATAGTATTCTCACCGCACGAAGCACTACATATGAATAGACTATTATTAGCTTAATAGACTACGTCCAACTCGACGATATAGTGCCAAATATGACTATTCAAATATTAATATACACGATGTCTCAATACCGATGGTAGGCCGAACTTGGCCTTACTCCCACACGTGGCGTCGCGGGGAGGCTTTACGTCTGTCACTCTATTGGAGGGTAAGAAACTGGACTGAAAAGGAAGTCCTACTTTAGTAGCGCAGTATATATACGCACTATGAACAAATAGTACCGTTAGTGGTGCGGTAGCCAGATTCCTACGCGGAACTAGGACTTGTTCGTACATGTTGAGCGGTACGTTTGAACTGGGTCTGGGGGGTATGGCAGCCTGGCACCAAGGTCTCGACCAATAGTAGAATGGAGACTATTATGGGATGTTCAGTAGGCTAGAATGGATATTCAATGCATATTGTACAAGGAATATACAAGGGATATCAAGGAATATTAGAGAATATACAAATACAATTAAATATATATATATAAATGAATATATATATTCGGTTTAATCTGGCCCTTCACAACAGCCACCCCCTGATTGGTCCCAGACCTAATCAGTTAAGCAGAGACAGATTAATCGCGTTGTCTATTTACACATAAGGGTTTGCTGTAGGGGTCAGTCAACTTCACAAAGTCATAGGGTTATAGGGTCATGGTCATCATCGATTGTGTCTGGGAGTCGGGGCAGTTCTATGAGCCTCGCCACGGGACGGGTGTAAGTGCGACCCTGGACAAGCACTTCAGCTGCTCGGACCTTGCCGTCGGCACCGGTGATCACTTTGCTTACGCGGCCGGCCGGCCACATAGCTCTGGGCAGTGATTGATCAATAATCATGACGACTGTTCCTTCTGTCAAATTGTCTCTCTCCTTTACCCACTTCTGGCGGGTCTGTAGAGACGGTAGGTAGTGCAGTAGGAAACTGCTCCAAAACTTGTCGGCTAATACTTGGCTGTACCTCCACATTCGTCGGCCGTTCGCTTCTTCAGGCCGGTACATTGTCTGGGGTAACGCGGGATCTAGCCGCCCCATCAGGAGTGTGTTGGGGGTAACTGGGTCGATATCCGCCACATCGCTGGAGACGTAGCCGAGGGGCTTAGAGTTCAATACTCCCTCAATCTCCGTGAGGACTGTCATTAGGACTTCTTCCGCCACAGTCTGGGCCCCAAGTACTGCGTACAGGGCTGTCTTTATGGAACGCACTTCCCGTTCCCAAGTACCACCGAAGTGGGGTGCGTTTGGGGGGTTGAATTGGAAGTCAATCTGTGCTGGAGCGAGGTGGGTCTTAAGTTCTGGGCCCATAGCTTGGAAGCTCTCTCTCAGCTCTCTTTCGCCGCCTTTGAAGTTGGTCCCATGATCGGACAATAGTGTAGACGGTCTTCCTTTCCGTGATGTGAATCTACGGAAGGCCATAAGGAATGAGTCTGTGCTCATGGTCGGGAGAAGCTCGATGTGTATCGCTCTGGTGGTCATGCATTTGAATACAATACCCCACCGCTTCTCGGTTCCTCTTCCTTTCTTTATGTGCAGCGGGCCAAAGCAGTCCATACCCGTTGAGTGGAATGGCTTGTCACCGATTCGGAGGCGACATGGAGGAAGGTCAGCCATCCTTGGTATGCTGGGCTGCGTGCGCCACTTGCGGCAGTCTAGACATGTTCGCTGGAAGCGTCGTACCGCCTCTCTTCCTTGTAGGATCCAGTAACGACGTCTGATTTCCGCGAAGACTCTTTCTGCTCCTGCGTGATGTACATCCTCATCGTATTTCTTTATAATCAGCTCTGTGACCTTGTGTCGGCTGTTCAATACGATCGGGTATTTAATGTCATCCGGTAGATTGGGGGCTCTGCGTAGGCGACCACCCACTCTGATGAGGGTATGAGCGTCGCTCTCGGGGGCCAGATGAATTAATCTGCTGTCGGATGGGACGGGCTTTCCTCCCTGTAGACAGGCCAATTCATCGGGGAACGAGTCTCTCTGGGCTCGCTGCAGTAGAAGCAATTCTGCTTCCTCGTAGTTAGCTGCTGACATTTCAGCGGGGGACTTACACTCCGGGTGGTGCCGCAGGAATGTCCTTTGTTGTGCACTCTCTATGGTAGTGCAATCATCTATGTTGGGGTCTGCGGAGATAACAGTGCTCAATCCACAGAACACAGGCTTCTTATTCTCAGCCTCCTCCTGACTGGCTTCCCTCGGGATAGGCGTGGGCCACTCTCCTTCCGGGAGCTGTAGACATTGCGACGGGTGAGGTCATCTAGGGGCATTCCCCGGGTGATGACGTCAGCTGGGTTCTGTTTTGTATCAACGTAGCGCCACTCTGTTTCTCCGGTTAACTCTTCGGTTAAGTCTTGAATCTCGGTGACTCTGACTCCCACGAAGACTTTGTACTTGCATGAGTCCGATTTGATCCAGGCGAGTACTGTCGTGGAATCTGACCACAGGATTGTTCTAGACACCGGTATGGTGAGCTCACGTTGGATGAGCGTGGCTAGGTGCGCTCCGGCTAGGGCTGCGCAGAGCTCTAGGCGTGGGATAGATTGTTGCTTGCGTGGGGCTATTCTCGAGCGGGCGAGGACAAATGCTGTGTAGATCTCTCCCCCCTCTTCTTGGGCCCGCAAGTAGGCTACTGATCCGTATGCGACCTCTGAGGCGTCACTGAAGACGTGTAAGTCCATTTTACATGTCTCTGGCCTCACCGTGGGTGGGAAGTAGCTTCGGCGCATATTAACGCCTGGGAGTGAGTGGAGCTCCATCTCCCACTCTCTCCAAGTGGATGCAAGGTGTGCGGGAATGGGGTCGTCCCAGCCCTGGTCCTTGTCCCACAATGCTCGTACAATCATTTTTGCCCTGGTGGTGTACGGTAGAATACATCCTAGCGGGTCATATTGTCGGGCGAGTGTTGTGTACACACTCCGTCTGGTGGTCGGCGCCGCCGCCGGCCTTCCCTGCTCCGTAGTCAGGGGCTTGTGTCTGTAGTGAAGCGAATCTGTTTTGAATCGCCACACCAATCCCAGGGTCATCTCCTGGGCTTCTCCCGGGATTGTAGCCATCCAGGTCTCGCTGCTGGCTGCCTTGTCCTCGGAGGAGAGGCTGCGCAGTACTTGCGGATCGCTGCTGGCCCACTGCCTGAGATCAAAGCCGCCTTTGATCAATGAGGCGCGGAGTTTAATCAGGAGAGCCTCGGCTTCTTCCTGGGTTGAAAGGCTTTGTAGACAGTTGTCTACGTAGAAGCTGTTCTTTACGCTGTGTCGGACCTCTTCGTCCGCTGCTGGGTCCTCTGCTACATGTTTCTGTAGTGCAAATGTAGCACAGCAGGGGCTGCACGTCGTTCCGAAGGGGAGGACTTCCCATTGGTAGATGGCTGGGTGCTCATCTCCTGGCTTCTCTCTCCATAGGAACCGTAACAGGGGCTTGTCCTCCTCTACTAATCTCACCTGCAGGAACATTCCTTTAATGTCCCCGCTGATGGCCACCTTTTCCTGGCGGAAGCGGAGTAGAGCGCCGAGTAGGGAGGGGCCGAGTGTGGGACCGGGCAGTAACTCTTTATTCAGATTTTGGGATCCGATCTGGTAGCTGCAGTTAAATACTATGCGGTCTTTACCGTTGTGATGGACCTTGTGGTGAGGCACGTACCACGATTCAGTGGTCTGGTCAGCCTCTTTAATGTCCATCTTTGTGACGTGTCCCGCTGTGATGAGCTTCTCAATCTCAGCGCGGTATACACTCTCTTGGGCGGGGTTCTTGGCTAAGCGCCGCTCCGTGTTCAGCAGGTACCGTTCTGTGGCGTCTGTCTTGGCGTGGAAAGTAGGCATTCCTTCTCGCCGCAGGAGTGGCGTGGCGTATCTCAACACGCCGTTGACCGGGACTCTCTTGGTCCCTGTCTCGAGGAGGTGAATGGCATAAATGTCATCTTTAGAGCGAATGTCTTTCTTTCCGTTCTTAAAGGGCATTTGTTCCAAGGTCCATAGCCGCTCTACGTGTTGCAGGAGTGCGGTTTCTCCCTCTGTGACTCGGGAGTGGAGACATCTAGTGGCTGTACTTCGGTTGAGAGATTTGGCGAGCGGGCCTTGGAGAGTCCATCCCAAACGGGTCTCGACTGCTGCAGGACAGCCTCGGGGTCCGGTATGAACCCGGTCTATCGGGACAATGAGGTCTGCATGGTCGGAGCCTATCAACAGGGTCGGCATAGCATTGTCTATGAGCGGGATCGGTAACTTGCGCAGATGTGCATATTTCTCCATCAGCTTGGCGACGGGGTATGTGTACCGCGACAGTCCTATTTCTTGGCTGGTGAAAGCGTCTGTAATCTGGTACCGTCGCTCAGGCTGGCCGCTTGCTGCGATAGAGAATGAGACATTCTCGCCCTTTATCGTCTTCAAATCTCGTCTTATTGTCCGAATTGTCATTTGGGTTTCGCTTCCCCGCAGCCCTAGCTGGGCCGCAGCGGAGGCGAGCAGAAGGGTCTTCTCTGACCCGTCATCGAGGACGGCGTAAGTGTCCAGGACTTTATTCTGGTAGCTTAGTGTCACACGCACTACTTTTAGGAGTACTCGGGCTCCACTGCTGCTGGCGGGATCGATGTACATGACGCTCGCTTTGCTGCTGGATGGTGCGGGTGAAGGGCGCCGTCTGTTACTGTCGTGAAGTATGTCCAGATGGGCTCCATCGCACTTGGTGCACCTTTTCTTTAAGCGGCATTCGGCTGCCATGTGTGAGCGCGCACAGCGAAAACAGCGCTTGTTGGACTTTATCCATTGACTTGCATCCTCCGCGTTCAGCTTGGGGAAGGAGTCACATTGCGCTAGCCAGTGTTCTTTCTCACAGTAGGGGCACACTATCTTCCACTTCTCCGTTCTGGAGGGGGTACTGTGGCTCCTGCTGCTCGGTACTGACTCCGATTGGTGCATCACAGTCACCGATCTTCTTCCATCATTTAGTCGTCTGGTTCCTTCTCTGGAGCCAGGGGTGCTCCGTCCGAATGTATCTAGCCGTAGGCTGCTGACTTCTCTCGCCAGGAAGTCTGCTAGATCGAGGAGGTTCGGTTCGGGGCCATTCGGGTCTCGGTGGTCTCTCTGCCGCCTAAAACGCTCCTGTCGAGCGGGCGGCAGCTTCTCCAAGATCCTTTCCACATTTGAGTTGGCGTAAAGTTCATGCCTCCCCTTCTCTCTCTGCGCTCCCAACATCCCTACCAGGGACTGCACTCTGATGGACAGGTCGTCCAGTGCTCGATTGTCTATTGCTGGGGGTAAGCGGTCGATGTGTCGGATCTCCTGGATCACGTAATCCCATATGCGCCCATACCTCTGGTCCAATGCTACCAGCGCTGCTGTGTATGGGGTGGTGGAAGTCGCGTAGGCGAGCGCTATATTATGTGCGCGGGGTACCTTTAAGTGCTTCAGTAGGATGGTGTATTTATGGCGTTCATCCAATACATCCACCAACATGGTCTCCAGACACATGCGGAGTTCTGTATACTGGGCCCGGTTCTCTTGGGTGAAGTCGGGTACCATAGGCGTGCCAATGTATGACGCTGACTGTGGATACATCGGCGAGCGTTGGGGGAGAGGCCTCCTAGGCGAGTCTCCTCCCGCTCCTTGGTATGGGCTGGTACCGGCAGTGTACCATGGCCCGCTTGTCCAGGTGCTGTTCCTCGGTGCGGGTCGTGCGTCGTGCTCACCCGGGTATAGAGTCGGGGGTCTGTAGCGCAGCTCCGCGGGAGTATAGCCTGGGCTGTACCGGACCTCCTGGTCCGGTAGAGTACTGTGCTGTCGTCGGGCGTGGTTCTCCTCCTCTTCCTCTTCGTCTTCAGTTAGGTCATCCAGTGCTTGTAGTCTCTGGTTTAGCCTCTCCACAGGATATGCTGCTCCTTCCCGGTTGCTAGGTCTCGCTTGGACCGGTGGGGGGAGGTGGTCTGTGGGGGGTATAGACCTCGTCTGTTGGTCAAGTTCAGGGTTGTTTACTCGGCTAGGGGATGCCGCCCTGGAGGTGTGTCTAGACGAGTTCCTGGAGCCTCTGGCGGAGGGAGAGGGTGTTGTCCGTCTGATCAGCTGTTCTATTAGTTGCGCTTGCTGTCTGTCGCGCTCTGCGTCCCGTAGAGCACCAGCAGCTGCTCGCTGGCTGTCTGCTCGGTCTCGGGCCACATTCTCTTCCCTCTGAATGCGTCATATTTCTAGACGTATATGCTCTTCTTCGCTCCGCTGCTGGATCTGCAGTCGGTCGCGTTCAGCAGCGGCGTTCAGGCTGATGAGGAAGGCCTGCTGTAGGGTCCTCTCTGCCTCGCTGGGGGAAGGCGGTTGTATAGGGGAGCCTTCCCTCGGGGTACTCCTTGCGGAGCCTTGGAGCTCTATCTCCACGGTGCTCTCCCCGTCTTCTTCCGTGCCGAGTTCTCTCTCGGTAGCGTTGTATTCCTCCCGGGACTCATCGGGGACTACTTCTTCAGTACTGGCGGGGTGTGAAGTCATGTCTGGTTCCCACTGGTCCCCACCGTGAACTTGGTCAGTTACATTAGAACCCGTAGGGGCCTCTATGGTCGGGGTAGTCTGGGCGTTGGGGTTAGACATACTTTTACTTTCTAGTTTTACCGCGTTTACTGTTAGTAGAAGACTAGGTTGTTGACTGACAGCGTAAGCCTCTAAGTACTGAGGGAGCCGTCGTTCGCGCTGCGGGCGTTGGTTAGGAGGATCGTTTCGTGGAGTGTTCATCATAGGCCATTTCAATATTAATAACACTATATTAATATTACACTAATTACCCTCCGGCTCGAAGGACCAATTTTAACTGAGGGGTACAATTCCCTGACTGTATTACTAGATATGATACTTACTACCACTACCTTTGTACTTAATATTCGGCCACCCAGTACTCGGCATAAATATATTATGATAAACACTCTCACGTAGATGAAACGGATCCAACACAAATGTACGAAGTCGAAGTATGCGTTTATTACTACACAGCAATGGTGTGTAGAGCAAGCACTTAATCACTTAATTACATTTATGAATTGAAATAGTATGCACTTTTATGGCAAAGAGTATTCGTTGGTATATCAATAGAGAATGTCCAATCTCTGATGGCGCAGGCGGTAAATATACAACCTGGAATATTTAAGGAATAATAGCAATGATACTTTAATGATTATAGAACTGGATACACTAGGGGGGAATTCCGGTCGCTTGTAAGACAACTGGAGAAGGGGGGGGGGGTAGAGTCTGGCTGTATCCGTCTGGCCGAGGGTATCCTGGGAGAACCCACGGTTGTGCGGCTCGGTGCCTCAGCGATCCTCGATCCACAGATGAAAGCAGTTGGACTCTCTGTGGGCTGGCTTCCTCCGGTCCACGATGGAGAGACGTGAAGCGACCTCGTCGTGTAGAGCGTCTCCTCACCTGTCGTCCTCTCCGGGGGGGGGTTTTCCAACACACGGCAGTGTTGGTCTTTATCCATAGAATAATCACTGTATACAAAGCATAATCCGTGCCTGGGAAGGCGGGCTGTCGTCGGTAGAATAATCCGGTATGCAGGTCCACTCGCTCGTCGGCTCTGGGGCTCCTCGGGTGCAGCCTCACATGGGTTCGGCCACCCTGGATAAGCAGCCAGTTCTCTGCCCGAAACGATGGGGTACTGACTACGATAGTATTCTCACCGCACGAAGCACTACATATGAATAGACTATTATTAGCTTAATAGACTACGTCCAACTCGACGATATAGTGCCAAATATGACTATTCAAATATTAATATACACGATGTCTCAATACCGATGGTAGGCCGAACTTGGCCTTACTCCCACACGTGGCGTCGCGGGGAGGCTTTACGTCTGTCACTCTATTGGAGGGTAAGAAACTGGACTGAAAAGGAAGTCCTACTTTAGTAGCGCAGTATATATACGCACTATGAACAAATAGTACCGTTAGTGGTGCGGTAGCCAGATTCCTACGCGGAACTAGGACTTGTTCGTACATGTTGAGCGGTACGTTTGAACTGGGTCTGGGGGGTATGGCAGCCTGGCACCAAGGTCTCGACCAATAGTAGAATGGAGACTATTATGGGATGTTCAGTAGGCTAGAATGGATATTCAATGCATATTGTACAAGGAATATACAAGGGATATCAAGGAATATTAGAGAATATACAAATACAATTAAATATATATATATAAATGAATATATATATTCAGTTTAATCTGGCCCTTCACAACATTAAGGTTAGGGTTAGGGTTAGGGAACAACATATCAATTGTTGTTGAATATGCAGAAGAGACCCGTTGGCGCTAAACCAATCAGAGAGGGTCTTTGCTGTACGCGGCTAGCCAATCAGAGAGCGTCTTCGCAAACATAGGCTACAGAAAAAATCACGCAGCCTGTACGTGTGTATATTTTCCCTAACGGAGTTGCACTGCCGTGTTCGGGTTCCGCGATCTGATTGGCCACTGACGTTTCTCTCAAAGCCAATCGCGTTACGCCTAGTTCTATCACTGGTTAAGCTTGGCGACTCTTAAGAAGTTGGTTAAGGTTAGTGTTTGGTTTAGAGCAGGGCGATAGACCACCAGCCCTGATTCCAAACTCTAACCTTAACCAACTTCGAAAGAGTCGCCAAGCTTAACCAGTGATAGAACTAGGCGTTAGCTAGCTAGCAGACTGTTAGAGGCATAACTAGGCGTAACGCGATTGGCTTTGAGAGAAACGTCAGTGGCCAATCAGATCGCGGAACCCGAACACGGCAGTGCAACTCCGTTAGGGAAAATATACATGCGGCCTGTACTGTGCGGTGCACTACTGCGCATGCGAGAAACAAAGTAAAGTAATTCTAATCTAGTCTGCTAAGGGTTAAATTTAGGCCCTCATCCAGAAGAGGTTAAGCTTAGAGTAACAGTCAGGGCTGGTAATCCAATTGATATTCAGTTTAAGAAAAAAATTCTAGTCTATAGACAATTGGTTACATTGAATGCTTTATTTGGTTACTCCTAATCCAATTGATATTCAGTTTAACACAAAAATATTTTGGACATTAGGTCCTATTTTCCGTATGTTACTTTATGTTCCATATGTTACTTTATGTTTCTAGTGTCCTATATATGTTACGTTGTTTCTCGCATGCGCAGTAGTGCACCGCACAGTACAGGCCCCCAACGCACAGTACAGGCCCCAACGCACAGTACAGGCCCTTCCTATGTATGGGGCTGCGGCACTGCAGTTTTACCCTACTCCACCTGCCACCCAAAACTGTTCTGTTGGTGGCTGCTGGTGCATCAGTGGCGGACTCAGGCTGTTTGAAGCCGGGCAGGGGCAAAAAGAAAAAAAGGGCACCTACTGCACAACATGGGACCCCATCAGTGAGCAAAAAGCTATGATGCGTACATATGGTGAAATAGTCTTCATCCTTGATTAAATTGAGGGTATTTTTAACGAGGGGGTGGGACTAACGAAGGGCTACTGGCTCATGAATTTAGACATTTATAAAATAAAAAATAAAAATCAGGACTAAATGTAACTAAATGTAAACGTTCAACCTTTTGAACCTTAATGATTGCATTGTCTACTGTATGGCAGAGCTTGTACACCTTTTAGTTATTCAATTAATAGAAATAAGATGTTATGTACTATAAAATAAAATAAAAATTATAATAATAAAGGGTCAAATCAAAAAGGGTTTCTACAGGACTAAAAACTATCGTGATCCTTTCACACTTTGTAATCATCATATTATACTGCTACTGGATTGTCCCTTTACCAGATACCTAGGATACTTGGATACTTCTCTAAAAATATATATATTATTTATTTGTATTTTTTTGTTGGTAGATCATGTTGAGCTGGTCATTTTAAAAGTAGCTTGCTAGCCAAAAGTGTGAGCAGCCCTGGCCTAGCCCATCACATGGAGGAAATGTTAACAGAACTTTGACACATCAATACATACTGTGGGGCAGAAATACTCTGAAGGGCTGAATTTACTTGAGAGGCAGTTCACCAAGAGAGAAGGGGGAGAAGAGAGAGGAGGGAGAGAGAGGAAGAGAGAAAGAAAGAGAGAAATGTTGAGATGAGTTGTGATCGTTTCAGAGCATTGACACAATCCTTCTCGTCATCAGTAAAGCTATTTGCTTGAATTGTATTTATGAAAAACTAAATGAAGACAGGAAGAAAGAAACGGCAATATTTAAAGAGAAGGCCGCTTGGGAGCCTCCTTATGCCAATTATACTAAATGATAAACAGCTGGTTCTCTGGTTATCATGGCAGCTGAAACCCATCTCACTGAAAGCTCTATCTTAAATAGTAGTAAAAAATAAATACAGACTATCAACATCAATTTTTCTGACATTTTATTTTACTAGTGTTAAACTTCAAAATGTCCTGAGCCAGGATACACAGGATAGCCTACTCAACAGTGGACAGGGTGTTCTTCCATACTCCAGTGGCTTTCAGTAATTTAACCATGACAACCTGTCTGGGTGACTTCTTTATGATGATATTTGTTTCACTGTCAATATTGATTATGAAACGTGAAGCGCATCCCTCTCAGAGACGACTTCAAACTCCAGATTTCAACCAGGACGTTAATGGCACAGTGACTTGTCATGAAGGTTTCATGTCCCTGTACATCTCAAATGAACAAATCGCTCATCTTCCATTCGCCATTTATGTTCAAGGTAAGTCCAATCACTCATATATTTAAGGGAGGAACAGAATGCAACTCCTTTCTCCTAGATTTTGTTTATTTAAGGTGGTTTAAGGTGACGATCAACCATAATGTTTATACAAAATATAGCCTATGAACTATCACATTCTAGGAACTGGTACATGGATTCTATTTGTGCACATGTCTGATTGTCATTATCACTTAAAGGACCATACTAGTATTGTTTACTACTGTTACGGAAAATTTGACCACTGCCATAAGCTTTCATTGTATCTGAAAATGTGTCTTTTAAACACCACACCTGATCAAAATGTGAGAAAAGGAAGATAATGAATTCCTCCTCTAGATACTGTATTGCATCACAATGGCAAAACTTCTCAGAAAACAAGTGACACAAAATAGCATGGCATTTTAAGCTCCACTTCTACAAGGTCAATTTGCATATCCTTGGTATCTAGGAACGTCTAGGAACGTGGGGTATGTCTTCCCAGTGTCATAAATATTGTGTCTGTTACTAGGATTGTAATGAAACAAAGGAGAATATAAATTATGTTATTTTTTTTGCATCTTTGCCGGTGAATAACACCATGTAAACATTGAGGTTCCTCTCATTCAGCACCTTCTTGAGATCAAGTGTACAAAAAATCTAAGCAAATGAATAAAGGGAAGATGATTAAACAGAAGGATTTGTAGATTCAGTAATATATTATAATTCATTTGAATTGTACATTCAAAATTAACCTTGAACTTGACCTTATTCTGGGCAAATCATACATCTATGGATAGGGAAAAAGCACCTCTTTCCAATGTAAATCTTAAAAATATCGGTAAACAAACATAGTGCTGAAGATATACACTTTGACTGCTGTAGGGTTAAGGTCTTTACTCTTGGCTACATTTGAAAAAGAAACACAACATTAATTAATACCGTCTGTATTGATTGATTTACGATAAAAACAGCAGCTTAACAGGTTAAATGTGGTAACTTGGTTCAGTTTGGTGTTTTAAGACACATTTTCAGATACGATGGAAGCCAATGGTGGTGAATCAGCAGAAAATAACTACCACATTTCTCAGTAACGGTAAAGATATTGTGAAAAAAGAATTGTCTTGATTTTTGTATCAAGACAAGAATGACTTGGAACCCAAAAAGACAACTTTCATATTACTGGCGGCAGGGTGACCATGTGCTCTGCAGCATGTTGCTGTCGCTAATTTCCTTGTCTCCACGTTCACATTCATGCACAGATGAGCGAGGCAGACATTACCAAGCCATCGCCATTGCCCATCAATGTCACTACTTCATAGGAAAAGCAGAGAGCTCTGTCATCTTGGCGGTTCCTTACTACGGCTGTTTTGTGAAAAGACAAGTAGGTCAAACACATTCTCCTGACTTTTAACTGTGTCCTTGGCCTAAATATCTAATACATGTTTGCCAATACATTTTATTATAGTTCAATTAAAATTCTGTAATAGTTTTAGAACCGTATAGGTTCTAAGAGTACTTTTCAAAATGGTGGAGATCTAATTTTGAAACCTGTTCATATGTTTGTTTAGATATTTCTCAGTACCTTCTCATTAACAGAATTATACAGCAAGTTTGACTGTTGTCATCAAGATGATTGCAAATGAGGGTGGAGCTGAGATTACCAAACCAGTACCTCTAATCTGCCCATGGGGAATTAAAGGTACCAAATCAAATATATATCAACATCAGAATTGTACGCGTCATTAACGGACTCTAAATGTTTCTCTCAGAGGAAATCCAAAAGGTTACTGACATGCCACGACCCACTGAGCAACTCCCTGAGTCCTGCAACAAGGATGGCTTCAATATCATTATCTCCCAGAATGCCACAGTTCCGCCTCTGAACTTGGACACAGTTGGGATCCTATCCAACCAGAGCCAGAGCTGTAAACCCAAGACCAGATCCTCTGACACTGTTGCTTTCAACTTTCCGTTTAGCCATTGTGGCACTCAGTCCATGGTAAATGTTAATACGTTGCCCCAGCAATCACTTTAATTCTTCAGACAGAGAGCCATAAAAGAACCATTATAGGTTTTGAAAAGACAGTAAGTTAGAGTGTTGTGTGTATTCGTAGTTAATGATGGAAGTGTTTGTGGACTTACAGGTAATCTAATCATATCTGCACGTGCACTCCAAATGATTCCGATCTACAACTACAAGTACTGAACATGGGCAGTTCCAAGGGATTTTTCAAATGGATTTACATGGTTCTCTGCCTGAAGGCTTTATTACTGAAGACAATTTCCAAATAGTCTAGTTTATAAAAACAAATAAATAACAGAGGTGGATGTATCGATCGTCTCTTTCAGATAGCAGATGGGACCATTACCTATTGGGTGAATGTTGAGGCACGACGACTCCTACATTACAAGCAAGGGTCGATATTCCGAGATACGACTTTCCAGTGAGAACGAGACATTTCTCCCCTTCATAATGTTGTTTTGAAAGGTAACAACAAGAGACATGACTCACAGGCATCTACATTTTCTATTGGTTAGACTAACGGTGCACTGCAGCTTTGCTCTGGCGAGAATATCTCAATTTGGCATGGAGGTCCTGGGACCGAAATTAGAGGACCCATCAACACTGAGGAACGAGGGGATTCTGAGAATTGAGCTGAGGTTTGCTACAGGTGAGATTTGTGGCACTTGTATTTCATTCCAGCATTCAGTCTTCATATTATGTACTGGATTGCAGCCTGATCTTGCTTTATAATATGTAAATAGTAGTACTACCAACCACAGGAAACGAGGTACATAATGTACTTTACGTTATAGCCATAAGGAATATATTTATCTATTGTATTGAAAATGTAACATGTGTACATATTGCAAATAAGTACATATCGGTATATTACATAATCAAGATTTTTTTAAACTGTTTATGTTTTTAGAAAACGTTTAGGTTCCACTGCTGGGGATCGAACCCTAACTTAATGTCTTAACCATAACCTTAAGCGAATGTTAAAAGTAAACTAACCTTAACTCTAACTATAATCAAATAGCGGTGAGAGCACTCCCTGTGACTGCAATGATTGTTGGTTCAACTCCTGGTTGCAGTGTTTTGGATTTTTGCAGATACAATATGTAAATAACATATTACTTATATCCAGAGGTGTAAAAAGTACCCAGAAATTATACTTAAATGAAAGTATGGGTACCGTCTCAAAGTCTTACTCAAGTAAAAGTCAGAGTATCTGGCTAAAAACACACTTGAGTAAAAATCAAAAGGGTTCTACTTTTAAAGTAAAAACTTTTATTGCAAGGGATAGACCAGGCGTCTTGTCTATCCACGCCGACCGTTTCGTCCTCTTCATCACTCGTACTATCGTTTGTGGCCATCTTCTGTAGCTTGTAGGTAGGACTAGGTAGGTATTTATTTAGACAACAAAACATATACAGATCATTACATCACATATTTTCTTTTGTCAAGGATAGACACTCTGACTTGTCTATTCTTCTGATAGCAGGTGTTTAATAAAAGATCCCCACTTTCTAGTCTTGCACAAGGACCAATCAGCATGGGTATGGGCGGGTTGATTTTCCATTGATGGGGATTTGATCGGCTGTTTTTAAATAAAGTGCGGCCGCAGGATTAATAACGTTAACGTTAGTTCGGCCAGAGAAACAAATATACTAATTAAAATGGTTGGCCCTGCGAGATTTGTACTTTGTAGGTCTGCATTTTAAATGTAAGGAGTAAAAAGTGTTATTTTTACCATGTACTTCCATGGTCAAAGTCATACCACCATCGTACCAATTTTGTACTTATATAATCTAATAAAAGATATAGATATAGGCTAATGGTATTTCCACTTTGTTTTAACTACCATCATGACTAACTAAAAACTAAAGCCTTTAGACGACCAACCACATTAGTCAGTTTTTCAGTGCTTTCAAATATCATGACCTAAAAGCCTTGGTTGAGTTGGGAGTATAATGTGTTATTCCTAATCATTAGAGATTGTACTTTCAGGCCATGTATCACAGGACGTCACAGGAAGTCCTTCATTCCAACAGCCATCAGACTATATAACATCTCACTGCCTCACTGAGCACAGAGCAACAGTACTTCCTCTTGCATACCTTCCTGGACTTTTTACTTACATTTGTCTTACTGTATATCTTTGGCTATTTTAGAATGTATATACATATTTTAGAATCTTTTATTCTTATTTGTGATTTTTTACTACCTAAATGTTTATTGTGAGTGATAGTGCTGAATTTCCCTTAGGATCAATAAAGTACTTCTATTCTATTTAATACTATATGGATTGAATGTGTGTTTCCTGTGTCTGAGTGGGTATCTGCCTGAAGGCTTCTTCTCTCCTCCAGACTCTTCCTACAGGTTCTTTTACTCCTCCAGAGAGCCTGCAGTGATGAGAGAGCTGGGGCAGCCAGTATACGTCGATGTGTTTGTCCTCAAAGGACAAGACAGGGAGCTAGAGCTCCTATTGGATGACTGCTGGGCCACACCCACCAAAGACCCAAGTGACTCGCGGAGATGGAACCTGCTGGTTAAAGGGTAACTCTACTTAAATGATAGGGGAGATTTGAATACTTTGGAAAACAAATGTACTTTAAAACTGCATCTACACAGGGTATATATTTTTTTTTTGATGTAGCTAGTTGGTTAAAGGAACACCCCAACATTATGGGAAATGTGCTTACCGTCTTCTCCAGGGACCAACAAGAAGATGGATACCAATTTCCACTCTGTGCGTTTAGTAGATACAGTAGCAGTAGCTATCTGGCTGCAAGCTAGCCTAGCTTAGCACAAATTAATGGAAGTGGATATAGACCAGCTAGCCGTTGGCCAAAAACATCTCTCCTGGTGTTTGGTCCGTATTCGCTTCCTTCATTTGTGCTAACTAGGTTAGCTCACAGCCGGATAGATTCCTACTGAACGCACAGAGAGGGAACATTTTATCCATCTTCTTGTCTTGACTTTGGAGAAGAGTCAAGCGCATTTCCCATAATGTTGGCGTGTTCCTTCGTTTTTTTCTCTCTCTTGCTCTCTCTAAGAAGCAGAAGGGCCACAATTTCAAAAGACCTAATGCTAATCTACTAATCTACGTTTGGAAACTGGGAGTCTCATCTCTGTTATGTATCCGACTGGCAGGTGTCCTTTTAGCGGCGACAGCCAGAAGACTGTCTTGTTGCCAGTTGTCTCTGGGGAAGCTGTGAAGCATCCCTCTCTTCACAAGTGGTTTGTGGTCAAGCTGTTCTCGTTCCTGAAGCCCTCTAGGTTTCAAAGCCAGGTAATGTGACAATGAAGAGAAGAACTACAATCAAACTAGAACCTGAAGGTCCATGAGTCTAAGTGCACTAGAAGTGATAGCACCAAAGTCTGACTAAAGAGAAGTCTGTTCACTCTGCTGCCATCTTGATAACGGGGACTAACAAGACCAGACCCCTATCTCTTTGAATGGGGAGTCATCTTTATCTTAAGATTCTGTCATACACATCATATTCTCCTTTCAAATTTGAAGTCCCTGGTAAATTACTATAACACAGTATGGTTTATATGGTCAAAAATAAAGATCTTGTGATGGAAAGATGCCTTTTTTCCACCAGCTTCTATGCATGTCCTTAGTTACCACAGCAACCACTCACTGCACCATTCCCAACCTTTTGGCAGAGATTGCGATGAATCTTTAAAAAGAAATTCAGTAAATTATAATTTTACTCAACATACAATCACATCACATTATTTTCTCTGAATGTGTTTGTTTTGTAGTAGGCTAAGTAGTATTGTTGTTGCCGCCATCTTTATTGTTGTGAATTCTCCCGTTTCAAAACTACTACAGTGATCCATCTCATTATATAGACTCTGATATTACTAGTTTTTGGTATTAGATAGACGGATGGATACTTTATTGCCATTTCAACACATGGTTGGTTGGGATTTGTCTCGGTTTCAATGCGCATTTCAGCATAAAACAGTGGAAAAAAACATACAATAGAAAAAACATACAAGTATACATACAATGCAATCCCTGAAGTAGAATAAATATTTCACAAACATTTCATATGACCTGTGAATTCCTAAAAATGCAACGGTGCTAAAGTGCATAAAAGAGCTCAGTGCTCCTTAAAGTGCCTGTCGACTACTGCTAGCCCTTCTAGTACAAAGCGCCTGTGCATTAGGGCTTGAGTTCAGGTGATGGACAACCTCTGGATATGTACTATTCCTAAAAGGAGATGTCCTACACCTGAGACTTTGGAGTCTTCTACCAGCAGGGTGAGAGGGGTCACCAATCTCCTTTCTGCCTGATGTGCGGCATATATAGAGGCCACAGAAGGAAGATCACAGCCAATGATTTTTGACAGCATGCGTACAGTTATTTCTAGCTGTCCCCTATCATGGACGGTTGTGTTTCCGTACCACACCGCCACTGAGAAGGTGAGGACGCTCTCCACAGCGGCTCTATAGAAGTTGAGCATCGCCTCCCTGGACACACCAAACTGTTTAAGTTGGCACAGGGAGTGGAGCCTCTGGTGGGCCTTGCTGATTATGTGGCTGGTATTAACTACTATCAGTTTTCAATCAGAATCGAATGCTATTCAGTTTAATTAGAAGGCCTCTATGAGCCTGTTCCAAGACTGGGCTTGAAATGTAGTTAATTGTGCATTTCCGGTGTATTTAGTGCACAGTCTCGTCTCTCCAAAATTGTCCTCAATTTCAAAATGCCGATCTCACTTAATTAGGTTAAAATCGGCTCCTGTCAAATGTCAGACTAATTGAATAAGTGGAACCCTATAAACCCAGCTACCATGAGAAACCTGTCCGGGACCATAGGCAAAAACTTGTCCCGGAACCAGGCGGGTCTATTACAATTGTGATTCCCCAGGTCTATAGACTATACATATCTCTCTAGAAACATTTAGTACATTGGTGTCCTCAAAAGAAGACCAACAGTCTACTGTAACTATTTGTCCCTCTAGGTATACTTCCATTGTGACACAGAGATCTGTAAAGGAACAGGGTGCTCAAGGCCTTGCAACAACAGTGAGTCCAGTAGGCTTGTTTCCAGACCAAGTAATTTGGGTACTTGCCAATATACCAAGTATCGATATGAGTACTTAATATTA
This sequence comes from Notolepis coatsorum, assembly GCF_963971535.1. Lineage (NCBI taxonomy): Eukaryota > Metazoa > Chordata > Actinopteri > Aulopiformes > Paralepididae > Notolepis > Notolepis coatsorum. The sequence goes on from NC_140165.1 coordinate 276,640,548, forward strand.
CCATGTCAGTTCTAATGACTTTGAAAACATGTTTTATTTTCATCATATGTTCCTCACTTTCTGACTGTAACAAATTAAATATATAACATGACGCTGTTCCTGACATTTCACATTTAAATAATATAGAAATGTATAAAGATTTTAACATTCAATTTTGGGTTTTCCTGAACAAACATATAGCACTGAGTAGTAGTATCTGAGTAGTTGTACAGAGTACAGATTATTGATTACTTGCTTGAAATTGTAATCATTAATATAATTCACTGGATTACTCATTCAGTGATTTATAATCGGATCGTTTACTTTTGTGTTGAATACTGTTACCATGTCTACAATCATTATGTAGAGAAAGAAATGTCAATGGCCATAAACTACTCTGATAATCTACATACTTTTTCACCTCACTGGGTATTACTTTTAAAATACTGTAAACCGTAATTGATTATAGTTGCCCCTTTTTCTGTAACATGACTACAGTGAATAACTACTGGTTTCATGATTCCTTCTAGGAAGGAGAAGATTGGGAGGAATGACTCCGAGAAAGACAAATCTCAACAACAACATAGTCTCTGGTGGACCTCTCTTCTACCTGGTGTAATAAATCACATTGACAATATCAGCAGTTGTGTTTTATTTACTGTATTCTGATTAATCAGGTTGCAAGGAGCTGCCCGTGGTTTTGTAATGGAAATCAAATAACTCTAAGCAGGGACAATGTGTGTATTTGAACTCTTCGGTTCAAATAACAAACTCGGCAAGACCGACGGCTTCTCAGTTACAGTGGGCGACAATATTGTCACAAGGAAAGATGAAATTACATACCTAGGTTTCATCCTAGAGGCAAATCTTTCCTGTGACAAAATGGTATCCAATGTAATAAAAGAAAGTCAACCAACAAACTAGATTCTTGTACCGGATCTCCTCTCTGGTAAACAAGAATACCCTGAACTCTGGCAGGAGCACTCATTCAAGGGTACTACGACTATGCTTGCACCTCATGGTACCAAAGCACCTCAAAGGCGCTAAAAACAAAATTACAAACATCACAAAACAAACTGGTCAGACTACTACTTGACCTTACTCTTAGAACCCACCTCACCCTTGTCCACTTTGACAACCTAGGATGGCTTAGAGTAGTCGAGAGTACAGTAACTTGCAATGGGCCTGGTCTACACTACACCACACAGGTACCCATGTACATGTCAAAATACTTCGCAAAGGTCAGTGAATACCACAATGTTGTTTAAAATTTTAGCTGAGTTTAGTGCACATATGGCCCTGGGATAAAAACTAAACTTCAGTCTGTTAGTCCGGGTGGGCATGACGCTGAAACACCTGCCCGAGCGCAACCGTATGAGGTGTTGCCCGGGTGGTGTGGGTCCTTCAGTATTTTGACTGCCTTCTTAAGACAGCAGGAGTTGTATAGTTGTTCCAGTGAGGGGAGAGGGCATCCAATGATTTTCTGGGCCGAATTGACGACCCTCTGGAGCGCCTTCCTCTCTGCGGCTGTGCAGCTGAGGAACGACACGTTGATGCAGTAGGTGAGGATGCTTTCCACGGAGCAGCGGTAAAAGGACACAAGCAGGTCTTGTCTGAGGTGGTAATTCCTGAGTATTCTCAGGAAGTAGAGTCTCTGTTGTGCCTTCTTCACGGTCGCCTTGGTGTTGGTTCTCCAGGTCAGGTCATCCTCCAGCTGGACGCCCAGGAATTTGATGACCGAAACTCTCTCCACGCATCCCCCATCGATGTACAGGGGCAGTATGTCGGTCTTCTTCCTCCTGTAGTCCACGATCAACTCCTATGGTTTTTAGCTTATTCAGCTGCAGGTTGTTGATTTTGCACAGGGCTGACAGCTGCTCTACCTCATCGCGGTACGCGGTCTCGTCACCTTTTGAGATGCAGCCCACCACGGTGGTGTCGTCAGCGAACTTGATGATGGTGTTGCTGGGGTGGACTGCGGTGAAGTCGTATGGGTGTAAATAGAGTAAAAAAGGGGACTCAGCACGCAGCCCTGGGGGGATCCGGTGCTGAGGCTGATGACTGTGGAGGTGTGGGGGCCTATCCTGACCCTCTGGGGGTGGTCAGACAGGAAGTCCTTGGACCACCGGCAGAGGGGATGGTTTAGTCCAAGATCCATGAGTTTGGGCACTACTCTGTCAGGCAGGATGGTATTGAATGCAGAGCTAAAGTCCACGAAGAGCAGCCGTGCGTAGCCCCCCCCCTCTCTCCAGATAGGACAGGGTAGAGTGGAGAGTTGTGGCGATGGCATCCTCCGTGGACATGTTGGCTCTGTATGCAAACTGGTGGGGGTCTAGTCCGGGTGGGAGGCTATAATGTGGGGCTTGAGTCTTTTCAAAGACCTTCATGGGTAGGGAGGTGAGTGCGACTGGACGGTAGTCGTTCAGGCAACTGATGGAGTTCTCACTACCCACTTTCAAAACCACTCTCAAAGAGCACCTACGGGAGACTGCAATTCGAAACTGGCCCCTGTAAATGTCCTAACCCAACCCCCTCCAATGTATAGTAAATGTCCTAACCCAATAATACACGAGACCCTCTTCTTGGGACCAAGTAAGGTTTCGTCGATAATCCAATGTACAGTTACCCCCCCCCCAACCCAGCCTACCCAACCCCCCCACCCCACCAACCTAACCACCTCCAATGTACAGTTTCCCACCCCCCACACCCCAATCCACCCCACCTACCCAATTGTATTGTATACGTCAAATGTATACTCTTTTTTTTACTCTTTTTGTATCACAAACAGTACTGTATTTGTAAATCTGGTATGTCATAAATGTATAGATGTAGCAGTACTGTCTATCTGTATGTCATGTATATGTTATGATGAATTGAAAAGGGGGGACCCTGATGTAAACAAGATGAAAGTCTTTCTCTGGTCTGCATCCCCTTAACAATTGTGTGTATTACTACTTTCACGGCTCCAGGCCTAGCCATCTATTGGCAATGAAAATACGCTCGAATGATCATTTCTCGGATATCCCCTCGATCAAGACGAGACGGGGTACAGTCACTACTGATTCGAAAAAGATCAACGACACTTTTAAAGAGTTTTACTCACAGTTATATAGCTCAGAGGTTAATCTCGACGACTCTAAATTTGAATCGTTCATTGGCGGGTGTTACAAAGGGTCAGATTAAACCGAATATATATATTTATTGCGGGAGATCCCGTGTATAATATTTGTATATCGTTTGATATCCCTTGTATATTCTTTGTATATATACACGGAATATCCCTTTACCTGGGTACAAACCAGACCATAATATTCGTTCTCCTATTGGACAGCGACCCCTAGGCGCCAACGACCATACCCCCAATGGCAAGTTCAAAGGCAACGCCAAGGCATGTCTCAACATGTCCAGGTTTGCGCAGTAATACGAGACAGAACTGAGGTTGGCACTAGATAATTCACCTTACGTATAAATACGGCGCAGGTGGATACAGCAGCACTTAGCACTAAAACGTTGATGCCTTCACCACGAGACAACGTGTAGTGAAGTGGGCAACTTTGCCTCTGAATAGAGCCTTGAGAACCGCGTGCGAATATATTGCTAAAGTGTCAGAGTTTAACGCAGTACCGTTGAGTTCGACTTATTCTAATGTGAAGTAATAGTCTATCATTTATAGTGTATCGTGCGGCTACCGTTCTTCAGTGACCAGCATTACCACCGGTTCGTCGTGTATATAGCTAGTGCACTTATCCAGGCTGGGCGGCCTAAACTCGTGCCCCCATCCGAGGAGTCCTAGACGAGAGCCGTTGGATATGTACACCGGAGAACCTACACCGGCGACTGCAGAACCTTTTCTGGTTGGATTATATTGCTTTTGTAACCCTGGTAATATTAACTAACCCTGGTAATATTAACCCAGTGGTTATCCTGTTAATATAATATATGTTAAATATATGTTATTATTTTGTATTTTGTATATCTTATTTACCTCTGGGTAATATGTTCTACATATACCATTATTTCATGTATGGGTAATATGTAGAACTCCTGTCTATGTGAACTGGGAACTGTGGCTTGGCCAATCAGGAAAAAGGTCAGGGTTGATGGGACTGGGTTTAACCAGGTGTGGTGATTGAGCTCTCGAGACCAGAAAGTGAGAGGGTGAGAGAAGCAGGTGGAAGAGTGTGCAAATGTTTGACACACCATTGCTAAGTTGTATCCAGTATAGTGTTATCAAGTGTTCTGGCCTAGAACACACGCTGAACATTATATGTGATGTCGGGGAATTGTGCATGTTAGATAGGCATGCCCAATCAATTGCTCCACATTGGACTGGGTGTTGAGGCTAGCTGGCTAAGCTAGGTAAACAGTAGCAGGCCCCGGATAGCTAACCCGGAAACCCACTACATTCGAGAACAGGATAAGCGGTCTGTGCTACCAGGGCCTGTACAGACTTCGAGAACAGGATAAGCGGTCTGTGCTACCAGGGCCTGTACAGATTTCGGGAACCAGATAGCAGTCTGTGCTACCAAGGCCTGTACAGACTCCCTCTGGCAGCGTGGGAGGCCCACCAGGACTTCACATTGCATCGTACTCAATCTCCACTTTCTCCTTTCCCCCCACCTGAACACTGACTCCGGACCGTGAGTACTTTGGCTCGTTAGAGCTGAAGATTAAATGGGATTGTGAGTTTCCCATCAATCAGGCCTGCAACGGGGGTTTTTGTTTGTTTGTTTTTGTTTATTAGATGCCGGCTTAGGTATATTGTATTATTGTACAGGATATTTCATTTGTAATTAGCTGTATCATTAATGCCAGTTTGGATATAGGTTTTCATTTATATTTCCTTTTTTGATATTGAGCACATGGTGCCTTTGAGTTTGAACCTGAGTACAGAGTAACAGCTCTGTTATTTTGTTTTCCTTTTTTGATATTGAGCACACGGTGCCTTTGAGAGACAATACTCTATTTATTAACTAACTAACATTTTCTTTATTCGGTAATGTGTATATATATACACACGGTGTATGTAATATATAACACTATGTTCAATACAGATTATTTTTATATTTAAAGTTAAGTGTCTGGCTTGATCATTTCTATTTCAAATGTATTGATGTTATATCCCAAACAGATATTCGTATATTTGTATTATTAGATTAGTAAGAGCTAGGTGTTACGAACCTAGGGCCCTGCCCTCTAAGTCAACTGGGGTAAAAGGGGCTACATAAATGGAGGTTCCGGTGAGAATCTGTTTGGGTTTATAACAAAATATAGGTTAGAAATCAAGCCAGTAGCACCATAAAAGGAATTGTTTAATTTGCAAAAAGAAAATATGTATATTGTTTAATTTGCAGAAAGAAAATATATATATTGTTTAATTTGCAAAAAGAAAATATATATATTGTTTAATTTGCAGAAAGAAAATATATATATTGTTTAATTTGCAGAAAGAAAATATATATATATTGTTTAATTTGCAAAAAGAAAATATATATATTGTTTAATTTGCAAAAAGAAAATATGTGTATTGTTTAATTTGCAAAAAGAAAATATATATATTGTTTAAGTTGCTAAGAGCAAAAAGAAAAAAAAATCTATAAATGGATAAAATGGACACTCAAGCTGCGCTTGTGATGGAGCTTAAAGACTGGTGCCGTGGGGAGGGATTAAATGTGGCTCATGCGCTTATGGTCCTCATTTCAGAAGATGTTGATGTCACCAACATAGAAAAGACCCTGGAGACAGTAAAATGTCTGGGGCGAGTGCGTGTCAGAGGCAGGTCGTTCAGTACACAGCGAAAAAAGTTTATGATCCTGTGTGAATGTCGGGAAAAGGTAACGGGTGAGAATGTTCCCCCTGAAGTTATGCCTACGGATGGTGGCGAGGCGTGGCCTATAATCATAGTAGGAGAGACCCCCTCAGCCCCTGTGGATGATGCTAAATTCTACGAGAAGTTAGCAGGACTACTGTTTGCTGAGGGGAAGACGGAGGAAGACCTCCAGAACATGTTTCAGAGAGCTGACTCTCCCGTTAGCCCAACCGAATCCATCCTGCGCGCACTTAGTGAGTTGATGGACAAAGTAAAACCCCCCACTGAGCATAACAGCTATCGGCGCCTACGTCTGTTTTCTGGGACCTTGCCCACTCCATCAGGTGAAGAACAGTTTGAACACTGGTTAGAGCAAGCACGACTCATGGTAGAAGAAAGTGATGGCTCTGATAAAGAGAAGAGGCGGAGGCTGATGGAAAATCTCAAAGGCTCTAGTGAAATCTGCACGAGCCAGCAACCCTGATGTTAGTCCTGGAGAATGCCTGGAAGCCCTGGAACATGTGTTTGGAACTGTGCAGTCTGGAGAAGACTTGTACATCTCGTTCCGAATGATGCAGCAGCAGCCAGGTGAGAAACTCTCTGACTTTCTGAGGCGTCTGGAGCAGTCACTAGACAAAGTGAGCCAGCGAGGTGGTATTCTACCAACAAATGTGGACAGAGCACGGATAGAGCAGTTGTTGCGAGGTGCAGTGGCCTCTGATCTAATGCTCGTTAATCTCCGCCTAAGAGAGAGGAAAGCAGCACCGCCTACCTTTCTTCAGCTATTGAAGGATATACGCTCAGAGGAAGAGTATGAGGCCTCAAGGAAGAAACTCTTCCCCGCTGTGCAGTGTGTTCCGGTGATGACAGAAATTGACGGAAAACAGGCTGAAATACAGAGCCTGAAAGCTGAAGTAAAGGAGCTAAAGTCCTTAGTTGCTGCAGTGGCGACTAGGCCAGACCGAGGCAGGCAAGATACTGCGGAGAACATGGCTCTCAATGTAGCCACACCCAGTGAGCTTCGTCCTGACTCCGAGTTAGCGGCATTGAGGAAACAGATGAAGCGACTCCAAAACAAAGTCGACCAAAGAGTGACTCCCAGAGAAACTGCGGCTGCAGTCTCGACGTTGGACGTGTCAAGACCTGTCTCCAGCTATCCCCGAAGATCGCCAAAGGGTGCAGAGGAGAAATTCTGCTACCGGTGTGGCGAGGGTGGTCATTTTGCAGGGAAGTGTCAAAACCCTGAGAACCAGGCTAAGGTTATCAAGAGACTAATTCATGCCCTGAGAGTAGCAAAAGACCAGCAGCAGACAGGTAGTGTCACCCATGGTAACAAGAACTGTGACGTGAAAAAGAGTGCAGTTACCTTACAGAGTCCATCTATCCCTGAGGGTTTGGTAGGGCCACCTAGCCTTGTAAAGTTGAAGGTTAGTGGACAACCTTGCACCGCCCTGTTAGACAGCGGCTCCCAGGTGACTATAATTTTTGCACCCTGGTATCAGAAGTACTTATCTCATGTCCCAATCCAGCCTGTCTCTGGGCTAGCCCTCTGGGGTCTAAGTGAATCCAATATGAGTTACCCCTACCTTGGCTATGTAGTCGTAGATGTAGAGTATCCAGCAGAGGTGGTAGGTACCAGTCAGACTATGACAGTCCTTGCACTCATCTGCCCGAGCCCTAAGACTGCAGACCAGACATCTGTCATTGTAGGGACCAATGCTAGTCATGTAAGACAATTGGTGAAGCAGTGCAGAGACGGTGGGATTGATGTGACTTCGACCTTAGGCGTCCAAGCTTGTGCTGTAGGAGACCAGGCTACTTTGAAGCGCTCAGATGAGATGGTGGAGGGAGAAGATAGAGTAGGCTCAGTGCGGTGGAAAGGACCAGGTCCGTTGACTCTACCCCCTGGTGGTGATGTGCAGGCTGTGTGCAAAGTTGAGCTAACACAGGCAGTAGGCCAGGAGATCCTAATGCTAGACGCCTCACCAATAGCCCCTCTCCCTGCTGGTGTGTCACTGCAGCCCATGGTAGTGTGTAGCCAGGCCATGGACATGAACAGTTTCAGAGTCCTACTCAAAAATGACTCTCTGAGAGAAACAAGCATAGCAGTGGGAACGGTGATTGGGTATCTGCACCTGGTGGATTCAGTCACTGTCATCCCGCCCAAAGAGGCAACCTCATCAGAGTTTGATGAGAGCAGAATCAACTTCGGAGACTCGCCTATCTCAGAAGAGTGGAAATCCCGTCTTCGCCAAAAACTGTCGCAAAGATCTCATGTCTTCTCCATGGAAGAGTGGGATGTCGGACTAGCTAAAGGGGTAGAACACCAGATCCGTCTCTCTGATCCTCGCCCATTCCGTGAGCGTTCACGACGACTGGCACCTGCAGACATTGAGGACGTGCAAAAGCACCTACAAGAGCTCCTGCAAGCCGGGATCATAAGAGAGTCTCGGAGCCCCTATGCCTCACCAATCGTGGTTGTGAGGAAGAAAAATGGAACAGTCAGGATGTGCATCGATTACAGGTTGCTCAACAGTCGTACCATCCCAGACCAATACACAACCCCTTGCATTGATGATGCGCTGAATGCCCTGACAGGAAGTCAATGGTTCTCCGTCCTCGATTTGCGAAGCGGCTATTACCAGATCGCCATGTCGGAGGAAGACAGAGAGAAGACGGCGTTCATCTGCCCATTAGGGTTCTACGAGTTTGAGAGGATGCCACAGGGCATAAGTGGAGCCCCAGCAACCTTTCAGCGGTTAATGGAGAGAGCAGTAGGTGACATGAACTTACTCCAGGTGTTGGTGTACCTTGACGACCTGATTGTCTTCGGGAGGTCTCTAGAGGAGCACGAAGAAAGGCTGCTCAAGGTCCTGGATCGCCTCGGAGAAGTCGGACTGAAACTCTCCATAGACAAGTGTCAAATCTGCCTGCCGAGAGTGAAATACCTGGGTCACATTGTGTCCGCCGAGGGTGTCGAACCTGACCCGGAAAAGATAGAAGTGGTTACCAACTGGACTCGCCCGACGAACCTGAAGACCTTGCAATCCTTCTTAGGGTTCTGTGGCTACTATCGGCGTTTCATAGCCAATTACGCTGCCATTGTGCGACCACTGACGGAGCTGACAAAGGGTTATGCACCCACGCAGAAGAGCAGAAAGAACGCCCACGATAGGAGTAAGGCGTACATCAAAGAGTCAGAGCCTTTTGGAGAACGATGGGATCAGCCTTGCACAGATGCGTTTCACCAGATCATACACTGTCTGACGCATGCACCTGTGTTGGCATTTGCAAACCCCCAAAAGCCTTACATCCTACATGTTGACGCTAGCTTGAAGGGACTTGGAGCAGTGCTCTACCAAGAGTACACAGAGGGCCTGCGACCAGTGGCTTTCGCAAGCAGAAAACTGAGTGCATCTGAGCAGAACTATCCAATCCACCAGTTGGAGTTCTTGGCGCTAAAGTGGTCTGTAGTAGACAAATTGCATGATTATCTCTACGGAGCCAGATTCACAGTACGTACGGATAACAATCCCCTTACCTACGTGCTCACCACAGCAAAGCTCAGTGCAGTAGGGCATCAATGGCTGGCTGCCCTGTCCACCTATGAATTTGATGTACAGTACCGCCCGGGCCGACACCATATAGATGCAGACCTACTGTCCCGGATCATGCCTGAGGAAGAAACCTGTAATGAATGGGTGCCATCGGCCAGCGAATCTCTATCCCTGAGACTCACAGCTGCCCACAGAGGTGTGTCGACCAGTTGGGAGCTTCCCCTCAGTGCATCCCAGACATCTATGCGTTTCCAACCCACTTGGAATCCGAGTCGTTGAGACAGATGTCAAAGCAAGAGCTTAAGAGAGCTCAGGAAAAGGATGTTGATATAGGACCTGCTATCAAGGCCGTGAAGCAGGGGAAATGGCTTGAAGATGAGGATGCAAGTCCAGAACTCTCTAAGCTCAAACGAGAGATGGGAAAGTTGACCATGAAAGAAGGTATGTTGTATCGGTTGAGCAAGCGACCTTCTGGAGATGTTGTCACTCAACTTGTACTCCCAAAAGAGTTCAGAGAAATAGTGTTGAAGGCCATGCACAACGATTTAGGACACCTTGGCATTGAGAGAACTGTCGACCAACTGAGGAGCAGATTCTTCTGGCCGAAGATGTCTGTAGAAGTGGAACAGTACATTAAGAACTGTGGAGAGTGCATCACTCGTAAGTCGCTTCCTCAGCGAGCAGCTCCACTACACCAGATCGTGAGCAAAGGTCCAATGGATCTTGTGTGTATTGATTTTCTCTCAATGGAACCCGACAGTAAAGGCATAAGCAATGTGTTGGTGGTCACAGACCATTTTACTCGCTATGCTCAGGCTTTCCCCACCAGAAGCCAGAAAGCACATGTTGTCGCAAAAGTACTGGTGGAGAAATACTTTGTACATTATGGGCTGCCAGCAAGAATCCATTCGGACCAAGGCCGTGACTTCGAAAGTTGACTGATCCGGGAGATGCTGCAAATGATGGGAGTACGGAAATCCAGAACCACTCCGTATCACCCACAAGGAGACCCACAGCCCGAACGCTTTAACCGCACGCTATTGTCAATGCTGGGCACGCTGAGTCAAGAAAAGAGGCGGCAGTGGAGTCAGCAAGTACCTTACTTAGTGCATGCATACAATAGCACCAAGTGCGACTCCACCGGATACTCTCCGTACTTCTTGATGTTCGGAAGAGAAGCAAGACTTCCCGTGGATGTGTGTTTTGGTACGTCGCCGGATGGCAAGGAAAGAGGTCACCACATCAAGTATGTGGCTAAGCTGAAAGACGACCTGCAAAGAGCCTTTGAACTAGCTTCTGCCGCAGCTGACAAAGTACACCAGCGAAACAAGAAGTCCTATGACAAGAGAGTGACCTGCCAAACCTTGGAACCTGGTGACAGTGTTGTTAAGAAACCTGGGGTTGAGAGGAAAACACAAACTCCAAAGCCGATGGAGTGCTGTTCCTCACGTGGTGGTGAGCAAAATGCCCAACTTACCTGTTTACAGAGTGAGTCCTGAAGATGGAATAGGACGCACAAGGACCCTACACAGAGATCATCTCCTACCCATTGGACAACTGGTATGGATGCCAAGAACGGAGAGTGACCACAACACACCTGTGAAACCAAGAACTCGGGCAGGAACTATCAAGAAGCAACAACGTATACCGTCTCCTCCTACAACAGAAGAGAGTGAGCCGACGTCTGACTCATCCTCTGAAGTAGAGTATGTAAGAGAGCGCAGACCCTACAGTACCTACCTGGAAGGGATCCTGAAGAAAAGGACTGTGCAAGAGCCAGCTGTCGTCATCCCTGATGAAGAACCAGTCAGAGCTCCTGACACATACGAGGATGAACAGAGCGGAGGAGCCATCTCCTGAGTCAGAGTCTACTGAGTCAGAGTCTCCTGAGTCGGGGTCGGACATACAAGGAGGGCACGCTAGCAGCTCTGAAGAAGAAGTTGTGCCTGAGACACAAACCAGGCCTAAACGAGCAGTAAAGCCAATAATTAGACTCACCTATGATGAGCCAGGTAAATCCAGAGACAAACCGTTGACCATAGTGCACAGAGGTATGGTTATAAAGATCAAACAACGTTAAGAAGCGAATGGGTCAACTCCTTAGTCTGTTAAATGTTGTGTCTTATGGGGACATACAGACCTTTGGAAGGGGGAGGGTGTAACCCTGGTAATATTAACTAACCCTGGTAATATTAACCCAGTGGTTATCCTGTTAATATAATATATGTTAAATATATGTTATTATTTTGTATTTTGTATATCTTATTTACCTCTGGGTAATATGTTCTACATATACCATTATTTCATGTATGGGTAATATGTAGAACTCCTGTCTATGTGAACTGGGAACTGTGGCTTGGCCAATCAGGAAAAAGGTCAGGGTTGATGGGACTGGGTTTAACCAGGTGTGGTGATTGAGCTCTCGAGACCAGAAAGTGAGAGGGTGAGAAGCAGGTGGAAGAGTGTGCAAATGTTTGACACACCATTGCTAAGTTGTATCCAGTATAGTGTTATCAAGTGTTCTGGCCTAGAACACACGCTGAACATTATATGTGATGTCGGGGAATTGTGCATGTTAGATAGGCATGCCCAATCAATTGCTCCACATTGGACTGGGTGTTGAGGCTAGCTGGCTAAGCTAGGTAAACAGTAGCAGGCCCCGGATAGCTAACCCGGAAACCCACTACATTCAAGAACAGGATAAGCGGTCTGTGCTACCAGGGCCTGTACAGACTTCGAGAACAGGATAAGCGGTCTGTGCTACCAGGGCCTGTACAGATTTCGGGAACCAGATAGCAGTCTGTGCTACCAAGGCCTGTACAGACTTCCTCTGGCAGCGTGGGAGGCCCACCAGGACTTCACATTGCATCGTACTCAATCTCCACTTTCTCCTTTCCCCCCACCTGAACACTGACTCCGGACCGTGAGTACTTTGGCTCGTTAGAGCTGAAGATTAAATGGGATTGTGAGTTTCCCATCAATCAGGCCTGCAACGGGGGTTTTTGTTTGTTTGTTTTTGTTTATTAGATGCCGGCTTAGGTATATTAGTATATTGTATTATTGTACAGGATATTTCATTTGTAATTAGCTGTATCATTAATGCCAGTTTGGATATAGGTTTTCATTTATATTTCCTTTTTTGATATTGAGCACATGGTGCCTTTGAGTTTGAACCTGAGTACAGAGTAACAGCTCTGTTATTTTGTTTTCCTTTTTTGATATTGAGCACACGGTGCCTTTGAGAGACAATACTAATACTAACTAACATTTTCTTTATTCGGTAATGTGTATATATATACACACGGTGTATGTAATATATAACACTATGTTCAATACAGATTATTTTTATATTTAAAGTTAAGTGTCTGGCTTGATCATTTCTATTTCAAATGTATTGATGTTATATCCCAAACAGATATTCGTATATTTGTATTATTAGATTAGTAAGAGCTAGGTGTTACGAACCTAGGGCCCTGCCCTCTAAGTCAACTGGGGTAAAAGGGGCTACACTTTGGTACCGTGACTGCTGGAGCAGAGAACCGTCTACCCCACTATCGTGTGGGATCTACCCCCCGTGAGGAGCATCCCTCGAGCCCGCCTCTAGGAGGAGGCTGGCTAGCTTTCATCCATGCTGTCGGGCATACTGGATTATAGCTGTTGCTTTGTCTACCGATCAAGGGAGTACTGCACTGGTTCCTGTATCTGGAACCTCGTTATTCCTCGTTGACCCAGACTTTGCACCCGAACATTCCTCTACCCTGCCGGCCTTACACCCGGAGGGAACCCCCCAGTGTCTCCAGCTGGTACTAGTGTGCCTTATGTAATTGCTATGCTACAGGTGGCGTCAGTTTAGACCCATCTTACTATTCTCATTGACTTACGCTCTTGACCTACTTTACGTGTGTTCTTCGCCTTACAAGCGCGAGTATAATTCTCAATCTGTAACCTAACGTTGCTTGCTCTGATAATAATAAATACCCTCTAAATAGAACTTTATGTGTCATTGCCGTATTCTTGTGTGGGTGTTCACCATATATATTCATGTACTGTATGGCCAGTAATTAAAGTACATAACTAAGTAGTGGTTTAATATACCATACTCTCAATACAGTCAGGGAATTGTACCCCTCAGTTACAATTGGTCCTTCGAGCCGGATGGTATCAGTGTAATATCTAATATAATATTGATATTAACCATGGCCAGCGGTGAACACTCCCCAAGCGGCTCTCCCAAGCTAGAACGCCCGCAGCGCAGACGTCAGCCACCTCCCTATCTAGAGGAATACGCTGTCAGTCTAATACCTAGCTTTAAACAGACGTTAAATGCGGATAAAGCGGATAGTCAAAGCATGTCAAATCCTACCGACCAGGCGACCCTGCCAGTAGAGACCCTAGTGGGTTCTAACGAAACTGACCAAGCTCACAGGGGGGACCAGGGGGGAAATGACATGACTATACCCCCAGACAACGTCAACGGTATAATCCCCGGAGAGCTCCAGGATAAAGAAAGCGCTCCAGGGACAGAACCCGACACACGACCAGAAGAGAAGCGCGCCCAGGAGATGGACTTCGGGGCGCGCCAAGAGAACAGATCTCCAACGAGCACTGTCAGAAGCCGATCACCTCCGTCAGTGTCATCCCCCAGCGAAGCGGACCAGATGCTGGCGCAGGCATTCATCGCCACCCTGGCAGCCTCCACTGAACGCGATCGACTCCAAGCACAGACGCTTAGTGAGCGCGAACATTCTTCCATGGAACAAGAGCGCCTCCGGGCGCGACAACTAAGTGAGCGCGAACACTCTACCATGGAAAGAGAACGCCTTCAGGCTCAACAGACGAGCGAGCGCGAACAATCTGCAGACCAACGAGAGCGCCTTCACGCGCAACTCCAAGCGCAAGCCCTTAGTGAACGCGAACACTCTGCAACCCAGCGAGAGCGCTTCCAGGCGCAACAAAGGAGTGAAGATGACCGCATACGACTGGAGACCAGACGCCTCCAGACGGAAGAGAACATTGAAAGAGACCGCGCCGATGCACAGCGCACCGCCGCCAATGCACAGCGCGACGCAGCCCATGCCCAGCGCGAAGCAGAGCGCGACGCAGCCCACGCCCAGCGCGAAGCAGAGCGCGACCGGCTGCAGGCGCAGATAATAGAACAATTGATTGCCAGGGCGACACCCCCTCTCTCCGCACGGAGCTCCAGGACATCATCACGACAAGGGTCTAGGGCACCTTCCCCTACCCGACCAAGTGACCCGGAACCCGGCCAACAGAAGGATCCTATCTACGTCTCCGAACCCCCTCCCCGACCGGTCCATACGAGACCCAGCAACCGGGAAGAACCGGCCTACGCCGCCGAGAGACTGAATAGAAGACTTCAAGACCTAGAAGACCTATAAGAGGAAGAGGAAGAGGAGGAAGGTCAAGCCCACCAGCAGCAACGTACTCAGGACCAGGAGGCCCAGTACAGCCCAGACTTCACCCCCGAGTCACTGCGCTACAAACCCCCGACTCAACTCACGGGTGAGTTTGACGCACAGTCAGCACCGAGGAACAGCACCTGGGTACCCGGCCTCTGGTACCCACCAAGTACCAGCCCACGACAACACGTACGGGGAGACTCGCCCAGGAGGCCTCTTCCCCAACGCTCACCGATGTGCCAGCCATCCATGGCATCGTACCTTGGCACACCGACGTTCCCAGACTTTACGCACGAGGACAGAGCACAGTACACGGAATTACGGATGTGCTTAGAGACTATGATGTCCGACGTCCCTGATGAGTCGTACAAATATGCCATCCTCCTCAAGCATCTCAAGGTGCCCAGAGCGCATAATATAGCGCTGGCATATTCCAACTCAAGCACCCCATACTCCGCGGCTCTAGTGGCCCTCGACCAGCATTATGGACGCATATGGGACTACGTGATACAAGAAATAAGGACTATTGACCATCTCCCCCCAGCCAAAGACAATAGAGCATTGGATGACCTCTCTATCAAGGTACAATCCCTGGTAGGGATGCTGGGGTCCCAAAAGGAAAAAGGGAGACATGAACTATATGCTAACTCTAATGTAGAACGAATACTAGAGAAGCTCCCTCCAGCCCGCCAAGAGCGCTTTCGGCGGCAGAGAGACCACGTGATCCCGATGGTCCCGAGCCATCCCTCCTAGACCTAGCCGACTTCCTCGCGAGAGAAGTCAGCAGCCTACGACTGGATACGTTCGTGTGGAGTGGACCAGGCCCAAGAGATGGACCTCGGAGATCTAATGATAACCGCCGGTCGGTGACCGTTATGCACCAAGCCGAATCAGTACCGCAGCACAAGAACCACAACACCCCCTCGACGAAAGAGAAGTGGAAGATTGTATGCCAGTACTGTGAGAAAGAACATTGGCTGTCTCAATGTGACACTTTCAAGAAGATGACCGCTGACGAGGTGAGTCAGTGGATCAAAGCCAACCGCCGCTGCTTCCGCTGCGCGCGCAGCCATATGGCAGCCGAGTGCCGTTTAAAGAAGAAATGCAGCAAGTGTGACGGCGCCCACTTGGATGTCTTGCATGACAGCAACAAGAAGAAACTCGCACCCCCCAGTAGCTCGAGAGTGAACGTCATGTATATCGACCCCGCCAGCAGCGGGAGCTCCCGAGTGCTCTTGAAAGTGGTCCGAGTGATATTAAGCTACGAGGACAAGGTCATGGACACTTACGCCGTCCTGGACGATGGGTCAGAAAAGACTCTCCTCCTCGCATCCGCTGCAGCCCGGCTGGGTCTGCGGGGGAGCGAAGAAACAATGACAATCTGTACTATAAGAAGAGACCTGAAGACCATAAAGGGTGAAAATGTCTCCTTCACGATCGCAGCAGTCGGGCAGCCCGAGAAGCAGTATAGGATTACTAACACCTTCACCAGCCAAGACATAGGCCTGTCACAGTACACCTACCCCATCCCCAAGCTGATGGAAAAATACGTGCACCTACGTCAACTACCTATACCGCTCATCGACGGCACCACCCCGACCCTGCTCATAGGATCCGACCATGCACACCTCATCGTCCCAACGGACCGGGTCCACATCGGGCCCAGAGGCTGTCCAGCAGCAGTCGAGACCCGCCTAGGATGGACACTACAAGGCCCCCTCTCCAGGTCTCCCAACCGACCAGCAGCCACTCGTTGCCTCCACTCAAGAATAAAAGAAGAAGACACCACCCTCTTACAGCACGTCGAGAGGCTATGGACATTAGACGCAATGCCCTTTAAGAATGAAAAGAAACTCGTTCGATCAAAGGAAGACACTTATGCCATAACCCTCCTCGAGCAGAGGACAAAGAGAGTCGAGGTCAATGGAGTGATGAGATACGCAACTCCACTCTTGAGGCGAGAGGGTATGCCCACCCTCCGCGCCTCAAAAGAAGCGACGGAGCGATATCTACTGAACACCGAGCGGCGTCTAGCCAAAGACCCCACTCAAGCCACTGTGTACCGCGCTGAGATTGACAAGCTAATCACAGCGGGACACATAAAGAAAATTGACATTCAAGAGGCCGACCAGACGACCGAATCATGGTACGTGCCCCACCACAAGGTCCACCACAACGGCAAGGATCGTATTGTGTTCAACTGCAGCTACCAGATCGGACTACAGAATCTGAATAAAGAACTCTTGCCCGGCCCAACACTCGGCCCCTCTCTACTAGGCGTGTTGCTACGTTTCCGCCAAGACAAGGTGGCCATCAGCGGCGACATCAAAGGGATGTTCCTGCAGGTGCGACTAGTGGAAGAGGACAAGCCCCTGCTGCGGTTCTTATGGAGAGAGAGGATCGGGGATGAGCAACCATCCATCTACCAATGGGAGGTCCTCCCTTTCGGAACCACATGCAGCCCATGCTGTGCTACGTTCGCACTGCAAAAACATGTCGCAGAGGACCCAGCAGCTGACGAGGAGGTCAGACAAAGTGTAGAGAGGAGTTTCTACGTGGACAACTGTCTGCAAAGCGTCTCGACGCCAGAAGAAGCCGAAACCCTCCTACTCAAGCTCCGCGCCTCCCTGATCAAAGGCGGCTTTGATCTCCGGCAGTGGATGGCGACCATCCCAGGTGAAGCCCAAGAAATGACATTATGACTAGTCTGGCGCTTCAAAACAGACTCGCTCCATTACAGATACACACCCTTGACCACGGAGCAGGGAAGGTCGACTTCTCTACCGACCACCAGACGGAGTGTATACAGAACACTCGCCAGACAATATGACCCGCTGGGATGTATCCTACCTTACACCACCAGGGCAAAAATGATTGTACGAGAGCTGTGGGACAAGGAACAGGGCTGGGACGACCCCATACCAGACCACCTCGCTTCCACCTGGAGAGAGTGGGAAAAAGAACTCAACTCGCTCCCAAATGTGAACATACGCCGCAGCTACTTCCCACCCACAGTGCGGCTGGAGACGTGCCAGATGGACCTGCACGTCTTCAGCGACGCCTCAGAAGTAGCCTACGGCTCGGTGGCTTACTTGCGGGCCCGAGAGGAGGGAGGAGAAATACACACAGCCTTCATCCTGGCTCGCTCAAGGATAGCCCCCCGCAAGCAACAATCGATCCCGCGTCTAGAGCTCTGCGCAGCCCTGGTAGGCGCGCAACTCGCCACGTTAATCCAACGTGAACTCACCATCCCGGTGCAAAGAACAATCCTGTGGTCAGACTCCATGACCGTACTCACATGGATCCAGTCCGATTCGTGTAGATACAAGGTCTTCGTAGGAGTCAGAATCACAGAGATCCAAGACTTAACAGAATCAGCATGCTGGAGGTACGTGGACACGAAACAGAACCCAGCAGATGTCATCACACGGGGGATGTCCCTAGATGACCTCACACGTCACAATATCTACAGTGACGGTCCCGAGTTCCTCAAGCTCCCGGAAGAAGAGTGGCCTAACCCCACCCCACGGGAGGCTAGTCAAGAGGAGGCAGAGATGAAGAAATCTATGTTCTGTGGGTTGACGCACACACCAGTCCCCACCGACCCTAACATAGACGACTGCCCCACCTTTGAGAGTGCGCAGTTAAAGACATTCCTGTGGCACCACCCTGAGGTTCCCTCCACTACTGACATTAATGCAGCTAACTACGAAGAAGCAGAACTCCTTCTGCTACAGCGAGCCCAAAGAGACTCGTTCCCCGACGAGCTAGACTGTCTGCAGGGATCAAAGCCAGTCCCGTCAGACAGCAGACTGCTCCACTTGGCCCCTGAGCGCGACGCCCATGACCTCATCAGAGTGGGTGGTCGTCTGAGACGGGCCCCGGACTTAACGGATGACGTCAAGTTCCCTATAGTCCTCAACAGCCGACACAAGGTCACCGAGCTCATCATAAAGAAATACGACGAGGATGTGCACCATGCTGGGGCAGAGAGAGTCTTCGCTGAGATCCGACGTCGCTATTGGATACTGCAAGGAAGAGAAGCAGTACGATGCTTCCAGCGGACCTGTCTAGACTGTCGCAAGTGGCGAGCACAGCCCAGTATACCCAGGATGGCTGACCTGCCTCCCTGTCGCCTCCGACTTGGCGACAAGCCCTTTCACTCCACCGGCATGGACTGCTTCGGCCCGCTTTACGTGAAGAAAGGAAGAGGGACGGAGAAGAGGTGGGGCATTGTATTCAAATGCATGACCACCCGAGCAATACACATAGAACTCCTTCCGACCATGAGTACGGACTCATTCCTCATGGCCTTCCGGAGATTCACAGCGCGAAAAGGAAAACCGTCTATATTATTGTCTGATCACGGGACAAACTTCAAAGGCGGAGAAAGAGAGCTGAGAGAGAGCTTCCAAGCTATGGGCCCAGAACTTAAGACCCACCTCGCTCCCTCTCAGATTGACTTCCAGTTTAACCCCCCGAACGCCCCTCACTTCGGGGGAACCTGGGAACGAGAAGTATGTTCAATAAAGACAGCCCTGTACGCCGTGCTTGGGGCCCAGACCATGGCTGAAGAAGTCCTCACGACAGTCCTCACAGAGATCGAGGGAGTATTGAACTCAAAGCCCCTCGGTTACGTCTCAAGTGATGTAGCTGATGTCGACCCAGTCACCCGCAACACTCTCTTGATGGGGCGGCTGGACCCCGCGCTCCCACAGACGGTGTACAGACCCGAAGAAGCGAACGGCCGAAGAATGTGGAGGTACAGTCAAGTATTGGCTGACAAGTTTTGGAACAGTTTCCTCCTCCACTACCTACCGTCTCTACAAACCCGCCAGAAATGGGTAAAAGATAGAGACAACTTGACGGAGGACACAGTCGTCATGATCGTGGACCAGTCACTACCCCGAGCTATGTGGCCGGCCGGCCGCGTAAGCAAAGTGATCACTGGTGCCGACGGAAAGGTCAGAGCGGCAGAAGTTCTTGTCCAGGGACGGACATACACCCGACCCGTGGCGAGGCTGATAGAATTGCCGAGGCTCCCTGACTCCCTTGATGACGATCATGACCCACTGACTTTGTGAATTGCCCTACTCCCCACAACAGACATTGAGTAGTTGACAAGACGATTAATCTGTCTTTGCTTTATCTAATTAGGTGCGGACTAATTAGGAGGCGGCTGTTACAAAGGGTCAGATTAAACCGAATATATATATTTATTGCGTGAGATCCCGTGTATAATATTTGTATATCGTTTGATATCCCTTGTATATTCTTTGTATATATACATGGAATATCCCTTTACCTGGGTACAAACCAAACCATAATATTCGTTCTCCTATTGGACAGCGACCCCTAGGCGCCAACGACCATACCCCCAATGGCAAGTTCAAAGGCAACGCCAAGGCATGTCTCAACATGTCCAGGTTTGCGCAGTAATACGAGACAGAACTGAGGTTGGCACTAGATAATTCACCTTACGTATAAATACGGCACAGGTGGATACAGCAGCACTTAGCACTAAAACGTTGATGCCTTCACCACGAGACGTGTAGTGAAGTGGGCAACTTTGCCTCTGAATAGAGCCTTGAGAACCGCGTGCGAATATATTGCTAAAGTGTCAGAGTTTAACGCAGTACCGTTGAGTTCGACTTATTCTAATGTGAAGTAATAGTCTATCATTTATAGTGTATCATGCGGCTACCGTTCTTCAGTGACCAGCATTACCACCGGTTCGTCGTGTATATAGCTAGTGCACTTATCCAGGCTGGGCGGCCTAAACTCGTGCCCCCATCCGAGGAGTCCTAGACGAGAGCCGTTGGATATGTACACCGGAGAACCTACACCGGCGACTGCAGAACCTTTTCTGGTTGGATTATATTGCTTTGGTACCGTGACTGCTGGAGCAGAGAACCGTCTACCCCACTATCGTGTGGGATCTACCCCCCGTGAGGAGCATCCCTCGAGCCCGCCTCTAGGAGGAGGCTGGCTAGCTTTCATCCATGCTGTCGGGCATACTGGATTATAGCTGTTGCTTTGTCTACCGATCAAGGGAGTACTGCACTGGTTCCTGTATCTGGAACCTCGTTATTCCTTGTTGACCCAGACTTTGCACCCGAACATTCCTCTACCCTGCCGGCCTTACACCCGGAGGGAACCCCCCAGTGTCTCCAGCTGGTACTAGTGTGCCTTATGTAATTGCTATGCTACAGGTGGCGTCAGTTTAGACCCATCTTACTATTCTCATTGACTTACGCTCTTGACCTACTTTACGTGTGTTCTTCGCCTTACAAGCGCGAGTATAATTCTCAATCTGTAACCTAACGTTGCTTGCTCTGATAATAATAAATACCCTCTAAATAGAACTTTATGTGTCATTGCCGTATTCTTGTGTGGGTGTTCACCATATATATTCATGTACTGTATGGCCAGTAATTAGGGATGCTCGATATTGGCTTTTTTACCGATACCGATATTCCGATATTGTCCAACTCTTAATTTCCGATACCGATATCAACCGATATCAACCGATACCGATATATGCAGGGTTTCCCACCCCAAAAAACGGAATAATTTCAGGTAACTAATAATCTCACTGGATATATATATAACAAATATTGTTATTGTTTTTTTCTTTTTTTAAACCGATACCGATATTTTCCGATATCACATTTTACTGCCGATATCGGCCGATAATATCGGTCGGCCGATAATATCGGACATCCCTACCAGTAATTAAAGTACATAACTAAGTAGTGGTTTAATATACCATACTCTCAATACAGTCAGGGAATTGTACCCCTCAGTTACAGCGGGCTTGAGATACCCCACATTTCTGAGGAAGAGGCCAAGGAACTGGGGAAACCGATCACTCTTATGGAATTGAGGGAGACGATTGCTGAAATGCAGAGGGGTAAGGCACCAGGCTGGGATGGTATTCCACCCGAGGTGTATTTAGCTTTCTGGGGCCAACTGGGTCCATTGATGCTCGATATGATCAATTATGCTATCGAACAAGGGGAGTTCTCAAGAGATGTCAACATGGCGTTGATTTCCTTACTTCTCAAGGAGGACAAAGATCCCAATGATTGTGGTAGCTATAGGCCCTTGAGTCTTCTCGGGGCCGATTTAAAAGTGTTTGCCAAGGTGCTGGCCCGCCGCCTGCAGAGATTTATGACGGTATTGGTACACTGCGATCAAACTGGTTTTATCCCGGGGCGCCTGGCTGCAGATAATCTTAGGAGGCTGTTGCATGTAATCGATAACAGTAAAGACAATACAGCTCCGTCCACAGTTCTGTCTTTGGATGCCATGAAGGCGTTTGACAGACTTGAGTGGTCATACCTGTGGAAGGTACTTGAGGTTATGGGTCTTGGAAAGAGTTTTATTCATATGATTAAAGTCCTGTACGCCTCGCCGTCTGCGATGATACTGACAGGCAAAAACTGTTCCACACTCTTTCCAGTCTCCAGATCTTCTAGACAGGGTTGTCCTCTGAGCCCAGGACTGTTCCCGCTTTCCCTCGAACCATTGGCCCAATTTATTAGGCAATCGGAGGACATCGTCCCCATAATGGTCAATAATACTCCACACAAAATTGCTCTCTATGCGGATGACCTGCTGATTTTTATGGACGACCCCTCCCGGTCGGCCACGAAATTATTGGGAATAGTCGACGACTTTGGTAAAATGTCAGGCTTTAAGATTAACTGGAACAAATCAGCCTGCCTACCTCTTAATGAGCTGGCCAAGGCGGTACAACTACCAGCTGATATCCCCATAGTAGAACATTTTAAATACTTGGGCATAGAGATATTCCCCACGCTGAATCAAACTACTAAGTACAACTTCACGGGTACTTATGATAAAATACGCCATGATCTAGACAGGTGGTCGTCCCTTCCTAACTCCTTACAAGCCCGGGCTTCCATAATCAAAATGAACGTCCTGCCTAGGATAAATTTTGTTAGCTCAATGCTCCCCCTGCCCCCTCCAATAGACCACTGGCGCAAGGTACAATCGATGGTATCTAAGTTTATCTGGAATAACAAACGCCCGAGAATCAAAAGGGCTACTACTCAACGTAGAAAACAAGATGGGGGCCTCGCAATCCCTGATTTTAAGCTTTATTTCTGGTCCTTTTCACTGAGACCTCTGATGTGCTGGCTAGACCCTGTTGAGGCTGTATCTTGGCGCACCTTAGAATCGGCGGCGGTTTCACCGCTAAGATTGCAGGATGTAGTGTACTCCACTGTCCCTATTTCAAGATGCCGACTGAGGTATGGACCGATCATAACTCACGTAATGTACAGAAGTCATGTGGGGTTAAATGCCCATGGCACCTGGACTCTTCAATTTTTAATAATCAGCAACTACTTGTTGGGCATAAGCCGGTTAGTATTCCTCAATGGCAAAGGAGGGGAGTTCATACTCTGGAGGATATTTATGATAAGAACGGCCTTCGGGCGTTTCAGGACTTAAGAGAATTTTATGATCTTCCCGGCGAGTCTTTCTTTCTTTACCTTCAACTAAGGTCAGCGCTTAAGGTCGGCATGGCGTGCCGTGGGCTCAAGCTTTGCAACCACACCCCTTCCTCAGGCTCATAGTGGACAGGACGACCTCCAGAGGGTTTGTCTCAGACTTTTATACGCGCTTAATTCAATCCACGTATAAAATGTATCATTGGATACAATCTGGCGTGTGGATATCCCGGAGTTGGACCCCGAGTTTGACTGGGATGATGTTTGGGCAAATGTGGCATTGTCTTCCCGCAACCCCAATCACCAGCAAATTAATTTTAATTATATTCATAGGACCTATCTTACACCTAGGAAGCTATTTGCTATGGGACTGATAACCGACTCTCGGTGCACTTTGTGCTCTCAAAAGGCCACTGGCACTTATATGCATATGTATTGGGATTGCCCACCAGTGGCCCGCTTCTGGAGGTCAATAACGGACAAACTTTCAGATTTGTGTGGCTTAACTATCCCATTCACAGCTGTTACGCTACTCCTGAACGATATAACGACACTACCCGCGTCCGTACAACTGAAAAGGGTTGTCCTAGCGGGCGTCACAGCAGCGAAGAAGCTACTAGCAATGAGATGGAAGGAGCCTGAGAAGCTCACAGTGATTAACTGGTCCCTAACACTGTTGGATGTGATTTATCTTGAGATATCCACGGCGCGGGTGATTGGGGTGGGGCAGGCTGGGATTGACCTATGGTTCGCAACAGCCGAGAAGGTCAGGACCGCGTGTGCGGCTGAGCGGGGTTGGGGTGCTTGTTCGGGGGAGTCCGGCGGTCTCGTGGGAGGGGGAGGAGGAAATGTCTTGTCTGTCTTGTCTTTTGTGATGTCTTGAATTTAACTAGGGATTTTATGGGGGGGCAGCTATTTAGCTATTTCTTCACTATTTGGACACTTTTAAACGGTTCCTGTGAGTCTATGGAACACCTCTGTAGGTTTTGTTTTTCAAGAAGGCTCATTGTTTTGTTTTCTGATCCTGTGATCAAAAGCGGCGTTTTCTTCCTCAGGACCTTAGGCCATTTTGAGGCTGGGCTCCAACCACTGTGTGACCCGGTGGCATCTGTCACATAGGGTGATTGTTGTGAGGTGGGTTGGGAGAGTGGCCTTTTGAAAATTAGATATATAGTTTTATTAATATAGGGCCACACGGCCAGTAAACGGTGCTGAATACTGGGAAAGGCCAATTATTTATTAGATAGTACCCCTTGAAATTTAATAGGTTGAATTATGTTTTCCCTTCTTTTTGTCCTTATAATTTGTTATTTCTGTATTATTATTGTTTCTGTTATTTTCTGTGAAGTTCTGAGTATTGTGATTGTGGTTATTGTGTTGTCTTGTTTCATGTGAATAATAATAAAAAAAAATTGATAAAAAAAAAACAATTGTGTGTATTGAGCTGTGTGCCGAGAGATGAGTCGGAGACGGTGGCTCAAGGCAGAGCGAATAGCATATATTAAGCACAGAAATACAACATGCTACTGCTACGTTGCTTGCAGTCGACTGACTGACTCTTCTTCTTCTTCTTCTTATTTGAATTTCCGGCAGTGTAAACGCATCGTGGCGTATTACTGCCCTCCGCAAATCTTTTTATGGGTTCTTCTTCTTCTTCTTCTTCTTCTTCTTCTTCTTCTTCTTCTTCTTCTTCTTCTTCTTCTTCTTCTTCTTCTTCTTCTTCTTCTTCTTCTTCTTCTTCTTCTTCTTCTTCTTCTTCTTCTTCTTCTTCTTCTTCTTCTTCTTCTTCTTCTTCTTCTTCTTCTTCTTCTTCTTCTTCTTCTTCTTCTTCTTCTTCTTCTTCTTCTTCTTCTTCTTCTTCTTCTTCTTCTTCTTCTTCTTCTTCTTCTTCTTCTTCTTCTTCTTCTTCTTCTTCTTCTTCTTCTTCTTCTTCTTCTTCTTCTTCTTCTTCTTCTTCTTCTTCTTCTTCTTCTTCTTCTTCTTCTTCTTCTTCTTCTTGACCCCGTCATCCCCTACATTGTCCATTGGAGTGCAGCTAATGCTGCTACTTCCTGTCTGAGCCCCCCTCCGCGGGACCCTCCTTGCCCCCTGCGATCTTATTCTGGGCTGGTTGGTCCCTCTTAGCCCCCTCAC
The DNA here is from genome assembly GCF_963971535.1 of Notolepis coatsorum. NCBI lineage: Eukaryota > Metazoa > Chordata > Actinopteri > Aulopiformes > Paralepididae > Notolepis > Notolepis coatsorum. The sequence goes on from NC_140165.1 coordinate 276,665,926, forward strand.
TCAATTCCCTAACCACCTCCTCCCATTCCAGACCTTCCATTCCCAGATGTTGAACCGCTATCCTAACAATCATCTTCACCATCTCTGTTTTACCCTTAGCCTCTGCCATACCAGTAACTACCCCTGCCACAAAGGCCACAATACCTAATTTCTCCTCCCTTCCCCTCTCTCTATCCTCCTGCTCTACCCTCTCTGCCAAATGCCCTCCTTCAACCCCCTGCACCCTTTGAGAGAATTGCGAGAGAATTGCCGAATACATACATACACAAATGTTCTAGAACATTGGTCATGACATCATACGGTGACATCACCCACGTTCGGCTATGACATCACCACAAATGTTCCAGAATGTTCGGGCGGAACTAATGTCTCACAATAGTTCCGTGGGTGAATTATGTACCATTACAATCACTACAGTACTGTACCCATTCTGCAATCTGTTAATACAATTTGTTGAAGGCAGAGGTTCTGTGTAGGATTGTTAGTAACTGTCTAACTCAGTGTTTCTCAAAGTGGGGGGCGCGCCCCCCAGGGGGGGCCTTGAGATTTATATTAAAAAAATAAAAAATACAAATAAAATTATTACAGAAAATTATCACTAAAGTGCTATCTGTTGCAGCTGCACTGTTCTCCATGAAAATACCATTTCTCAAAATCTGAAAATCATTATTTAATAAAACACAAAAAAGGATCACCAAGTTACTCTGGATAAAAAAAAACTTTACAGACAACATTGAGACAAAGCTTCCTGACACATCTCCATCCAAACTCTTTGAAATCTCATCTGATACCACCTAGAGAGCTAGTTTCAGAGTGTGGTGCTGAGTACCAAGTATCTCATCTCATGGCCCACCAAGTATCTCATGATGCAGCAGTTAAGGTGTTGATACCATTCAGCGCCACATACAGTATCTGTGTGAAGCTGGCTTTTCATCCATGACAGCTCTGAAAACAAAATATAGGGCCAATTTGAAAGGTCACGATATTGGTGTTATTTCAATAAATTTAAACATGGCCCATTTCATGACTATTTTGTTGGGGCGAGGGGGGGGGGGGGCCCAAAATATTTTGGTCCGCCAAAGGGGGGCCTGACAGAAAAAGTTTGAGAAGCACTGGTCTAACTGCATAATAACTGTTTACACTAGTAACTGTCTAACTGCATATATAACTGTTTCCACTAGAGGGCGCTCTAGGCGGAGACACTTAGGAACACCACCAGGTGGCGAGTATAAAATTTAGAGGTGTCTCCTCCTACTTCTTTCTCTTTCCCCCAGTCTCTCAGTGAGAGAAGACTTGTAGTGTTACTGCTCTGCCATGTGAATAATAAACCACGCCAGTTAAGGCTCAAGATAGAAACCATGCCTCTTAACCACATTATTGTCGCCCTATAGCCGAATTCTGTTAACAGGTTATGGGCCCAGATAAGGCCGGGGCGAAATAATAAGGGTACTGTAGCAAGCTTAGCTAAAGTATAGGCTAGGTTAGTTCCGGGAGCACCGGTAGCTAGACGCTAGGCCAACAAGAGCTAAAGCTAAGCCTACCACCAACGAAGAGGATGGAAAACAAGGGAAGGGGCAAATGGCCATCATTCAATGGAAAAGCAGAGGACTACGAGCTCTGGGAAGAGCGCATGCTATGCTGCATGCACAGTGCGGGACTGAAGGAGACAATCCTGGCAGCCCCCACGGGAGAACTGACGGTGGAAGAGCAAGCCCTGGACGACCAGCATAACGCAGACGCGTACTGTGAGTTAGCGCCGCTGCTCGACGACACCAGCCTGGGGCTGATATTCCGCGACACTAAAGCCTGGAGGTGTTGAGAGAGCATTACATCGGGCGAGGAAGACCCAGAGTCGTGGCCCTCTACAGAGCACTGGCGGCCCTGAGGAAGGGGCCCACCAAGACTGTGACCGAATACGTCAACAGAGCGGAGCAGATCACGACGCCATTGAGGAGTGCCGGAGAAGCACCAAGTGATGGGCTAATGATGGCGATGATGATGAGAGGACTACCGGAGCTGTACAAACCGTTCACACTCCTGGTAACACACGGTTCAACGGACATGACGTTGGGACAGTTCAAGGCTAAGTTAAGGAACTTCGAGGCCTCAGAAGATACCCACCCAGCCGCCGCGGAGGCGGGAGAGAGGGTGCTAAAGGCCCGAGCGACACCAAGGGAGAGGACCAGGACCACGACGAAACTGGCGTGTTGGCAATGCGGAGAGAAAGGCCATCGGAGAAGCGACTGCACAAAGACTGTCTGGTGTAGCTTCTGCAAATCCACGGGGCACACAGACCGAGCGTGCATGAAGAAACACGACCAGAGCGCGCGATACGGGCATGGACGAGACGGCGGTCATGGACGAGACGGCGGCCACGGACAAAATGGCGGCTCTGGACAAGATGGTGGCTGCGGACAAGACGGCGGCTACGGACAAGATAGCGGCTGTGGACGAGATGACGGCAGCGGACACGATGGCAGCGACGGTCGACATGAGACGGATCAAAACGACGCCCGGAGAATAACGGGACAAGAAGACTACGCTTTCGGGGCGTGCATCGCCGGGCCGGCACAGCTGCAGCGGGCCCAGAGGAGGGGACTGATCGTGGACACAGGTGCGTCGTCCCATGTCATCAACGACAGGAGTCGGTTTAAGAACTTTGACAACACTTTCCACCTGGAGAGGCTCAGCATGAAGCGGGCAGACGGGAAGCGCACCTACGGGTTGGCGCAAGAGAGAGGAGACGCACAGGTATGCCTCACGGACAGTGGGGGGCGCTGGCGTACGGTGCCGTTAAAGGACGCTCTCTACGTACCATCGTTCCCACAAGGACTATTCTCTGTAAGAGCTGCTACTGCAAGCGGTGCCGAGGTATTCTTCTATAAAGGTAAACATTTTCTTGTAGAACCTGACGGTACACGGTTTGACATAAAGATGTACAAGAGAGTGTATTACCTGCAAACAGAGTGTAATGACAACGACAAGTGTAATGGTGACAATGATATGTGTAAAGTAACTGTCAGCCACGATATTCAGACATGGCATGAGATTATGGGTCATTGTAATTACGAGGATTTACTGAAACTGCAAGCAGTGACAGAAGGCATGCACATTGAAGCTGAAAAGCGTAGACCTGATAAAGAATGTGTAGTGTGCAAAACGGGGAAGTTTACTCAACCGAGAAACAGAAATCCCACAGAAAAAGTAAAGGTACCACTTGCATTAGTTAACACGGATCTAGCCGGTCCAGTAAGCAACGAGTCCATAGGAGGCTTTAGATATGTACAGTCTTCTACAGATGTGTGCACAAGAGCAGTGTTTGTTTACTTTCTCAAAGCAAAGAGTGACACACTCCAGGCCACGGAGAAATTCCTGGCAGACGTAGCTCCCTTATGGTAACGTAGGATGCTTGAGGTCCGACAACGAAACCGAGTTCACAAACAGAGAGTTCAAATCACTGTTGAGAAGGTACAAGATAAGACACGAGACATCACGTCCATATCCCCCACACCAGAACGGAGTGGCAAAGAGGGAATGGCGCACCCTTTTCGAAATGGCTAGGTGTAAGCTAGTAGATAGTAACTTACCTAAGAGCCTATGACATTATGCGGTGCAAGAAGCCGCTTACACCAGAAACAGGTGCTTTAATAAGCACTCGGGCACCACCCCGTATACAGCACTGACAGAAAAGAAGTGTAATCTAGCCAGAATGCACCGATTTGGATCAGTGTGTTATGCGTACCTGCAGGACAGGGGAAAGCCCGAGTCCAGATGTGTAAAAGGACTCTTTGTAGGGCATGACAAGGGAAGCCCCGCTTTCCTAGTTTATCATCCCGGTAGAGGGAGAGTGCAGAAACACATGCGAGTCAAGTTTGTCACGAAGACAACATGTGAGAGCGAGACACAGACAGAGGAGCCAGAGCTGGACTCCAGAGTAAGGTGTGTAGAAACAAAGACAACATGTGAGAGCGAGACACAGACAGAGGAGCCAGAGCTGGACTCCAGAATAAGGTGTGTAGAAACAGAGACACATCAGCCCAGTGTACTTAGTACGGCCGTGCAGGCAGACAGTCAGCTACCCCCAGAGGGCGATGACGAGGAGCACCCGAGGGTGACGTCAAGTGCCCCAAGCAGTGGGAGGTATCCAAGTTACCAGAGGGCAGACAGACAGTGGGAGGGAAATGGGTGTATTCAACCAAGTTAACAGAGGGCAGACAGACAGTGGGAGGAAAATGGGTGTATTCAACCCAGGAGGGTATTGAAGACCACGACATATACAAATGTATGGTTCGTAGCAAACTGCTTAAATGCAGGAGGAGGAATTGAAGGCCACGACATATACAAATGTACGGTTCGTGACTAATTGCTTAAAATGCTGAAGGAGGGTATTCCATGTTTAAGTACAGAGGTGGATGATTTACCATGTTTAAATACAAAAATGGATCCCATGTTTAAATACAAAGGTGGATGACTTACCATGTTCTCAATGATGTAACTATGTGGGAAAGACCCTGAAACGTTTAGACATGTAAGAATGTAGATCAAGGGAAACACCATGTGATCAAAGACTAGACTATTAGGAGGATGCTCAGAAACTGAAAAATGTACAGAGATGCTGTGGGTAGCCTCATTTATTTAACAATGTCTACCCGCCCTGACCAATGGTTTGTAGAGAGTGGATTGTCACAGCATTTGGCTGACCCCATAGAGGAGCATTTGGATTACAGCCAAACATGTTTTTTTTGTTATCTTAAAGGTACAGGATATTGTGTGAGTTTGAATACAGACAACTCACTGGTTTCGTGGGAAAACAAAGAAGCAGCCCACAATGGTACTATCAACTAGTGAAGCCGAATATACATACATGAGTGTATTTATCCAGAACAACTGTTAGAAGTGATGGAGATAAGATTACGAGTATATTGTTTAATATGTAATAGGTAATTGGAATGTATTCTCTATACCAGATAAGGTGGTTTTTGAAGATGAGGGGCATTTTGTCAACATCAGTTAAAAATGATGGACACTGTTGTTTATGAGGGCAACCAGGGAACCATTGTGATTGCTAGGAACCCAGTGTGTCGACATAGATGTAAACATGCCAATATAGAAAATATCATCTCATCAGATCTGTCATCAGAGAAGAAAGAATGACACCGGTTTACTGTCCAACGGACGACAGAGTAGCAGACACTATGAGTAAACCTGTTCCAAATTAAAATTGAAGGGATTTGCAAGGGTCATATTTAATGTGAAAGTATTGACTGTCATACCCTGTTGATGTTTTTGGATTATATTATTTCCTTTGTAAAATGTTTTTCCAAAAAGTTATCCAGTATGCTAAACCCTAAGTGGGAGTGTTGAAGGCAGAGGTTCTGTGTATGATTGTTAGTGACTGTCTAACTGCATATATAACTGTTTACACTAGTAACTGTCTAACTGCATATATAACTGTTTCCACTAGAGGGCGCTCTAGGCGGAGACACTTAGGAACACCACCAGGTGGCGAGTATAAATAGAGGTGTCTCCTCCTACTTCTTTCTCTTTCCCCCAGTCTCTCAGTGAGAGAAGACAAAATAAGATAAGATAAGATATTCCTTTATTGATCCCCTTGGGGAAATTCAGGCATCATAGCAGCATGGGGGAAGGGGGGGGGGGGGGTACAGGTAGTAACAACAACGCAAGCAGTTTAAAGTAAAAATATAATTTACTATCTAACTAGCTGAAAAATATATTCACAGTATTCACAGTGTCACATAAGGTGCAGTATGCCTGTAGGAGGGAGGCACAAATGTGGTCCTTGACCAGCCTCTCGAAACATTTCATGACCACAGAGGTGAGTGCCACCGGTCTGTAGTCATTTGGACATGTTGGGGAGGGTTTCTTCGGTAGAGCAAGGTCCTCTTGCGTCAGAGGTGCCACCTGTTAGGCTCCGACTGTGGTGGCTCTGCTCTGATGGGGATGGCGATGTGAGCCCCACACACACTTCCCGCTAGGGCTGGGCGATATGACGATATTATATAAATATCGGGTACAGTTCATTAACGATACACTTTTTCAACGTATCGTGGATATCGTGATGTTTTGCCCAAGAGGATTGTGTCGCGTCAATCTGTCCACACGTTACTGTTCATATCTCAGCCTGTGCTGAGATATGCCCATTCCGCGGTCTGTTAATAAAGTTTTCAATCAGACAGGTGTATGGAAAGGCTTTTATTATAACATTCGTTGTAGTAAAATCATTATGCCTCATTTAGTCATCCTGTGAAGCACTGGTCTCCTACTCGACGGCCGCGGGGAGCTAACGTTAGTAGCGTTGTTGATGTTCAGCACACGGGACATTCAGGAAGTCAAAAACTAATAACGCTTGCCGATTGGTGCTAAGAATAGCAGGGCGGGTGCAAGCGGTGTGACGTCATTGGCAGACTCGACTGTCAATCAAAATGATTATGTTTCCGTCAGAATGAATGAATGAAAACTGTATTAAAAGGTTGCAGAATGGGTACAATACAGTACAGGAGGATGAAGACCAGAAAAAGACTTTCGGCTTTTTTACATAAGGGTCCTCCATTTTCAATTCATCAAAACATTTAGAGACATACATATATACAGTAGTTTCATAAAAATGCTAAAATGCTTTTTATTGATTGATTGATTTAAAACTTTAACATATTGCAGAATGGGTACAGTACAGCTCAATACATACAATTGTTAAGGGGATGCAGACCAGAGAAAGACTTTAGTCTTGTTTACATCAGGGTCCCCCATTTTCAATTCATCATATTTCATATCTAAATCATATAATATCTCATATGCAATATATAATCTAATAATCTAAATCTAATATAAAAATGCTAAATGCATGGGTATTTTATTTTGTCTTTAATGTTAGCTTGCAAACTCAAATACTGTCTTGGTAAGCCTCATAATGAATTGTTTGGGGTAAAAAAGAAAAACATCGTGATGTGTATCGTGTATCGCCGAAAGGTCAGAAAATATCGTGATATCATATTTAGGCCATATCGCCCAGCCCTACTTCCCGCTGGTCAGGCCGGGTGTTAGCATACGGTGATAGGTCCCAGTGTCGCGTCTGATCGACTGCTCCCGGCAATGAGAGGCAGGGAGGGGGCCCGAGCGCAGTGTGGAGCTGGTCACCTGTAGCTGCAAACTCGGTCTGCAGGCTGAGTGACCGCAGCTGCTGTGCGGTGGCACCTTTGCTGTCATCTGGTAGAGGCGGTGCAGTATTAGGCATGAGGGACTGTGGTAAGCTAACCAGATTAAGGATTCTGTTGTTGAGTGATATCTCAAGAGTGCTTTCCATCCAGGTCGTAAGGCTGGATGGAGCAATGAAAGATTGAGTGAGTGGTATTCTGCAACAAATAAGCAGAACATACAATAATTAACACAATTTGTTAATTCTGTTAACACAATTTTCAATCAATCAATCAATCAATGTGTATGTGCGTGAAAAATGTATTATTGAAAATAAGATTTTGAAAACTTACCAAACATGTTCCACAGATTCAAGAAAGTCGGTATAAAATTGTTGAAAATGTGCACTTGTCTTGACCCCATTATTGATTTACACTACATGTATGTGCTTACTTTATCAAATACATCTTCATGTTGAATATTACCATGGGGAGGGGTGCATTAGTGAGTATAAAGAACACGCAGTCAGAAACAAGACAGGACATTATTTTGGAAATAGCACAGGCGATTTTTAGGGTGAGGAGGGTAGGCTCAGATGTGAGTTTCATTTGGGTGCCAGCACATATAGGGGTGGAGGGGAACGAACTGGCGGATAAGTTTGCAAAGGAAGCAGCTATAGTAAAGTAGAAGTAAGTCTGGATGTGAGTTACAGCAAGGCAGAAGTTAAGAGTGTAATTAAATATGAAATGAAAAAGAAGTGGCAGGAGGAGTGGGATAGAGGAAGTAAAGGTAGGCATTTTTATAATATCCAGAGGGCAGTAGGGAAAATGAGAGATGTGGGCAGAGGTACGAGGGAAGAAGTTATTGTATCAAGAATGAGATTTGGACACACAGGGCTAAATTAATAGTACACTTAGGATAATGGGCAAACATGAGACGGGTAGGTGTGAGTATTGTAGTAGGCAGGAAACAGTGGAGCATGTGTTAGTGGAGTGTAGCAAATATAGACAAGAGAGACAGATCCTCAAAGAAAGGTTGGAGAGAGACCACATCAAGCTGGAGGTGAGAGAAGTGTTGCGACTGAGCTCAGGGAATGTGGGGTATAGGGCCATTTTTAATTTTCTAAATAGTACAGGTTTGAGTGCAGTGGTGTCGTTTCAGTAAAAGCCAAGGTATGGGAGGGTGGGGGGTGAAGGGGGGGTTTCCCCCCCTTGGTGGGTTTTTGTTGTCAAATCAGTTGCGCAATAGTCACTTTTGGTGAGTTGTTTCTATACAATTCACTTATATGACATTTAGGTATGACACAGGACTACACAAGCATTTTTAGTATAGAAATGTGTCAACAGAATAAAGCAGGGAACCACAATATTTTGCATACAAATTATGCAGAATGTAATATCATAACTGTCTATTATTTTTCTTGCAATTGAGCCAATTTTCCTTAGGTACGGTTTTGAGGTGTGTGTTCAACAGAATGTATTATCAAAAACACGTTCACAACAAGTATGGGTTACTGAATGCTGAACTGCACTGTTATAATCACTAAGCCATTGTAAAACCTTACCTGTGTCCCTGTATCACTTGTCTCTGCTGCCCTTTGATTAAAAAACGTCTGTATGTCCATTTTCCTATTTTTTGTGGCATATTTGAGTTAGTCACCTATAGTAAAAGTCACCTAGTAAAAGTGAGATAATTGACAATATCAAAACATGCTAGGGCTGTACGGTACCGAATAGTTCGAAGCTTCGTTCATAATGTTGACATTCGAATTCTAAATCAACATAAAAATAATTGTAATTATAAAAAAAAAAATGCCATACCAGAACGACGCCCCTGTTTAGTGATTATCATGTGCATAATCCATCTAGTTCCACACTCCATTTCAGTAGGTGGCGTTAATGCACCAACACGTTAGTGCCAACCGCCAATAAAAATTAGAAGAAGAAGAAGAAGAAGAAGAAGAAGAAGAAGAAGAAGTCAAGTCAAGTCAAGTCAAGTCAAGAGTTTTAATTGTCACGGCATACAGGTATACAATGAAATGCGGGTGGTCTTGCCCGCAACGATGTGCAATACAGTGGTACAACATATAATAGAATAAAAAAATAAAAAAACAACATTGTGCAGTAAACAGGTAACGGGTAACATGGAGTGACATCTCGGTATCTGTACATAGTTATTTACAGAGCATATGGGACATGCTAGTTAGCTTTGGTAGTGCAATACACTGTTCCTGTTATTCTAATTTAAAGTGTCCTTTCCTTTTGGCCATAAGTGTGCGTGTGTGCGACATGAGTGTGTGCCCGCTCATGTTAAAGTGTTAAGTGGCTGCTCGTGTGTGCGTTGTGCACAGCGTGCGTGTCGTGTGTGTGTTCATGTGTGCTTGTGTGTGGATAGTTCAATGTTCTGAGCACTCAATGTTCATTGTTCAGGGCTCTGATGGCCTGGGGGAAGAAGCTGAGCCTAAGCCGCTCTGTCCTAGTAGCTGGGGTTCGCAGGCGTCTGCCTGACCTCAGCAGCTGGAACAGGCTGTTATTGGGGTGGTGAGGGTCTTTCATTATCCTGCAGGCTCTGGATTTGCACCTCTTGTTGTATAGAACCTGCAGGGGGGGTAGTGCAATACCCGTGGTACGCTCGGCTGAGCGCACCACTCTCTGTAGGGCCTTCTTGTCCTGTGCCGTGCTGTTTCCATACGAAGAAGAAGAAGAAGAAGAAGAAGAAGAAGAAGAAGAAGAAGAAGAAGAAGAAGAAGAAGAAGAAGAAGAAGAAGAAGAAGAAGAAGAAGAAGAAGAAGAAGAAGAAGAAGAAGAAGAAGAAGAAGAAGAAGAAGAAGAAGAAGAAGAAGAAGAAGAAGAAGAAGAAGAAGAAGAAGAAGAACCACCACCATGGGGAGGGGTGGGCTTACAGTCCCGTGCTCATAATTCCACCAATGGAAACGCAGAATGACTTGTTGGCGGAAGTACTATGCTTCCTATCGTTTTGTAGACTAAAGCAGGGACATTTACGTTTTTATATACATGAAACATATCGCAAAGCCGTTTTTAAAAAGCCACGTTTAAGCTATAGCTATAGCAGCTATCTAAAGTATTGCTCTCGCTCTTCCTAAATCAGCTCGTTCGACTCCCAATAAGCCTCACTAACGCTAACGTGATGTCAAAACGAACCAAATGGGATAACGTTACTACTAAAGAAGATTCAAACGATTCGAAGAACCTGCCCATCTATCAGCACAAGTCCGAACTGATTCGGGCTGTAAAGGACAGTACGTTCCTAGTTGTTACCGGCGAGACGGGCTGTGGGAAGACGACACAGCTTCCACAATACTTACACCAAGCAGGTAAGATATAAATCTTCAAGAAGTCTAGCCATGTACATGTCAAAATACTTCCCAAAGGTCAGTGAATACCACGATCACAACACCAGAGTGAGCTCCACAAATCATGTTAAACCCAGATTCGGCTCAAACAAGGGACTAAACACGTTTCGCAATTATGCCACATCAATGTGGAACGCCCTACCCAAAGCTGTAAAGGAATGTGAATCACTACCCACTTTCAAAAACACTCTCAAAAAACACCTAAGGGAGACTGCAACTCGAAACTGGCCCCTGTAAATGTCCGAACACTACCCCCTCCAATGTACAGTAAATTACCAAGTATGGTCTTGTCAATAATCCAATGTACAGTTTTGTTTGTACAGTTGTACAGTGTCCCCCACCCACCCCTCCTACCCAACCCCCCCCCCCCCCACTCCTACCCAACCCCCCACCCACCCAACCACCTCCAATGTACAGTCCCCCCCCACCCCCACCTACCCAATCCAATGTACAGTTTCTACGTCAAATGTATATACTTTTTCTTTCTGGACTCTTTTTGTATCACAAACAGTACTGTAATTGCAAATCTGGTATGTCATGTATGTCATATATGTTACGATGAATTGAAAATGGGGGACCCTGATGTAAACAAGACAAACGTCTTTCTCTGGTCTGCATCCCCTTAACAATTGTATGTATTGAGCTGTACTGTACTGTACCCATTCTGCAATCTGTTAATAAAGTTTTCAATCAATCAATTTTCAATCAGCATATGTCTGCAAACAGACAGCAGTGAAGCCCCGAATCGGTCACCCAACATGTCATCAAAGATGTACACACCCACCACAACCTCCAATAAACCACTGCCTATAATATTAACGTATACTTGTGAATTATTGATTGATTGAAAACTTTATTAACAGATTGCAGAATGGGTACAGTGTACAGTACAGCTCAATACACACAATTGTTAAGGGGATGCAGACCAGAGAAATACTTTCGTCTTGTTTACATTAGGGTCCCCCATTTTCAATATTTTTAGTTCTACCACGTGGGCTTGGAGATCTCCGTTTGTGCTTTTGGCAAGCTTTGACTGACTTTTATGAAGTTCAGAGCATTTTTTGTCTCTGGATTTCACAGCGGTCAGTATTTCAGAGTGCATCCATGGCTCTGCGTGATTTCTAACCCTGGTGGTTCTTAGGGGGAACATGTTGTTAAGTATTGTTGTGAATTTGGTTTTGAATCCTAGCCATGTTTCTTCAACTAGTGTACCACTGAGCTCATCTGAACAGATGTGATAGTCTAAATATAAACTACAGCTGTGCATGATCCGATGGTGTCGAAATGCTGACTCGACTGTCCTTTCTGTGTAGGCTTTTGCAAAGATGGTAAAATTGGCATCACCCAGCCCCGGCGAGTGGCAGCTATCACAGTGGCCCAGAGGGTGGCCCACGAAATGCGATGCAGTGTGGGCAGAGAGGTCGGATACCAAGTTCGTTTCGACGACTGCACCTCGCAGGTAGGACAATGTGGATCAATAAACAAAGGAGAATAATGCAAAAGGTCTTTATTTGACCAGTTGATCTGTGACTGAATTGTGAATGGGTCTCCACGCAGGACACGGTAGTGAAATACTTGACGGACGGCTGTTTGCTCCGAGAGATCCTGGCCGACCCTGCTCTCTCTCAGTACAGCGTAGTGATTTTGGATGAAGCCCATGAAAGGAGCCTCAACACGGTGAGTCCCCACTGGTGTCAGACTACGGGTTTGATTAGTCACACAATAACAGCACCTATGGCCCCAATGGAATGAGTGCATACAAGTATCTCAGCCACCTAGGTTGACGTCATTCAATTCTTCTAAGCAATTTAGATTAAAATCAAATGTATGGTCATCGTACAGTACAAGGAAAATAAGTTGGCATCTAACCAGAGTGCAAGATAACAGTAAAGAGCATAACAATATTTATAAATATTTAAATGTATTGTCTTGTGATCGCACAAGGCGGTGACATGCACGTTCCTCAGAGTCACAACTCAAATCTTAAATCTACAGTGTGCAGTTTTCATTCAGAAGAGAGGTTCCAAAGTTTGTGGTGATATCAAATATTTCATCCTTGGTAGCAGGAAAACGTGGATAATAAGGGAGTTATGACATCCTAGCTTGTAATGTAATGACATGTGAAGTGTTGGAATCAGCAGGTAAAGAAGATGTGTGTGGTGTTGAGTCGTTGACCTACAGTAGGGTACAGATGTAACTCGTTTTTCTCACCTTTGAATCTGCATGGTCAAGGTCAAGTTTATTAGTATGTTCCAAACTGGGCAATTCATGTTACAGCAGATACATAGGAGCTCCAAAAATGGGGGGACATTTAAGGAGTAATGGAAGTGAAGCAAGGGTCTTAACGGGTTAAAGTGGTTCTCATTTACTTCTCATTTACTTCTCATTCACTTCTCATTTACTTCTCATTGGCTTCACATTTACTTCTCATTTACTTCTCATTCATTTTTCATTCGCTTCCCCTCCTGACCCCCCCAGTCACTGTTTAATATCTGTTGCAGGATGTTCTACTTGGTCTGTTAAAGAAGACCTTCTCCAACCCAGACAGGGGACCTAAGGGCCGCTCACGCCCGCTGAGGGTGGTGGTGATGTCGGCCACCTTGGAGACAGACAAGCTCTCTGTCTTCCTGGACCACTGTCCCGTATTCACCATCCCTGGGAGGACTTATCCCGTCTCCTGCAAGTTTGGCTGCGCCATAGGACCCAAAGACACTGAGAGCACCGTCTATGTGACAGAGGTATGCTATAGGACCCAAAGACACAGAGAGCACCGTCTATGTGACAGAGGTATGTTATAGGACCCAAAGACACAGAGAGCACCGTCTATGTGACCGAGGTATGCTATAGGACCCAAAGACACAGAGAGCACCGTCTATGTGACAGAGGTATGCTTTGTCTCCAGTTTGGTGATCACTTTGCAATGGTGATAGTGGTTGTTACGGAAGTAGAAGCTGACCTTAACTTGATTGTAGAAATTTGTGTAGATTACCTTTTTCTTTGCTCACTGTACCCACATTTTAAAGGAACATGCCAAAGTCTTTTTCAGAGTCTGTCAAGAAGATGGATAGCAATTTTCTCTCTGGGCATTCAGTAGAAAGCTATCCGGCTTCAAGCTAGCCTGGCTTAGCACCAATGAATGAAAGCGGATATGGACCACAGCTTGCAGCCAGATAGCTTTCTGCTGGACATAATGAGAGGAAATTATATCTATCTTCTTGTCTGACATTGGAGAAGACTGCAAGCACATTTCCCATAATGTTGGCATATTCCTTTAAGGGATAATTCAGAATAATGGACAACTAGCCCCGTTTCCTACTTATGAATGATGCTGTCGGTCGGTAGAGTCATTTCTCAGCACAGTCCATGCTGTTCTTCATACTGGATACCCACAGCTCTGCCTAGTTAGCCACAAACTAATGCAAAGTCAATGGGGCCAACACTCCAGTCGGTACTGGATACCCACAGCTCTGCCTAGTTAGCCACAAACTAATGCAAAGTCAATGGGGCCAACACTCCAGTCGGTACAAGCACTTATTTCAGGGCTTGTACTGACTGGAGAGTGGCTCCATTGACTTTGCATTTGTTTTGTGGATAATTAGCCAGCATGGATTGTGCTGAGAAAGGACATCATGATTGTTAAGTAGGAAATGTGGCTAGTTTCAAGTTCAAGTTTCTTTAATAGTTGTCATACAGAAGTACAGAATACTTTTATACAAAATGCTTCTTACTGTTTCGCTCCAGAGACTGTGTTAGACAAGATAGTATGAAATAAAAATAAAAATAGTATAGCATGTAAAATAGAAGTGAAAATAGAGGTCACAGTGTTCAGTATAGACATATGTACAATGTTCGATGCAGAATAGAAGTAACTGAGTTACCATACAATATACAATATACTATGCAATGTACTAATATACAATACTATATAGTGCAGAGCAGAAATGGGATGAGGTACAATTTAGGTACAATTTACAGTAAGGTGTGCGAGTTGTAGTGCAAATCCTTTACCAATAAATATAAAGTGTAAAGTGTGTTTAGGTGTTCTAAAGTGTGTAAAGTGGGTGCTGCAGTGAGTTGCCCGTTTAAAGTGAGTGTGTGCGTGTGGATGTGTGTGCTGTGTGCATTTGATGGTTGCTGCATAGTGTTTATTGTTCATTGAGCAGCCTGATGGCCTGGGGATAGAAGCTCCTTCTGAGTCTTTCTGTGCTCGCCTTAAGACTCCGGTATCGCCGGAGGGGTCCAACATTCCCCTCCGGTATCGCCGGAGGGGTCCAACATTCTGAAATGTTTTTCTTGGGCAGGTTATAAAGGTGGCCCTGGATGTGCACACCAGTGAAGCAGCCGGGGACATTCTGGTATTCTTAACAGGTGAGTCATCCGATCAGACTCGAGAGTTAAAAACATAGTTAAAGGAACAACATAATAAGAAATGCGCTTACCGTCTTTTCCAGATGGCAGAGTCAGACAAAAAACACCTCTCCCGTAGTTTTAAGCTAGGCTAGCTGATCCGTATCCGCTTCCACTCATTTGTGCTAAGAAATAGGCTAGCTTGCAGCCAGTTTAGCTTTCTATTTAACGCACAAAGAGGAAGTTGGTTCTTGTCTTGACTCTGGAGAAGACGTTAAGCGCATTTCCCATAATGATGGCGTGTTCCTTTTAACTAAATGTGACATGGAAAAATCCTCCATGTTTGACAGGTCAGTCAGAGATTGAGAAGGCCTGCGACATGCTGTATGAGAAGGCGGAGACCATAGACTACCGCTACGATGTACAGGACCAGATGGTGGAGGGCCTACTGATTCTGCCTCTGTACGGGTCCATGCCCACAGGTACCGGCTGCTGAATCCCATTCATTACAAAGTATAAATAGTGTTATTTAGTTATATTATAATAAAATAAAAATAATACAATTATATAGAAGTATAATATAGAATAATACATTATATAGATAAATGTGTGTGTATAAATTAATTAACCTAAATATGCAATTTAACTGATAGATACACAAAATTTATTTATTTATGTTAATTTAATTGTGTTGATGTTTCCAGTTCCGCAAAGCAAGTATGTACATTTTGTTTGGTTTTGTAAACATTGCACTTAGTCTATCAGTGTACTGTATGTGTGTAGGGGCAGGTACAATACGAATTTTCTTCTTCCTGTTCCTTTCGGCCATGGAATTAAGTGGAGTATATTAAGTGAACTATGTACTGTTGGACTGTAACAATTCCATGTACGAATAAATAAAAATGAAATGAAATTAGCTTATTTAACATCTTCCCTGGAGTTAGACAAGAAGATACATACCTTTTTTTGTCTCTCTGCATGCATTAGGCTTAGGGAATGCCTGGACGGTCTGGACCATTAGCCTAGCTTAGCTTCATCACTGGAAGTGGGTCAGACATTTACCAGAGTGCCCTACAGTCACGAAATACACTCCAAATACAATCAAAATACAACTCCGAAACGTTCCTGTAAACATGTTGTGACCTGTGTATTTACCACGTCACACAAGTCACACGAGTCTCCCAGTCACACAAGTCTCCCAGTCACACAAGTCTCCAAGTCACACAAGTCTCCCAGTCACACAAGTCTACAAGTCACACAAGTCTCCCAGTCACACAAGTCTCCCAGTCACATGAGTCTCCCAGTCACATGAGTCTCCCAGTCACACAAGTCTCCCAGTCACAAGTCTCCAAGTCACACGAGTCTCCCAGTCACACAAGTCTCCCAGTCACACAAGTCTCCAAGTCACACAAGTCACATGAGTCTCCCAGTCACACGAGTCTCCCAGTCACACAAGTAACACGAGTCTCCCAGTCACAAGTCTCCCAGTCATACAAGTATCCAAGTCTCACAAAAATCCCAGTCACACAAGTCTCCCAGTCACACAAGTCTCCAAGTCACACGAGTCTCCCAGTCACACAAGTCTCCCAGTCACACAAGTCTCCAAGTCACATGAGTCTCCCAGTCACACAAGTCTCCCAGACTCGTGTGACTTGTGTGACTGGGAGACTTGTGTGACTGGGAGACTTGTGTGACTTGGAGACTTGTGTGACTGGGATACTTGTGTGACTTGGGATACTTGTGACTGTGTGACTTGTGTGACTGGGAGACTTGTGTGACTTGTGTGACTGGGAGACTCGTGTGACTGGGAGACTTGTGTGACTTGGAGACTTGTGTGACTGGGAGACTCGTGTGACTGGGAGACTCGTGTGACTTGGAGACTTGTGTGACTGGGAGACTCGTGTGACTTTTGAGACTGGGAGACTCGTAGGGCTGTACCGAATGTAATTTTTTAACATTCGAAGCTTCGATTGAAGTATTCGAACGAAGCTTCGAATGTCTATAAAAAAAATTTAATTAAAATGTTTTCTTTTTTTTATAAACTAAATCCTCAATTTGAATAAAGTGATTAATCTGATTAAATTAGTATTTTTCTTTTATTAAATCAACTTTCTTTAATGAATATAACTCATCAGTTTTGTCAACATAAATAATCCAATAAGGGTTGGTATGAAAGTGATGGTGACGTCTTATAGTATAATATTAGTGTAGCCTAATCTTGAACTGCAACTGTGAAAAAAATAAACACTGGGAGACTCATGTGACTTGTGTGACTTGGAGACTTGTGTGACTTGGAGACTTGTGTGACTGGGAGACTTGTGTGACTGGGAGACTCATGTGACTGGGAGACTTGTGTGTCTGGGAGACTTGTCTGACTTGTGTGACTGGGAGACGTGGTAAATACACAGCTCACAACATGTTTACAGGAACGTTTTGGAGTTGTATTTTGATTGTATTTGGAGTGTATTTTGTGACTGTAGGGCACTCGGGTAAACCCACCTCCAGTGATGAAGCTAAGCTAGACTAACGGTCCAGGCGTTCCCTAAGCCTAATGCATTAGGGCGGGCCATACTTTTTTTTTTTTGGAAAATCAATCGAGTGGGGTGTCTAAAATATGTGTTTTTTTGTGGGGAATTCAAATATGGGATTCTTTTTCTAATCGGATAACTCCTACCTACATTGTTTTGGATTTCAAAATGGCCGATTTGACCATTTTTCACCCCTTGGCCATACATGGATGCCAACATGTATCTGAAGGAAATCCTAACATGCAAGGTGTCTAAATGATGTGTTTCTTAATGGGGAATTCAAATATGAGGTCATTTTTGGGATAGGATAACTCTAACCTACATCATTTTGGATTTCAAAATGGCCGATTTTACCATTTTTCACCCCTTGGCCATACATGGATGCTAACATGTATCTGAAGGAAATCCTAACATGCAAGGTGTCTAAATGATGTGTTTCTTAATGGGGAATTCAAATATGAGGTCATTTTTGGGATAGGATAAATATAACCTGCATAATTTTGGATTTCAAAATGGCTGATTTTACCATTTTACCATTTGTGTTTGTAGGTTGGTGGCTAAAGCAGTACAGTAGGAGATCTTGCCATCCAAGAATGAGTCCAATCAAGATATTGGAACCTGGCAAAGTTCAAGAAGTCAGGAAATCGAGATTTAGCACTTAGGTGTTTGTGTGCATTACAAATACAATTTATTATTGTTAGTATTATTATTATTGATCTTTGGAGTTGTATCCAGTTATATACAGTTCACTTGTTAATAAATTTGATGGCTTTGTCATTATAAATGATTTCCCATATATTTTTTATCTTTGCAATTTTGTAATACAATACCAATGGGTTCAAATGGTAAAATCAGCCATTTTGAAATCCAAGATTATGCAGGTTATATTTATCCTATCCCAAAAATGACCTCATATTTGAATTCCCCATTAAGAAACACATCATTTAGACATATTGCATGTTAGGAATTCCTTCAGATTCATGTTATCATCCATGTATGGCCAAGGGGTGAAAAATGGTAAAATTTGCCATTTTGAAATCCAAAATGATGTAGGTTAGAGTTATCCTATCCCAAAAATGAACTCATATTTGAATTCCCCATTAAGAAACACATCATTTAGACACCTTGCATGTTAGGATTTCCTTCAGATTCATGTTGGCATCCATGTATGGCCAAGGGGTGAAAAATGGTAAAATCGACCATTTTGAAATCTAAAACAATGTAGGTAGGAGTTATCCGATTAGAAAAATAATCCCATATTTGAATTCCCCACAAAAAAACACGTATTTTAGACACCCCACTCGATTGATTTTCCAAAAAAAAAAAAGTATGGCCCGCCCTACTAATGCATGCAGAGAGACAAAAAGGTATGTATCTTCTTGTCTAACTCGAGGGAAGATGTTAAATAAGCTAATTTCCCAAAATGTCTGAGTTTTCCTTTTAAGTAGGCCTGGGCAATAATTCATTATCATTTATTGTCTTAGTGCCATGCAGTTCAATAATGACGACCATCAGTTGGAATGTGTGATTTATGGGTATCATGATATTTTTGTTTGTTTTTTATCTACTTTTTCTCCCCCTTTTTTCGTATTTTTCTCCCATCCCAATTGAGTCGTTATGCCAATTCCCTTCCTGGTCGCTGCCCGCTTTTGCCCCCTACTGTCGGCCTGGGGAGGGAGAAGACTACCACATGTCTTCCTCCGATACATGTGGAGTCAGCCAGCCGCTTCTTTTCACCTGACAGCGAGGACTCTCACCGGGGGAGTGTAACGCGTGGGAGGATCACACTATCTCCCCCAGATCCCTTCCCTGCTGAACAGGCGCCCCGACCGACCAGTAGGAGTCGCTGTTTACAACAACCAGGATACATACCCCACCGGCTTCCCACCCGCTAACACTGCCAATTGTGTTAGTAGGGACGACTGACCAAGCCGGAGGTACTGCTGACAGCTGGATTAGATCCCAGAGTCTCTGCGGTGGTAGGTGAGCGCTTAGTCCGCTGCGCTACCCAGCGGCCCCTGGGTATCATGATATTAAAGTATTCATTAATACATTAAACACATAAACAGGGCTGTACAGTGCGACGAGCTCGTCGCAAATTGCCCCTTTAATTGGCCGTTGCGATTGGTAAATAATATTTGGGGGCGGGCTTGCGAGTAGGGATTTCAAGCCTTGCATTCGCATTTCACTCCTAAATTATCCAAGCCGTGTGATGACGCCACTCACGCGAGCTGAGCACTCAGGTATGAGAGTGGGGAAAATCGATTGAGCACTCTGATAGACTGGCTGACTGTCTGATTTAGCTATGCCTATGAAGAAAAGTAAAGTTAGTATTGCTTCATATTTTCGACGCGTTCCACCTCCTAGTGAGCCGTCGAATGAAAATGTGACAGTCGAGAACATTGAGCCAGCAGTGGCAGTAGCCACCACCGCAGACCTGCCTTTGTACTAGGGTTGGATGCAGTTCCCTGTTGGTCAGTCTGTGTCTGTTATTCCATCTTCTTCTGCTCTGTTTAACGTTATACACTTCAAATAGTGCAGCATGTTTGAGAGTGCTCCCTTGACTGAGAGGATGGCTAGAGGATGGCCGGAACCACGAGAACTTTTATTAAACATTCTATTAAACATTCTGATATTTCCGCGGGTCTCGTGCAGTGGTCTCGTGCCACTGTCAACTAAAGCGAGCACTCGGAAGACACGCACCGTTTGACAGTGATATGCGCACTGACAGTCGGCGCAGTTGACATTTTCCAAGTGGGGGAAAATAAATCCTCTTCGTCCCGACTGTGTCCCGGCCCCGTGGAGGATTTTTCTTCATCCCAAATACATATTTTATTTCCCCCGGGACGACGGGACGGTGTTAGTCTCAAGCCCTGTCGTCGTATACCATTATCGATCCCCAGGTACTGGTTCAAATGTGAACGGTACCCAACCCTAACTGTTCAAAACGAAACGTCCCATTAAACTAAATAGTTCAGATAGCTCCTGATATCAATGTCTTATAACACTGAGTCGATGCGTATTCGAGCTGAGGGCACGCTGAATATAGTCAATAGGGTCCAGCTGCAGCGCCGGAGAATCCTGGCCGTAGCTGGAGGCTACAGTATAGGGTCCAGCTGCAGCTCCGGAGAATCCTGGCCGTAGCTGGAGGCTACTCGAGTACACACAGACAGTGGAGCTGGTTGCATATAGCGAGCATTTTGACTTGTTGCGTGGTGGCGATGTCTCGCAGATAATACAACTACAAGTATGATTATATAATATATATTTTTTATTAAAAATAAATTATATAAAATTTTTTTTTTAATTTTTTTTTAAATCAAAAACAATCGATATACATAATTGTAAAATTGTTATTTAAAAATTTGCCCCTAAAAAATTTTTTTTGCCCCTAAATTTCTCATTTAGGGGCAAGTGTGCCCCTAGTGAAAAAGCTTAGCGTACAGCCCTGATAAACCCCACAGATCTCACCACCCTGATCAATTCCTACCCCAGCCCTCCCCACCCCCCTCCGCTGCTGACCTGGTGAATCACTATAACGACTGCCTCTCCTCTTCCCTCACCGCCCTGGCTCCCCTGAAAACTCACACAGTTTCATTCAACCACTCCGCCCCCTGGTTCACCTCCACCAGCTAAAGACTACAGGCCGTCGACTGGAGCGGCTGTGCAAAATAACCGGACTCTCAGTTCACACCCAAATGTACTCTGATCACCTTCACCACTACAAGAATGCACTCTCCACTACCAAGTCCTCCTACTACTCAAACCTCATCATCATCAGCAGGTAAAGGTAACAACAGAGTCCTCTTCTTCACAGTCAGCCACCTACTCCACCCTCCTCAAACCCTCCCTCCAGATATCTCCACCGATCAGTGCACTGCATTTCTGCAATTTCTTAACTCCAAAATCAGCACCATTTACCTACTGCTGGCCTCATTATGCACCTCTCCAAGTGATCCACCCTGGATGGTTACCACTGGCCAACCACTTATCAGCTCCCTCTCCAACTTCACCCCAGCATCGGAATACACCATCTCGGAGCTCATCCGTAAAGCCAAAGCCACCACCTGTCAGCTTGATCCTCTTCCCACCACCCTCGCCAAAGCCTGTCTGCCATCCATTTCACCCATGATCACGGACATAATAAATTCCTCCCTCACCTCTGAAAAAACTGTACCCCCCACTCTCAAACTGGCTCCAATCACTCCCATTATCAAAAAACCTGGTGCTGACCCAGCTGATCTAAATCTTCCCTTCATCTCTAAAACTCTTGAGAGGGTGGTTGCCGCACAGCTTCGGTCCCACCTTGACACAA
Source organism: Notolepis coatsorum (assembly GCF_963971535.1). NCBI lineage: Eukaryota > Metazoa > Chordata > Actinopteri > Aulopiformes > Paralepididae > Notolepis > Notolepis coatsorum. The sequence continues at coordinate 276,687,641 of NC_140165.1, forward strand.
ACAACCTCCATGAACCCTTTCAATCCGGTTTCCGCCCACAACACAGTACCGAAACAGCCCTTGTCAAAATCACCAACGACCTCCTCCGTGCAGCTGACTCTGGACTTCTCACCATCCTCCTCCTCCTTGACCTCAGCACTGCATTTGACACCATCTCCCATCCACTACTCCTCGACCGCCTGGCTGGCATTGGGATCACTGGTGTCGCACTCTCCTGGTTCACATCATACCTCACTGACCGACAACAGTTTGTGCAACTCAGGACTCACAAGTCGGGGTGTTCGGCTGATTCACTGGGTGTCCCCCAGCGGTCAGTATTGGGTCCTCTCTCTATCTCCTCCCCCTGGGCACAATTCTCCGTCACCATTGGGTCCATTTTCATTGCTATGCCGATGACACACAGGTCTACATCTCCAAACCCACCACTGCCCTTCCCCCCACCTCCCTCACTACCTGCCTTGAGGACATCGGGAGCTGGATGAGCAGACATTTCTTGAAATTAAATGGCAGCAAAACTGAGGCCCTGCTCATCGGCTCCAAATCCACCCTCACCATATCACAAAACACCCTAGTTCCAAACATCACCATCAACGGCTTCCCTGTACCCTTCTTTCCCCAAGTCAAAAGCCTCTGTGTCACTCTGGACGGCTCCCTCTCATTTGCACCACACATTAAAAACATCACCCAGACTGCTTTCCTTCACCTACATCATTTGTTACATTCCGGATCAACTACTGCAATGCTCTCCTTACTGGCCTTCCCGCGAAACTCCTCAACAGACTCCAAATCATCCAGAACTCTGCTGCCAGGATCATTATCCGCACCAACTCATCCTACCACATCACCCCCGTTCTCATTCAATTACACTGGCTCCCTATGCACTACCGGATTGATTACAAAAACCTACTCACCTTCAAAGCCCTCCATAATCTAGCCCCCATCTACATCACTGACCTTCAAGAGTACACCCCCTCCCGCACCCTCCGCTCATCCTCTGCTGGACTTCTATCCATCCCCAGCTCACGCCTCAGCACCATGGGTGCTCAAGCTTTCAGCTGCTCAGCGCCCAGACTCTGGAACTCCCTGCCCCCACATGTCCGACAGTCTTGACTCCATATCAACATTTAAATCCCAACTAAAAACCTATCTGTTCAAACTGGTATATTCACTGTAACCTGTGTCACTGTTTTATACTCCCTGTTGTTTGTTTTGTTTTATTTTTTTACAAATTTTGACTTGCCAAGATCACTATTTTTAACTTTGACTGTCTTGTTTTGTTTTTATGCCCTGTAAGGTGACCTTGTGTGTTTTGTAAGGCGCCCCCAAATTAAATGTGTTTTCCGAACCAAAATTTGCCTGAAATCAAGAATGTCTTTGCTGCACTTGCCATCATATGATAAAAGAAGCCACAGATGCTAGGTGATCGAACCCTTCCTGCTCTGTCCTCCTCCTCTTCCTCACAGAGCAACAGAGGCAGATCTTTCAGCCCCCCCCTCCAGGCATAAGGAAGTGCGTGGTGGCCACCAACATCGCAGCCACCTCTCTCACCATCAATGGAATAAAGTGAGTCGGACTTGCATACTAGGAGTGGGAATCACCAGAGGCCTCAATACTAGTCACGATACAATAATATTGCGATATATTGTTATTGATTATCTTTTTTCAACTGCAAATGACGGAACAGAAAACCTGTCAACATCTGCAATACAAATATATATTCATCTTTTTTATCTAATAAGATAAAGTTCTGTTCACCTCACATATACGTACATCTCTTTTATCTAATAAGATAAAGTTCTGTTAACCTCACTCCAATAATTTTTATTGCAGCGAAATTGGATTGTCGAAAAAAAACATTGATATTAACGATATATCGATATAATATATGCCCCACACTGCATACATCACACAATCTCATATCTCATTTATACATTGACAGTTGTATTTTGTCATTGCACTTAAGAAATTAAATGTCTACAATGGTGTTTTCTACACAGGTACATCATTGACAGCGGGTTTGTGAAACAGCTGAACCACAACTCGAGGGTCGGCATGGACATCTTGGAGGTGGTGCCTATTTCTCAGTGAGTTGGGGGAATAACTCAAATGTCAGTACTGGGGTTGGAACATGTAGAGTGTGCACTTCTGAAAGATCCTGTTCCTCATGGCCTAACGCCATGCTTGATGCTAAATCACACAGGGTCAAAGGTTGATGCGGTTGCATCTAATTGGGGGTCGTCAGTTTTTGTGCCAAGCTGCAAAGCCACAAGTCGTCATCATTTTGACCTTAAAAGTGTTTCATGAACCTATCCCTAACCACTCCCACTACCTAAACATTCTAAATAAATGTAAACATTTGCTTCCGGGCCATGGAATCTAGTATCAACCTGATGCCAATTTGAGTCAGATAATCTTATTCTACAACATGTTGGGGAAATTGACTGTTCTTGTGTATATACCTCCACCTAGAGGCTTTGGTTTGTTCTGTAAAGAGATTCTGGATCCCCATCACTCTGTACTGTGTAGATCTGGAGAGAGTGTGCACTCTACAGGGTATCTGCGCGGTATTAAAACCTCTTAACATACAACAGCCCGGCCCCGGGCCCTCTTGAGGACGATTTGCTCACAGGCGCGACGCGCCACTTTGCCGACCTCGAGCGGCTCGGGTGTGCATTCTTTTTTAGATACAATATATATAGAATTAAAACCCTATTTGTTGCTCGAGTTACATGACAATATGTGAGGCGTGCGCCAAAGTACACGGCAGAGTCAGATTACAACCCCCGACTCCCGGGGCTCTAGTTCCGTCAATCATTTGGCGATCTCGAAAATTATTGGACAGGGTTGTAGCCAATGATACCCCACAAATGGCGATCTGCGAATCAGGGATCAAGGTGAAAAGTCACGAGCGAAAACCGGAAGCGAAAAAAACGCTGAATGAATTGAAGTCCAATTGAAGCAATTTACCAAAACCGCTCCTAATCACTCATTTCTGAACAGATTTCTATGACATTTCTACATGTTCTACATAATACTTCAGGCTATGGACCTGCTCATACCAATTTCTTTGGAAATACTATATTTGTATATTGCTACTACAGAAAGAAAAGTGAGTAACAAGTTTTTCTACAACTCAAATTCAGACCTATGTTACTCTATTTCATTAGCACTAAAGGTGATCTTTCGTGAAACTTCAGAATGTTATCTTTCAAAGGAGACCAGGCTTATGCTTGTGCTATAAGTATAAAGTATAGTATTTTGGTTAAGAGGTTAAAAAGTATAATTCATAATTCTCAATCTAAGGTCTTAATATGTATTAAAACGTCTTAAATATCATTTGCATGGGTATTAAACTTTTGGGGGGGGCAGCCCGGCTGTCGGGAGATTAAATAATATATGAAATGTTTTTGTATTCAAGTTTTTTTGCGGGGCTAATATGGAACACAGGAGAATTAAAATTGGCATGCAAGTGCAGCCGCCAGTTAAGTGTCGCTATGTGTTTTGTTTTTTTGTTTGCTAGTATGGTCGTGAAGTTAGTATTAAATGAAAGTGGTATTAACTACATTACTGTAGATAGAGAGTGAGTGTGCACTCTAGCTTTGATCTCTATGGCTGTACCGTGTAGATGGAAAGTGAGTGTGCACTCTAGCTTTGAAGGCACTCACAGCCCTTTAAAAATGTACCTGTAAGCTGATATTGCAGTTTATTTGCCAATCATAGTCTTCATTCTCAATTATTTTAAGTGAACTGTGTAGGGAAATCGCCTCATGACAAAGTTTTTTCCAGGGGTTGAATTAGGAAGTGAATCCACTTCTGAATTGATTTAAATTGATGGTAAATTGATCTCAAATTCATTACAATCATGCAAATTACTTTGTTAAAATTCTATATACTGTATTTTTCAACTCACAACCTGTGCCATAAAGAAATGTTTTAAATGTCAATGGCTAGTGATCCCTCGACCCCCTGTGATGTAGGAGCGAGGCTCAGCAGAGGGCGGGGCGGGCAGGGAGGACCTCGGCTGGAAAATGCTTTCGGATCTACAACAAGGAGTTCTGGGAGAAAAGAATGCCTGAATACACGGTACCAGAGATCCAGAGGACCAGCCTCACCTCAGTGATACTCACCCTCAAGTGCCTGGGAGTTCATGACGTCATCGGGTATACCGGCCACAATGTTAATGTTTAGTACAATTAATCTTTAACATGCTTGTTCACTGTTTAATAATTGTGGTAATTTTCTACTTTGAAATGCGCTTAGTCTAGGCCTGCCGCAATAAGCAATAAATCGATTAATCGGCGCAATAATTAAAATGAATGCAATGATTTTGACGGGCGCAATTAATTGCTATTTGCGCGTTTGTTTTAATGAGGCGGAACCAGTACCCCTTGTCAGTCACTCTCCGTGTGGGGGGCCGCTGGCCTTACTACAGAGTACAGCACGGGAGCTCCGTGGGGCACTAGCAACGCCACATAGCTTAACTACATTTCTCAATAGTGTTGCTCCTTTTAACCAAGTAGTGTTCTTTGTAGTGTAGCTATTTTTAGACCCAAGTAGTTTCTCGCTACTGCCCGGAGAAACTGGACTGCTAAATAAAGATTAAAGATCTAGCGTTGATGCTATCAACATTAGCTAAATAGCTAACAAACGAAATACAACGTATAGCATAGCTAGCTACAACACAGAATAACGTTAATACAATTACATGCATCATTGTTTACAATGAACGGGTGGGGCTAGTCAAAGGACTGGACACGGGGACAAGTTAAACATGAATTAATTTATTATAACAGGTAGTTTCGAGTCGTGCCTACACACCACAGGGCTACTATTCTATTATATACGGCTTTGGCGCTTCCTCCTCATCGTTGATTGCCTGTAGTAGCTGCATCTAACGTTAGTAGCTAACGTTAAAACTAACCTAAAGTTAGTTGTTCACCAACAATCTCAACATTTGTTTTATCATTAGCTCAAAAACACAGAACCGGACGAGACAAGTTGTCCGCTCAATACGTTCTGCTAGGATAATAACAACAATACTTCCGCTCCGGACCGGTGGGTGGGTTTCAAAATAAAAGTCTAAAACACCGGAAAAGATGTTTATTTTGTACAGCGTTTTCCTCCACGAGTACTCGAGTACATCATGTGATCAATCGATCTGGATTATTTTTGCCCATCCCTAGTTTATCCTGTGCTGAAGTCTCCATTCCAATAGAGATAGTATATATTTTGGTGTTTATTTGATTATTGTTTCACTGCCTTTTTATTTATTACGTTTCCACAGTTTTTTCCTCATACTTTATTAACATTTTGTACATGGTACCGCAAGGTACATTAATAATAAATGTACATGTTAAAAGGATGATACAAAAAGCCAGACAGAGGGCTTGTTTCCAGTTTCAGTTTGTTTTATAATAATCAAATTGAGCATTTTTTTATTTAGGATATTTAAAATATCTTCCAATGTTAAATAAAGGTTTATTGCACTTTGAAACGGCTTCCTTGCAATATTATGCTATTATTATATTAGTAAAAATAAATAAAAAGGTTAATTGAAAACTTTTGGGAAATACATTTCTCAAAAAAAAATCTCTCAAAACCGCAATAATATCGCTTATCGCAATATTTTCTGGGACAATTAATCGCCCAGCAAAATGTGTTATCGTGACAGGCCTAGCGCTTACCCTTTTCTCCAGTCAGTTAAGAAGATGGATACCAATTTCCTCTCTGTGCGTTCAGTAGAAAGCTATCTGGCTGCAAGTTAGCATAGCTTAGCACAAATTAATGGTAGAGAATGAATGAATGAAAACTTTATTTAACAGATTGCAGAATGGGTACAATACAGTACGGCTCAATACACACAATTGTTAAGGGGATGCAGACCAGAGAAAGACGTTTGTCTTGTTTACATCAGGGTCCCCCATTTTCAATTCATAGTGACATTTATGACTTACACAACATACATGACATGACATTTATGGCATAGGGACATACATGATACAGGTATATAGTACTGTTACATTTGTGACATATAAGATATGCAAATGTAGTACTGTTAGCCATAGATCCTAATAGAGAATATATACAGATGGGGAGGAGACTGTACATTAGGAGGGGGTGGGTTGGTGGGAGAAAAAATATACATACGGTGGGGAGAAAATATATACATACGGTGGGGAGGAGACTGTCTAATAGGAGGGGGGGGGGGGGGTTTGGACATTTACGGTGGACAGTTTAGAATTGCAGCCTCCCGTAGGTGCTCTTTAACTCATTGGACACCAGTCACGAGTATAGTCGGGTTAACTCGCCGACGTTTGAGCGCCAATCACGAGTATAGTCGGGTTTTAATCGTTATTTCTTTTATTAGTGATATCTATTCATTTTCATCCATCCAACCTGATGTTATCGTTGGGAATGGGTCTGAGCTCGCAAAAGGGCAAATACCGCCGCCTATCGTCTCCCGGATGGTATTGCACATCATTGGATTGGATTGGCTGGGGATGTGCATAAAAAAAAAAGTCCGGTCCAGGTTTTCCTTTTCGGGCATGCAGTATCGTTATACCACATTGACTGGGGAGACTGGGAGCAGCGTGGATTATGTGTTTTGGATATATAACGTTGGATCAATAAAGGCGATCAATATTTGGAATGGCGATCAGGAATTGGATTCATCTTTTTGCAGGACATCAGATGTGAGGTAACGAATTTATGTTACGAATCTTGGGTTAATCAGATGTTCCTTTCACCGCCATCGGAGCGTGTGTGTGTGTGCGTGCCGTTGGCGCCGACCAATGCACGGATAAGTGATTTTTCAGCCCGCTTCTGTATCGTGCATGAGGACACATATACTATCGATAATCTAGGTTATTTGAAAACTATTCATAAATCAGCCGAAAAATGTGTTTTGTGTATTCCACTAAATGGCTATTATCGCGTCTTTCTCTGGAATTACTAGAAATCACCAAAACTATACTCGTATTCAAAACGGTATAAAACGGAAATGTACTGATGAGAAAACAATCCGTTTTGTACATGTTGACTGCAAGCAACTTGTAGGCGCCGTAATGGAGGTCTCTTTATTATGATTCAGTATTCTATTTGTGTTGTATTATTAGTTGTACTGTCACTTTAGGTGGTGGGCGTGCTCACAGGGGTGTGGCGCTAATGGGAGTGTTTTATGGAATTTCATTCACCTTTTCATGTCTGACAGTTCTCGTGTTTGACAGTTCACAGAGGTTGACAGTTCACTGAGAGGGGGGGTGAGAGTTAGGAGAGCATATTTTCTTTTGACCGCAATAACGCAAAGTGCAAATCGCAAATCGTATTTTGTTTGTCTCATGAAGCGAAGAATAAAAGCTTCAAAAGTATTTCCTGGACGTGGAACGGAGTTATTTCACTGTGCGCGTCAATTGTTTGAACTCCTCCACTCAGCCCCTCGGCACTACCTGTCTATGACAGTCTACTGCCGCAACACAACTCATTGATAAGTGACGTGTGTATTAGACCCATAGCCATAATTTAAGATATATTTTAAGCACTCGCAAATATCCCCGTCCTCCCATTGATTAAAGCGGTGGCCATCTAGCCATAATTTCCCGGAAGGGGCGTGGCGCTCAATGAGTTTTAAGAGCGGTTTTGAATGTGGGTAGGGATTCACATCTTTTTACGGCTGTGGGTATGGCGGTTCCACATTGTTGTGGCATAATTGCGAAATGTGTTTAGTCCCTTGTTTGTGCCGAATCTGGGTTGTACATGATTTGTGGAACTCCCTCTGGTGTTGTGGGCATGGTATTCACTGACCTTTGGGACGTATTTCGACATGTACATGTAGTGTATCTTGTAGACCAGGCCCATTGCAAGTTGCTGTACTCTGTCGTCTACTCTAAGCCACCCTAGGTAGTCAAAGTGGGCAGGGGTGAGGTGGGTTCTAGGAGTAAGGTCAAGTAGTAGTCTGACCAGTTTGTTTTGTGATGTTGGTAATCTTGTTTTTAGCGCCTTTGAGGTGCTTTGGTACCATGAGGTGCAAGCATAGTCATAGTACCCTTGAATGAGTGCTCCTGCCAGAGTCTTCAGGGTATTCTCGTTTACCAGAGAGGAGATCCGGTACAATAATCTAGTTCGTTGGTTGACTTTTTTGATTACATTGGATGCCATTTTGTCACAGGAAAGATTTGCCTCTAGGATGGAACCCAGGTATGTAATTTCATCTTTCATTGTGACAATATTGTCACCCACTGTAACTGAGAAGCCGTCGGTCTTGCTGAGTTTGTTATTTGATCCGAAGAGAATGGACTCTGTTTTACCCAGGTGTAATGATAGTTTGTTATCAACGAGCCAGGTGCAGATTTTGCCGAGTTCTGAGCTGAGGGTTTTTTCAACCTGTAACTTGTTCTTGTCAGAGACCAGCAGGGCTGAGTCGTCCATGAACAAGAACAAGTTGCAGTCACAAGCTGACGACATAGAGGATACGGACCAGGAGTTTTAAGCTAGTCTAGTGGTCTGTATCCACTTCCATTCATTTATGCTCAGCTAGGCTAGCTTGCAGCTGTATAGCTTTCTATTGAACACACAGAAAGGAAACTGATATCTACAGTATCTTCTTGTGACTCTGGAGAAGATTTCGCATAATGTTGGTGTGTTCCTTCAAGTGGACCACAAACAAATGCGCGAGTTGTGTTTCTTTTGGGCACTTGAGTTGAAAGGAAGGAAGGAAAGTCTTTATTTACCAGGAATGTATTCCCTGCATTGAACCCATCCCAACAATTTTAGGAGCTGTGGGGTAGCTGCATTGCAGCACCTTGGCACCAACTCCAGTTCTAATGCCAGTGCCTTGCACAAGGGCAAGGGCATGAGTATGCACCTAGAATTTCTGGCTTTTATAGTGTGGGAGGAAGGAAACCCTGCGTGAACACATCCACATGAACGCATTCACGGCTGCAATTCAATCTAACAAGGCGACTGCTTTTGAGGAAATCTTTAATTGTTACATGATGATTGCCATGTTTGGATTCTATTGATCATGCGGTAACGTCATTATAACATCAAGCCCCGGAGCGTTTCTCCCCCCCCCCCCCCCCTCCCCTCACCTATGGAGGAAGTGAGCAGCCTTTTCCTTTTGTGGCAATTCCAGGTGTAGGGGTGGCAGAATAAACAACACACAGACAGGTTGCAGTTCCCAAAATCATACTCTTTATTTTTCTATTTAAATAATGATCGCTTGCTGGCGGTAATCTGTCGGCCGGGCGGCATCTCCGCTCTGTGGCCTCTCGCCTTGCGCTGCTACGGGGGACTGAGAGGAGGCTCCTCGGCTCCATTAAGTCCCCCCTCCCCAACAGGCGCACCGCGCCGTGATTCGATAATCACATAATCACTCCTGATGGGTCTCTAGTGACAGGTGCGTCCGGAAGCGGATGCCCAAACATGGGCAGCGCCCAGCCATTGGGTCGCCACGTAGCGCCCATCAATCACCAAGCCCAGGGGTGGCTTGGGGTTGCCACACTTTGCTGTTTACCAGTAAATCTGTCCTTGATGCTGAATGTTCAAGTTCAAGTTTCAAGTTTCTTTATTATTTGTCATACAGAAATACAGAATACTTTGCATGAAATGTTTCTTTCTGTTTTGCTCCTGAGAGTGTGCTAGATAATAACGAGATAGTATAAATAAGTATAAAATAGAAAGTCAAGAAGTCAAATGTAAACAACAAAATTGTTCAGTATACCTCTATGTACATCTGGTACAAAAATGGTGAGGTATAGCTTAGCTTGTGGTGCCACCTTGTGGTGGTGAGGTGCAATAAGGAATAAGGAATGAGAGATGTGCAATTTCCTTACCAATAATATAAATATAAAGTGTAAAAGTGTAAAGTGTGGTAAAGTGGGTGCTACAGTGTGTTGTTTATTTAAAGTGAGTGTGTGTGCTGTAGGTGTGTTGATAGCCTGTTATTGTTCATTGTTCAATCATTGTTCATTGAGCATCCTGATGGCCTGGGGATAGAAGCTCCTTCTGAGGGGCCTTTCTCACTCACTCATTCTGTCCGTACCGGTCCGTACCGTCCTCATTCCGGGTCAGAGTGCGAACTCCCCCCCCCTCTCCCCCCTCTAGTTTGTGTACACACTCAGTCTTGGTTCGCCCCGGGTTCTGTTTACGGTTTGCTTTTTGAGCGTTTACGCTTGCCGTAGGCGATTATGTCACGCTCGAAAATGTAAACAGGAAGTGTGTTAACACGGAGACTGTATGCTGATATTAAAGAAACAAATAACCAATAAATATGAAGTTATATTTGAACCTCTGTTGTCAAGCCTTGTCAATATAACCCACCCCATTTTATCACGAATGGATGGTGTTGTAGAGTCCGCTTTTGAGCGTTTTGCAGGGATAATGATAACGCTAAGCTAACGGCTAACGATAGTTATCTTAGCCTTTTACTAGTAACATTGCTGCATCGATTATATTGAATGTCATTGATCTACTGGTCGACCACGGCTGACTGGTTGGGCACCACTGGTCTAATAGAAATAAATGCATTCGAACAAGAAAGTATAGTATACAGCAATGGCTAACGCTAAGCTAACGGCTAACACTAGTTAGCTTAGCCTGTCCAGCAGACTGGATGCTGATATAAAAGAAACAAATAACCAATAAATATGAAGTTATTTTTGAACCTCTGTCGTCAAGCCATGTCAATATAACCCAACCCATTTTATCACGAATGGATGGTGTTGTAGAGTTCGCTTTTGAGCAGTATAGCATTGTGGAAAACGCTAAGCTAACGTCTAACACTAGTTAGCTTAGCCTGTTCAGCACATTATCCCATCGCTCGTGGCAATTATATTCCATGTCATTGATCTAACCCTAACCCTGGTTGGGCACCACTGGTCTAATAGAAATAAATGCATTGAACAAGAAACCATTGTATAGACATAGCATGGCAAACAAAATTGCCAGGCCTAATGCGAGCCAGGGAAGTGCTGTTTGTAACGTGGCTTCATGTTTTCATCCACTGAGCTGTGAGGTTCCACATGCTTGTTTTTGGTTGATTCAAGCTAGCAATTCAATTCAAGCAAGCATGACAGTAACGACGTTGTGTGTGTCACGCCCCCCGCTCCCACGGCCCGATTCCGAGACCACCTAATCCAACTGTCCCAGGTTCAGCGGGGGGTAAAACGAATCAGCGCTGTTTCGATCCCAAAAGGGGTGAGTGAGAACACCCCCCCGTGCCCCGGGGCGGTGATTCGATCCCAATACCTGAGTGAGAAAGGCCCCTGAGTCTCTGTGCTTGCCATGAGACTCCGGTATCGCTTGCCTGACCGCAGCAGTTCAAAGAGGCAGTTGTTTGGGTGGCTGGAGTCTTTGATGATTCTCTTAGCCTTGCCCATGCACCGCTTGTTGTAAATGTCTTGGAGAGTGGGAAGCCCACCTCCAATTGTGCGTTCGGCTGAACGGGCCACTCTCTGTAGTCTGCTACGGTCTTGTGCAGTGCTATTCCCAAACCAGGAAGTGGTATTGCCAGTCAGGATGCTCTCTATTGTGCATGAGTAGAAGTTCTTGAGCATCTTCTGACTCACGTTGAACTTCCTTAAGCGCCTAAGGAAGTAGAGGCATTGTCGTGCCTTCTTGATAACACTGTCAATGTGTGTGGTCCATGTCAAGTCCTCAGATATGTGGACTCCGAGGTATTTAAAACTGTTCACTCTCTCAACCGGTGCCCCGTCGATGCTGAGGGGGCTGTAGTCCCTGACCCCCGACCTCCTAAAGTCCACAATCATCTCCTTTGTTTTGCTGACGTTCAGGGAGAGGCTGTTCTCTTGGCACCATACCGCTAGAACCTTTACCTCTTCCAGGTAGGCCCTCTCGTCGTTTGCAGAGATCAGGCCCACCACTACTGTGTTGTCAGCAAATTTGATGATTGTGTTGTTGTTCCGCTGTGCCACACAGTCGTGTGTGTACAGGGAGTAGAGGAGGGGACTCAGAACACAGCCCTGGGGGGCCCCTATGTTGAGAGTGATGGATGAGGAGGTGCAGTTGCCTGCTCTCACCACCTGGGGTCTCCCCGTCAGGAAGTCCAAGACGCGTCTCTACAATTCGTAGCCGCATTTCTGCAGACCCCTCTCTGATTGGTTGAGGCCATTTCTGCAGACCCCTCTCTGATTGGCCGAGCGCGCGCATGCGCATGAGCCGCGACAAGCTCCTCTAGCCAGGAGTCGAAACTCCGTTAAGCTCCAGAGAGAGAGGCTGAAAACCCACAGTTGTTGCCCGACGGATGGGAGCCGAATCCCGGATCCGAGTTTTCTGATGAATAGCCCCAAAACATGGAGGTCGCGAACGCAATTTATACACATGGAAGTATTGATTACGCCATAACGAATCATTAAAAAAATATACCGTTAACTGGAATATGTTGTGTGTGCCTTTACACATATGTTGGATAGGATTATGTAATTGGTTTGTCATTAAAAACCAATCATAATCGCTTGCCGGCTTCGCTGACCAGAGCTCTCTCAGATTCAAAGTGTTAATAGCCTGGAACATACATGTTTCGGAACCAATGTGTAACTAGACAGTTACAATATAACATTTATATTAATTAACCCAGTTAATGCCTTAAGAGAAAGAGTCTGGTGGTCAATTGCTACGGAAATGTTGTGTCCAATCAGAGAGGGACACAAATCAGAGAGGGTCTGCAGAAATGGCCTCAACCAATCAGAGAGGGGTCTGCAGAAATGCGGCTACGAATTGTAGAGACACGTCCAAGACCCACTGGCAGAGGTCATACTTCAAGCCCAGGTCCCTGAGCTTGGCTATGAGTTTGGAGGAGACTATAGTGTTGAATGCTGAGCTGTAGTCGATGAATAGCATTCTCACATAGTTCCCCTGCCTCTTGTCCAGGTGTGATGCTGCTGTGTGCAGCACATGGGCTATGGCGTCCTCCGTGGACCTGTTGGGGCAGTATGCAATTTGCAGGGGGTCCAGGTTGATGGGGAGGGAGGAACAAATGTAGCCCTTTACTAGCTTCTCAAAGCACTTCATGGCTATGGAGGTGAGAGCTACAGGAATGTGGGGTTTAATAGGAAAATTGAGTTTCACCAAGGATTTTATCTTTAGTTAATGTTCCAATTTTTAAAAGGCAAATTGCTAACCGTAAATGACCGGACGTTGGAGAGAATACACTGACGCTGGTGACATCGGGTGACCTGATCTGCGGTGCTAAGCTAGTTTTGGCTAGCGATTTTTCCTTTTCTTAAACTGCCGCTTAAAATTCTAAATCCCCTGCCTTATCAGAGAGAGAAATGTATATTAGAAGGCTTTGTTCACCGGACCACAGCTGCATGGACCACAGACGAAGCTAGGAGTGATCTATTAATAGTCCATTCATTTTCCTTTTTTTTTTTGGATCTACTTTTTCTCCTCATTTAATTTTTTTTTCTCCCATCCCAATTTTGTGTTATCCAATTCTACCCTCCCCTGTCTCGAACGTTGTTAGACCATGCCTCCCACTGGCCGGCTGCAATGTGGACGAAGCCTTGCATCACGTGTCCCCTCCGGTACACGAGGAGGCAGCCGTCGCATCTTTTCACCTGCACAGCGCGATCTGCGCGACATGCAAATGACATGTCGTCAGCCTGTGACTGCAACTTGTTCCTGTTTGCGGACGACTCAGCCCTGCTGGTCTCTGACAAGAACAAGTTGCAGGTTGAAAAAACCCTCAGCTCGGAACTAGGCAAAATCTGCATATGGCTCGCTGATAACAAACTATCATTACACATGGGCAAAACAGAGTCCATTCTCTTCGGTTCAAATAACAAACTCAGCAAGACCGACGGCTTCTCAGTTACAGTGGGTGACAATATTGTCACAAGGAAAGACGAAATTACCTACCTGGGTTCCATCCTAGAGGCAAATCTTTCCTGTGACAAAATGGCATCCAATGTAATAAAAAAGTCAACCAACGAACTAGATTCTTGTACCGGATCTCCTCTCTGGTAAACAAGAATACCCTGAAGACTCTGGCAGGAGCACTCATTCAAGGGTACTATGACTATGCATGCACCTCATGGTACCAAAGCACCTCAAAGGCGCTTAAAACAAAATTACAAACATCACAAAACAAACTGGTCAGACTACTACTTGACCTGAACCCCAGAACCCACCTCACCCCTGCCCACTTTGACAACCTAGGATGGCTTAGAGTAGACGACAGAGTACAGCAACTTGCAATGGGCCTGGTCTACAAGATACACTATACGACCGGGGTGCCCATGTACATGTCAAAATACTTCCCAAAGGTCAGTGAATACCACAACCACTACACCAGAGGAAGCTCAACACATCATGTTAAACCCAGATTCGGCTCAAACAAGGGACTAAACACGTTTCGCAATTATGCCACAACAATGTGGAATGCCCTACCCAAAGCTGTAAAGGAATGTGATTCCCTGCCCACATTCAAAACCGCTCTTAAAGAGCACCTACGGGAGGCTGCAATTCGAAACTGGCCACCGTAAATGCCCAAAACCCCCACCACCTCCTAATAGACAGTCTCCTCCCCACCGCATGTATATATTCCCTCTCCGCCGTATGTATATTTCTCTCCCACCCACCCACCCCCTCCTAATGTACAGTCCCCTCCCCATCATATGTATATACTCCGTCAGGATCTAGGGGTAACAGTACTGTATATTTGAATACCGTTTATGTCACAAATGTATCGGTACTAAATACCTATATGTCCCTATGCCATAAATGTCATGTATGTTGTGTATGTCATAAATGTCTATATGAATTGAAAATGGGGGACCCTGATGGAAACAAGACAAACGTCTTTCTCAGGTCTGCATCCCCTTAACAATTGTATGTATTGAGCCGTACTGTATTGTACCCATTCTGCAATCTGTTAAATAAAGTTTTCATTAATTCATTCATTCTCTCAGTGGCGAGGAGTAGCACGTGTCGTGGGAGGCTCACACTGCCCCCGTCACTTCCTGATTCTGCTGCGCACGCGCACCAACCGACCTGTAGGAGTCGCTGTCCACAACGTCCGATCCCCACCCACCAGCTTCCCACCCTTAACACTGCCAATTGTGTTAGTATGAACGACCAGCCAAGCTGGTAGCAATGCCGAGAGCTGGGCTCGAACCCAGCATCTTCTGCATTATTAGCGAGCGCCTTGCCCACTGCGCCACTTAGCCGCCCGTCCATTCATTTTCCTAAAGCTGCAGCAAAGACTGGAGACTCGGGAGAAGCCAGAAAATACGTCACCTGTGAGAAACAAACTCATTCTCCAATTGGCAAGATTTTTATTTGAAATTGACTGGTATGATGCCAGATAATAGAAGACATTGTAAAAATAGAAGGTTGTAGGTTGAAAGTAACCAGAATTGTCTCTGTGATGTGTTCTTAAATCAAATCAAATCAAATCAAATTTATTTATAAGGCCCGACAACACACGTTAATGTCCCCATGGGCCGTACAGGTCTTCTTTAAACAAGTCAAGAAGAAAACATAACAATAAGTCAAGAACAGAACAAGAACACCATAAGGTCCAAAAAATGTAAGATAAATGCTTTCTCGGTACATTAAAAGGGACATGTCTTGCTATTCCTTTCACTATTTGGGCAACTTTACACAATTCCTGTGAGTCTATGGAACACATCTGTAAAGTTATTTAAAAAAAAAAAAAAATCATTGTTTTGTATTTCTAATCAAATACTCTAAACTAAAGCAGCATTTTTCCACTTCAAGATTTCAAGCTGTTTTGAGCTGGGCTCCGCCCATAAGCACTTTGAGTGACAGTCACCCACAGTCTGCACTGGCAGACAGAGAGATATAGAGAGATTGAGGGGGATACTAATTAATTTCGCCTCAGGGGGGCACAATCCCACGGGATAATGCATTGGTAACTTGTTTCAAATGACAATATATACCCCTGTGAATATTATTGCACGGATCGGAATACGGGCGCATGCAATGATATTTTGACAGTGATATGCGAGTGCTCCCGACTGCGAGGGAGAGAGAAGGAGAGATAGAGAGGGACACGGACACAGAGCCGCGCGCGTGGGGCAGGAGCTTCTCTCGGGGGAAACACACACTGCATGTGTGTGTGAGAGAAGCTCCTGCCCCGCGCGCGCCGCTCCTTGTCCCTCTCTCTCTCTCTCCCTCTATATCTCTCTCTCTCTCGCTTGCTCATTCTCTGCTGTCTCTGTCAGCACCCGCACAACCCGTTTGAGGAAGTGTCAGTATTTCCACTCACTCTGTTGTTGAGTGCGCTACAACCATAGAGGGCCGTTAGTTATGCAGATCAGCTCCTTGCTACGTAGGATAGCGAGTCAAATCAGAATGGCTTAGTTCATTGGGGGAGGATATTGTCTCAACTGAATTGGAGCAATCCGCCAAAATGAGAATTAGAGACACAGACCCCATTGATACAAACCCCCATTGCTAGAAAACAATGCTAAACACTGAAAAATACCATTTATAAGACAAATATAAATAGTTATGGTCAACTCTTTTTTTGTTAGGTTTCCATATCTGGACCGTCCTGAGGAGAGGTTTATTCTGGAAGCACTAAAACAGCTGTACCAATGTGATGCCATTGATAGGTGAGTGATTATAAACATAGACTTAAAGGAATCCCACTCCACCCCCATCATTTAAAACTGTATTCCCATTGGTCCTCGATGATAAAGTGAAGGTCAACATCAGTGTCACTCTAACCTCCTCCGTGAGATAAAGCCTGGTAAAGAACTATGGCCGAAAGTGTGTATGGGGTAGAATTGACGGTGTATCTACTTCCCCTGGAAGCTGCCTCCAGTCCGAACAGACCAAACTTTTCCCGAATCCTGTCGGCAAACAAGCTAGAACGTCCCGGTCATGTAGTAAATTCTTCAGGCAAAGCCATTGCAGTGGCTTAAACAAGGAAATATTGTGCACTTCACACGTTTCTATAATTGTTTTGTCGAAACCGGAAAGCCTGTAGCCTGTACTTCCTGTACTTCCGTTTACACACTTTAGGAGGCATATCTTGTCCAGCCTAGTGTCACTCAGTCTCCATTTTGCCGTTGTCATTGGTTATAACTGAATTCGTATAAAAAAAAAAATTACCACTGACAGAAGCCTGGTGGAGAAAAATAAACACACAAAAACAAATCTAAACGGTCAAAGTATACCTTTTAATGTCGGTTTCTTCTCAGGTCTACTGTCACAGACGTTTACTTTACCCCCCCCCCTCCCTCTGTGCTGTAGGAGGGGTCACGTGACCCCCCTGGGGCAGCTGATGGTGGAGTTCCCGCTGCCTCCAGGACTCACCAGGGCGCTGCTGAAAGCTGCTGAGTTTGGCTGCCAGGACCTGCTGCTGCCTGTGGCCGCCATGCTGTCCGTGGAGAACATCTTCATCCGACCAGGTCAAAAACGCATCATCTGTCCCATAGGAATGCTTTTACACATATGGATTATATATTAGATTGCATTTTTAGATTAGATTTATTATCGCCATACAGCACAAGTGCAGTACAATGAAAATAAGCTGCATCTAACCAGTGCAAATGTAACAGTAAAGTGCAGTACAATATACAGTGTACAAGTGATTAAACTGGAGTGTATATATAAATGAGTACTACTGAGTAATAATGATAATCAGATGTATGTACAGTTATAGTATTATGTACTTAAGCATTACATCACGCGCAGGAGTGGTTTGTGACCAATAAACCATGCCTAGGGGTGGCCGTTAGACCCCCCTAGGCATGGTTTATTGGTCACAAATCACGACTACAAGTGGTGTAAAGCTTTTATACAACTGCCAGATTCATCCAACCTTATTTCTATACAATAAACACACATTAATCGAAGATTTATTGAAAAAACCATCCGCCAGAAAAAGTAGTTCCCACAACTACAAAAAAGACAAGTTGCCTCCATGTGGAAGCAGCTTGAAGTGCATCCAACCAAACTAACACATCCAACTGTGTATTATTGGAATGATTGAGAGAAGTTGCCTCATGTGGAAGCAGCTTGAAGTGCATCCAACCAACTAACACATCCAACTGTGTATTATTGGAATGATTGATTGAAAATTTTATTACCAGATGCAGAATGGGTACAATACAGTACGGCTCAATACACACAATTGTTAAGGGAATGCAGACCTACTTTCCATAGAACTTCATTCTTAGATGCTTCTATATAAAGTAGGTAAAACAAATTAAAACGTTTTCTTTGCCCTATAGGAAAAAAACGTTTTCTTCGCCCTATTTTTTTATTTATTTCTTTTAGCCTAAACTTAACCAGTTGGAAACCAGGGGTACAGTAATAAAATTAGCAATCAACCAATCAATCAATTCAATAGACCATGCTCACTTAAAACAGCGCTGCTTCTCTCTCAGTCTGACTCCCCCGCTGTTGCAGACAGGAGTGTGTGTGTGTGCGTGTGTGTGTGTGTGTGTGTGTGTGTGTCACAGTGTGTGTGTGTGCGTGCGTGTGTGTGTGTATGTGTGTGTGTGTGTGTGTGTGTGTGTGTATGTGTGTGTGTGTGTTTGTGGGTACGCCAGCGTCGGACAGTGTGAGAGAGAACGCTGCAGTCAGTAGAAAGTAGGAAGGAAGAAATTTAAATCAATCAATTAATCAATCAATCAATCCGCGATTTTTCTTTTGTTCTAGATTGACTCAAGACCCATCAATTACATCATCCAACATTGTTTAAAGGACTAACACATTCCCCTTGACAGAATCGCTTCATATTTAGTCGTTATGGTGCTTTCAACATAACCATTTGTTGTCCGCGATCTTGTTTTCTCCCGGAGTGAGCCGGGGAGTGATATGTGATTCGGTTGTGGGCGGGTCCTGAGCCCAGGACCGTGGATTGTTGCCAATAAAGACGTGTAAATGGCCAATCAGAATCGAGAAATTTGCATGCCGTTGTATAAAGTGATATACAGGTATAAAACGTTTAAAACACTATGGTAGTAAGTCATACTGGCCAGTGGTATAACTAGTAGGGGTGGGACGGTATGAAACCGAACCGTGTACCGTTCGGCACGACCTCGACGGTTCGGGGCGTCTGTGTATTGTACGGCTCACGGGATGCGCAAATAATAAAAAAATTCATTTGGCACGGAGCCGGGAGAGGTGAGCGCTGGCTGCAGGCAGCAGCAGCAGCACTGCAGCCAGGTGCTAGTCAGTTTGTGTAAAAATGGCAAGCACAATATAAATCAATCTTCATTACGACTTTAAAAACATAGCCATTAACATTACATAGGCCTACACACATCTTGCCATAGCGTTAGCAGTTTGTACAACACAACGCACGTTTTAACTATGGTAGCACTAGCCCCAGCTAATAGTCAACGAAATGTTACCGTAGCACTAGCTACTAGCTAGCAGCCTAGCAGAGGAGGAAATGAGAGTCTGAGAGGCGGGGTGTTTAACTCTTTCAGTGCCACTCACGAGATTTCTCGTGTTTTTTTATAGGTGGTTGCTAGCCACTCACGAGATTTCTCAGATTTTTTTTTTATTTTTTTTTTTGCGATCTGAAAAATTATTGCATCACCCGAGCCTACCCGAGTATAGCCGAGGGGCGCCGACGATCACTGTGGAAAAAAGCGCCCCCTGTCGTCTCCCAGATGATATAAGTGATTTTGGAATGGACTCAATGAAAATGAATGGGGAAAAAAATCCGGTACTCCACATTTTTTTCGAATGGTGATCAGGAATTGGAATATACCAGTTGGATACCATCTGATGTCAGGTAAGGACTCTATGTTATCAGTGGTAGGATAATCAGAGTAAGTTTGATGAAGTTATAAGCTGTTTTGTGAAATGTCTTCTTTCGGTTTCACTGTAAAAGTCAGAGAGGAAATCAACGAGGCGATTATCCGCGCGCGGCCGTAATGTGCGTGCGTGCACGTATAATATTGATCATCTAGCGTTTATTTGAAAACGATTCATAAAAAGGCCGACGAATATCAACGTTGTGGAATATTCCACTAAAAGACGATTTTCATAGAATGCTCCAGAATGAGCTGTTTTTTATATCAAAACGGGGGCTTTTCTAACTGCTCTGAAACGGCAACGACGCGATAAAAAAACAATCTGCCTTCACAGCACTGACTGGAAAATAGTCTTTGATAATGCGATGGGCAGATTAGACACATAGCCATAATTTAAAACATAGATTAGGCGATATTAACGTTAACATTGGCGCCGATGGTGGCATTCAAGCGGTAAAACGGAAAACCAGGCGTGGCACTGAAAGAGTTAAAGACAATGATAGGCATTTATTCAACATCCAAGAAGGCTAACATACAACTGTGTTTTACTAACTCCAACCGGGACTATTGCTGCTTTCGTGCTGCTTGTTGACGTTATGAACTCCTCCTAAACTGATGGTCCCACATGCTAAAATGTCCGTGGGGACCCGCGCCAACCCATAGATAGTTCCAACTCACCGAATTACGTTGCACTCAATATTTAAGTAATGTTAGTCTAAATAAATGTAGACAGATAATGTACGTATTTAAAAAATAGAATGAACAGAGCAGTGTTGTTTTTAAACAGTACAGTGTGTGTGTGTTAGTTTGATGTATGTCAGTTCGGTCTTTAAACATTATTTAAGGCTGTAAACACTTCCTCCTCATGGTAAAATGATGTGCCTGATGTCAAACTGCCTCATTCTTTCAGTTTTTGCATGACTACGTCCTTGAGAATAACTGCAAAGTTGGATTATTTTTAGGCTATATATATTTTATGCTGATTCTGGTATTTTTGGAGTAATTCTTATTTTTTTATAAAAAAAAACAATATACCAAACCGAACCGAAAACCGTGACCACAAAACCGAGGTACGTACCGAACCGTGGGTTTTGTGAACCGTCCCACCCCTAATAACTAGTAAGAGTAGGTAAGGGATACATACAAATTATGGCTGTCAATCGATTAAAATATTTAATCTGATTAATCGCATGTTCATAGTTAACTAGCGATTAATCGCTTTTTTTGTATCTGTTCTAAATCTACATTAAACAGATCTTTTTCAAGTTTTAATACTCTTATCAACATGAGAGTCAACAAATGCTTGCTTTATGCAGCCATTTAACACAAAAGGATGACCCTCATGCATTGCAAATTTGCATCAAATTCAAAACATGCACAAAATAACTTCATAAATAAATAATAAATAATTTAAAACAATGAATAAAGTGCGCATGAAATAATAGGGGAAAGAAAACGTTAGGAACTTGTTACATTCACCCACACAAGGGCTGAAGACTCTCTCTCTCTCTCTCTCTCTCTCTCTCTCTCTCTCTCTCTCTCTCTCTCTCTCTCTCTCTTGACATTTCAGTAAAAATTATTTTGTGAGAAGTCTGACTCACCATGTGTTTTTTATTATTAATTTAGACAACAAATTTGTTCATGATGATTCACAATATCTAAACAAAAGGAACACGCTCTGTAGAAAGCTATCCGGCTGCAAGCTAGCCTAGCACAGCTCAAATGAATGGAAGCAGATACGGACCAGCTAGTCTAGCTGTTGGCCAAAAACACCCCTCCCGGAGTTTTAAGCTAGGCCAGTGGTCCGTATCCGTTTCCATTCATTTGTGCCAAGCTAGACTAGCTTGCAGCCGGATAGCTTTCTGCTGGACACATAGAGAGGAAATTGGTAACTATTCTTGTCTAGTTTTCCTCTCTCTGGCACAGCATGTCAGTAGGTGTTTTGACTGGAGCTCTGCTCTCTCACAGGCCACCCAGAGAAGCAGCAAGAGGCTGATGAGAAGCACAGACAGCTGGCTGCCAAGACAGGCGGCATGAATGACTTCACCATGTTGCTGTGTGTGTTCCAGAGGTGCAAGGCCAGGTAATGGACCTCATACCTGCTGTGTGAACTACATTACTTACACAGCATTATGGCTATAATTTAAACCTCATACATGCTGTGTGAACTAGATGAATACTTACACAGCATTATGGCTATAAATTAAACCACATACCTGCTATGTGAATTACATTTACTTACACATCATTATGGCTATAAATTAAACCATCTGCTGTGTAAAGTACATAACTTACACAGCATTATGGCTATAAATTAAACCATCTGCTGTGTGAAGTACATTACTTACACATCATTATGGCTATAAATTAAACCATCTGCTGTGTGAAGTACATTACTTACACAGCATTATGGCTATAAATTAAACCTCATACCTGCTGTGTGAACTACATTAATACTTACACAGCATTATGGCTATACATTAAACCTGCACTATGTAACTTTTGTCATGAAAAAATATTGCTTTTCTTTAGATAGATAAATCAGAGTTGGGTTGAACAAGAGATGCATGTAACATGGTGGAACTTCCCATACAAGCTCTGCTGGTCGGGCATGACCAGTGCTGCCAAATCTGTAAAAGGCGATGGTGAGCGACACAAATGTAAAACGGTGCCCAAAGTTAGCTTGCTTGAAGAAATGTCTTTTGTTGTTGCTGCCATTTACTCTTATCCTCCATGTTTAAACAAGGTGTAGTTACCTCAGGTCCATGAGAAACACATTTGTGTGTATATGCAGGCTATATAATGCATTATTAGCAGGCGTTTTAGGTCCAAATGGGTTAAATAAACACATATTAATTTGTATTGATGATGATTCCAATTGTATAGATCGATGCAGTTCAGCTTTGAACTTTAATAGGAAAGCATCACCATGCATTTACCCTGGTGTCATCACTTTACCTGATATTACAGAATGGTATTTAAGAATGAAACTTTTAACACTTTGGGTGCCGGAAAACGCTTTACAGCGTCATTCCCGGCCATGCTCAAGTTGCCGAAGGACGCTTTACAGCGTCTTTAATATCAATATTTCAAAAATCTGTGATCGGATTCATATTTCCCCTCCGCTGGCCTGAGATCCACCAGGAGGACCCACTGAGCTCTCTGGCGGTTCAGCAGCGCCATCTGGTGGCCGATCGGCGCAATCGCCAAACAGGAAGTGCTGTGGAGGTTGTGCTGGTCGGCCATATTACTTCCGGGCACTCGGTTTGGCTCACGGCACTCTGGCTCGTCACAATATATAGCGATCCATTGCCAATAACTCGATAAACAACATGATTTGGACGTATATAGTATTATACAAGCTGGAAATGGTTCATCAGGATAAACGTCCCATAATCGAAAACGGTCTACACCACGCTGATCGTCCAACGGCGCGAGGAAGATCCGGTAAGATTCAGCGTTATTTTTGAACGTGTTCCATATAAACTGTTATGATGAACATATGACCCACACTAGATGAATGATATAACGCTGCCCACGGAATTATAAACGATCCCCCGCCCATCCGGTCATCATCAGATCATACGTAGATCATTCTAGAAGTATGTCCAATTGAAATTTTTTATATCGCCCCGATTGCCATCAAACTGTATTTCATCATCAATATAATGCATTTGGGGCTATAGATCACGTTCTGGAGAAAGCTGCAGAAAGAGATGAAAACATACTTATACATTAGACCATACTTTACTATGAATATGTGAATGAAAAAGTTTAACGTTGCTACACAATGAACAATACATATAGGACTTTGAATGGGCCCTAATAATGGCAATGTAAAAATGTTAAAAAGTTATAGCCATGCAAAGAAGGGGTACTTCTCCATAGACAAATAGAGCTGGCAATCTATGGTATATCATGAATTTAACCCATGGCACCCAAAGTGTTAATGTGAGTCTTGTTTTCTGCAGTGATTCTCCCTCAGCATGGTGTAAAGACCACTGGCTCCACTGGAGGGCGCTGAAGTCAGCATTTAGTGTGGAGACCCAGCTCCGAGAGATACTTCTCAGACTCCAACAGGTATCAAGATTCAAGAGTTTTATTTGTCACATAGATACCAGGGCATACAGTGAAATGCGGGTGGCCATGCCCGCTTCGATTGTGCAATAATACTAATAATAAAATAGACATAAAAAAACAGGTAATAAAATAGACATAAAAAGGGCATGATAAAATAGACATGCTAAATTCCTGAGATTGTTAGCTACGGATTTAAGTCCACTGGGTCCTATGTACACTACTATACAATGTATAGTTTTTACTCTATATCCCTATGAAATACTTGCTATATCTAAACTATACAACAACCACATCTGTGACTTTTATTTTGTGTCTTTTCCATTTAGTTTAAAGTGACCGTTTGTGTGTGAGCGATTGCAGCATGTGTGTTGTGTGTGTGTATGTGTGTGATCATGTGTACTTGTGTGTGGAGAGTTCAGTGTTCTGATTGCCTGGGGGAAGAATAGAATAGAATATAAATACTTTAATCATCCGGAGGGAAATTTGACACTACATATCGCTCACAGTAAACATTTAGACATTTAGACAGAACAAAGTCACGAATAAGAATAACAAAACAAATTGCCTAAGAATAGAATAAAATATACAGTAAAAATCTACAGAAGTCTACAGTAAGTGTAATATTGAACAGTGTTGTTTTAAAAGTAAAAGTCCAGGAAGATGGTAACTGTCACCCTGTGCTCAGTGATGCAGTGAGGCACATTGATGCATTTTAAAATATGGCTGTCTGAATGAAGGACTTCCTGTGCCGTTCAGTGCTACATTTAGGGAGTGTTAGTCTAGCACTGAACATGCTCCTCCTGTCAGCCAAGTCTGTGTATAGTGGGTGGGAGGGGTTTTCCCTGATGGCCTGGAGCTTAGCAAGGCTCCTCTTCTACAGCACCATCGCTAGAGAGTCCAGCTCCACCCCAACCACGCTACTGGCCTTCCTGACCAGCTTATCCAGCCTGTTTGCGTCCCCCGCTCTCAGTCCGCTGCCCCATCAGGTCACCGCGTACAAGAAGGCGCCCGCCACCACCGGCTCGTAGAACATCCTCAACATCCTTGTACAGACATTGAAGGATCCAAGCCTTCTGAGGAAGTAGAGTCGGCTCTGGCCCTTCTTGTAGAGTGCCTCTGCGTGTTTTGACCCGTTTGTTGTCGATGTGCACACCGATGTATTTGTAATCCTCAACCATGTCCACATCGACTCCCCTGATGGAAACGGGGGTCACAGGTGCACTCCTCCTCCTCCCCAGCTCCACAACCAGTTCCCTGGTCTTCGCCAAATTTAGCTGCAGGTGGTTTTTATCGCACCATGTGACGAAGTCCACTACCAGTTCCCGGTATTCCCTCCCATCACCGTCCTTTATACATCCCACTATCGCAGAGACATCAGAAAACTTGTGTAGACAGTGAAGAGGAAGGCAGAGAGGACTGTCCCTTGCGGGGCCCCGGTGTTGCTGACCAGTCTATCTGACACACAGCTCTGTAGGCGCACATACTGTGGTCTGCCCGTCAGATAGTCAACAACCCAGGACACCAGGGGGGGGGCCTCTACCTGCATCGCCTCCAACTTCTCATCCAGCAGCCCAGGCCTTATGGTATCAAAAGCACTGGAGAAGTGAAAAAAACATGACTCTCACAGTGCTCCCCGGCTTGTCTAGGTGAGTGTAGGCTTGGTTCAGCAGGTAGATGACTACCCCCAGTCGGGGCTGGTAGGCGAACTGGAGTGGGTCTAGGTGGGGGTTGATCACCGGGCGGAGTTGCTCCAGGACTAACCTCTCCATGGTCTTCATTGAGCGGTTAGAGCCACCGGCCTGTAGTCCTTGGACGTGCTGAGACGCGGGCACTTAGGGACAGGGACCACACAGGAGGTTTTCCACAGTGTCGGGACTCTGCAGCCTCAGGCTCATATTGAATATGTGCTGGAGCCCATCACACAGCTGAGAGGCACAGGTTTTGAGTACCTTTGGGCTCACCCCATTGGGACCCGCAGCCTTGCCTGCATGTAACTTGCTCAGCTGTTTACTCACCTGGTCTGCAGAGAGCCACACTGTGGGGGTCTCAGGTGTTGGGGGAAGGGGCGGGTCTTCGAGCCGCGGGGGCAGACAGGCTGCACCAGAGAGGGGGCCGTAGAAGCTGAGCCGTAGTCTCTCTGTTCTCGTCGCGTATGTCGCTTTCATTATTCTGCAGGCTCTGGATTTGCACCTCCTGTTATATAAGTCCTGCATGGGTGGTAGTGCAATACCCGTAGTCTCTGAAGGGCCTTCCTGTCCTGTGCCGTGCTGTTTCCAAACCAGGCAGTGATGTTTCCAGTCAGAATGCTCTCTACAGCCCCGGAATAGAAGGAGTGGAGTATCTTCCCCGATACTCTGAACTTCCTTAACTGTCTCAGGTGATAGAGGCGCTGTTTTGCCTTTTTTACCACAGAGTCTGTGTGTTGTCCATCAGTGGCGTTGTTAGCCCTGGGCTTCCGGGGCTTTAGCCCTGGGCTTCCGGGGCTTTAGCCCCGGATGTTTTTCTCCTAGCCCCGGATCTTAAAAAAGAAAAGAAGATTTTCTTTACATTTTATTTTTATTTTTTGGCAGCAGCCCCATTGTCTGTGCTGAATGTTTGTTAGTGTTTGGTATTTTCTTTTGGTTTTTAGTACTTTTAAACATCCATTTTTAGTAAGTAGTAGTTTTCATTTGATCCTATAATTGTTTCATTAACCGATTTGTGTCCTGAAAGGCGCATTATAAATAAAATGCATTATTATTATTATTATTATTATTATCATCCAGGAGGGAAAAGACACTTTGGATAGTAGGGACTGCATCTCTACCTGTCCTGGCCAGGAAACACTTTGCAACTGTGATCTCCTCTGGCAGTAGTTGGATATTGTAATGTGTGGTGAGGGGTTGCAGCAATTCCACTGAGAGAAACTGGTCTGAGGCTGGATAACATGCCTGTATGCCTCTCATAAGTTGTTCTCCAACTCATGAGAACCTGCTCTCAAGTTCTTGCAGCATTCTGCTGAGGACTGGATAGAACAGTCTCTGTCTCAGCTGATCTCCTGAGCTGAGGTCTGAGCTTGTGCCACAAGATGACTCGACTACATACTCGTCCATCCTTTTCTGCTTCCTCCTTTGGCTGGTAGTATGTTCCTCAATCCCAAGGCCATTACATATGGCCTTTGTCCTGTCATACATGTCCACTGCCATCTCTGAGGTGCGATAACCTTTGAGTGTGTCCTGCACTGTGCTTTTAAATAGTACAGATAGGTATTGAAGATGTGCACTTTAACGCAGCAGCACCTGGAGCCATCCATACCCATGTCCACTGTCCAGTGTCCACTGACAAAGACATGCTCATGATACTGTGATAAGCTATAATAAGCTTTAATCGAACCCTGGTTCATTTCCTCTGATAGTCCGGTTGGTTTGGGGTGGTGTGAAAGCTCATTCACTCTTGCAAGTGAACTCTGCTGCGGTTCATTTGAGATGTGAATGCAAAGCGGCATTCAGTAGTCGAGGCGAGTGGTGACAAAGACATGTATCACCGTCTCTAGGTTACTTTGGGAGAGCTATGCCTTTGTCTTCGCCAGGAGTCTAAGGTGGTAAAAACTGTTTTTGACTACGGCGCTGACCTGTTTGTCAAATTTTTAATTGCTGTCGAAGATGACCCCGAGGTTCCTGACAGAGGTGGAGAGGTTTGGATCCAGGGGACCAAGTGCGTCAATGAGGGGGGTCGGGGGGGCACTATTAAAAACAATGACCTCGGTTTTCCCTTCGTTTAATGTCAGGGAGTTTTCAGACATCCAGCACTTGATTTCTGCCAGGCAGTCAAGTAGTGGTGTTATTGATGTTTTCCCTTGGGTGGGTTTTAAGGGGAGGTAGACCTGCACGTCATCGGCGAAGCAATGGAATAAGATGTTATGTTTTGCCAAGATCTGGTCTAGGGGGAGTATATATAGGAGGAAGAGAGTGGGACCCAATATCGAGCCTTGGGGCACCCCGCAGTGATTAGAGTACTGTAAGTGAAGTACACAGAGAATGTGCAAATATACAATAAATTCACCAAACACTACACAAGACCAATGCTGTGTAGACTGATGAAAATATAATTTATTTATCTCCATATACCCAACTCAATGATGCAGACTGATGCAAATATAAATGTTCTCTCCATATAACCAAATCAGTCAACATTTCAACATGGAGAATCACAACAAAACAACACAACAAAATGTCCCAGTTTTCATGCTACTACAGTGTGCATAACACTGTAAGCTCAGCAAATATCAGACAAACATAAAATACTGTATCCAGTACAGGTTAAAATTACAGTTAAACAAAAACTAAAATAGAAAAAATTTAAATGGAGTACAGAAAATACTAGACATTATCTCTTTGCCTAGCTGGATCTGGCAAGAGACATTTTTGTTGTGATTCTCCATGTTGACATGTTGACTGATTTGGGTATATGGAGAGAAATGTATATTTTCATCAGTCTGCATTATTGGTTGTCTTGTGTAGTGTTTGGTGAATGTATTTATTATTTTCACGTTCTCTGTGTACAGTACTTCACTCTCCTTCCATTTTGGTTGAAGACAGGTGAACTCACCTGCTGCATTTTTATAGTGCTTAAACCTGATTGGTTTATCTACAATTAAGCAATGGTGTGGTTGTGCATCTGATGGCTGTGTTTAACCAATTGGCTCATATGTGTGGTAATTTGAACTCTGGTGACAGATGCATCGAGCTCCTTGTGAAACTGGTAAACAACATCTATAACTCAGGAAATATTCCAAATGATTTCCTAAAATCAATGTTCATTCCGATCCCAAAGACCACAAAATGCAACAATTACAGGACTATCAGTTTGATATCTCATGCATCAAAAGTACTCCTGAAAATCATCAAGAACAGAATAGAACCCATAATTGAACATCAGCTCTCGGATAGCCAAATGGGTTTTCGCAAAGGAAAAGGAACAAGAGATGCAATCTGCCAACTCAGAATCATTGGTAAAAAATCGATAGACCAACAGAAGAAGCTGTATATTTGCTTCATCGATTTCACGAAGGCCTTCGACAGACTTGAACATACAACATTGATGAGAACAAAGGAAGAATTCACAATACCAGTTTCTGACCAAAGAATAATTGCCAACTTATACTGGAGGCAGAAGGCTAATGTTAGAATAGGAAAGGAGAAATCAAGAGACTTCCCGGTGGAGAAGGGTGTAAGACAAGGATGCATCTTATCCCCTGTACTCTTTAATATGTACAGTGAATCACTGATGAAAAAAGGTCTGAGAGGAGGGAAAGGAGTAAAACTTGGCGAAGAGAACATCACCAATATAAGATACGCGGATGACACTGCTATAGTCTGTAACTGTCAAGAAGATCTACAGGACATGATGAATAAGCTGAATGTCGAATGCAAAAACTATGGAATGTCGCTAAACACAAAGAAAACTAAAGTAATGGTCATTGAAAAAACACCAGGAACTGTTTGTAAAATACAGGTGGATGGAGAAAAACTTGAACAAGTGAAGGAGTACATGTACCTTGGAAGCTGGATCAGTGAAGGTGGAAGAGCTAACATGGACATTAATAGAAGAACGGGAATTGCAAAGGGCGCATTCTGGAACCATAAAGAATTATTGAGAAGAAACATAAGTTGGAAAACGAAGACCAGGATTTTGGAAACGTATGTTATGTCAGTCTTTTCATACGGAGCAGAAGCATGGACGCTGAATGAAGAGGCAAAGAGGATGATAGACTCTTTTGAAATGTGGACGCTGAGGAAGATGCTGAAGATAACATGGAAGGATAAGATCAAGAATGAGGAGGTACTGAGAAGAGCGGATATGCAAGGAGGACAGCTGCTGGAGAGGTTGAAAAAGAGAAAGATGGAGTTGTGCGGGCATGTTCTGAGAGGATCCAGCGGGGAGATGTTCAAGAAGGTGGTGATGGGGAAGGTGGATGGAAAGAGAGGAAGTGGAAGACCAAGAAGAGGCTGGGTAGACGACGTCTGTGATTGGAGCGGAGTGAGAGGCGGAGTCACGGAGTTGGAGAGAAGAAGTGGGGACAGAATGGGTTGGAGAGTGATAGGCAACCTTCGGAACGAAGAAGCCACCTAATGATGATGATGTGTGTAATGTAATGCAAGTGTGTTTAGTGTTTTGCAAATCACTGTGTGTATTGTTTTGCAAAAAGTGTGAGGCTGACTTTGTGCTTATAGGGGTGCAAATCTGGGCCTATGTTTTGCTCCTTGAGTGTAAGGTTTTGATAATTGTGTAATACTTTTGATTTGAGTGTTTATGCAATCGAAGAAAACTGTAAAGACTCAAGATTAACTGTTTATTTCTTTTGTACATAGGCTGTGCATATGTTTGTTTGTTTATTTGCTTATGTGTATGATTCTTAAAGGGGAACTCCAACATTTTGGGAAATTAGCTTATTTAACATCTTCCCTGGAGTTAGACAAGAAGATACATACCTTTTTTGTCTCTGTGCGTGCATTTAGCTTTGGGAATAGACGCTCCGTTAGCATAGCTTAGCTTCATCACTGGAAGTGAGGCAGATCCGTAGCCTTACAGTGCCTTACAGTGTATTGCAAGGTCTGACATTGACCAAACTTGATATGCATGACCTTGGTGGGCTCTAGGTCAACTCCTGAAAAGGGGGTCAATGTCAGACTTTGCAATCAAAGGTTAGGGGGCTAATAACCCTTGCCATAATTTCAGTGCACCCCCTAACTTTTGATTGCAAGGTCTGACATTGACCCCCTTTTCAGGAGTTGACCTAGAGCCCACCAAGGTCATGCATATCAAATTTGGTCAATGTCAGACCTTACAATACACTGTAAGGCACTGTAAGGCTACGGATCTGCCTCACTTCCAGTGATGAAGCTAAGCTATGCTAACGGAGCATCTATTCCCAAAGCTAAATGCACGCACAGAGACAAAAAAGGTATGTATCTTCTTGTCTAACTCCAGGGAAGATGTTAAATAAGCTAATTTCCCAAAATGTTGGAGTTCCCCTTTAACCCATTCTCCGCCGATGACGTGTTTACACGTCATTCTCCGCCATGCGTAATCTGCCAATGACGCCTAAAGGCGTCTTTGAGATCAATATTTCATATTTTCGTCATGGTATTCACATTTCACCCACGGAGTCTTGGCTGGTGCTGTAGGACTCCGCTCCACTCTGCAACGCTTCAATACCGCCACCTCGTGGCCGATCGACGAGTTGCCAAAAACGGAAGTGGCCGGAAGTGCTTAGTCCGTCCCCTATTCCGTCCGGCCACTTGCTATCGCTCCCAGGACTCTATCCAGACACCGTGGATATCGATCCACCTAGATCAACATCACATAACTGGGATCTGTTTGCGCCAGTGTGATCGCCCAACGGTAAGAGGAAGCTGCCGTGAGTTTCAGCGTTTTTGATTATTATTATCCATACAAACTGCTCTGATCTATATATCACCCATACTACATGAATCATTTAACGTCGGTCATTGAATTATAAATGACCCCCCCCCCCCCTCCGGTCACCAGCAGATGACCAGTCATGACGTTTAGGATCATGTGCAGTTGAAATTTTTAATATAACGTTGATCGGTATAAAACTGCATTTGATCATCTATGCATTTATGGCTATATCTCACGTTCTATGAAATACAGCAGAAAACGATAAAAACATATTTATACTCTGGACGGTATTTTAGTATGAATGTGTGAATGAAAAAGTAAAACGTTCCTACATCCTGAACGATAGATAATTGATGTTGAATGGGCCATAGTAATGTCAATTTAGCAATACAATTTAAAAGGTTATAGCCCTGCAAAGAAGGTGAACATCTCCATAGACAAATAGTGCTGGCAGAGAGGCTACAAGGATGGATATAAGCTCCGGCAGAGAATGGGTTAACTGTTTTTATTTAGTTATTGATGTATGTATGTATGCATGTATGCATGTATGCATGTATGCATGCATGCATCATGCATGCATGCATGCAGGGGAGGAAACTAACTTTTTGGCTTACCAGCCAACGGCGAGTATCTAATTTTTTTTACCAGCCAAACAGATTTTTTACCAGACAAAAAAAATCGCTAATTGTGATAATTACTTCTTTGTACGTCTTTGTCTAAATTGATTTTCAATCATAGTAAATTAATCACACTGTCTCTACTCTTCAAAATATTACATCATTAAATCACATATTAACATGAAAGAGGGAACTATTCTGGACTGGGTTGGGCTGAACTGGGCAGTGAAAGATGCTGGGTTGGGCTGGTCTAGGTTATACTGGGTTGGGCTGGTTTAGGTTGGACTGAGTTGGGCAGTGAAAGAACCAAGCATTTCACTGTAATGTAATAGCTAAATAAAACAACTTGAACTTGACTTGTTACATTTGCACTCTGGTTGTATGCCAAATGTATTCTGGTTGTACTGTACTTGTGCTGTAAGATGACAATACATTGGAACCGAATCGACAACGCTAGGGGTTCAGCAGGTGTATTCTGAATGCCAAGTATGACAACATCACCGTTGTGAAGGGCGAGTGGTGATATGGGGGGAAACCCCGTAATAATAAAATGTCACTCGGCTGCATTTAAGCAAAGCCGCTCAGTATAGTCCACTATGTTGAACGCGCGTTATGGTAGCTTGTTACATGCTAGGTAGCTAGCCGGCTAATGCTGGTTGACTTGAGTGAGCCTCACGCCCACTTGTCATTCTCATCCGACTCGAAGGAGACACGTCGCATGCTGTTGTTCGCCCCCATGTCAGACAGACCGCACTTATATCCGAAAGCGACGACTCTACATGCAATTATTTTCATCCACTGATGTGTTTTTGTCTAAGTTTGTCTACGTTGTCAAGCCGGTGGCAGGAGTCTGTAGGTCCGTGCGCAGTGATCTGTCCACTTCCCCTAGATGGGCGGCATCTTCTAGAAAACGTGTTCATTGGTGGAGTTTAGAGCGCATCTGTACAACGATGATGTTCATTGGTTATGGTTGGATTATTATGAGGCACAAATGGGAGGAATCAAGGGGGGAGTCAGAGTTCGGCTTGTGCCAGTGAGCGAATCAGCAGATTGCAGAATGATTTTTTTGTTTTGTTTTGTAATTACTAGTACTCGCCAGACTGGCGAGTGCTCTTCATGAATCACTCGCCAAACGTAAAGAATACTCGCATTTGGCGAGTAAAGTGGCCTAATTTCCTCCCCTGTATGTATGTATGTATGTATGTGTGTGTGTGTGTGTGTGTGTGTGTGTGTGTGTGTGTGTGTGTGTGTGTGTGTGTGTGTGTGTGTGTGTGTGTGTGTGTGTGTGTGTGTGTGTGTGTGTGTGTGTGTGTGTGTGTGTGTGTGTGTGTGTGTGTGTGTGTGTGTGTGTGTGTATGTATGTACTCTCGTTGGGGCCTCTTGGACCAGATCAATGTTTTATCTGGCTAAATAAAGGTTAAATAAATAATTAAGAAACTGATGATTTGGTCCTGTTAACTTTGAATTTTCTATGGGGACTGCCCAGATCCCTCTCATGGACCTGGACCTCACTTTACAAAACTCTAATCTAGTTCTTCAGTATTCGTCTCTAATTACTCTACCCCCCCCCAGGCTGAAGCCCCCAATGTTTGTCTAACCCTAAAAACGCCCCTGTTTTCCATGTCAGGTCCTCTGTGATGTGGACTCCCAGGTACTTGAAACTGCTAACCCTGTCCACGATAGCCCCATTTATCCACAGTGGTGTGTGTGTCCCCTGCTGTATTCTCCTAAAATCCACGATCAGCTCCTTGGTTTTACCAATGTTCAATCAATCAAACTACTAATACCACTACCACTACTACTATTACTACCAGACATGCTAGCCACTCTCCACAGCATGCAGTCAGTCATTTACTGTGACCACCACCTCTATGTTGAAAAGATACTGTCCAATTAAAGGAAATGCCAAATGCGTATGGATAACATATTAGTCTTTTTTGTTTTCATGTGATAAGTTATATTACAATTTCCACTAGGTGGAGCCAGAGATAGCTTAACAGAGTCCAGTAGTCTCACAACTTGACAACTGACCAAGTGGATGGCAGTTGGCACAAAGGAACGCCAGAAATGGCCGTCATTGGCAGAATTCCGTGGACTCGGCTGAAGAATCTCTGGAGCCGCATCTGTTCTCATTCAGATAAATGTCGATGGGCTCATAATTAACACCTAACGTTTACTGTTTTCCCTCCAGAAGAGAGATTTCCCTGCGGAGACCTTCAGTGGCGATAAGAGCGAGCTGTTCCGGAGATGCCTCTGTGCAGGATACTTCACCAACGTCGCCAGGAGGTATATTAACCTGCTTTTCTTGATCATAGATCGATCAATAGAGGCCGTATTCGATCCCCAATTATCATATCATGGGGTATCATTGGAAACCCACACTCATTGGCTACAACCCTGTTTTTTTTTAATTTATTTAACCTTTATTTAACCAGGAAGTCCCATTGAGATACAAGATCTCTTTTGCAAGGGAGACCTGGCCAAGATGACAGCAATAACACCCGAAAACATCAGACAGCAATAAAATGTGCGGTACATCACACAAGAACATAATAAAAGTGCATGTACACAATACACAATACATCACACGTAAACATAAAAACACAAAACAGAACAGTCTACATAACAGTAAAAGTGTACGACAGTAAAATACAGGGCAATACAGTAACTCTGCAGTTTTGCAGCTGGGACCCGACTAGAGAAGCAGCGACACTCTTCCTGTAGGAAGTTATGTAATACAGACCTAAACTCGCAGAGGGAGACCAGGGTATCTAAGTGGATATGGTCCTGTAGCCCATTCCATGCCCAAGGTGCGAAGCTTGAAAAAGCCGTTCTTCCTAGTTCAGTGTTTATTCTCGTTTTTTTTTAAAGTAGCCATCTTGTGGACCTGGTATGGTAGCTGCTAGAGGCAAAGCTAATTAGGTTGGAAAGATATAGGGGACGCTTCCCTATGATGGCCTTATATATAAAAACAAACATGTGGGATTTCCTCCGTACGTACAGAGAGGTCCATCCTACCATTTGGTAAAGCACACAATGGTGAGTAAGCCCTTTGGCACTAGTGATGAAGCGCAGAGAAGCATGATACACACTGTCTAGCTTTTTTAGCATTGAAGAGGCAGCATGCATATATATTATGTCACCATAGTCAATTACAGACAGGAATGTGGCTTGAACAAGTTTCTTTCTGGCCTCAAAAGAAAAGCATTGTTTGTTGCGAAAGAAAAAACCAAGTTTTAGTTTAAGTTTCTTTGTGAGGTTTCCAATATGCACTTTAAAAGATAGCTTTTCATCCAGCCATAGCCCAAGATACTTGTAGGATGAAACATTTTCT
Organism: Notolepis coatsorum; assembly: GCF_963971535.1. NCBI lineage: Eukaryota > Metazoa > Chordata > Actinopteri > Aulopiformes > Paralepididae > Notolepis > Notolepis coatsorum. The sequence goes on from NC_140165.1 coordinate 276,722,839, forward strand.
ATGGTTGCTCCCTTTAGCGTAACGATATGAACATGATTCACTGGCTGTGAGCGAGCCCTTGTGAACATCATGGATGGCCACTAGAGGTTGGCAAAGTGGCATCGCGAATCATCCTCATGAGGACCCACATGTGGGCCCTTGGATGTTAAGAGGATTCTTTTTTATTTTATTTTTTTTTGTAGCCAAGAGTAAAGACCATAACCCTATAAAAACCGTAGTCAAAGTGTATATTTAAATTTTTACCGATGTTTTATATGATTTATCGGAAATACGAATTTATCTGAAAAATGCTAATTATATCTCTTTTATCGTAAAACCGCAAAGGAAATGACTAAATCCAGATTCAACCCTGCCATTGGAAAGAGGAGCCTTTTCCCTATCCATAGATGTATGATTTGGCCATAATAAGGTCAAGTTCAAGGTCAAATATGAATTCATAATTGTATAACTGTATCTAGAAATCCTTCTGTTTAATCATCTTCCCTTTATTCATTTGCTTAGATTTTTTATTTTTTATTTTTATTAGATTTTTTAGACCTCAATGTTTTCATGGTGTTATTCACCGGCACAGATGCAAAAATAAATCATAATTATATTCTCCTTTTCTTCATTACAATTTACTCAAGCCTAGTAACAGACACAATATTTTTTTATCCTCTTTTTCTCCACCTGATTTTCTATTTTTTTCTCCCCATCCCAATTTTTTGTCGTTATGCCAATTCCCCCCCCCCTCCCCTACCTGGTTGTTGTGCGCATGTTCCTCCTACTGGTCGGTACAAGGGAACCCTGAAGTCCACCACATGCTTCCTCCGACACATGTGGAGACAGCCAGTGGCTCTTTTTTCACCTGGCAGCGAGGACTCTTATTGGTGAAGCGTAACGTGTGGGAGGTCACACTGCCTTCACCATTTCCTGCCTTTCGCTGAGCAGGCGCCCAGACCTGACCTGTAGGTGTCGCTGTCCACAACGCCAGATTACCACCCACGACTTCCCTCCCCCTAACTCAGCCAAACGAGTTAGTATGACGACCGGTCCAAGCCGCAGGGCAATGCTGACTCCGGGAGTCGAGACCGCAGCCTCTTGCATTGGTGACGAGCGCAATCTCCGCTACGCCACCCGACCGCCCGACAGACACAATATTTCTGACACTGGAAATACATACCCCCAGGTCCCTAGATGTTCCTAGATACCAAGAACATGCAAATTGACCTTGCAGAAGTGGAGCAATCTTCAATTTACTTAGGCATGTACCTTTAGGCGAAATTTCTGAAAATAGGGCTACAGCTTAACACTTTGAGCGCCACGCCTGGTTTTCCGTTTTACCGGCTGAATGCCACCATCGGCGCCAATGTTAACGTTAATATCGCCTAATCTATGTTTTAAATTATGGCTATGTGTCTAATCTGCCCATCGCATTATCAAATACTATTTTCCAGTCAGTGCTGTGAAGGCAGATTGTTTTTTTATCGCGTCGTTTCCGTTTCAGAGCAGTTAGAAAAGCCCCCGTTTTGATATAAAAAACAGCTCATTCTGGAGCATTCTATGAAAATCGTCTTTTAGTGGAATATTCCACAACGTTGATATTCGTCGGCCTTTTTATGAATCGTTTTCAAATAAACGCTAGATGATCAATATTATACGTGCACGCAAGCACATTATGGCCGCGCACTGATAATCGCTCCGTTGATTTCCTCACGGACTTTTACAGTGAAACCGAAAGAGGACATTTCACAAAACAGCTTATAACTTCATCAAACGTACTCTGATTATCCTAACACTGATAACATAGAGTCCTTACCTGACATCAGATGGTATCCAACTGGTATATTCCAATTCCTGATCACCATTCGAAAAAATCGATAAGTGTATGGATCCAACGCGATACTGTAGAACTCCATGATCAACGGGGATCTGAGGTTCCAGAATGAACTGTGGTAACCCCGGCTGGATCAGTGAACTGGAAAATGTGGAGTACCGGATTTTTTTTTTCCATTCCAAAATCACTTATGTCATCTGGGAGACGACAGGGGGCGCTTTTTTCCACAGTGATCGCCGGCGCCCCTCGGCTATACTCGGGTAGGCTCGGGTGATGCAATAATTTTTCAGATCGCTAAAAAAAAAAAAAAAAAATAAATCCGAGAAATCTCGTGAGTAGCATTCAACCACCTATAAAAAACCCGAGAAATCTCATGAGTGGCACGGAAAGTGTTAACAGGATAATTGAACTGCTTCAAAGTCGGGATTCCTGTGTTTACTCTATGTAATGTGATATTTCCTTCGCCGGCTTGTGAGCTTGTTGTACGTCGAAATGTCCTTCCGTTTCAGGTCAGTCGGGAAAGTGTTCTGCACGATGGATGGTCACGGATCCATGGTTCACATTCACCCGTCGTCATCGGTAAATAGACTGCTTTCAAAATAAATAGATTTTGTGGTACATGATTCTGTCCTCTGAATGAATAGTAACAAGCAGATTTCTAATTAAAATGTTTGAAGGAATATGACTTGAAATATACTTAGGTTTTTGCTTTGCTGTCACACGATACATGTCCATACTGTTCAATGCAATGAGCATCGGCTGTAGTATGTGTGATTGTTCATGAGCAGATATCGTGACATATCGATGGCTGAAACGCAAAACCTCCTATCTGAAAATGTCACTATATATATATTATATCCTTATGATAATCGTGATATTAAAGGTAGAATCTGTAATTTTGTCAAGTAGTGACCTCTAGGCAAAAGAGCCTCGCTTGTTACTGCACTGTATTCACATTTTCTGTTTTGGTCTGATGGTGTGGGTTGTAGGTTGTAGTTTAGTAACTTATTATACTGTGGATTTCTCCAGACCTCTCTTGGTAGATCCTGAGGTGTGGCCAGCAATAGCAACCCCTCCCACCCATCCCCATCCAACTCCAGACCAAAACAAAAAATGTAAACAAAGCTCAATACCAAGTCTTTTTAGCCTAGAGGTCACTGTTTGACACCATTACAGTGGTGTCACTGTTTGACACCATTCTACCTTTTACAGGTCTTCCATATTGTCCAGCCCTACACACAGATCAAACCCATTACAGTTTCTACCTTTAAGGTCTTCCATATCGTCCAACCCTACACACGGATCAAACCCATTACAGTTTCTACCTTTAAGGTCTTCCATATCGTCCAGCCCTACACGTGGATCAAACCCATTACAGTTTCTACCTTTAAGGTCTTCCATATCGTCCAGCCATACACGCGGATCAAACCCCCGGGAGGAGGAATAGACTTTAGATGACATCATCAATGTGAAACTTGAAAAGCACCCCCCCCCCCCCCCCTCCTCCCAGCTGTTTGACCAGGAGGCGGAGCTGGACTGGGTGATCTTCCATGACGTGTTGGTGACCTCGCGGGTGTACGTCAGGACGGTGTGCCCCATCCGCTACGAGTGGGTAAAGGACCTGCTACCCAAGCTACACGAGGTGGACGTCTACGAGCTGAGCAGCGTGGCCAGGGAGGAGGTGACTGATGAGGAGGTGGCCAAATGGGAGAGCAGGGAGGCGGCCAAGAGGCAAACAGGTGTGGGAGAAATCTAACATATTGGGTGGAGTTGAGTACTGGATCAGCTCTTTCAAACAGTGCATGGATGGAGTTGAGTACTGGGTCAGCTCTTTCAAACAGTGCATGGATGGAGTTGAGTACTGGGTCAGCTCTTTCAAACAGTGCATGGGTGGAGTTGAGTACTGGCTCAGCTCTGCGTCATGATACATAACGCCACCCATTTTAAGTGTGTGTTATTCCTGTGCCCAGGAGAGTTTAGCCAATATTTGTGAACACACACCATTCTCTCCTAAAGCTAGAAACCAAGAGTGAACCCTAAAATGTGTGATGTCACCTGGATGTAAAAGATAAGATAAACCTTTATTAATCCCTGTGGGGAAATGCAGGTGTCAAAGCAACAACAGCACAAAGAATTATCCACAGGAGAGGTTCCACAGGTAAGAATCCAAACAAGGATTAATAGGATAATAAGAATACAAATATAATAAAATTAAGATAAAGTAAACAAGCTAGGATAATAAGAATAACAATATTATAAATAATACAATTTTAATAAAGTAAACAAGCTAAGAGAACAAGAATAAAAATATAATAAAATAAAGACAAAATAAACAAGCTAGGATAATAAGAATACAAAATAAAGTGAACACAGGGCTGCTTGCCCTTGAAATCGGCACTGGATCTCTTGAGTGAGTGAATAGCCGAAACAAATGTTTACTCTATCAATAATATAAATATGAGTGCATGTAGCCTACCCTGGTATATATATACTGACATAAAGGCCAACACAGTCAGGCGGACCGGACTCCGCAGAGGATGTCCGCGTCGCGCACCGGTGTCGTGTCACACAGAAGGCTGCTCCCTGTGTTGGTTGACATCGACCTGCATTAAATGTAGTAAACTGGCATGAGAAATATAGGAAATTGATATGCGGCAGTATGCTTGAAACCTCAAATGACTGCAGACAGGTCCACTCACAGTATGCCGACTCTGTAGGAGCCTGACCCTGGTACGAATATACCTCTTGGCTTAATTAAATGGGGCACAGACTTAATGGGTCCATCAAATGTTTGTGACCTCTTACACCCACATACAATTTTAAGTTTGGATAGACCTTTTTGAATTGGTAGACTATTCACCTTTTAGAAATTGATATGTTCCAATCCACCGCTATAAGATGGTTTTGTTTTTCTTGTCAGAGGGGTCTGCTGAAGATGTCATGAAGAAGCTGGAGAAGCGAAACGACGAAGGTGCCGTGAGCGATGCCCGTGCTCGGTACCTGCAGCGGAAGCAAGAACGACAGCAACGCAACGCACCATGAGAAGGAACACTGGAACCTGTGAATCGGGGTTTCATTGGCATGCTGATAAATATAGCTGGCCAACGGCATTAACAAACCTTTTTGGGGGGAACTTTGTATGAATAAAGCGTATATTTTTTATAACGTCACTGTTGATTGTCTCTCTTCACCTGTTCACAAACACAAGCGCTTACATTACAGAACTTGGTGTTCTTTTCACACACTCTTCAGGTGCACTGACTGGTCCCTGTGTGGCCCCTGTGTGTACGTCATGTCCTGTTTGTGTGCGCGTGTGTGTGTGTGGGGTTGCTGTTCTGTCTGGCTTGGACGGAGGGCCTACACGCTACGCTCGGCCAGGCACATATTGGAATAAAAACAAACCACGTTTTCAATAAACATGGAAGTTGTGTAATAGTTGATTTGAAGGCAACCAGCTATCAAAGTGCTCGTGAGCTCCCTGGTCTTCGTTCGGCGCCAGCTAGCCAAGCTATATATCTACGATGCAAACGCGTTAGCCCGTTCAACAACACACAGCGTTGTGGTTGTGCGTGTGTGGGGAGAAAACCAGCTCCGCGGCGGGCAGTCAGCAGCGAGGCTGTGTGATCATTGGCAGAGCTCAATACACACCGGCCCGGAGGATACCTAGCTGAGGCGTCCCCAAGGCTACCTGTGTGCTGTCCAGGAACACGTCAATTGGGAGGGTTTTGTCGTAAAGGAGTCGAGGTAAGAGAAGCCCGAACGGCGAAGGACCTATGCTACTTGCTAGCTCACATGCTAACCTAGCTAGCTGTTGAGCTAACTCAATGTTGTGCTGCTGGGTCGTGATCACGGTGAGTGTCTTGACTCCTGACAACACACCGCCTGGCCTATTCGCCTGTTGTTAGCTCACGTCAGAGTTAACTGGTGCATCGTTAGCTAACTATCCAAATGGTTTATTTGACGTTTTGTAGAGCTATGTGTGACGTTAGCGCTCATTGTAGAGTTCATTGACTAGCTATGTGAACCTATCTACAAATAGCTGGCAGTCAAACGTTAGGCAACAGACCCCAGGTTTGTTCATTCATGTCGTTAACGTTACGCGTGTAGGTTACCAACGTTTCCAAACGAAACACTTATTAACGATATACATGTATATAGCTAATCGCAGATGACGGGACGACTTCATTCATTTTAACGTTGCGCAAGCAAGTCACCTTTACACGCAGACTAGTGCTGACTAATCATAACAATTGACTCGAGCCACGTTACATGATCTCTCAGTTGAAAACAAAGACATTGCAATGGTCTGATTATGGTAATTGGGCTATCATCATAGCAACCCAAGAACGTTACCAACTATTATGCCTAGCCACTGGATGCCAGTTGTATGTCATGCCATGGTTTGAAGTAACGTCAGAAGGGAAGTTGGCCTTCTCTATTGATTTTTATCTTTGTAAACAAAGCAGTTCAAACAGACTTGGTGATCCTGTGGCTGTATGCACTAACATTTAGACCAACCACTTATTGAAATACTTTGCAATTCTACTTTAGGCACATTCTCAGCTGTTGCCACAGGTGATTTTAGGAAGACACTTCCCTCTGCTATGTAGGGCTTGGCAGACATGAGATTCACATGCATCCTTCTGCACAGTCACTCAGCCAGACAGGAGTTGTAGACACTACAGGAGATTCGCATGCTACTTTCTGCACAGTTACTCAGACAGACAGGAGTTGTACCAAGGAGGCTGTTGCCCCCAGTGTTTCACATTTGGCACTTTCTGCAGATCCTTTAAATCTACTTGTATACAATGTCTACCTTGCATTGATTAGCTGAGTCCCACCAGCACTACCATACTAATCGGCAACAGTGGCTCAGAAGGTAGAACGGTTGTGTGGTAATCATAAGGTTCCCGGTTCGATTCCGGCTCCACCTGTCACAGCGTCAAAAGTGTCCTTGAGCAAGACACTTACCAGATGGAGCAGGTTGGCACCTTGCATGATTGCCTCGGTCTGTGCATGTGAGGCACAAGTTGTAAAGTGCTTTGGATAAATTTGCTATGTGTAACTGAGGGGTACAATTCCCTGACTGTATTGATAAGTATGGTATCATTAAACCACTACTGAGTTATGTACATTACTACTGGCCATACAGTACACAGGTATATGTGATGAACACCCACACAATAACACTGCTTAACAAGAAAGTACTGTTTATAATATTTATTAGAAGAGCACCAAGATTATCTTACATTTATTAAGATTGAGAGTTGCGCTTGTAAGGCGAAGAATGTGCATGAATAGGTCAAGAGCGTAAGTCCATGAGCATATTATGATGGGGATAATTAATACCACCTGTAGCATAAGAATTATAGAAGGTACACTCGTAGGTCAGCTGGAGATACTAGGGGGGTTCCCTCCGGTTGTAAGCCAGCAGGGGAGAGGATTTGTCGGTAGCAAAAGTCTGGATCAACGAGGAATAAGGAGACTCCAGGTACAGGAGACGGTGCAATAATCCCTTGATCCGTAGACAAAGCAACAGCTATTCTCCGGTATGCACTGCCGCATGGATGAAAGCTAGCCAGCCTCAGAGTCCTAGAGGCGGGCTCGACGGTGCTCCTCACAGGGTAAATCCCACACGGTAGTGGGGGTAGACGATTCTCTGCTCCAGCCGCCACAGTACCAAAGCAATAATCCAGCCGGAAAAGGCTCTGCATTCACCGGTGTAGATTCTCCTGTGCACGGTACTTCACATTAACTAGGTCGAACTTGACGTTATTTCACTAAGCTCTGACACTTTTACTATCCTATTCGCACGCGGTTCTAAGTGCTCTATTTAGACGCAGGTTGCTCCCTTCACTTGGTCGTTGACTCGTGATGAAGGCTTTAACGTTTGAGGGTAACTCGTTTGAGGGTAACTCGTTTGAGGGTAACTCGTTTGAGGGTAACTAACTGCTGTATCCACCTGCAACGTATTTATACGTAAAGTGAATAATCTAGTGCCAACCTCAGTTCTGTCTCGTATTACTGCGCAAAACTGGGCATGTTGAGACAAGCCTTGGCGGTGGCTTTGAACTCGGCATTGGGGGTATGGCCGTTGGCGCCTAGGGGATCGCTGTCCAATAGGAGAACGAATATTATGGTCTGGCTTGTACCTAGGTAAAGGGATATTCCGTGTATATATACAAAGAATATACAAGGGATATCAGACGATATACAAATATTATACATGGGATCTCAAGCAATAAATATATATATTCGGTTTAATCTGACCCTTTGTAACACTATGCATTCCATTATATCATTTTGATAATGTTTTTGTTGACACAAGATGAAAGGAAGGTAGGAGAGACTGTAGCTGTGATAGATCTGGAAGATTCTTGCTCATCTTGCTTGTCTTGCCCCACATGACCTTACACTCATGTCGGGGAATAAACTACAAGGGAATAAGCGAGTGATCATAAGGAGGCAAATTAGGACATTTAGGAAGCCGGTCTTGGAACTAAACTCAAACAGGCAAATACACGGAAGGCTACCGTTATGTCGTCCTCAGCGGTGTCTGCTCTTTGCAAAATAAGGTAGAGGAACCTGAAGCAAATGACAATAGAAATGCCTTCACCCTGTCGTTCACAGAAACATGCCATGACAGTTGCATCGATTATCACTAGTAGGGATGCACCGATCCGACTTTTTCAGTCCCGGGCCGATACCTGGCTTTGGGTATCGGCCGATACCCATAGCCAAAAAAAATAGGGGACAAAAGAGAAGTAGAGAGGTCACTCAGTCTCTAGAGCAGGGGTCGGCAATTAGGTTTGCCCACGGGCCAAATTTTCCCCAAGCCATTGTGTGGCGGGCCAATGATAAGTGAACATTTTTAACTGTAAAAAAAAACGACATATACATGTTTGCACTGTCTTTTTTCTATTATAAAGTGCCTCTCACACAGTGCATTACACATGAACAGATCAGTCATTTGATTTTAATGCAGGTGCTCGCATTATAAATCGAGATCAGTAGGGTGCATTTGATTTTAAGCACCACAGCGGGTGTATTATACATCGAATGTATTATTATTATTAAAACACAACACTCACCGGCATAATGCAGGCAGCCCTGCCCTGGACTTATTGTTTCTGCTTCGGTCCTCAAAATCCATGCTAATATGTTAAATGTCCGCTCGCGTTGAATGCCCACCCAACTTGAACACAGTTGCTTGCTCGTGTTGCCATGTCAACAAGCGAGAGTCACCGGTTGCTTATTGCGAGAGTTACCTGTTGCGATAAACCCGTATTTTAAGAATGACTCCTGTTTATTAAAATAAGCTTTATAGGTCGTAGGCTCCTCTTCTGGCTCATCATATTTCCCCGTTGCAAAAAAGTTATTCAAAGACGTTTGTTTTGTTTTTGCAAACATTCGCTCGCCGGCATCCCAAACGCGGATGTGAAAGTGAAATTCCATTGGTTCTCCCAGTCCATGTAACCATTTCTAGCATTTCAATTGGCTATAGTGACAGCCATAGATATGATGAATAGATAGATACAGCTTCAAAAGACACTCTGGCGTCAAGACGTGTGAATATTTCCTGCGCGTAAAATAAACATCATATTCTCAAAATAACCTGACGGGCCAGAAATGATTGCTGGCGGGCCCATTTCGGCCCGCGGGCCGCCTATTGCCGATCCCTGCTCTAGAGCTTTTCAAGATCAGTCATTGGCTGGTTGAAAACAGGTTATCCCTACACCTGGCTGGGTAAAACCAAAGCTATCCTTTTTGGCTCTGCCATACGACTCAAGAGGTCTCCTGGGTTCAAGGTAGTGGTAGGAGATATCGAGGTAACAGCAAAGGAGGAAGTCACATACTTAGGATGTATTTTGGACAATACCTTATCAGGGGTGAGCATGGCACAAAAGGTGGTCACAAAGATCAACCAGAGAATAAAATTTCTCTGTAGAGTGTCCACCTATATTAACAGGTCAGCAATGGAAGTCCTGGCAGGGGCACTGATCCAATGTCATTATGACTATGTGCTCCTCCTGGTACACTGGCATTACAGTAGCACTGAAAGGTAGGCTACAGACAGCTCAGAACAAATTAGTTAGAATGATTTTAAAACTCCATCCCAGGACTCATTTTACACAGACACATTTTAACAGCCTCAAATGGCTCAGGGTTGAGGAGAGGGTCTCTCAAATAAAACTCAACATGACACACAGACAGGATACTCGGGAATACTGTCCCTCAATATCTGACTTAGAGGATATTTTAACATGGTAAGGATGTACATGGACACGCCACCCTACAGACATCGTCCCAGTGAGATGCAATAGAAAAATAGGCAAACTCATTCCTATATTCAGCAGCAGTACAATGGAATAGCCTACCAATGGAGTTGAAGCCCATAAGCCCCATCTCCACTTTTAAATTAGCTATAAAGAGGTGGATCATAAGTAGCAGAAGCTGGGAGTAGTGAACAAAGGGTTTTTAATGTTATTCCTTTTTTATTATTTTATTGTCTATAAAATGGAATATTATTGTATGTATTTTTTAGTTTTTATACTAGGGATGCACGATAATTATCGGGCCGATATCAGCAATTATGACGTCATCCCGATAAACTCGATAACGTTATTAATAGCTCCGATAATATAATATATTTTTTGGTAAAAAAAAATGCGGTGTGGGTGAATTGGAATGAAGTGCGTTTGTTTTGACTAAAGTCTCCTCCCGTTTTGTCAGTACTGTGCTACGACTGACAGCGTGTGGTTTAGGAACGGGGCGTTTTACACAAATCCAGCGCTCCCTTTCTTGGCTGTGACGTAGCCACGCAAGTTAACGTTAACAACAAAGATTGCCGCGTCGGTACTCTGAGTTTCAGAGTAAAAAGATCGCTTGCTATTTGTAATAAATGCAATGCAGACGTTCCACAAGACAGACAGACCGGCGCATGCAGTTCAGCGTCGCGGAGCATTTAGCCTGCTGGCTACCTAGCTCCACTTCAACCAGCATCGGGAGCTCCAGCAGCTTGTCGATGTGCTAATAGCCTCAGCAAGCTAACGTTAGCTGGCTCCAGCAGATCGATCACTTGCATGATCACAGATCGCGTGCGCTAGTTGTGGTTTATCAGCTTTGCGGAAGACGTTTCCGGCTTCAAAGAGGGCAGGAGGGAAAGGACTGAGTTCGTAACGCATAACCTCCTCCAATGACAGCTCTCCAGTTTGGGAGACAATAAGGAAACGTTGAAAAAGAAGTGCAGAATCAATGATTCGATCAGGAGCAACCTTGATAGACGATTTTTGTCCAAGGGTTATGGCTTTATCCTTTCTACTAGGGGTGGACGGTATAAACGGTATACGGTATAAACGGTATGAATTTGCTCTACGGTATGGATTTTGCCTATACCGTGTAACCGGTAGTGCAGCTCTAAAATAGCAATGACGTCATGTAACCACTGCGCGACTATTTCACTCGCATTTGCCCCTAAAAATAGATAGAATTAGTCATAGATAATAGATATGTGCGAACTGGAAAAAGTTATTTAGGAGGCTTCGCGCAGTGGGCGTGCCAGCCCCTCCCGCACGCATGTAAACACGCAGGGGAGGAAACTAACTTTTTGGCTTACCAGCCAACTGGCGAGTATCTGATTTTTTTTACCAGACAAACTGATTTTTTACCAGCCCAAAAAAATCGCTAATTGTGATAATTACTTCTTTGTATGTCTTTGTCTAAATTGATTTTCAATCATAGTAAAAATCACACCGTGTCTCTACTCTTTAAAATATTTATTAGCATAAAACATTAATAACAGTCTCTACTCTTCACAATATTAGCATACATGTATTAATCACACTGTCTCTACTCTTCAAAATATTAGGATATCACATATTAACATGAAAGAGGGAACTATTCTGGACTGGGTTGGGCTGAACTAGGCAGTGAAAGATGCTGGGCTGGACTGGACTAGGTTGGACTGGTCTAGGTTGGACTGAGTTGGGCAGTGAAAGAACCAAGCATTTCACTGTAATGTAATAGCTAAATAAAACAACTTGACTTGTTACATTTGCACTCTGGTTGTATGCCAAATGTATTCTGGTTGTACTGTACTTGTGCTGTAAGATGACAATACATTGGAACCGAATCGACAACGCTAGGGGTTCAGCAGGTGTATTCTGAATGCCAAGTATGACAACATCACCGTTGTGAAGGGCATATGGGCGAGTGGTGATATGGGGGGAAACTAGGGGTGGGAATCACCAGTTTCATCATGATACGATACGATATCGATTCTTTGGACAACGATACGATATTTGCCGATATCACAAAGTCTCTCACGATACAATACGATTAGATTAGATTCAGGTGCCTGCAATCGATATGAGATGATATCATATGCCCATTTAACACAATCAGTAACATTTAGATCAACTAAAAAAAGGTAACGAAAATATCATTTGACATTTGTATTTTTGAGCTCTTCCAGACATTTAAAGGAAAATCAATCTATTGTTTTTAATACAAATAGACCTCCTGTTCACTGTAAAGTGCCACGTTTTGATATATTGAGCTTTAAACTTTAAGCTCCATTTTTTGGAACTCAAAACTCAACCTAAAACCCCTCCCTACCTCCCTCTCCCAAACCGTTCCTACAACAATTTGTTGATGTTGCATGATCATGTATAGGCCTACATTTATTATGTATTATATTGTTTATGTTTAAATAACATTTAAACATCAAACTCCTCTGACCTCATCTGGTCTTTCCAAAGACGCGCGCACACACACACAGAAAGGGAGAATGCTATGCTGTAACGTCTACACACACGGAGCTACTGCTGTTGTTCTTGGGCGGATATGAGACTCGCCACAGGATTTTCAAAATAAGAGTATCGATATGAATCGATCTTATTACATCGCATCGATCCGATTCGATTGTTGATAATTACATCGATGTATCGATCTGGATCGATGTATCGTCCCACCCCTAGGGGAAACCCGGTAATAATAAAATGTCACTCGGCTGCATTTAAGCAAAGCCGCTCAGTATAGTCCACTATGTTGAACGCGCGTTATGGTAGCTTGTTACATGCTAGGTAGCTAGCCGGCTAATGCTGGTGCCTGGTTGACTTGTCATTCTCATCCGACTCGAAGGAGACGCGTCGCATGCTATTGTTCGCCCCCATGTCAGACCGCACTGATATCCGAAAGCGACGACACTACATGCAATTATTTTCATCCACTGATGTGTTTTTGTCTAAGTTTGTCTACGTTGTCAAGCCGGTGGCAGGAGTCTGTAGGTCCGCGCGCAGTGATCTGTCCACTTCCCCTAGATGGGCGGAGTGTTCATTGGAGGAGCTTAGAGCGCATCTGTACAACGATGATGTTCATTGGTTATGGTTGGATTGAGGCGCAAATGGGAGGAATCAAGGGGGGAGTCAGAGTTCGGCTTGTGCCAGTGAGCGAATCAGCAGATTGCAGAATGATTTGTTTGTTTGTTTTGTAATTACAAGTACTCGCCAGACTGGCGAGTGCTCTTCATGAATTACTCGCCAAACGTAAAAAATACTCGCATTTGGCGAGTAAAGTGGCCTAATTTCCTCCCCTGTAAACACGGGTCTACTAGTAGTCTAGTGGGACGGGACGTCTCCCTGAGCTAACGTTAGCTTAGCTACCGTTACAAAATGACCCAGTCAACTATTCACTTTTAGTTTAATACATGATGAGGCATTGTCTAACCGAACGGTATCTAGTCGGCCAGCTACCGATAGCTCCTGACATCAACAAACGCTCCATCAAGTCTAGTAGAGTAGACGTGTATGATAGCTCCGTTAGCCGTTAGCTCACGTTAACGCAAGTTGGTTCACCGTTCAAAACGAAATGTCCCATTGAACTAAATAATTCACTGAGGCGTTGTATTAACGTTATATATCCGGCTAGCAGTAGCTACAGATAGCTCCTGATATCAATGTCTTATAACACTGATTCGATGCGTATTCGAGCTGAGGGCTTGATGAGCACAGTTAAGTAACGTTATGCCAATAGGGTCCAGGTGCAGCGCCGGAGAATCCTGGCCGTAGCTCTGCTCGAGGCTACTCAAGTATAGGTCCAGGTGCAGCTCCGGATAATCCTGGCCGTAGCTGGAGGCTACTAGAGTACACACAGACAGTGGAGCTTGTTGCGTGGTGGCGATGTCTCGCAGATAATACAAGTACAAGTCTAATTATATAATATATATATTTTATAAAAAAAATATATATATATATAATTTTTTTTTTTTTATCAAAAACGATGATACCGTGATATATACCGTTACCGTCTATGCTTCAAATTATACCGTGATATAAATTTTAGACCATACCGTCCACCCCTACTTTCTACTAAATGATCATGATGTTGCGTCCAACAGTCATAATCATGCACGTTCACTCCATCCTCAGCGACAACACCTGTAACAACATTCCTTAAAGAAGAGTCTGGAGAGAAAGGTGAACATATAGCAAGTTTTGAAGTGATCTTCTCCAGGTCAGCAGCATCCCTTTTCATCCTTGCCTCTGTTGAATCCTTGTGCTGTTCTGATGTTGTGTATGTCTGGTTTGAGAACTCCTGCATTGCGGTGTTATACTCTGATGTTATGCCCTTTGACATTGTCCAAAGGGATCTGATTGTCGGTCATTCCACTTCCATGTGTCATCCCTCCTGTAGTCTTCAATGACCTCATCAATGTTGTTTCGATTACAAGATCTGAGCTGAGGCCTGCCCATGTTTGGCTGCTGCGACGGATAACATGAAAACCCTTTTCAAATTGTCTGAAGACATCTGGGTGGTTGATGTGAAGCTGACTCATCTCTTGGACATAAAAGTGTGCCGATTTCAAGTAATTGTAATGCCCAGCCGCAGCGAATATCGGCATGCATTCAGAAACAGCGCGTAGGTGCAAAAGCCAGGAACCTGTGCGATCTGCTGTTATCAGTGACCTAGCAACTTCTAACATGTGTTGGTAATTTAGCCACAACTGACTAGTTTTGGATCTAGCACACAGTTCCATCTTCCTTTTTCCCAGCTCTTCATTTATTGTAATGAGGGTCTCTGATGTGAACACTGTTTCCAATGGCATTTCACCCTTAACTATTGAGGTATACATTGCTTCAGACTGATTGGGAGGAGTCATTCATAAAAATCAGTAGGTCATCCGCATAGAGAGCAATTTTGTGTGGTGTATTATTGATTATTATGGGGACGATGTCCTCTGATTGCCTAATAAATTGGGCCAATGGTTCGAGGAAAAGCGCGAATAGTCCTGGGCTCAGAGGACAACCCTGTCTAGAAGATCTGGAGACTGGAAAAAGTGTGGAACAGTTTTTGCCTGTCAGTATCATCGCAGATGGCGAGGCATACAGGACTTTAATCATATGAATAAAACATTTTCCAAGTCCCATAACCTCAAGTACCTTCCACAGGTATGACCATTCTAGTCTGTCAAATGCCTTCATGGCATCCAAGGACAGAACTGTGGCCGGAGCTGTATTGTCTTTACTGTTATCGATTACATGTAATAGCCTCCTAAGATTATCTGCAGCCAGGCGCCCCGGGATAAAACCAGTTTGATCGCAATGTACCAGTACCGTCATAAACTTCTGCAGGCGGCGGGCTAGTACCTTGGCAAACACTTTTAGATCGGCCCCGAGAAGACTCGAGGGCCTATAGCTTCCACAGTCATTGGGATCTCTATCCTTCTTGAGAAGTAAAGAAATCAATGCCATGTTGACATCTCTTGAGAACTCCCCTTGTTCGATAGCGTAATTAATCATATCGAGCATCAATGGACACAATTGGTCCCAGAATGCTAAATATACCTCGGGTGGAATCCCCTTTACCCCTTTGCATTTCAGCAATCGTCTCCCTAAGTTCCATAATAGTGATCGGTTTTCCCAGTTCTTTAGCCTCTTCCTCAGAAATGTGGGGTATCTCAAGCGCGCCAATGAACGATTTAAATTTTGAATTATCGAAATTTACCTCTGAGCTATATAACTGTGTAAAACTCTTTAAAAGTGTCGTTGATCTTTTTCGAATCAGTAGTGACTGTTCCCTGTCGTGTCTTGATCGAAGGAATATCCGAGAAATGATCATTCGAGCGTATTTTCATTGCCAGTAGATGGCTAGGCCTGGAACCGTGAAAGTAGTAATTTTGCCTTGTCCTATGTATTAAAAACTCAGACTGTTGTTTAAGTATGGAGTTTATTTCTTTTTTGACTATCTTGCGTTGTGTGTTTAGTCGTTCATTATAGTTAGCTTGCAAAGATGCGTATAGGTCCGCGTATAATGTTTCCAGTCCTTATAGTTTTTTTGACCGGGATTTACGCAAATTGGAGGCGAAAAGTGTGACATGACCTCTGATAAATCCCTTTAACGCGTTCCACAGGACCCTAGGGTCTTCGACTGTGCCGACGTTGATCTGCAAGAATTCAACTAGTTTACTTCTGAACTCAGTACAGAAATCATAGTTTTTTTTTATATACACTTTTTCTCCCATTTTCTTATATTTTCTCCCATCCCAATTTCGTATTATCCAATTCAACCCTCCCCTGTCACGAACGCTGTTTCTTGCCTCCCACAAGCCGGCTGCAATGTGGACTAAGTCATACATAGCACAAGTCCCCTCCGGTACTTGAGGTAACAGCAGTCGCATCTTTTCACCTGCGCAGCTCGATCTCTCAGTGGTGAGGAGTAACGCGTGGGAGGCTCACGCTGCCCCCGACACTTCCTGATTCCACTGCGCAGGCGCACCAACCGACCTGTAAGAGTCGCTGTCCACAACGCCCGATCCCCACCCATTAGTTTCCCACCCCCTAATACGGCCAATGTGTATTAGTACGGACGACCAGCTAAACTGAAAGCAAATGTGGAGAGCGGGGCTCGAACAGGCAAGCCCAGCGTCTCCAGATTTCGTGGCGAGCGCCTTGCCCACTACGCCACGTAGCCGCCCTATCATTGCTTTATAACAACTATAATGGTCAAAAAGAAGGCTTCAACTATGCTAGCTTGAGAGCTGGAGAGTGCAAACACCTTTTTTAGTAAGCTATTTGTATTTGTATAGTCATTTTAAGCTCCTGGGCGCCAGTTTGGACGCCATCTTGAAAATGATGCCTTTCCGGAAGGTGTATTTTCCTAGATTTTTAGTATGTTCACAAGCATGTCTAGAGGTACCAGAATCAAGTGAAAAATCATAGTTATATATTTTTTTCTATTGAGATATATAGCCATTTTAAGCTTGGTCTGCCGCCATTTTGGACGCCATCTTGAAAATTAAGCCTTTCTGGAAGGTGTATTTTCCTAGATTTTTAGTATGTTAGTGAACATGCCCAGAGGTACCATAATCAGTTGAGAAATCCTTTGCACCATATTCTCAATTTGAGATATAGCCATTTTAATATCTCCACCGCCATCTGGGACGCCATCTTGGAAATGGCGGCTTTCGGGGGGGTCGATTTTGGTCGACTTTTAGTATGTTATTTAGCACGCCCAATACTATCGGAATCCATTGAAAAACCTTTTGTATCAATTTTTTTTGGGTTAAGTGCTTTTTTTTCATAGATTGACTCGCCTAGTATCATACACGTCTCTACTAGACTTGCTGGAGCATTTGTTGATGTCAGGAGCTATCAGTAGCTGGCCGGCTAGATACCGTTCGGTTAGACAATGCCTCATCATGTATTGGACTGGAAGTGAATGGTTGACTGGGTCATTTTGTAACGGTAGCTAACGTTAGCTCAGGGAGGTCCCGTCCCACTAGACTAGACTAGACCCTTGTTTACATGCGTGCGGGAGGGGCTGGAGGGAGGAGCAGATGCCGCACCACTGTGTGGGAGTGTGTGCAGCTCCCGGTGTCTGAGACAGAACTCAGCGAGTGAGATCGGTTTTGACGATCGGCGAAAATAAAGCATTATCACCGATCACCGATCGCATATTTATACTGATTATCGGCCGATAACGATCGGTGGCCGATCGATCCCGATATGAAAATTTGCCACCGATACCGATTGTTCAACTAACACAATCGGCCGATACCGATATTTGTGGCACAAAAAAAATTATAATTATTTTTATATATATATATATATATATATATATATTTTTTTTTAAACTTTATTTTTTTGCGTTTATCGCTTTTCTGGTCAAGCATGACCGACAGAAACAGGTTGAAATGGGATGTAGAGCAGGGGAAGACATTCTGAGAAATGACGGTGGGTCCGGGAATCGAACTCGTGTCCCCCAGATCCGTGACGAGCACCTGTTTTCCCCGACGCAGAAATAGCGCCGAGATATGCAGTGAGCTACGGGAGCTCCCCTATATATATTTTTTTTAATGAAACTACTGTATATTTGTATGTCTCTAAATGTTTTGATGAATTGAAAATGGAGGACCCTTGTGTAAAAAAGCCGAAAGTCTTTTTCTGGTCTTCATCCTCCAGTCCACTGAGCTGTACTGTATTCAGGGCAGCGTTTCCGTTAGCCGGTAATTACCGGTATTTGTCCGGCAAAATCTCCTGAAGTCCGACATATTTAATTTCTCCGGTCTTAATGTCCGGTGAAAATAATTCCCTGAGTCTAAGCACAATTTGATTATTTGAATTGTATTAAAATAGGCTAAAATTAAATAGCCTATGCGATGAACGAAACGATCATTACATTTGTTTCCTCGTTGCTTCTAATAATGACAACGACGTTGTCAGCGAGAGCTTTAAAAACGTAGGTCTCGGTTCGCTTCATCGGACCAAACGCGAACCAAATATAGGAAGTGATTATTATTACCACTGCTCGCAGCACTCACTGCAAAACAAGCACACTGCATCTAATCTCTCTATCTATCTATCTATCTATCTATCTATCTATCTCTCTCTCTCTCTCTCTCTATGTCTGTGCATCTTGGGAAGAAGGAAGAAAAAAAGCGGCTTATTATTATTACCGAGGCGCGCGGCTTATTATATTATTAAAACGGCTACTTGTGGGCACTCATAAAAACACCGTGGTCTACAAGTTGTTTAGCGAGAGGATGGTGGTAGGTAATGTGCTTCAATAGAACAATGGATCAATGCCATGTCAAAACTCGGCTCCGCTGATCTGGGCTCCGCAGTACACACACAGACACACACACACGCGCGCGCGCACACACAGGATCGCAGCCACACACACATTTCCACTGTCCAATAGACAAGCGCCCTTTTCGACCGCGTGACATTGAGGTGGAGAGAGTAGTCACGCAAACCACGATAATGTTGCAGTCTCTCTGCTTTCTCAGTTCTTCGCTTGATATAATTAATACAAATGTCCAATATAACGGAATTCGTTAGCTCATAAAAATGTGATTATAACAGACTGCTGTTCAGTGTCGGACCGACTGCCACATACGCGGTCTATTTTATTTCAAGTCAGCAGCAGCACGGAGACGGAGTATCGAGGGACTTATTTTATTTGGAATATATTAATGACTGTATACGCAAAAGTAGCCTAGTTTTAAGTAATAATATTATAAATCTACATGCCTTGAGGATGACATGAGCCTGCCTATCAATTGTTTTAAAGCTCAATAAACTATGACCGGAATTAATCTCATTTGTCCGGTAGTTGAAATCTTGCAGGTCACGGAGACCGGCAACAATTTTTTCTAACGGAAACCCTGATTCAGGGGGCGAAACTAGAGCCCGCCAAGCGCCATTGGCGATCGGTTTTTACTAGGGATGTCCCGATCCGATCACGTGATCGGGATCGGCGCCGATCACGTGCTTTTCAGAGGATCGGGGATCGGAGGGGAAAAATAAAAAAAAGCGGCTGTCAAAAAAAAAAAAAAAATGGGTATTATAATATTTTTTTTTTTTGATTATTGTTCAACAATCATGACCATGTTCACGTCTTAAACTCATACTGAGGCCTTAGTTTAGGTTTTAAATTACATAATATATCATCATTCATTTATTTATTGTCACACACAGCAGAAGAAATGTCCACAACAAACACATTCCCTTTAATTTACACCGTTGCAAGAGTGACGTATGCCGAATCCCTCAAGATACCTACGCTCAGTCACAACAACACGTCGCTCCCGAAACACGTTATCCACTGAGTAGAAAAATGTCAGAGGTTTGGAAGCACTTTAAAATACAAAGTCAAGCCAATCCATTTGCAACTTGCAATGTTTGCAAGGAGGAGATTCCGCGTGGAGGAAAAAACAGAGTCGCGTTCAACACCACGAATCTAATTCGTCACCTGAAAAAAAGCCACAAACAACAACATGGCGAGTACATCGCTGCAACGACACTCACACGTTGTACAACCGACACTTTCAGAGACTCTTAAACGGAAAGATAAACTGCCAGAGCAGGGTGACAGGGCCAAGAAAATAACAGCCAAGATAGCTGAATTCATCGCGTTGGATAACCAGCCGTTATCTGTGATGGGGAACGTGGGGTTTCGCCGTCTCATAGAGCACTTGGAGCCACGTTATCAGTTGCCTTCTCGGCACTACTTCACCGACAAAGCTCTGCCTGCGCTTCACACCAAGCTCCGTGACCACCTGCAAGCCATGTTAAGAGGTGTGCCTGCTTTATCATTTACCACAGACATATGGAGTTCTTCAGTGAGTCCAATGTCACTCATTAGCTTCACCGTTCAGTGGATTGACTCCGAGTTTGAGTTGCATCATGCTACATTGCATACGCAGAACTTCCGAGGATCTCACACGGCAGATCGTGTTAGAGAGGCGCTCCTGGGCATGCTTAACAGTTGGGGAATTGAGAAGTCACGGGTCCATGTTATTTTGCGGGACAACGCGCGAAACATGAAGAAGGCCATGGATGACATGGAAGTAATGAGTGTGGGCTGTCTCGCGCACACGCTCCAACTTGCCGTGCATGAGGGTCTACTGTCTCAGCGCAGCGTCACAGACACACTGGCCACCGCAAGGAAAATCATTGGCCATTTCAAACATTCGCCGTTGGCCTATTCGCGTCTGGAAGATATCCAGAACGACCTGAAGATGGACATCAAGCGTCTACAGCAGGACGTTGCTGTGAGGTGGAACAGCAGCCTCTACATGTTGCAGAGCATCTTGGAGCAGAAGCGGGCTCTCTGTGTCTATGCAGCTGACTACACCCTCCCAACCACCCTGACAGCCAGCCAGTGGACCCTGATGGAGAAGACAGCTGAGGTGTTAGTTCCATTTGAGGAACTCACAAGGGATGTGAGCAACCCCACTGCATCTGCAGCTGATGTAATCCCTGCAATAACAGGTTATTATTATATTAATTAAATTAATTAATAATTTGCTATATTTTAATAATTTAATTTTACTATAAAATAAATGTATTTTATATTCTAAATAATAAACCATTCATCCATTTCATTCATCCAAACAGCCCTCAGACGTGTACTCTCTCGAGAGATGACCACTGACCAGGGGGTCAAAACCATGAAGAGCACGCTCCTAGCTGCAGTGGAGACCCGCTTTGCTGAGATAGAGGTGGAGCCACTATACACCATCGCCACTATATTGGATCCAAGATACAAAGACAGGCAAGAATAATCTAAAAAAAAAATTAATGCTAAATAATCTTATCTAAATAAAATGCTGTGTGTTGTCTTGCCATATGTTTGACTGACTTAGTTGTGAACTTGTGGGTAATTGATACATTTATCTACTTTCAGATTCTTCACAAAGTCAGACAACCTGAGGCTTGCCAAGGAGAAGCTCATCCAGGAGGTGGTGAAGATGGAGGACGAGAGGGCTGCCAGAGGCCGCAGACGCCAGCGCAGAGCCTAGAAGCAAGACACCACGTCTAGAAGAAGAAGCAAGCACAAGCAGCTGCCTGGGCAGGGTCATGGATGAGTTTTTGGAAGAGAATCCGCTCGAGGCCTGGTCTGTGAGCAGTACATCAGCTGAAGTCCAGGTACAGACCTATCTCTCAGAGCAAACCCACCCTAGGAAAAGCAATCCTCTACACCAGTGGTTCTCAACTGGTCTAGCCTCGGGACCCAACATTTTCCTTAGTCATTAAGTCGCGACCCAAAATTTTGAACCACTATGATTTATGTAAAAAAAAATATTTGCAGTAATACGCAATCTTTCAAAACATGAAATAAACACAAAAAAGTGCAACAAAAGTGCAACTATTGCTAAAAACCCAATGAAATAAAAGAATAATAAATAATATATGCTTCTTAGCAGATTTCTTAGCTTAACATAACAGACCTACATTTGGGGGAACTAATGGGATAACTGAGTTTGCAACAAAAGTGCAACTAGGGCTAAAACCCAATGAAATAAAATAATAATAAATAATATGCTTCTTAGCAGATTTCTTAGCTTAACATAACAGACCTAAGTTTGGGGGAACTAATGGGATAACTGGGGTTGCAACAAAAGTGCAAATAGGGCTAAAAACCCAATGAAATTAAATAATAATAATAAATAATTATGCTTCTTAGCAGACTTCTTAGCTTAACATAACAGACCTAAGTTTGGGGGAACTAATGGGATAACTGGGATTGCAATAAAAGTGCAACTAGGGCTAAAAACCCAATGAAATAAAATAATAATAAATAATATGCTTCTTAGCAGATTTCTTAGCTTAACATAACAGACCTACGTTTGGGGGAACTAAGGGGATAACTGGGTTTGCAACAAAAGTGCAACTAAGGGCTAAAACACAATGAAATAAAATAATAATAATAATAATAAATAATATATCCTTCTTAGCAGAATTCTTAGCTTAACATGCAGGGGACTAATGGGATAACTGGGGATGATGTTTGCTCCTGACAAGAGTCTCAAAGTCTGGGGTGATTGTAGACAAAGCAACTCTGAGGTCATGCTCAATGTCCAATCTGTTCCTCCGCTTTGTCTTCAGCTGGACCAGAGCTGAGAAGTCACTTTCACAAAGATAGGTAGTGAAAAAAAAAGTAAAAAAAAAAAAAAAAATCTTTTTTTTACTTTTTTTTATTTTATTTTTTTACACACACATCCGCGACCCACTCAAAATGGCCCCGCGACCCACTTTTGGGTCGCGACCCACCAGTTGAGAAACACTGCTCTACACTACTGGAAAGATAATGTCTCACGTTTCCCCTCACTGGCTGCTGTTGCAACCAAGTTTCTCGGTGCCCCCTGCACCTCTGTGGACAGTGAGAGACTCTTTAGTGCAGTGTCCAACGTCCTGGATGAGAAAAGGAATCGGCTCTCAGCTGAGGGTAGAGATGCTGGTTTTCTTAAAAAAAAATCTCCACTTAATTGTGATGCCAGACAGTGAGTAAGAATAGAGTGCAGCAAAAAAAAAAAAAAAAAAGCGTGTTGCAATTTTTATCCCATGTTTACAATTTATATTTTATATCCCATGTTTACATTTTATATTTGAATTGTGAAATACGTAGTTTTTCACATTGCATTGAGCTGCTGCTTAAACTAGACTAGGTCATAGTCTAGAGTACATTCAAATTTCAAGGGTTAGGCTTCCCTTAAAAAAATTAAAAAGTGTGTTGCAATTTTATATCATGTTTACATTTTATATTTGAATTGTGAAATACGTAGTTTTTCACGTTGCATTGAGCTGCTGCTTAAACTAGACTAGGTCATAGTCTAGAGTACATTCAAATTTCAAGGGGTTAGGCTTCCCTTAAAAAAATTTAAAAGTGTTGCAATTTTATATCTCATGTTTACATTTTATATTTGAATTGTGAAATACGTAGTTTTTCACATTGCATTGAGCTGCTGCTTAAACTAGACTAGGTCATCGTCTAGAGTACATTCAAATTTCAAGGGTTAGGCTTCCCTTAAAAAAATTTAAAAGTGTGTTGCAATTTTATATCCCATGTTTACAATTTATATTTGAATATATACATGTTGTTTTTCACGTTTCATTGAGCTGCTGCTGTTAATTTAATTTTAAAACTAGACTAGTTCATAGTCTAGACTAGAATTATTCTGCACTAAGACAATTTTTATATTTTATTTTATTATTTATGAGTCATTGAGTATGACTGAATGTAAAGTCAAGCTACCTCTGTTACTTGCACTACCAGACCAGTACCTTTGTTATTGCTGCACTATTCTTAATTCTGCACAATATTTGTTTTACATGGTTATTTTATTTTGTGGTGCACCACTGATATATAACTATAAGCTTTATATTTATTTTGTTTGTGCTGCAATAAGTGAATCCTGTTGGATACTGTTAAATAAAAAAATAACAAAAACATTGATTGCATTTTCTTTATCTGACGTGCAGTCACCTGGTTTTTACAGACGATGGCGCCATTGCTCTATGTATGTTATTGCCATCTCATGAAGCAGCAGGCTGGAGCACATTGTGCTCGGGAGGTAGGAGGTGGAGTTAGGTGCAATGCCTTGCTTGAATGAAGTTAACTTTTCACCTAGCTGGATAATGTCAATTATTTTCTGTGACTGAGGATTATCGTCGGCGTTTCAGACCAACCAAAACGGAGCAAATAATTACGTAAGTCGAATACTGAATGTATACTAAATGTGCAAACAGATATTGAAACTTTGAATATTTCTCATATGAAGCGAAGCACATTTCTCAGGGTGAATGTAATAACGAGAGCCGCTGCGCTCGCGCCCCTCGAGGGACTATTTTAGGCAACGGAGGGGCTTTATTCAACAAACATGACCATGTTCACATCTTAAACTCATACTGAGGCCTTAGTTTTGGTTTTAAATTGCATATCATCATTCATTTATTTATTGTCACAGACTCACAGTCACAGAGCAGAAGAATTTTGCCAAAACAAACCAATAGTATCCACCCAGCTGTAGAACTGCAGACCAGCCACACTCAGACCCAAACGCATTTCCTTTGATTTAATTATACATCAAATGATTTATGTCAAGGATTGCAAATGCAAATGCCTCGCTTGAATGAAGTTAACTTTTCACCTGGATAACGTCAACATTCAGGGTGAATGTAATGTGAGAAATTAAGATAAAAAAAAAAGAATTAAATTTTTTTTTAAATTTTTTAAATTTTTATTGATCGGATCGGGAATGATCAGGATCGGTAGATACTCAAAATCACATGATCGGGATCGGATCGGGAGCAAAAAAAGGTGATCGGGACATCCCTAGTTTTTACGTTTGGCGACTCCCACTGAGAGGTCTGCCCGCCGTGTGGCGGGCAATCAAATAGTCATGTGAAAAGCGAAAATCATGATCCAATTCTGAGTTCTCACTCGCTGTCTCAGCACAGACAGCGCATTGCTGCTCCTACCCCTCCCGCACCTGTTTCTGTATGCTGCTGCATGTAAACAGAGGCTATTGCCTCGGACAGTCACCGTGACTGACGTTAGTCTAGTCAGAGGGACCTCCGTGAGCTAATGTTAGCTACTGTTACAAAATGACCCAGTCAACTATTCACTTTTAGTTTAATACATGAGGCATTGTGTAACGTTATCCAGCCTGCTAGCTACTGATAGCTCCCGACATCAACAACTGCTCCAGCAAGTGTCCAGTGCATAATACCTCCGTTGGCTAGGTAGCTCATGTTAGCCCACGTTAGCTCACTAGTCACTACGAAATGTCCCAGTAAACTAAATAGTTCAGAGGCGTTGTCCCAACGCCATCCAGCAGTAGCTCCTGACATCAATGTCCTACAACATGCGTATTCGAGCCCCTGGCTTACATCGCATGAGGGCTGCTGAATAGGGTCCAGCTGCAGCGCAGGAGAATCCTTTCGTGCTGAATGTAGAGTTTAGGGTCCAGCTGCAGCGTCGGAGAATCCTTGCTGGAGCTGGAGGCCACTCGACTATACACACAGACAGTGGAGCTGTTTGCAGACAGCGAGGTGGCGATGTCTCGCAGATAATACAACTACAAGTATGATTATATAATATATATATATTTTATTAAAAAAAGATTTTTCTATATAAAATAATAATAATTATTTTTTTAATAAAAAAAAAGTTGGCAGGTAAGAAATATGCTTGGCGGGTAGATTCTTCCCATCTACCCGCCACTGGCCGGTGAGTCAAAAAGTTAATTTCGTGCCCTGACTATATTGTACCCATTCTGCAATCTGTTAATAAAGTTTTCAATCAATCAGACAAATGTATAGAAAAGCTTTTATTATAACCATATAACAAAAAATTATATTGTTTATGAAAATGTTTTAGCCCTATGCTTGATAGGGATGCCCCGATCGATCGGCCAGCGATCGGTATCGTCCGATATTCAGTATAAATATGAGATAGGTGAATTCCGATAATGCTTTAATTTTGCCGATCGTGAAAACCGATCGATGACACGGAAAACATGATCCAATTCTCTGCAGAGTTCTCACTCGCTCACAGCCACACTCTGCTGCTGCACGTCTTGCCCCTCCTCCTCCTCCTTCTCCCCCTCCCAGACCCATCTCATGTCACCAAACAAACCCTTCGACAAGAGTCGAGTGCATGAGCACCGCAGAGCTCCTCTTTCAACATAACTGAAGCATTAAACAAAATGGCCCAGTCATCTATTCACTTTTGTTTAATACATGAGGCGTTGTCTAATGTTATCTAGCTACTGATGGCTCCTGCTATCAACGTGACAGTTTGGCATTCGTTTTCGCAAGCGCTGGCTAGAGTTGGCTAACTAGTAGGGATGCATCGATATGAAAATTTGCCACCGATACCGATACCGATTGTTCAACTAACACAATCGGCCGATACCGATATTTGTGGCAACTTTTTTTTTTTTTTTTTTTTTTTTTTTTTTTTTTTTAATATATATATATATATTTTATGAAACTACTGTATATTTGTGTTACAAATTGTGCTCACCGATATGAACATAGGCCTCTTTACTTACTTAAAAAAAGGAAACATCAAGAAATAGCACTATCTCTCTCCCAGTATGTTCTGCAGGGCTGCAGCTAGATACTAGTTCTCCCAGTATGGTCTACCGGCTTGGCTGCAGCTGGATACTATTGTCTCAACCAGAGCTCAACCAATGAAATTTTGATTGACAGTCGATTCTGCCAATTACGTCACACACCGCTTGCACCCGCCTCTGCTGTTACCACCAATCGGCAAGCACGTATACATTTTTTACTTCCGCTTTTGTCCGCCATTGAGTTTGACAAGAGGTATTCTACAACAACAACGGCGGCGCGGCCGACGTTTAGCTTTTAGCTCCGCAGGATGACTTAAACGAGGCATAATGATTTTACTGCAACGAATGTTATAATAAAACAAAGCCTTTCTATACATGTGTCTGATTGAAAACTTTATTAACAGATTGCAGAATGGGTAAAACTCAGGGCTCTATGAGCAACGGAAGGAACTGAGCTAGTATGAACGCATAATGCCTGCTACGTTCGGGTAAATAATATGCTGATGTTATTGAACGTGTAACACTAACTATATAACGTTAATGCCACAAAACGAATGCCTTGTTAATCATAAGTAGTAACTTTGATGCAGTAGCTTGTGTGTGTGTGTGGGAGACTGGGGACGGCGTTGTGCAGGTCGCGAGTGAACGTTTTTTTGTCTTTTGACGCTACACAAATTGATGGATATTTATCGGCTACTGCCATCGGCACATACGAGCTTATCAACAAGGCACTTATCGGCCGATACCGATACCTGACCGATACATCGGTGCACCCCTACTAACTAGCTATCGCTTGTGAGCTAACGTTAGCTACCGACCTAGCGTTACTGTTTAAACAAAACTACACAGTCAACTATTCACTTTAGTTTAATACATGATGAGCCGTTGTCTAACTGGCTAGCTACTGATAGCTCCTGATATCAACAAATGCGCATTTCAGTTTAAGAATGATAGGGATGCACCAGCATGAAACCGCCGTTAGCTAGGTAGCTCACGTTAGTGAGCTAAATAGTTCACTTTATTTTAATACATGATGCATTGTCTAACGTCATCTAGCCGGCTAGCAGTAGCTACAGATAGCTCCTGATATCAATGTCTTATAACATAATTGACTATTTGTTTTTGCAGCTGAACATTGGCTAATTAGCTATCATGCTTCATAACACGTTTCAGACCCTGTTGAACTATCGCTCTGACTCAATAGTATCCATCTGCAGAACGTCAGCCCCAGCACTCTCAGGCCCCACGCTGAATGTGATTTGACCAAAGAAGAGTATACACACATACAGTGGAGCTGTTTGCAGATAGCGAGCATTTTGACTTGTTGCGTGGTGGCGATGTCTCGCAGACAATACAACTACAAGTATAAGTATATAAATATAAATAATAAATAAATAAATATATATAATAAAATATATATAATATATATATTTTATAAAACCAAAAAAGATCGGTATCGGTATTGGCCGATATGGCTCATAGGTGATCGGTATCGGTGGCAAAAAACGTGATCGGGGCATCCCTAATGCTTGACTATTATTTTAGGCATGGCAACAAATAAAATAATAATAAAATGAATAAATAAAATATTAAATAAATAAATAGGCTACACGTCTCTCTTTTTGTATTTCGGGGACACTGCATTTTTATGATAAACGGTAGGGGTGGGACGGTTCACAAAATGGACGGTTCGGTTCGTATCACGGTTTTGGGGTCACGGTTTTCGGTTCTGTTCGATATACGTTAATTTTTATTAAAATCTAAACATGCTTCTCATTTATAAAAAAATAAATAAAAAGGTTTACAGTTTTTACAGCCTTAAATAATGTTTGGCACACAAAGACCGAACTGACTGAAAAATATAGGCTACATTTGTCAAAGTATTAACTTAGTGCAAACAAACAATATGCTCAGCCAGCACTAGACTTTCCTTTCTTTAATATAAACACAAAAAAAACTGTCAACCATGTTTAAATTCCCTGATTGTCAGTTCTTAATGGAAAGATTCGTTTTCTGCTTGAAATTATTATGTATCTGTCTACATTTATTTAGACTAACATTATTTAAATATTGAGTGCAACTGTGGTGGATTACGTAATTCGGTGAGTTGGAACTATCTATGGGTTGGCGCCGGGTCCCCACGGACATTTTAGCGTGTGGCACCTTCAGCTCCGGTAACATTAGGAGGAGATCATAACATCAACAAGCAGCACGAAAGCGGCAATAGTCCCGGTTGGAGTTAGTAAAACACAGTTGTATGTTAGCCTTCTTGGATGTTTAATAAACGCCTATCATTGTCTTTAAACACCCCGCCTCTCAGACTCCCATTTCCTCCTCTGCTACAGTAGCTAGTAGCTACGGTGACATTTCATTGACTGTACAGTATTAGCTTGCAAGCTGCGTCGTGCTACCATAGTTAAAACGTGCGTTGTGTTGTACAAACTGCTAACGCTATGGCAAGATGTGTCTAAGGCCTATGTAATGTTAATGGCTATGTTTTTTTTTTTTTTTTTTTTAAAGCAAAAGTTTTTATTGGTGAAGCAAGTTTGTACAATTACAAAGTCAGAATTATTCATTCACCCTTTTTTCCCTTTTTTTTGTATAATCTACCCCACCCATCCCACCCCCAAACCCACCCCACGAATCAACAGGTAGGGTTACATACATAACATGCAACCAGAGAAAAGGTTAAATTACAGACAATAATAACAATTGCTACTTACAATGATACAATTAAATTAAATTAAATAATACAAAATACAAAAATAACAAAGACAAATTAAATAATATAATAAAAAAAAAAAAAAAAAAAAATAATAATAATAATAAACAAAAGGAAAATAGTCTGAGTCAGATATGGTACATTAATCAATTATAGAGTATCTACATAGTTATCTGGTGGTATTACATAGTACTGTTGGGCCTGGTTAGATGGGAGGATCACTCAAAGAAGGAAGACACTCAGTCAGGAGGGAGAACAGATAGGCTGTTAAAGTAAGAAATGAACGGCTGCCACTTCTTAAAGAATTTTTCGTTAACTCCTCTAAGTGCATACTTAATCTTCTCTAGTTTTAGAAACGAGACCATATCTTTTAGCCAGGCGGAGAAGGGGGGAGGTGTAGACAGTTTCCAGGCTAGGAGTATTCTCCGTCTGGCCAAGAGCGTGGCAAAAGCCAACATGTCGGTATCGTTTGGCTTAATAGGGAGAGGCTCAGCCGGTACGCCGAAAATGGCCAACAGTGGACAGGGCTGTATTGTGGTATCTAGTACTATCGAGAGCACATTGAATATCGAGGACCATAATGGTCTAAGCCCCGGGCAGGACCAAAACATGTGAGAGAGATCAGCTTGTGGGCTATTACAGCGGTCACAATTGGGATTGGAGTCTGGGTAGATTTCAGCTAGTCTTGCTTTGCTGTAGTGTACTCTGTGTACCACCTTTAGCTGTATTAGGCTGAGTCTGGCACAAGTGGAGGAGGAATTCACCCTATCCAGTGCTCCCCCCACCACCCCTCTGTCAGTTCCACCCCCAGCTCTTCCTCCCACCTGGATCTCGTCTTAGCGCTTTTGTCTTTGGTCAAGCACATAGTATTTTGATAAATTTCAGATATAAGCCCTTTTTGGTTTGGTGATAGACCCAAGAGTCTCTCCCAATTTGATCGTTGAGGGGGGCTAGGAAATGAGTCAAATTGTGAACGTACAAAATGACGTATCTGAAGATAGCGAAATAAATCGGAGCGTGGAAGACCAAATTGGAGACACAAGGAGCTAAAACTGGAGAAACTGTCACCGTCATATAGATCCTTGAAACTATTTATTCCGAGTCTGTTCCAGCGTGTAAAAGACGAGTCCAGAGTGGAGGGAACAAACAGGTGGTTATTACTAATAGGCCCCAAGACTGATGCTGCACAGAGTTTAAAGTGGCGACGAAACTGTATCCAAATCTTTAGAGTGGACAGAACAACAGGGTTTGAGGAGTGCCGGGAAGGAGAGAGAGGGAAAGAAGAGTAGACCAGAGCTGCCAGGGAGGATGATCGGCACGATTGCGCTTCTAAGCTACACCAGTCAGTTTCTGGGGCTTTCAACCAAAGAATAATTTTATGGATGTTGACAGACCAGTAATAGTGCATGAAATTAGGGAGCGCAAGTCCACCTGACCCCCTAGGTCCTTGTAGGATGGCTTTGCCTATTCTAGGGATCTTTCCCCCCCAGATAAAGGCAGATATTGCTTGGTCTATTGTGAGAAAAAAGGATTTGGGTAGAAATAGAGGGAGACATTGAAAGACATACAGGAATTTGGGCAGGATATTCATTTTAACACATTGTACTTTACCGGAGAGTGAGAGGGGCAGGCTGCTCCAACGTTGAAAGTCAGCTTTCATGTTAGTGATTAATGGGGGGAAGTTAGCTTCAAAAATAGAGTTTAAGGTGTGGGTGATCTTTATGCCCAGATATTTAAAGCCCGATTGTGACAGACGAAAGGGAATTGAAGATTGTGTAATTTGTAAGGCTGAGTTGTTAATGGGGAAACATTCACTTTTATGAAAATTTAGCTTATAGCCTGAGAAAGAGCCAAACTGTCTTAACATAGATTTTATGTGAGGGATGGAGGTAATAGGATGCGTCAAATAGAGCAGAAGGTCGTTAGCGTAAAGAGAGACCCTGTGTTCGACTCCGTGACGGGTGATACCACGGAAGTGGGGCGAGGACTTGAGTGCAATGGATAGAGGTTCAGCGGCGATGGCAAACAATAATGGAGACAAAGGACAACCCTGGCGTGTCCCTCTGGAAAGTGGGAAATAAGGGGAATTTATAGAGTTGGTAGTGACACAGGCCAAGGGGGCGGAGTAGAGTAGCCGGACCCATGAAATAAATGTGTCCCCGAACCCAAATTTCTGCAGAGTCGTGAACAAGTATTCCCACTCCACGCGGTCAAAGGCCTTCTCCGCGTCCAGAGATATAATTACCTCAGGAGGGAGAGAAGGACCTGAAGTGTGTATAATATTCAAGAGTCTGCGAATGTTAGAAAAGGAGTGGCGACCCTTAATGAAGCCAGTCTGGTCCTCAGAAATAATCAGAGGTAAGATGTTCTCCAGACGCCTAGCCATCACCTTGGCAATGACCTTTCCATCGTTGTTAATCAGCGAAATTGGGCGATACGATCCACAATCTGTGGGGTCTTTGTCCTTTTTAAGTAGGAGGGAAATGGTTGCTTGTGTGAGTATGTGGCAGTGTCCCATTTTTCAGGGACTCGTTAAACATTTCCATCAGAAGCGGGGCGAGTTTGTCACAAAACTTTTTATAAAAACTTGCCTCATAGCCATCTGGACCCGGTGCTTTGCCACTCTGCATAGCATTGATAGCCTCCTTGATCTCCTCAATGTTCAATGGTCTGTCTAAATCCTTAGCCAGCTCCGGGTCTATAGACGGGAATTCTAGGTCATTTAAAAAAGTATCCATAGATATTCTGTCGGGAGGGGGTTCGGATGTGTAGAGAGTGGAGTAAAACACTTCAAAGGCCTTGTTAATGTCTTGGGGTTTCGAGACCATGTTATTAGAGCGATCCCTTATCTGTGAGATCAGCCTGGAGGCTGCTCTGCGCTTGAGCTGATGTGCAAGCAGCCGACTGTTCTTGTCTCCATATTCATACGACAGGCCGCGGGAGTGGAGCAGCAGACCTTCAGCTTTCTTTGTGGATAATAGATCGAATTCAGACTGCAAATCCAGCTTCTTTTTATACAATTCAGGTGAAGGGTCTGCGGTGTACTCACCATCAAACTGGAGAATAGAATCTGTAAGGTCCTGCAGCCGCTTTCTCTGGGTTTTGTTCGCATGGGCTACATGGGAGATAATTTCACCACCCAGAACCACTTTTAAAGTCTCCCACAACAGTGAGTGAGATATTGAATCCGATCTATTGGTGAGTAAGAAGTCATCAATTGACTTTGAAATTTTGTCGCCAAACCCCTTGTCGGAAAGTAGCAAGGTATCAAATCTCCAGGGAGGGCGATCTTTTCTATTCAGAGTAAGGGAGATGTCCATTTGTATAGGCGCATGGTCTGAAATTACAATGGCTAAATAGTCAACTGCGCGGACAGAGTCTAACAGGGTTTTATCAATAAAAAAATAATCTATCCTGGTATAAGAGTTGTGTACATGTGAAAAAAAAGAGAATGCCTTTAATAGTGGGTTAGCAGATCTCCATGGGTCCACACATCCATTTTCCCTCATAAAGGCTGATAAGGACCTGGGCATTTTAGAGAGTGTTGAGGGTCTTAGAGAAGAGCGATCCAAAACCGGGTCCACAACACAGTTCAAATCGCCCCTCAAAATAAGTTGGTGTGTGTTTAAGTTTGGGAGGGAGGAGAGGATCTTGTTCATAAAACCAACGTCATCCCAGTTGGGAGCGTAAATATTGACTAAGAGCACTGGGGTTTGGAATAGAGTGCCCGTTACTATTATATATCTGCCATCCGGGTCAGAGATAACGTTAGAGGATGTGAATTGAACTTTTTTGTTTACCAGTATCGCAACACCTCTTGCCCGAATATTAAAATTGGAGTGAAATACCTGGCTGATCCAAGGCTTGTGTAGTCTAATTTGATCTGCTTTCAATAAGTGAGTTTCTTGCAAAAACATAATATCGGCCTTCAAGTTTCTTAGGTGAGCAAAAACCCTTGAACGTTTGACTGGCCCGTTCATAGATTTGACATTCCACGTGATCAGTCTAACAGAGTTGTCCCTCCTATTATTAGATGAAGTCATGATTCAGTTCAAGATTTGAGTGGTCTGATTGTCCCATATACAGGCCCCCTGTACATGGGCATTGTAGACTCATAAAGTGATAAAGAAAATAACAAATAAGTAACTATAAACATATGTATGTGTAACCACAACATTTGCAAAAACAGCAATAACAACAGAAAGTACCGACCTTTCCCGGACCGCATCCGGTGTAAGTAACCCCCAAAATAATCCCCTCTCCATTCCCATCCTAGGTTCCCTTCTCTTTTTCCCACATCTAGAGAACCGCAGGTAATCGCTACTAAACTTCCGGTGCATCTACAGACCTTAACCTAGCTTAGAATCTAACCTTGAACCTAACCTAGAAGCTAGAAACTAACCTAACCTAGAAGCTAAAACCTAACCTAGAAGCTAACCTAACCTAGAAGCTAGAGCCTAGCCTAACCTAAAACCTAACCTAGAAGCTAGAACCTAGCCTAACCTAAAACCTAACCTAGAAGCTAGAACCTAGCCTAGAAGCTAAAACCTAACCTAACCTAGAACGTGAGCGTGAGCTCCCAATTTAAGAGTGTAGAGAAAAAAAGAAAAAGAAAATATATCAAAGAGCATTTCGCTGTGACAAGCGACACATTATAGAAATAGATATAACTGAAAGATACTGAACTTGAATAACAACTCAAGATTTGTCGAGCAAAGAAAAGAGTAGGGGGAGCACCAACCAGTAGGCTGGTGTGTTAACGTCATTCAGTCCAAGCCAGCTGTTGTAGAATTACATTATAGAAATAGAAATAACTGAAAGATATTGAACTTGAATAACAACTCGAGATTTGTCGAGCAAAGAAAAGAAAAGAGTAGGGGACGCGCCAACCAGTAGGCTGGTGTGTTAACGTCATTCAGTCCAAGCCAGCTGTTGTAGAATTACATTATAGAAATAGAAATAACTGAAAGATACTGAACTTGAATAACAACTCGAGATTTGTCGAGCAAAGAAAAGAAAATAGTAGGGGACGCGCCAACCAGTAGGCTGGTGTGTTAACGTCATTCAGTCCAAGCCAGCTGTTGTAGAATTACATTATAGAAATAACTGAAAGATACTGAACTTGAATAACAACTCGAGATTTGTCGAGCAAAGAAAAGAGTAGGGGACGCGCCAACCAGTAGGCTTGTGTGTTAACGTCATTCAGTCCAAGCCAGCTGTTAGCCGGCCTACGTTAAATCTGGTGTGTAAATAAACAAACCCCGACCGTTGTGTAGTTACCTCAGTCATGCCAATGAGCGTTGTAGAATGTCTGAGCAGCTGCGGGAGAGTCAAAGTACAACGTTTGGTCTTCGAAGTCCACGCGGAGGCGAGCTGGGTACAGCATTCCAAAACGAATGTTTTTCTTGTACAGTCGGGCTTTCACGTCGTTGTAAGCCGCGCGCTTTCGGGACAGTTCGACGCTGAAGTCAGGGTAGAGTGAGATCTTGTGGCCACGGTATCGCAGATCCTCCCTTCTCTTCCCAAAAACACGCTCCTTGTCCTGGTAGTTGTGGAAAAGTACGATGAACGGTCTGGGGTTGGTTCCTCCGGCTTTATTTTCTTTCCCCAGCCTGTGGGCGCGAGACGGTATGAGCGGCGTGGGGAAAAGATTAGCCCCACAAATCTCCGAAAACAATTCGGTCATGAATTGGATTGGATCCGAGCCTTCCATTTTTTCAGGGATGCCGATCACTCTCAGGTTGGCTCTGCGCGAGCGGTTTTCAAGATCATCCAACTTGTCGGCCAGCCGAGCGTTCTCCGTTTTGAGTTGAGCATATGCGCCTTCCATCTCGACGACTCTGTCGCTGTAGTCAGACAACCCCCATTCGACGGAGGAGATCCGTTGTCCGTGTATATCCAGCGTGGATTTTATTGCCTCCAGGGTCCTATTCACCGGTGTGAGAGCTGAGTTTAGCAGCGAGGTGACCACTGCCGTCGTGTCGGTGAGTATGGCAGTACGGAGGTTCTCCAAGTCGCTGGGCAAGGCTGGCGTCGCTTTGGCTGCGGAAACAGGCATGTCTTTAGCCCCATTAGCAAGTTCACTAGCCCCACTAGCAAGTTCAATAGCTTCGAGGTTAGCAGCAGTTGCCTTCCACATTTCTCTTATCAATTCTTTTTGCTCTTCCCGTCATGTTGTGAAACGTAGTGCAGTATTCGTCTTTTAGTTTAGATGGTGCATTGTAGCATGTCGCTTGTCAAATAAATAAATTGTTTGCAATTGTGCGGGAGCCACTCTAAACACGTCTATCCCGTCACCATGCTAAACCGGAAGTCAATGGCTATGTTTTTAAAGTCGTAATGAAGATTGATTTATATTGTGCTTGCCATTTTTACACAAACTGACTAGCACCTGGCTGCAGTGCTGCTGCTGCTGCCTGTAGCCAGTGCTCACCTCTCCCGGCTCCGCCAAATGAATTTTTTTATTTGCGCGTCATCTGAACCGTACGATACACAGACGCTCCATTACCGGATAAATATATATATAATTAGTAAACTGTCGGGGGCATTTTCTGCCCCCCTTAACTGATTTTCGAGGGCATTTTGTCCTTTTTCAAGGGCATTATGCCCCAAGCCCCCGTTAATTTCGAACCCTGGCTCTTCAGATGCCTCGCCGGAGAAGTAACATGAGGAGGCTGCCCCCCCCCCCCCCATCAGTCTAAACCAATGGGGTGCAGTTACACAGGGAGAGACGATAGGGGGCGGTATCTTCCCAATTGAGCTCAGAGAGAGTCTGCAGCACTAACCCGAGGCTCGATTGATGAAATATGAATTCAAATCGCTATGACTGTTACCAAGTTGGCTAATTTAATTGTAATCATCTGCTTTTGTACGTGCATGGTCTGATATAATTATAAATTATAAATTAAATATAATATAATTGTTTGCTTGATAGACGAAGGTTGCAACATAATTATGTAATGTCATGTCGTTGGCTGTGAGAGCAGCCCCACTGCACCCAGGCAGCGCAGCCGAGTGAAACCTTGTTGGCTGCGTCACAGTCACGAAAAGGGGCTACTTAATTAATTAATCCAATCCACGTTATTTATAGAGCACATTTAAAAACAACAAAGTTTACCAAAGTGCTGTACAAGTCCCACAACATAAGAAAAATAAAAATAAAAACCGAAGCTCGGCCCCGAAGTTTCAATTGCCAAAAAAAGCTTCGAAGGTCATCCCTAAATAATAGTTAGCATTGCGGCTAGCATACATGGTGTGCAAAAGATTGCTAATTTTGACGTTGCTATGTTTGGGTAAATACGCTGATGTGTAACTATATAACGTGTAACCAGGGAGCGAAATTAACTTTTTGACTCACCGGCCAGTGGCGGCTAGATGGGAAGAGTCTACCCGCCAAGCATATTTCTTACCTGCCAATATATATTTTATATATACAATTTTTTTTTTATAAAATATATATTATATAATCATACTTGTAGTTGTATTATCTGCGAGACATCGCCACCACGCAATAAGTCAAAATGCTTGCTATCTGCAAACAGCTCCACTGTCTGTTTTGGCTGTGTTGCTCTTCTAGAAAAATAATCCTTTCAGGGTTGCCTATTGAAATACTGTACACTTTCCTACTGTACACTTTCCTGATTAATTGAAATGGGGGACCCTGATGTAAACAAGACGAAAGTCTTTCTCTGGTCTGCATCCCCTTAACAATTGTGTGTATTGAGCTGTACTGTATTGTACCCATTCTGCAATCTGTTAATAAAGTTTTCAATCAATCAATCAATCACACCTCCAGTACAGAAACATTGTTTGAGTTTGCGTGTCAGGTAGACCATTGATTGACAGTCGAGTCTGCCAATTACATCACATTGCTTGCACTCCGGTGCTGCAGCTGGACCCATTGCCCACCTCTGCTGTTGATAACGCTAGCCAAGTTATTATACACACAGATACACAGTGGGCCAGTGACTTTGGTGTAGGGGTGTAACAATGCATCGATCCTAAGGGGGAAATTCAACTGCATCGATTTGAAAATGTTAGAATAGATTATCGCAATTTTAATGTGTACACGTTATGTTATTGTCATGTCCGTTACAGCCAACACACCGACATACGCTACTGCATCAACATTATGATTAACAAAGCAAGGCATTCGTTTTGTTGCATTAACGTTATATTACTATTGCTATCGATAAATCTAGGTGTTCTAAAATCTATTGCTATTGGTAAGAGAGACTATAATAAGTTGGTGTCTCGGAAAACGAGAGCCCTGATCGCGGAGTTTCAGGAAGTAAACAAGAAAAATTAGAGCTTCCGATTGGTCATTTGCTTTATTTCCCATGAAACCAGTCACTTCACTCTACTGTGATTGGACCGTTGGCAATGTGGGACTTGTAGTTTTTTAACGATCTCGCAGCGGAGGAAAAAAAAGACGAGATAGGCTATAATCTGTATTCGCACAGCGTGCGCGTAATTGATTTTTACCGTTCGCATACAAATATTTTTAGGGGCCTGCTTATGAACTACACGTCTACACGCCACACGGCGGGCAGCCCTCTAAGTGTCATGCGCCAAAGGTAAAAACAGACCGCCCCTGGCGGGCGGCGGGCTTTAGTTTCGGTCCCTGCGTGTAACTATATAACGTGTAACTATATAATGTTGATGCCACAAACGAATGCCTTTGTTAATCATAAGTACTAACTTTGATGCAGTAGTGTGTGTGTGTGGGAGCGGCGTTGTTCAAAAGTTTGAACGGGGTGGACCAGATTGACGCGACACAATCCTCTTGGGCAAAACATCACGATATCCACGATACGTTAAAAAAGTGTATCGTTAATGAACTGTACACGATATTTATATAATATCGTCATATCGCCCAGCCCTAGATAAGACATTTAACTAAATGGTTGATTTCATTGGATGTGCACTGTTAATTAATGCTTGTATATCTAATCTTGTGTTGTCATGTTTGTTTATGTGTTTGTTTAAAAAAAAAAAAAAAAAAATACACAAAAAAAAAACGAGGTACGTACCGAACCGTGGTTTTTGTGTACCGTTACACCCCTTGTAAAGGCCATATGAGTGTTTTGGTTATTAATATTATTATTATTTTGTTTGGAATAGTGTCTTATTTATGTTTGAACACTAGAGGGCTCACCGCCTCCATTATAGCCCCTCTTCTATAAATAGCCTAGCTACCGTAATCCCATGCACCATGCATCTCGTCGCACTGTACATCCCTGCCGATACTTTCTGCAGTATCGGTACCAGCTGGCGAGTGTTCTACAGCAAGTTGTTGATGCGCTGTTCAGAGCATGCTTGCCCCTCCGCCTGCTCCGAGTCCAGCCCTCCCCCTCACAGAGCCGTCTTCAGTTTGTATTAGTAAACAAACATTTTAGCTGAAGAAGATGGCAAATGCAGAGCCTCCGCAACTTGTGCTTGTGGATAAAGAAAACAGCAGAAGTGCTGTTTGGACAGGGGTGTACAGTGCGATATATATGTCGCACGTGCGACACTTACGTCAGTCTGTGCGATGAAAGGATTGACTTCAATAGCACTGGTGCGATGGCCCGCGATGGCCCGCTATCCACTGCGATGATATGATCGCAAATTGCCCCCTAATTTGGTCCGTGCGAGTTTAAAATAATATCTGGGGGCAAGCTTGCGAGTGGTGATTTCAACCCTTCATTCGCATTTCACTCCTAAATTAATCCATACAAATTGTAGTAAAACATTAGCCTACAACCAGGGCTGTACAGTGCAATATAATGTTGCGGTTGTAATTTCATTAGACAGACCAGCGCGGACCTTTAATAACATGCAATTTAATTGACACGAGCAATGAGCTAACGGTAGCTGCTAACCAAGGTTACCATTAGGATTATGCTAAGCTAACTAGCGATCTCTGCTAACCCTGGAAAACGGTCAAAGCGGACTCCACAAGACTAGTTCCATTCGTGAGGAAAGGGGGTGGGTTATATTGACAACGCTTGACAACAGAAGTTTAAACATAACTTCATATTTATTGGTTATTCATTTCTGTATATCATTGAATTTCCATCTCCGTGTGTCTCCATCTCTTCCTGTTTACATTCGAGTGTGACGTCATCACCTACGGCATCTTAGACTATCAAAACGCGAAGGGGGGGGGGCTGGCTCTCTTGTTCGTTCTCGCCCCCTCTCTCTCTCTCTCTCTCTCTCTCTCTCTCTCTCGCTCTCTCTTGATTGATTGATTGAAAAGTTTATTAACAGATTGCAGAATGGGTACAGTACAGTACAGCTCAATACATACAATTGTTAAGGGGATGCAGACCAGAGAAAGACTTTCGT
Source organism: Notolepis coatsorum (assembly GCF_963971535.1). Classification (NCBI taxonomy): domain Eukaryota; kingdom Metazoa; phylum Chordata; class Actinopteri; order Aulopiformes; family Paralepididae; genus Notolepis; species Notolepis coatsorum. Next base: position 276,762,571 of record NC_140165.1, read on the forward strand.
CTTGTTTACATCAGGGTCCCCCATTTTCAATTCATCATAACATATATGACATACATGACATACAGATAGACAGTACTGCTACATCTATACATTTATGACATATCAGATTTGCAAATACAGTACTGTTTGTGATACAAAAGTGTCCAGAAAAGGAGTGTATATACATTTGGCGTAGAAACTGTACATTGGAGGAGGTTGGTTGGGTGGGGTGGGGTTGGGTGGGTTGGGTGAGGGCTGTACATTGGAGGTGGGGGGGGGGGGGGGGGGGGGGGTTGGGTAGGGGACACACACACATTTTACACTGTACATTGGAATATTGACAAAGCCTTACTTGGTCATTTACTGTACAACTAGGTTAGGACATTTGTAGGGGCCAGTTTCGAATTGCAGTCTCACGTAGGTGTTTTTTGAGAGTGTTTTTGAAAGTGGGTAGTGATTCACATTGCTTTACAGCTTTAGGCAGGGCGTTCCACATTGATGTGGCATAATTGCGAAACGTGTTTAGTCCCTTGTTTGAGCCGAATCTGGGTTTTACATGATTTGTGGAGCTCCCTCTGGTGTTGTGATCGTGGTATTCACTGACCTTTGGGAAGTATTTTGCCATGTACATGGGTACCTTGGTCGCGTAGTGTATCTTGTAGACCAGGCCCATTGCAAGTTGCTGTACTCTGTCGTCTACTCTCTCTCTACATTCAATGATGTAAAGTAGCCAAATGTTACACACAGTATAAATACTAACTGGATAGTTGATGATATAAACATTTAATTTCATTATCTGAAATATTCTAAATCATTAAGTCTGTGTGATTATTATTTTCTCACAGTAGTGTGTGTGTATATATATATTATATATATATGTGTGTGTGTGTGTTTGGCTAAAGTGGATAGAAAACACAGTACTGTGTAAAAGGCATCCAAGAGTTTTTATATAAATTGTCTTAGATGTAAATCATTTTTTGTATTAGTGTGTCAGTAGACTACTCTTAGTACATTTATTAAATTAATTTTTAAAGCATCTTCATGGTTTAATAATGCAAACATATGTTGCAGGGACTTATTATAATCATCATATTGGCGTGACTGTATGCATCAAAGGGTTAAATCAAGCATTTTTGATGCATGTCAAAATATCGCGATATCATTTAGAGGCCATATCGCCCAGCCCTACTATAATGGTAAAATAGTTATTTAAAAATTTGCCCCTAAAAAATATTCTTTGCCCCTAAATTTCTCATTTAGGGGCAAGTGTGCCCCTAGTGAAAAAGCTTAGCGTACAGCCCTGATACATATCGATACTGAATATTTAAAACGGCTTCGATACTCATTTCCCGAAATACCGATCAGGGCTGTACGCTAAGCTTTTTCACTAGGGGCACACTTGCCCCTAAATGAGAAATTTAGGGGCAACAAATATTTTTTAGGGGCACATTTTTAAATAACAATTTACCATTATTTATATCGATTGTTTTTGATTAAAAAAATAATAATAATTATTTTATATAATTTATTTTTTAATAAAATATATATATTATATAATCATACTTGTAGTTGTATTATCTGTGAGACATCGCCACCACGCAACAAGTCAAAATGCTCGCTATATGCAACCAGCTCCACTGTCTGTGTGTACTCGAGTAGCCTCCAGCTACGGCCAGGATTCTCCGGAGCTGCAGCTGGGACCCTATACTGTAGCCTCCAGCTACGGCCAGGATTCTCCGGCGCTGCAGCTGGACCTATTGACTATATTCAGCGTGCCCTCAGCTCGAATACGCATCGACTCAGTGTTATAAGACATTGATATCAGGAGCTATCTGAACTATTTAGTTTAATGGGACGTTTCGTTTTGAACAGTAAGCTAACGCGAGCTATCATGCACTACTAGACTTGCTGGACAGCATTTGTTGATATCAGTAGCTAGCCGGCTGGCAGGCTCACCGAGGTCCCAGTGTCCCACTAGAGACTAGTGTTTACAACAGCCACGGGTGCGGGAGGAGCAGCAGACGCCGCAGCTCTCTCCGTGTGTCTGAGTTCAGTTCGGCTCACTATAGGAGGTCGAACGCGTCGAAAATATGAAGCAATACTAACTTTACTTTTCTTCATAGCTAAATCAGACAGTCAGCCAGTCTATCAGAGTGAGTGCTCACTCGATTGTTCCCGCTGATCATACCTGCTGAGTGCTCACTGCTCAGCTCGCGTGAGTGGCGTCATCACACGCCTTGGATAATTTAGGAGTGAAATGCGAATGCAAGCTTGAAAGCACTACTCGCAAGCCCGCCCCAGATAATATTTACCAATCGCAACAGCCAATTAAAGGGGCAATTCGCGACCATCTCGTCGCACTGTACATCCCTGCCGATACTTTCTGCAGTATCGGTACCAGCTGGCGAGTGTTCTACAGCAAGTTGTTGATGCGCTGTTCAGAGCATGCTTGCCCCTCCGCCTGCTCCGAGTCCAGCCCTCCCCCTCACAGAGCCGTCTTCAGTTTGTATTTGTAAACAAACATTTTAGCTGAAGAAGATGGCAAATGCAGAGCCTCCGCAACTTGTGCTTGTGGATAAAGAAAACAGCAGAAGTGCTGTTTGGACAGGGGTGTACAGTGCGATATATATGTCGCACGTGCGACACTGACGTCAGTCTGTGCGATGAAAGGATTGACTTCAATAGCACTGGTGCGATGGCCCGCGATGGCCCGCTATCCACTTGGTACTTGTAGTCTTGTGCGATTAAATACAATGTCCCTTCTGCGTAAGACTCCATATATCAAACACCAAATCCCATAATCCCTAGCGAACAATATCCCTGCGAGTTGCGAGCAGTGACTCATATCCGCTCGACTCAGATCACAACACAGCAGGACTCGTCTCAGCAGCAGCAGCTCGTCTCAGCAGCGTTTGGAACGCGGACATTGAAACAGAGCTAGTGGATATTGTTGTCGCGACCCAAAACAAATCCCTGCTGTTTTATTCGGCAACGGGTCAAATGCATATAACATGCTTTGCAATCCTCGCGTCATAAAGTCCGAAATGAACGTTACATTAGCATGAGCTAACAACAAGCTGTTCAGAGCCATATAGAGAGAACAGCAGACGGGCAGAGTGAGGAGGAGGAGGGGGCAGACATTCTCCCTTCTCTGTGTGTGTGTGTGTGTGCGCGTTTGGAAAGATCACATGAAGTCAGAAGAGTATATTATATTGATAGTAAATGTACTGAGGGTGGACAGATAATGTTGATATTTAAACATAAAAAATACAATACAAAATAAATATTCATGATCATGCAACATAAAACGGTTGCGTGTTGTGAGTTCCAAAACATTTAACTTAAAGTTTAAAGCTCAATATATCAAAACGTGGCACTTTACAGTGAACAGGAGGTCTACTATGTGTATTAAAAACAATAGATTGTTTTTCCTTTAAAAGTCTGGAAGAGGTCAAAAATTAAAATGTCAAATGATATTTCCGTTGCCTTTTTTGAGTTGATCTAATGTTACTGATTGTGTTAAATGGGCTTATGTTATGATATCGTCTCATATCGATTGCAGGCACCTGCATCGTATCATATCGTGGCATATATGTAAGGGCTATACATTATCCCGCTTATTACATGGCTAACTTACTAACAATATACCTAATTCATTTGACAAATCGCAGTTGTTCTGTGGCTCTGTCAGCCCAAATAAAGTGATTATTATTATCGCGGGCAGCCTCCGCTGTGTTCTGGCTCCGCTCGTCGCTCCGCCCCCTGTCATCGCCGGCAGCAGACCACCGGCAGTGTCTAATTGCACTGAAACAGTGTGTGTCAGTGGGCTTGATTGCGAACAGCTGCGCTCTGCGGTCATTATTGAAAAATCTGCGGTCATTATTGAAAAATAATGACCGCTGTCGGGGGGCTATTGACCAATCACAAGCAAGCATTTCGGCGAATGTGAAAACGCCATGTAATAACAGCAAATATCGTATTGTTGTCCAAAGAATCTATATCGTATCGTATCGTGATGAAACTGGTGATTCCCACCCCTAGTAGAGTCCATACACCCAACACCAAATCCCATAATTCCTTACACGTAACGTGTCTGGCTGTGTGACGTCAACTTGTCAGCATAAAATGACAGCCAAACATGGCACTGCAACTAAATAACACAAATACAATAGGCACATTTGTGACTGTTACAAATATAACACATTTTATACTTGTGCTACAAGATTTTGGCCTGTGCTACAAAACGATCAACCTCTGTAGCACCAGTGCTATGTGCAAAAAAAGTTAACGTACAGCCCTGTGTTTGGAGGTACTTCGGGTTTGAAGTAAACAACGAAGGACAAGCTAAAGCTGCCCCAATGCTATTTGCAAGCGGTGTTAGAGCAGTGCCAGCGCGGATCTCCATAAAGAAATTAAAGAGGTTCGTGAAGGCTGCTCTTTCAACGTCACTGTGATTGAAGCATTAAACCAGTGTTTCTCAAAGTGCGGGGCGCGCCCCCCAGGGGGGGGCGCAGAGGCATGACAGGGGGGCCTTGAGATTGATTTATAAAAAAAAAAATTATTACAGAAAATTATCACTAAAGTGCTATCTGTTGCAGCTGCACTGTTCTTCATGAAAAATACCATTTCTCAAAATCTGAAAATCATTATTTAATAAAACACAGAAAAGGATCACCAAGTTACTCTGGATAAAAAAAACCTTTACAGACAACATTGAGACAAAGCTTCCTGACACATCTCCATCCAAACGCAAAATATTTTGGTCCGCCAAAGGGGGGCCTGACAGAAAGTTCAGCTAGTCTATCAGAGTGAGTGCTCAGTCAATTGTTCCCGCTGATCATACCTGCTGAGTGCTCACACGCCTTGGATAATTTAGGAGTGAAATGCGAATGCAAGGCTTGAACGCACTACTCGCAAGCCCGCCCCCAGATAATATTTACCAATCGCAACGGCCAATTAAAGGGGCAATTCGCGATCATCTTGTCGCAGTGTACAGCCCTGTAATCCTTCCTGACCTACCACCTTTTACCAACACGGGTAGATTACTTTGGACCAGTCGAAGTGAAGAAGGGAAGATCAACATGTAAGAGGTACGGAGTCATATTTACCTGTATGGCAAGCAGGGCCATCCATCTGGAGGTTGCGGTGTCATTGGACACAGACGCATGCATCAATGCTCTGAGGCGTTTTATCAGCAGGAGAGGACAAGTGGCGCACTTACGGTCCGATAATGGTACCAATTTCATTGGGTCTGAACGAGAACTGAAGGAGGCTCTGGCCGTTTTGAATCAAGACAAGATTCATGGAGTTCTGGCACAAGTTGGAATCCGTTGGAGCTTTAATCCACCGGCAGGTTCACATCACGGTGGCGTCTGGGAACTGATGATCCGCCTGGTGAGAAGGGTTCTCAGTTCTGTCCTACGTCAGCAGAGGTTGGATGATGATGGGCTTCATACAGTGTTCTGTGAAGTGGAGGCCATTTTGAATGACCGTCCAATAACCAAACTCTCTGATGATCCCAACGACCAGGAGCCACTTACACCGAACCATCTTCTTCTCTTGAAGGGTAAACCAGCTTTGCCACCTGGAGTGTTCGATCCACATGACCAGTATGTAAGAAGACGATGGCGGCAAGTCTAGTATCTTTCAGATCTTTTCTGGAAAAGATGGGTACGTGAGTACTTGCCCTTGCTTCAAGAGAGGCAAAAGTGGAACCAGAGGAAAAGCAGTTTGGCAGCTGGTGATATTGTGGTCATCATGGACTCTTCAGCTCCTTGTGGGTCCTGGCCACTTGGCAGGGTTCTGGAGGTATTTCCAGACAAACAAGGTCTGGTGCGTTGTGTGAAATTGCAGACTAAAAGTAGCACCATTGTAAGGCCTGTGACAAAACTGTGTTTGGTTCATGGAATGTAGATGCACTTAATCCATGACATGTTTTGGCTCTTATTTGTTTTGTTTATTTATTTTTTGAATTGTTATGTCTGCCTGCCTGCCGGTGTGTAACGGCCAAAATGGATTTAATGTGCAGTGGATTTATGTGACCAGGGGGTGGCACTTCTTTTATTTAAGCGTCAGGTACACCTGTATGAGGAGGAGTTTTGACCCGGAAAGGGCAATGGTTTTTGACCGCACGCACGACGCAGGTCACAGGTCGAAATGTTTGTATGTAATTAGTTATTGTATTCATTATTATTTTATCAGTTTATGAAGACATTCTGTTTGACAGTGAGGGGAAATAAATACCATTTTCCCAGTAAAGCTGCCTGCACGTATCATTGGGACAAAGGACTGTTTTGGTATCAGACCAGGAAGTAGAACGGCGCGTCAGCCAGTCTAGCTACGGGATCAAAACTGCTCAGTAGCTCTGTATAGACGGGATCTCCTTTAATACCCCTAATGACAAAGTACAACTACAGTCTTTAAAAATCACTTGACAATATTGCGATTGCGATAAAACTTGCGATTATAATTCTTTTTTTTAAGCAGCCCCACAGAGGTTTATTGTAAAATGCAGCTTGCATCTGGCCTACGCGGTGGGTCTTTTCAGGACACCGAGCCTGAAAATGTTTCTTTTTACCTGGGAATCGATACCGGTACCCAAGGTATCTTTTTTTCTGTACTTTACTCTCCCTCTCTGAAGTCTAAACTTCACAACACACAATCTAAAACCCCTTACCTCCCTCTCCAAAACCGATCTTGTATCTCAATGGGACTTCCTGGTTAAATAAATCAACAACACATTTTTTTTAATTTGTGATATTTTTTTTTTGCGATTTGCTAATTGCATCATTCCAAATCGCGATTTCGATTTAAAATTGATTAATCGTGCAGCCCTAACGTAGTCATGCAAAAACTGAAAGAATGAGGCCATTTCAAGTTTCTTTATTAGTTGTCATACAGAAGTACAGAATACTTTTATACAAAATGCTTCTTTCTGTTATGCTCCAGAGACTGTGCTAGACACAAATAGATAAGTATAAAATAAGTATAGCAAGCAGGGGAGGAAACTAACTAACTTTTTGGCTTACCAGCCAACTGACGAGTAGCTGATTCTTTTTACCAGCCAAACAGATTTTTTACCAGCAAAAAAAAATCGCTAATTGTGATAATTACTTCTTTGTATGTCTTCGTCTAAATTGATTTTCAATCATAGTAATAATCACACCGTGTCTCTACTCTTTAAAATATTTATTAGCATAAAACATTAATAACAGTGTCTCTACTCTTCACAATATTAGCATAAAACATATTAACATGAAAGAGGGATCTATTCTGGGTTGGGCTGAACTGGGCAGTGAAAGATGCTGGGTTGGACTGGGTTGGGCAGTGAAAGAAAAAAACCGAAGTATGTTGTGAAGTGTATAGATAGATGTGAAATGTATAGATGTAGCAGTACTATATATCTGTATGTCGTGTATGTCATATGTTATGATGAATTGAAAATGGGGGACCCTGATGTAAACCAGACGAAAGTCTTTCTCTGGTCTGCATCCCTAACAATTGTGTGTATTGAGCCGTACTGTATTGTACCCATTCTGCAATCTGTTAATAAAGTTTTCAATCAATCAATCAATCAAGTTAACTTTGAACCTCCGGTTGTCAAGCCGCGTCAATGTTGTGTATGCATCTGGGTAGGCATCACAATCACAACGGTGTTCACTGTGCCTTTAAGACGGCACGGTGGGAGGGCTGTGAAATACCATCAGTGTTGTGGTATCGTCAGTTCGGTTGGTGTGTTGTTGTGCACTGGTTGAGCATGCAATAAAATATAACCTTACGTCGTAGTCCGGTGCGTTTTTGGAAACATTATAGTCATAACAGATGCACCTAGCTAACATGGGGCTGGCTGCTTTGAGCACACACACACAGGGCTAACGTTAGCTAGCAAGCAGCTATATAGCTAAAACGCGAACTAGAAGCTAACTACTGTATACTGTTCCAATAGACTAACATACACCTCTGTGATTTAAATGTGTCCTTGCCTTATACTCGAGGGTTGTACTAGGGTTGGATGCAGTTCCCCGTTGGTCAGTCTGTCTGTTTTCCATCTTCTGCTGTGTTTAACGTTATCTGTTTGCGAGTGCTCCCTTGACTGATGGCTAGTACCGCGGGACTTTTATTCAACATTATATATGTCCGCCGCGGGTTGGCCAGTACTGCGGGAACTTTTATTAAACATTTTATATGTCCGCGGGTCTTGTGCAGTGCTCTCGTGGCACTGTCAACTAAAGCGAGCACTCAGAAGACGCGCACCGTTTGCCAGTGACCGTGATTGCAGAATGTTTTTTTTTGTTTTGTTTACTAGTCGCCAGACTGGCGAGTGGTCTTCATGAATCACTCGCCAAACCTAAAAAATACTCTCATTTGGCGAGTAAAGTGGCCTAATTTCCTCCCCTGATAGCAAGTATAAAATAGAAGTCAAGTACGTAGACAAAAGTGTTCAGTATATACAATGCAGAGTAGAAGTAACTGAGTTACCATACAATATACTATACAGTGCAAATCAGAGATGGGATGAGGTACAATTTAGGTACAATTTACAGTAAGGTGTAATGAGCTATGGGTTGTAGTGTAAATTCTTTACCAATAAATATAAAGTGTGTTAATAGGTGTTCTAAAGTGGGTGCTGCAGTGAGTTGTTTGTTTAAAGCAGTGCTTCTCAAACTTTTTCTGTCAGGCCCCCCTTTGGCGGACCAAAATATTTTGGGCCCCCCCCCCCCCCCCCCTCACCACAACAAAATAGTCATGAAATGGGCCATGTTTAAATGTATTGAAATAACACCAATATCGTGACCTTTCAAATTGTGCAACTACTTTACAACTGTGCAATTGTGCAACAACATAACAATACAGTCCAATACACTCAAAAATTTTCAAAAAATTTTCAAAAATACAGACATCTTGTAACATTGCAATTCAATTAGAGCCATATGAAATCCGTTTTATTATTTTCCAAATTCCATTTTATTTTCTCCCAAATTCAATTTTTTCCGTTTTAATATTTCAGAATTCTGTATTTTGCCTTTTATGCTAATTTTACCATCAGAAATAGTGTCTAATAAGTGGGAATGAATAAATGTCCACAATTGAATAAGATATAACAGTCCATTTAATGTTTTTAAGTGCTGCAACTCAGAAATACAGTTCAATTTTACACAATATTTTTCAATTAATATTGTGACAAAATAAAAATACATATTTCAAGTGTAAACAATAGATACAGCTAGCTACTACTGACATTATCACAATGACAATGTCAGTAACCTAGCTATATCTATTATATTGTGATGAAATATAGTAATGCATAATTTAGGCACCTTTAGTTTATTTCATTTATAAAGGACAGTGTATAATGGCAATGGTTTGCATTAAACAAATGGATGGGTGCACTAGATTTAGCAAGAAGCTATCATTTCCATCTATAGTCCTATGTACTGTAACGTTTCATAGCTATTTAAGTTTATTTAGATTATAAAGGGCAGTGTATAATGACAATCGTTTGCATTAAACAAATAGGTGCACCAGATTTAGCTAGAACTTCTAGAAGCTATCATTTCCATAGGCATAGATAGTCTTATAACGTTACATAGCTGTTTAAGTGTATTTAGTTTATAAAGGGCAGTGTATAATGACAATCGTTTGCATTAAACAAATTGATGGGTGCACTAGATTTAGCTAGAAGCTAAACGTCCTAACGTTATAGCTATTTAATCACAATAGTGTCGCAAGTGTTTTTGCGGGTCCAGTCCACGGAACGTTGACAGAATTAGCAAAACACCTTATCACCGGAGGCATACAAGTCATTAGGATACTGTTCTGCTCTGAATTGAGGGCTTATTGTGGAATTGTTTAGCTTCTTGACTATGTTAACACCGAAGCAGCGAGACGCTTGAGCACCGCGGCTGTGTTGTGTGTAACACGCTGTAGAGTCCCCGCCTCCCCGGTCGCGTGTGCACCAAACGTTCCACCCAAAAACGAAATTTCAGTCCAGATTAGGCCAAATTCTGCAATATTCCACGTTTTGCAGTTGATTCCATTTTTATTGGTTAATTCCGCGATTCCGTCCGCGATTCCGTGAACGCGGATTTCATATGGCTCTAAATTCAATGGACACTCGAGACTGTTTTTTTTTTTTTTTTATAAAATAGAGACATCTTGTAACATTGCAATACAATTCAAGGACACTGCTTTTAAAAAAAATAGATAGAAAACTTTGTGAAAAACGTGTGAAAGAACTTTGCAATTTGTGCAAAAAATGAGAAAATGTAAGTAAATGATGTGAGTCGTCACAGCATTAGTGGCTGCAATGAGCCTGTTTTGCACTGCACATCTTTTCAAAACGAGGTTGCAGGCTTGATACTGCCACTCTCAAGTCATGCTCAATGTTGAGCTTAGACCTGTGCTTTGTCTTCAGTGAAGCAACAGCTGAAAATCCAATCTCACAGATAGGCCTGCCACGATAACAAATTTTGCTGGGCGATTAATTGCCCCCGAAAATATCGCGATAAGCGATATTATTGCGACCGGTTAGAGAATTTTTTTTTGAGAAATTTATTTCCCAAAACTTTTATTTTGAAGCCCACCGCTCCGTCTTTTCCGGTTTTTTAGACTTTTATTTTGAAGCCCACCGACCGGACCGGAAGTATTGTTGTTATTATCCTAGCTTGCTGATGCTGCTGGTGGACTGGGGCCAGCTAACGTTAGCTTGCTGATGCTACTACTACTTCGACATGCTGCTAATGGGCTGGGGCCAGCTAACGTTAGCTTGCTGTTGCTGCTGGTAGATCGACATGCTGCTAGTGGACTGGGGCCAGCTAACGTTAGCTTGCTGATGCTGCTGGTAGATCGACATGCTGCTAGTGGACTGGGGCCAGCTAACGTTAGCTTGCTGATGCTACTAGTAGATCGACATGAGCTAATGATAAAACAAATGTTGAGATTGTTGGTGAACAACTAACTTTAAGTTAGTTTTAACGTTAGCTACTAACGTTAAAACGCTAACGTTACACTACAAATAACGCTACTTGGTTAAAAGGAGCAACACTATTGAGAAATGTAGTTAAGCTATGTGGTGTTGCCCCACGGAGCTCCTGTGCTGTGCTCTCTGCTCTGTAGTAAAGCCAGCGGCCCGCCTCCCAACACGGACAGTGACTGACAATGGGCACTGGTTCCGCCTCATTAAAACAAACGCGCAAATAGCAATTAATCGCGCCCGTCAAAATCATTGCATTAATTTTAATTATCGCGGCAATTAATCGATTTATTGCTTATCGCGGCAGGCCTACTCACAGAGATAGGATGTGGCGAAGGGAAGAAGGATGCCCTCTGCCCTATGAGTGGATGCTCCCTCTCCACACCAAGCCAGAATTCACTCACTGTCTGAGCTGTAAACCTCAGCCTCAGGGTGGAGTCAGAGGTCATTTCGATGAGTTGCTCCTCTTCAGCAGAGCTGAAATCAGCAGGTGCTGTAGATAGAGAGATACTTTATCAGAAATTGTTCATCATTGAACTTGCTTGCAGCTTCTTGCATGCTCTCCTCCTCCAAGAACACCCGAATCGCCTCTTGTAGTTCAAAGACTCGCGACAACACCTTCCCTCGCGAGAGCCACCTTGCCTCGCTGTGAAACAGCACTGCAGAATGGTCAGCTCCCATCTCCTCACACAGCGCAGAGAACAGGCCCGCTTTCAGGGGTTGGGTTTTGATGAAATTTACCACGTTTATAACTTGTCAACCTCATTCAGCTCAGGGCTAAGCTATCTTGACGCTAGCGCCTCTGTGAATTTACAGTGCGTCCAATGCCGTCCATTGCGTGTTTGGCGAGACTCCCTTGATGAGCGCCTGTAGCCCCCTCCTTTTCCCTGCCATGGCCTGCGCACAGTCAGAGCAAAAGCCCACACAGTTCTCCCATTTCAGTCCATGTTCTGTCAGGTAACTGTCAATCATTTTGAAGAGCTCATCAGCTGTTGCTCTGTTTTTGACATATTTGCAAAACAGCAGATCTTCACTCAGTGACTGGGAATTTACAAAGCGAACATAGGAAATAAGCAAACAGTCTTTATTGCTGTCAGTCTTTGACAAGGCAACACGCATGCCATCCTCAAGGCTCAACTTGGCCCTATATTTTGTTTTCAGAGCTGTCATGGATGAAAAGCCAGCTTCACACAGATATGTGGTGCTGAATGGTATCAACACCTTAACTGCTGCATCATGAGATACTTGGTACTCAGCACCACACTCTTCCAAGTGTTTGGATGGAGATGTGTCAGGAAGCTTTGTCTCAATGTTGTCTGTAAAGGTTTTTTTTATCCAGAGTAACTTGGTGATCCTTTTCTGTGTTTTATTAAATAATAATTTTCAGATTTTGAGAAATGGTCAAACTTATCCAAATATGGTATTTTCATGGAGAACAGTGCAGCTGCAACAGATAGCACTTTAGTGATAATTTTCTGTAATCCAAAAAGAAGTGTAAAAAAAAAAAAAAAAAATTCAAGGCCCCCCCTTTCATGCCTTTGCGCCCCCCCCCTGGGGGGCACGCGGCGCCCCACACTTTGAGAGAAACACTGGTTTAAAGTGAGTGTGGATCAGGGTTTCCGTTAGAAAAAATTGTTGTCGGTCTCCGTGACCTGCAAGATTTCAATCTACCGGACAAATGAGATTAATTCCGGTCATAGTTTAGAATAAAGAATGTCATCCTCAAGGCATGTAGATTTATAATATTATTACTTAAAACTAGGCTACTTTTGCGTATACAGTCATTAATTAATATATTCCAAATAAAATAAGTCCCTCGATACTCCGTGCTGCTGCTGACTTGAACTAAAATAGACCGCGTATGTGGGCAGTCGGTCCGACACTGTTATAATCACATTTTTATGAGCTAACGAATTCCGTTATATTGGACATTTGTATTAATTATATCAAGCGAAGAACTGAGAAAGCAGAGAGGCGGCAACATTATCGTGGTTTGCGTGACGACTCTCTCCACCTCGCAACAACTTATTTGCAAAGAGTATGGCGCTGCAGAGAAGCTCATTCAGCTGTTATTGGCTCTTTTCTGGGAACCGCACAACAGCGCCCCCCACCCAACATTGGCTGAAAATGGCCGAATTGGAGTACTGATGGAATACTGCATTGTGCCGTTGCCTCTCTGGCTCTGCAGCTTCACATGCACTCGCACACCCAGCACTAAGCTCTCGCTGACAACGTCGTTGTCATTATTAGAAGCAACGAGGAAACAAATGTAATGATCGTTTCGTTCATCGCATAGGCTATTTAATTTTAGCCTATTTTAATACAATTCAAATAATCAAATTGTGCTTAGACTCAGGGAATTATTTTCACCGGACATTAAGACCGGAGATATTAAATAAGTCGGACTTCAACAGATTTTGCCGGTCAAGAACCGGTAATTACCGGCTAACGGAAACGCTGGTGTGGATGTGTGTGCTGTGAGTGCATTTGATGGTTGTTACATAGTGTTATTGTTCGTTGAGCATCCTGATGGCCTGGGGATAGAAGCTTCTTCTGAGTCTCTGTGCTTGCCATGAGACTCTGGTATCGCTTGCCTGGCCGCAGCAATTCAAAGAGGCAGTTGTTTGGGTGGCTGGAGTCTTTGATAATTCTCTTAGCCTTACCCATGCACAGCTTGTTGTAAATGTCCTGGAGAGTGGGAAGCCCCCCTCCAATTGTGCGTTCGGCTGAACGGGCCACTCTCTGTAGTCTGCTACTGTCTTGTGCGGTGCTATTCCCAAACCAGGAGGTGATATTGCCAGTCAGGATGCTCTCTATTGTGCATGAGTAGAAGTTCTTAAGGATCTTCTGACTGACTTGGAACTTCCTTAGGAAGAAGTTAGAAGACTTAGAAGTTCCTCTAAGTCCTGAGGAAGTAGAGGCGTTGCCGTGCCTTCTTCACAACACTGTCAATGTGTGTGGTCCATGTCAAGTCCTCGGATATGTGGACTCCGAGGTTAGGGTGCATCAAATTGCAATGCAAAAATTTAATCTCAACATATCAATCTGTGTGGGGTTGCATTCTGTTCGGACAAACATAAAAATGATTTGTGCAAAGTTTGGGAAAGATTCGTTGAGATTTAGAGGTACCACACAGCATGTGAAATATATGAAAATTGGCCTTTTTGGGCGTTTTACTAGATAACATGACAAGGCAATTTCAAAAACGACAAGAAATACAACATTTATTAACCCTAACATTTAAGAACAAAATGTTTGATAACAACATTGAAATAGTCTTTCAAACATGTCTCAAGCATCCTAGAGTCCTAGACCTGGTCCAGCTTGCGCTTGCAGCAGCGAAGATTTGGCTGTGTTGAGCGGTCATGCTCAACTGCCTGTAGCACATTCTGCAGGTGCTCCTCGCTCCTGGCTGCTGCCACAAAGTCTGACGTCAGTTTGACGCCACGCTCGGCACAGTCATTCACAACATTGATGGCACGTACATTCACTGCACCCATCTGAAATGCTGTACTGGTAACCCAATCCTCTACATCCAGTGAAAGAAACGCGGGATCGATGTGCAGCAGGTGCATGCCGAACCAGCAGTCTGGGTTGGCGAGGTCAGCCAAGCTGGTGGTCGGCGAGAGGGTTGGAAACTTTGGCTTGCCGAAGCCAGTGCCAAAGCAGAGCTGTGGGGCTTGCATGGATATATCAGCCGGCTTGTGCTCCAATATAGCATCTGCAAGTGCGCGCCGATCGCCAACTGGCACCTTGGTGCTGAAGAGTGCCAGGGGCAGCATCTCGCCTGACAGGTACCATAGGTGCCGCTTCAGCGCCTTAATCGCTGATGCTGCGATGCCCTCGTCAACAGACTTGTATGCGTACAGGTTGTGGTAGAGTGTAAGGTCATTCCATGCCGCATCTACGGCCGTGTCGCAGGTCAACCACCACGTTGCGTAGATGTGCGTGATGAAGTTGGGAAACGCCCGAATCTTCAGCACCTGCTGCTGCGTAGTGATGGTCCCCTGAGGAAGCAAGGCAATGTGCTGCTCCATCAAGGCCAGCTTGAGAGTGTAGAGCAGCTTAGTCATCCACCGCGCCTTGTGCAGTGCTCCCGGTCGTTGGAAGTTAACTGGAGTGTGCTCTGCACTGTCTGCACTCAGATACACAAGACATAGCTGCACGAACTCGCGATAGTCGCCTCGCTTGTAGTCGAGCACTCCTGCAGCGCACACAATTAGTTCAGCACGCAACTTGCCCAGGAACGGTGTTTCGGCATCGCCAGGAATGTAGCGGGCCAATGGGCCGCTGTCCTTGTGTGGCAACAGGTTCCAGTTGTCACGCAGACGTGTAAACAATGTAACCTCTGGCGAGCGTGACGTCTCCACCTTGAGGTCAGTGAAGATGTGGCTGAGGAGCACCTTGCCGATGTGGTGCCGGCACCGGACCAGAGCAGTGGTCGACCCAGTGAGAGCTGGATGGCAATGCAGGCTGCCGTGAGATGGCCAGTGTTTGACGCGGTGGTGTCAAATGCCATGTTGACAACCTGATCGGTGCAGCACCAGTCCTGCAGCAGCTTGCATGTCAGCCGGGCAATGATCATTCCACATGCCTCATCAGTCCCCTTCATGTATGCTGGCACACCAAGCAGTTTGAGCCGCTCCGCGTCTCCGATCACCACTGTCAGACGCTCCTCCAACTGGCGCACATTGTTGAGCATTGGCGTCAACTTGCTGTCCCAGTGCAAGGTGCACATGGGAGGTGGTGTCCACTGTTCTTGCTGGTCCTCACTGATGGCCTGCAACACGTGGCGGCGCGCTCAGTCTGCTGTTGCGTAGGATGTGGAGACCATTGCCGAATTGCCACCGGATTCCTCGATCAGACCGCGCGTGAAGGCAGCCTGCTGCATTGGTGTGATCTTCAACCGTGTAGCCAGTGACACAAGACTCGGCCGGCTGAGAATGTCTGATGGAATGAAGGCTGTGGTGCCAGTCTTCTTACGCTCACGGGTGGGTGTGTTCTCAGCCGGTGGAGCAGCTGTTTCATCTGCATTGCTGTCTTCATCACTTTCGCTTTCCAACACCACCGCCATGCTGGACCTCGCAGT
Organism: Notolepis coatsorum; assembly: GCF_963971535.1. Taxonomy (NCBI): domain Eukaryota; kingdom Metazoa; phylum Chordata; class Actinopteri; order Aulopiformes; family Paralepididae; genus Notolepis; species Notolepis coatsorum. The sequence continues at coordinate 276,778,611 of NC_140165.1, forward strand.
CATCTCCTGCTGCTCCTTGGTAAAGCATGCCTGCTGCGCTGCTTCACGCTCCTGTCACCGCTTCAACTTGGATTGCAGATTGGCATCCAATGCTCCAAATGTGGCCACTCTGTCGCCCTTCATGCTGGCCAGGAAAGCAATGTCCTCTGGATCACAGATCAGCTCCTCTGCATTTGGAGACCACAGCGGGAATGTGGCATCCAGCTTGTGCTCCATTGCGTCCACCAGTCGAGCTGTAGCCTCACTGGAGCGCCTGGCCTTTGGAATTTGCCGCAGCTTGTTGCTAGCATCGACAAGCGCTACTATCTTGACGCATGCTCGACGATCACTCACCATTGGAATATTGGCCTTTCCATAAAATGGCTGCACCTGCTCCAAAACGTCCTTAGCCGCATGGAACCGTGACAAGGCTCCGGTCAAACCTGGCCGCTTGGCATGCAGTTGCGTGTCGCAGTTGTACAGCATGCACCGCAAGATCTGGCGACCACTTGGCAGTTTGGCACCAGTGATGATGGCATCTGCATTGGTTATGCTGGGGCCCAGACCAAAGACCAGGCTGCGGCTGCTCTGGCGGGAGCCTAAGGGCGGCGACGCCATCTTGTGAGAACTGGATAGCTGGAGATATAGTTGGAGAGCTGGATCATGTGGTGGGTGATGGTGGAGTTGGGGGTATTGAGTAAACTGTGATGCAGAGCCACACAGGTAAAGCTATTTATAGGCCCATCCCGCCCATCCCCCCAAAAATTGCAGGACCAGGTGCGAGATGAAACAATGTTGCAACTCACACACACACACACACACACACACACACACACACACACACACACACACACACACACACAGACACACACAGACACTAACAGCAGGCCATGTTGGGAGAGGACAGCATGTACTGATGTACCGTTGCACATCTAAATCACCTCGTATTGCAAAAATATTTTGCATGTATTGTTTTTACATGGATGGTAACACTTTTAGCACCCATACAAATCAATACGCTGGAAATGTGTATTTTGATGCACCCTATCCGAGGTACTTAAAACTGTTCACTCTCTCAACCGGTGCCCCGTCGGCGTCTATATTGATCACAGCCGAAGAGTGCGTCGCGTTTCTCTGATTGGCCATATGGCCCATGTGACCGCGGCAGCGCGAGAGAGCGGCAGTGCGGAAATAGGCTGCATCCTCCACGTCAAGAAAGACAGACAGGCATTCTCTGTGACAAACCCTAACCTTAACCAACTCCGAAATAATGCCTAACCTTAACCCTCCCTAACCTTAACTTAACCCTAACCTTAACCAACTCCGAAATAATGCCTAACCTTAACTTAACCCTAACCTTAACCAACTCCGAAAGAATGCCTAACCTTAACCCTCCCTAACCTTAACTTAACCCTAACCTTAACCAACTCCGAAATAATGCCTAACCTTAACTTAACCCTAACCTTAACCAACTCCGAAAGAATGCCTAAACTTAACCAGCGGAAGAATGCACGTTTATAGCGAGAGAGAAAAAAAAATTGAAGTGATTCGAACTTGTGACCAACCGCACCGCAGGCTCCACAGCACGGCGGCGTACCAGTTGAGCTAAGCGTCGATGGAAAAACATCGGGGCGTGTCGCAGCCAATCAGGGAAAACGCGGAAGCACTCGGCAGCACTCTTCGGCGCCAATTAAAGAATAGGCGCCCCGTCGATGCTGAGGGGGCTGTAGTCCCTGACCCTCCTAAAGTCCACAATCATCTCCTTTGTTTTGCTGACGTTCATGGAGAGGCTGTTCTCTTGACACCATCCCGCTAGAACCTTGACCTCCTCCAGGTAGGCCCTCTCGTCGTTTGCAGAGATCAGGCCCGGGCCTAAACAAAAGAATGGTTTGTTTCCGGTTGCCGACGACCCTGCAGATTTAGGTGCGACCCAATATATTTTATGAGTTAAAAAAATAAATAAAAAAATTGAATAAAGTTTCATAGAAATCTTAGTCAAACCTTTAGTATTATGGATATTAAACATGCTGGCAGAGTACATGCATCCATGTTGTTGTGAACATTTTAATTAAATAAAGAAATTCCCTATCCGTAGTCGCCGGTGGGAAAGATTAAAATAAAAAATAAAATAAAATTAATTCCTTACCTACCCATGGCCTTAACTGACAACCAACAGGAATCAAACAATATTTTTTGTTATGCCCCACCACTACTGTGTCGTCTGAGCAAATTTGATTGTGTTGTTGTTCCGTTGTGCCACACAGTCATGCGTAGAGCTGCCGCGGTCACCGCAATACCGCGTATCGCTGTTACGCCGTAACAGCGTTTAACTGAATACCGCATCAACGCTGTTTTTTTATAATAATACTCTCAACCAAAGCAATGCAAGGGAAACATTTTGATTGACAGTCGAATCTGCCAATTACTTCACACCGCTTGCACCCGCCTCTGCTGTTACCACCAATCGGCAAGCGCCTATTCGGGTTTTACTTCCTGGATGTTAGCCATTGATCACAACAAGGCTAATAACATTAGCTCCCCGCCGGAGTGGACTACCAGAGCTCCAGTCCACAGGAGTACTAAACGAGGCATAATTGTTTTACTGCAACGAATGTTATAATAAAAGCCCTTCGTTCTATACACTTGTCTGATTGAAAACTTTATTAACAGACCGCAGAATGTGCACAACTCGGCACGCTCTGAGCAAAGGAAGGAACGGAGATATGAATTGAGTAATGCTTGCCTTACTATGGTCCGGTAAATACGCTGATGTTATTGAACGTGTAACTATATAACGTTAATGCCACAAAACGAATGCCTTTGTTAATCAAGTAGTAACTTTATAATAATAATAAGAAGAAGAAAGGGTCGGGGGGGGGGTAACTACCGGGCGCTACCAGCCTACCACCCCTGCCCGCGACACCCGAGTGAACGGCGCACGACCAGAGGGGAGACTTCGAATCAGTGTATCACTTTCAATAACGAATGCGTGCTTGCCGAATCCCAAACAATATTCATGCTGCAAAGTCATCCTCTAAAGATAGACATTTAGACTAGAGGCAGGCTATATGCTATAAAGAGTAAATAAAAAAATGCATTCCAACTTTTTTTTTTGCGGTTATATTGTGGTGGTATGAAATATTACGCAAATTTGTGCGGTAAGGAAAATATCAATACCGCAGCAGCTCTAGTCATGCGTGTACAGGGAGTAGAGGAGGGGACTCAGAACACAGCCCTGGGGGGCCCCTATGTTGAGAGTGATGGATGAGGAGGTGCAGTTGCCTGCTCTCACCACCTGGGGTCTGCCCGTCGGGTTTATTATCCACAGACCCCCACCTGGGGTCTGACATCAGGCACATTATTTTGATAGTGACGGTTAGAGCTAGGAGATATTTTGGTACAGCAAGAGGGGAGGCATCTGTTTTTTTTTAACTTTTTTCTTTTCATGTCAATGTTCACACGCACAATGAACATTCCATCACGCTTACCTAGGATTTGACTTGATTCAACAACAAAGCAGTCTGAGCAATGGCAATCCGAAAACTGTCGAAATGTTAGTTATTTGAAGTTTGAATTTCTTTTTTCACGACTGAGGTAGGTAAATAAAATTTCTTGAGACTAAATTACCGAAAAAAGGTACAGTTGGGTACCGGTATCGATTCACAGGTACTGGTATCGGTTCAAATGTGAAAGGTACCCATCCCTAGGCAGGGCCTAACAAAAATAATGGTTGGTTTCCGGTTGCCGACCGACCCTGCCGATTTAGGTGCGACCCAATATATTTTGAGTTGTTTAAAAAAAAAAAAAAAATTCATAGAAATCTTAGTCAAACCTTTAGTATTATGGATATTAAACATGCTGGCAGAGTACATGCATCCATGTTGTTGTGAACATTTTAATTAAATAAAGAAATTCCCTATCCATAGTCGCCGTGGGAAAGAATAAAATAAAAATTTTAATAAAATAAATTCCCTACCTACCCATGGCCTTAACACTTTGATCGCCATGGTTAAATTCATAATTTACCATCCCTCGCCAGCTCTATTTGTCTATGGAGAAGTTCCCCTTCTTTGCAGGGCTATAACTTTTTAAATTGTATTGCTAAATTGACATTATTATGGCCCATTCAATGTCCTATATCTATTGTTCAGGGTGTAGCAACGTTATACTTTTTCATTCACATATTCATACTAAAATACGGTCTAAAGTATAAGTATGTTTTTATCGTTTTCTGCAGCTTTCTCCAGAACTTGATTTATAGCCCTAAATGCATTATATTGATGATCAAATACAGTTTGATAGCGATCGGTGCCAGATAAAAAATTTCAACTGCACGTAGTTCTAGAAGTTACTACGTATGATCTGATGTTGACCGGATGGGCGGGGGGTCGTTTATAATTCCGTGGGCAACGTTATATCATTCATCTAGTGTGGGTGATATGATCATTAGAGCAGTTAGTATAGAGGACATTAGAAAATAACGCTGAAACTCACCGTAGCTTCCTCGCGCCGTTGGGAGATGAGCGTGGAACAGAATTTTTTCTATTATGGGATGGAGAAATACCCGATCCATTTCCAGGTTGTATAATAGTATATACGTCCAAATCATGTTGTTTATCGAGTTATTTGCACCGATCGATGTTCACGGTGTCAAGATGGAGTCTCTCTAACGATAGCGAGTGCCCGGACGAAATATGGGTGAGCATCACTTCATCCACAGATCACTTCCTGTTGGGCGATCTGCCGATCGGCCACCAGATGGCGCTCTTGAACCGTTAGAGAGTTGAGTGGAGCTCAGCAGTATATCTCAGGTCCCCGGGGGAGAAATATGATTTCGATCACAGATTTTTGAAATATTGATATCAAAGACGTGTTACGGCGTCTTCGGCAGAATGAGCATGGGGGGGAATGACGAGTTTCGGCGTTCCCGGCGATTTAAGTGTTAACTGACAACCAACAGGAAACAAACTATATTTTTTGTTATGCCTAGTTTGTCATTGTGATAAAATGCAGCACCTCAATAAGGTGTTTCTCTGTTCTTTCCCCAGGTACTGTCTTAGTATTTGGATCTGAGCCACTAATTTAACTCTACCAGAGGGACCAGTTGTACCCCTCCTCCCCTCCCTGTTCCCCCGCTGCCCCACCCGGTTCCCGGACTGCACATCTTCCCCAGCATGAACGAAGTCAGCGTTGTGAGAGAGGGATGGCTTCACAAAAGAGGTGAGCCCTGTTTTTGTTCACTATATTACCATCTGTGTCTGTATGAGGCTGTGCTGTCTTCCTTACAGCCGTGGTTCATTATTATTCTGTATAACATGTACCGTTCACCGGGCTAAACTTTGCAGAAGTGCCAGACTTCTCCGCACTTAAGATCAGTGTTGGGCGCTGATTTATGATATTTTATCCAGTAACGAGTAGTGTTAACGAATGACTAATTCAGTCTTGTGTTGTCATAAATACATTTTTTTCTTGATATTGATTCTGAATATTTGAAATTATTTCAGTACACATTACTGCACTATCAATACCAGCTGTTTTTTCTCCTGTGGAAAACTGTTGTCGACTGTCAAATGGAAAAGTAATGAAAACAACATGTACTTTTTTCGCTCTGACAGTGACACACACATACATAGAGCAACCCCACCTCTCACACACACCACTGCGCACATAGAGCAACCCCGCCTCACACTAGGGTTGTCACGACACCAACATTTTAGTTTCGATACTATACCAATATTAATTTCGATACTTTTCCTCAAAATCTGGGAAAAACTCTCAGATGTCATTATTGTTCTTTATTTTAAAACACAACAATGAACAATGACAAGAATAAATAAATAAAATTAAAAGCAATGGCATCCAAAATGCTGGAGAACTTTTTTTGCACTCAAAACAGTTGCTGTACAAGGTTTCTGAACCCAACTGTATATATATTGGAACTTGGTCTATACAGATGAACTCTGCGACTGCCCTGTTGAGCCTTTTATCATCTTTGGACTAATTTGTGTACTTTATATGCTGTTCAAAAAAAGCGGAGGTTAGGTTGCTTCTGAGTGGGGGGAGTCACTCTGTGAGCCAAATGCAGCAGACTTCTGTAGTTAAAAAAAATTCAAGGGATAGAAAAAGTATGGTTGTATTATTATACATTTGTCATAGCAGAGGGCCTAATTAGTTTGAGATACCATAAGTTACCTAGAAAACATTTTGATGAGTGAGACTGATTATAGCCTATCATAATCTAGAACTAGGTTACCGTAATTCCTCTAATAGTAACCGGGTCTCAAATACAAGCCGGGTCTCTATTAATGGCCGGGTGCGCTCTTGAGCTAAGCAATTATAAGCCGGCCTCCTAATACAAGCCGGGTTACTAATATACTGAGCTGTATACTGAGCTAGTTACTTGATTTCACTTTGAAAACGTTGAAATGACCAGTGACCACCTGTAATTGCACTGTTTACTATTTCATACAGTACTTGGTTTCAATAAATGAACCCAGTACATTTTACTGGGTTCAAACTGACACAAAATGTTGATTTATTCATTATGATCCGTTTGAAAATTTGAAATATAGGCCTCCCTCTTATACAGGCCTCCTCCTAATACAAGCCTGGTACCCGCTACAGTTGAAACAAATACAAGCCGGGGTTACTATTAGATGAATTACGGTATGTCATATTGTAGGCTGTTTAACAAAAATAAAATAGATTTCCGTTGTCTTTATACAGTATGTATGAACCATTAATGGGCAATTGTCAAATGTCTCTGTATAAATCACGTTTGTGACTAAGCCATAGAGATGCTGTGTTTACTAGCTTTCAGCATGGCAGTTTAGGCTATGTATAGCTTATTATTAGGCTTTTCAATTTATTTTCTATTCTTGCGAATAGCATTGTGGACATTTTCTAATGCTCGTATAAGGAACTGTAGTCACAAGAGCTAGCATAGCTCATCCAACGAACGTTGGCATCAACGGCACGTCCACAGCACCGACAGGAGCCACCGCAGCACGCAACGTCAGCCACCACAACCATCGACAATCGCAGCGAGGATCCCCACTGACCAACGCCAGCTAGCCAGCCCCAACTAGAACTACAGCTCGCCAGCTACACAAGCCAACGTCAGCCGAGTTCCCCCTATGCAAAATGTGCCAGCCAGCCAGCCAACGCCAATCAACAAAGATCCCCACTGCAACTGCCGATGGTTATGATAACTAACTAATTGCAGTGAGGATCTTTATTGACCAACGCCAGCTAGCCAGCACACGCTGCCAGAGTAAACTCGGCCAGCGTTAGCCCACACAGCTAGCGAACCACAACTCTAGCCAAAGCCAGCCAGCCAACGCCAATCAACAAAGATCCTCACCGCGACTGCCGATGGCCACGACAACCAACGCTGCGCGCCACAGCAGCCCCCATCAGCACTGCAGTCGTGCCACCGATGCCAACACTCGCCGGACGAGCCGTGCCAGCTCTTGTCTCAACTAGAGTTTGTTGTTCTTCATTCCAGAAGGTTGCTTCCGGTAAACTAGCGCAATGTCACCACTGAGAGCAGCGCTGTGCGCCAATAGGAAGGCATTCGCATGCATAAATGAATAAATAAAGAATTTTAAAAAAGTACCGTTTTCCCCCAAACGCAGTATAGTATCATTTCAAACACTCTAGTACCGCGGTACTATACCAATACCGGTATACCGTGCAACCCTGCCTCACACACACCACTGCACACATAGAGCAACCCCGACTCTCACACACACCACTGTGCACATAGAGCAGGGGTCGGCAATTAGGTTTGGCCGCGGGCCAATTTTTCCCCAAGCCATTGAATGGCGGGCCAGAACCAAAAACAATGGCTAATTTAATATAATGATAGTGACAAATGCAGCACCGCGGCGAGTGCATAAGCAACACATGAACAGCAGATCAGTAGGATGGGCATTTGATTTTCATGCAGCACCGCGGCGAGTGCATAAGCAACACATGAACAGCAGATCAGTAGGATGGGCATTTGATTTTCATGCAGCACCGCGGCGAGTGCATAAGCAACACATGAACAGCAGATCAGTAGGATGGGCATTTGATTTTCATGCAGCACTGCGGCGAGTGCATAAGCAACACATGAACAGCAGAACAGAATGCATGAAAACACGACTCACCATAACTGCCCTGGGCTTGTTTCAGTCCTCCAAAATCCCTGCTAATGTTTGAAACATGTCAAATGTTCACTCGCCGCCCTCCAATTCCAGATTGGCGTTGAATGCAGCTACTTTATCTGCCAATTTGAACACAGTTGTCATCATTGCCTCGTTTGCTATCTTGTCACCACATATTATGCAGAGAGGACGTCGGCACGGAAGAGTCACCTTTTGCGATAAACCCGTATTTTAAGTATGACTCCTGTTTATTAAAAGAAGCTTTATGTGTCTTGGAGGTCGTAGACTCCTATTCTGGCTCCTCAGTTGGTATTTCCCCTTTGCAAAGAAGCTATCCAAAGACGTTTTGTTTAGTTTTTTTTAACAAATCTTTGCTGGTAAAAGACTACACGCGGCCCGGTACGCGGAAGTGAAAGTGCGTTAGGGAAAATATACACGAATTTTCCATTGGTTCTCCCAGTCCACGTGACCATTTCTAGCATTTCAATTGGCTATAGTGACAGACATAGATATGATGAATAGATAGATACAGCTTCTCAAAGACACTCTAGCGTCACAAGTGAATATTTTCGTGCGTAAAATAAATATCATATTCTCAAAATAAACTGACTGGCCAGAAATTATTGCTGGCGGGCCAATTTCGGCCCGCGGGCCGCCTATTACCGACCCCTGACATAGAGCATCCCCACCTCTCACACACACCACTGTGCACTAGGGCTGTCCCCGACTAAGGATTTGGATGGTCGACTACGATTGGCCAACATTTGCCGTTAGTAGACTATTGGTAGACAAAATAAAAATATATATATATAATGTTCTCTTTTTTTTATCATTCCATTTGGGCTGTGGGGGGTGCTTAATGTCTGAAGGCGTCAACTGAAGGCTTCTTGTCCTCTGCAAAAGCATGCAATTGGTCCACTGATGGATACATCTTGATATTTGTCTAGTCTAGTGTGTTCATTAGATGGGTGAAATCCTCTTTCAGTGTCTCTGTGCCTGTTTTCGTAGGCAGTTAGCCTCTGGTAAGCGTGCCATTAGCGTTAGCCACGCTTCTAGGCCTCTTTTCTTTTGGAAAGAATGATAAAAAACATTTTAAACTTTTTTTTTTCTCGACTAAGAGGTTGGCAGTCGACTACGGCTCCTTTTGACCGATTAGTCGACTAATAGGGGTCAGCCCTACTGTGCACATAGAGCATCCCCACCTCTCACACACACCACTGCGCACATAGAGCAACCCCACCGCGCACACGCACCGCTGCGCACATAGAGCAACCCCACCTCTCACACACACCGCTGCGCACATAGAGCAACCCCACCTCTCACACACACCGCTGTGCACATAGAGCAACCCTGCCTCTCACACACACAGCTGCTCCTCTGTCTCAAACAAATCTCATAGTACAGTTCCTCTGCCAGCTAGTAACTGCAACATTTGAGAAACACTGTTTGGAAAATATTTGGATTCTGTTGTTTTCATGGCAGGAAAAATGATACTACTGAAGGAAACTATTGCATAATCTTAGTTGATTTGGCTACTCTGTTTGTGAGTTTGTGAAGAAAACAGTCAATTGCTTTAGAAAAAGTGCAGCCCCAGTGCCGTATGAGGAATATATGACAGGTGCTTAGTAACAGGTGCTTGATTGTTGCTGAGCTCTCTCAGCCAACACAACTTTCGGGTAGGGATGCACCGATATGAACATTTGCGGCCGATACCGATTGTTCAACTAACACAATACCGATACCGATATTTGTGGCAAAAAAATTTCATATTTTTTTTTTAAATTGTTTTAATGAAACTACTGTATTTTTGTATGTCTCTAAATGTTTTGATGAATTGAAAATGGAGGACCCTTATGTAAAAAAGCCGAAAGTCTTTTTCTGGTCTTCATCCTCCAGTCTTAGCACTGTTGTTGTATTGAGCTGTACTGTATTGTACCCATTCTGCAATCTGTTAACGTTTTCAATCAGACAAATGTATAGAAAAGCTTTTATTATAACCATATAACAAAAAATGATATTATTGTTTATGAAAATGTGTTAGCCCTATGCTTGACTATTATTTTAGGCATGGCAACAAATAAAATAATAATAATAAAATGAATAAATAAAATATTAAATAAATAAATAGGCTACACGTCTCTCTTTTTGTGTTACAAATTGTGCTCACCGATATCAACATAGGCCTCTTTACTTACTTAAAAAAGGAAACATCAAGAAATATGTTTATGGTATTCCATCATGCCATGTGTGTTTTTTATATATTTTATAATGCTCATGATTATTGCTGAAGTCTGAGTCATACAATACCCACTGGCTTTCATCTTCAACAGACTAACTTGACTAAAAAGACAAAAGTTTATGAGTTTTAAGAGACAGCAGCACTCACTGTAGCTCTCTCAAACAAAGCTCCATGTTCTCCAGTAATATCTCCATACTCTGAGTTTGCAATGCATGTGTCGTGTCAGGTACAACAGAACCATTTTGATTGACAGTCGATTCTGCCAATTACGTCACACCGCTAGCACCCACCTCCTGCTGTTCTTACCACCAAGCGCTTATTCATTTTTTACTTCCGGGAAGTCCGCCATTGATTTTGACGAGAGCTCAACAACAAAGCTAATACACCGCATTCATATTACCCCTGCCCTTAAGAGTAAAATGGATCCCAATACATCCCCACTCTGCTTTAAATGCAAGATAGAGACTGGAAACCACGTCCACTGCTTTTGGTCCTGTGTAAAGCTTCAGAGCTATTTGTTCGACATCGTAGAGGAACTATCTGACATATTTCAGACCCCATCGAACTGGATCCCCTCTGCCTCTTACTAGGCCTCCCAGATATTCATATTGCCAATTTCAAACATAAGAGACTGTTCAATCTGTTGACATTTGCTGCTAGGAAGAACATTCTGTTGTTCTGGATCAAGGACGAGGTCCCATCAAAGAGGTCATGGCACAACATTATTATGGACTGTATTCCTTGTGAATACATCACGTGTATGCTGCACTCCAAGTTGGACACTTTATGAAATATGGGACCCATATCTATCTCATATTGGACCTGCGCTATTCACCACTGTACTCGCTAGGGATGCCCCGATCGATCGGCCAGCGATCGGTATCGGCCAGGCCACGTGAGCGGATCGGCGCGGCCGAGAAATCCGCTCTTCGCTCTTTAAAGCTTGGTCCGCTCCGCTAATCGATCATGTTGACCCCGCCCCCAAGTCGCTCTCCGCTCGCTCCCCGCTCACCTTGAATCGAGCCCCGCGCCAGATCGCTCGGCAGATTTTTTTTTTTTTTTTTTGGAGCATGGTGTAAATTAGCTCAAACTACAACAGTCTACACCCCCTGGGCCCCTTAACACTTGTTTGTATTGAGCCGCATTGTAATTGTACCCATTCTGCAATGTTAAATAACGTTGTTTATCCATTCACTAGCTATATTAAGCGATGATAGGCTAGCCGAGCCACAATGCTATGGTCGCTGCCATTAACGTTAGCATGTAAGCTAACGTCAACAACAATGGCGTCGATACGTTTTCTAACAGGAGTGAATGTGGGCGTCTCTACAGTGACAAAGCCTGAACCGGATATCACAGGTTCACCCTTCTCATTGGTTGAAAATGGCCTTCATGTTTGTACATCGCCATCTGTTGCTTTGGCATTGTACTGCATGTATATTACATCAACAGTGTAGTTAAACCACTGTGAGCGACCTGGAGTGGATTGGAGCGGAGGAGAACTCTCGCTCCGGACGTCGCGCCGACCCATTTTAAAACCCACTCCTCGCTCACGTCAAAACCGCCCGCCCCGCGCCGCTCACGCTCCGATCCGCTCACATGGCCTGGTATCGGCCGATATTCAGTTCGGTGAATTCCGATAATGCTTTATTTTCGCCGATCGTGAAAACCGATCGAAAAACATGATCCAATTCTTACCGGAGATCTCACTCGCTGACTTCAGTCTGACACACGGAGCTGCAAACTGACGCTCCTCCTCCTCCTGCCCCTCCCTTACCCGTGTAAACAAGCTCGGGCAATAGTCTGCTCTAACCTAGTGCATGCGACCTCCGTGAGCTAACGTTAGCTACCGTTACTGTTTAAACAGAATGACCCAGTCAACTATTCACTTTTAGTTTAGTACATGAGGCATTGTCATCTAGCCGGCTAGCTACTGATAGCTCCTGATATCAACAAATGCTCCAGCAATAGTCTAGTAGTGCATGATAGCTCATGTTAGCTCACGTTAGCTCACTGTTCAAAACGAAATGTCCCATTAAACTAAATAGTTCACTGAGGCGTTGTCTTAACGTTATCTAGCCGGCTAGCAGTAGCTACAGATAGCTCCTGATATCAATGTCTTATAACATTGATTCGATGCATATTCGAGCTGAGGGCATGCTGAATGTGATTTGACAAAAGCACAGTATACCAATAGGGCCCAGCTGCAGCGCCGGAGAATCCTGGCCGTAGCTGGAGGCTACTCGAGTACACACAGACAGTGGAGCTGTTTGCAGATAGCGAGCATTTTGACTTGTTGCGTGGTGGCGATGTCTTGCAGATAATACAACTACAAGTATGATTATATAATATATATTTTTTATAAAAAAAAATATATATATATATTTTTATACCAAAAACGATCGGTATCGGCCGATATGGCTCATAGACGATCGGTGATCGGTATCGGTGGCAAAAAAAGTGATCGGGCATCCCTAGTACTCGCCGGATTTCCCCATTACTCTTAGCCTCCCTAGAGATCACTAATGTCTTTAGTTGTAGGTGCTCTGTGTCGTTCCAGAAGGTATCATAACTAAGGTATTTAAAAGTACATACCTATTCACACACACACATACACACACGTGCACTCACACATATAAAACATGCACACATAAAACACACATGCACACTGTACTAAACGCACACACATAAAACACACACACAGATATAAAACACACATATACGAAACAAATGTACACACTCCACACAGTCTGTATCAGTCCACTGGGTGCTATCATTGGCCAGGAGCCGACTCCCTAATCGCCACTATTGCTATACATACATTGTATAACATATGAAGCCATCTGAGCCATGTTTTTGTTGTTTGTCCTTTGTCATGTCTGTTAACACATCCACCACCGGAAACGCTTTAAAACGTTATTGCCCGCCATGCTTTGACCGCCAGACCACGCTGTACAGCGATATTGAGATCAATATTTAATTTTTTCGCCATGGCATTCATAATTTATATATACACCTCCGGCGCTACAGCTGGACCCTACGGCTTTAAAAAATGACTGCTCAATACCGCCACCTGGTGGATGGTCGGGCGAGTTACACTGGTAAACAGGATATGGGGGCTGTCCGTCTATTAAATTCATCCGGCCGTCAGATATTGTTGCATGCCTCACGACAGACGCAATGTACATATCGATCGCTTTATAAACTTAATAATCGATATGATTTCGGCGTTTATTGCAACATACAAACCGGAAATGGACCTAGGCGATCGACGTCCTATACATGGGATCTTTCACCGCCAGTCTCATTGGCGCACAGTAAGAGGACACTGACGCTATTTTCAGCCCAATTGTTTATTCTTTTCACTGCAAACCGATCTGATCAATATATCACCCATACTACATAAAGCATTTACTGACTATCACGGAATTATAAACGAGCCCCCCCCCCCCCTTTCATCCGTGCATAATGACGCATAACGTATAGGATCATATACAGTTGAATTTTTTAATATAGCATGTATCGGGAATAAACGGCAGTTGATAATCTATATACGCGTTTATGCCTATAACTCACGTTCTATGAATTACTGCAAAGAAGGTGAACATCTCCATAGGCTTAGAGTGGTGGCAGTGAGGCTACATTGATGGATATAACCGTGGCAGGGAATGTGTTAATGTACTTTTATAGTTTATATTATGTTTTTATTATGCTTATTGTCATTATTGTTGTTAGTGCTAGTGTTGTTAGTGTCTTTGTTATTAAGTCTACTGTATTGTGATGTCTTGTTCTATGTATGTTTTGAAAAAATTAAATAAAAAAATTTATTAAAAAATAAAAAGCTAATAAAGCCCATGAGTAGATTACCAGCGCTCCGCAGGAGTACTAAACGAGGCATAATGATTTTACTGCAACGAATGTTATAATAAAAGCTTTTCTATACATTTGTCTGATTGAAAACTTTATTAACAGATTGCAGAATGGGTACAATTCAGTACGGGCTCTCTGAGCAAAGGAAGGAAGTGAGAGATATGAATGAGTAATGCTTGCTATGGTCGGGTAAATAATATGCTGATGCTATTGAACGTGTAACTATATTATAACGTTAATGCCACAAAACGAATGCCTTTGTTAATCATAAGTAACTTTGATGCAGTAGCGTGTGTGTGTGTGGGGGCGGCGTTGTGCAGGTTGCTTGACTGAAACTTTTTTCAAAGTTTGAACGTGTGGGCCAGATTGATGCGACACAAATTGATCAATATTTATCGGCTACTGCCATCGGCACATTTGATCTTATAGGCCGATGGCAGTCAACGGTATCTGCCGATACCGATACCCGACCGATATATCGGTGCACCCCTACTTTCGGGTACAGTGTTCGGTGAAGGTCGTATAGATGGAAAGCTCAGCAATAAACCTGAAAAGAGTGTGAACCTAAACAAGCTGGAGACTTTTCTGTTTATGGATCACGATTCACTAGTATTGGAAAAGGTCTTGGGAGCCTAAGCCTCGAGTACCTACAACTAGTCAAACATAAACCCTTGATTGACTCACACGCCCCCTCATGTTGGTTTTTCCCAGGTGAATATATCAAAACATGGAGGCCTCGCTACTTCATCTTAAAGAGTGATGGTTCCTTCATCGGCTACAAGGAGAAGCCAGAGCTGGCCGGGGACCACAGCCTCCCGCCACTCAACAACTTCTCCGTCGCAGGTTAGTTGATTGTTGGGAAGAGATTATTTTGATTGTTGTTATCATTATGATTAATCGAAAATTATCAAAATTATTTAATGTACTCACGCATAGATGTCATAGTGCTGTGAATTCCTACCTTGGTTTAGATTTAATTGCGTATATTATCGCTGACTTTTTCTGTCCTGTCACATTTATATACATTATCACATTTGAAAAAGTATTGAAATGAATCTGTTCTAACCATGGTCACAATATATATATATATATATATATATATATATATACCGGTATATATAAAAATATACGATTTTGTGATGCATTACATTTGTTACTAAATAATAGGAATCAAATAGTTGGATTGAATTGTTGGGCCTCTAAAGGATTTATTTGAGGCAGCCCACCACAATGTCAGACACACGCCCAGCACAGATGGATCCCCAGATTGATACAATGTCTTATGTTGCCTGCACACGATCCGTCTGTTGAGGGTATTGAAAGCGATGCTCCAGATCAGTGGTTATCAACTGGTCTAGCCTCAGGAGTCAGGACCCACATTTTCATTATCATTAAGGACCCACATTTTTTAACCACTCTGATTTATTTAAAATATCTTTTTTTCAGTAATACACAATCTTTCATGCACTCTTAACACATCCAGCGCCCAAAACGCTGTCCAGCGTTATTGGCCACCATGCGTTGTCTGCCAGGATCGCTGTACAGCGTTTTTGAGATCAATATTTAATTTTTCGCCATGGCATTCATAATTCATATACCCACCCCCGGTCCTGCAGCTGGACCTTAGATGTGACTGCAACGACGGATCAATACCGCCGCCTGGTGGATGGTCGGGCGAGTTACACTCGCAAACAGGATGTGCCATCAGTGCATCGATGAAAATCATCCGGCAGTCACATCTCGTTACGGGACTCCCGACAGACACTATGTACATAATGGATCGCTTTCTAAACTTAATTATCGATATGATTTTGGCGTTTATTGCGCCATACAAACCGGAAATGGACCTAGGCGATTGGCGTCGTATAATTGGGATCTTTCACCGCCAGTCTCATTGGCCCACGGTAAGAGGAATATAACGTTATTTTCAACCCGATTGTGCATTTCCTTGTTTGCAAACCATCTGATCAATATATCCACCCAACCTACATAAAGCAGTTACTGATGATCAGGGAATTATAAACGACCCCCCCAGGGTTTCCGTTAGAAAAAATTGTTGCCGGCCTCAGTGTCCGGTAGATTTCAATCGTCAAATGAGAGAGATTCCGGTCAGTTTATTGAGCTTAAAAACAATTGATAGGCAAAAGAATGACAACAAAACAAAAGAATGACATCATCAAGGCATGTAGATTTATAATAGTTTTACTTAAAACTAGGCTACTTTTGCATATAGTCATTATATTCCAAATAAAATAAGTCCCGAGACTCCGTGCTGCTGCCGACTTTAAATCAAATAGGCGTCTGTGGGCAGTCGCCCGACATTAATAAACAGCAGTCTGTTATAATCACATTTTTATGAGCTAACGAATTCCGTTATATTGGACATTTGTATTAATTATATCAAGCTAAGAACTGAGAAATTTGGCAGAGAGAGACGGAAACATTATCGTGGGTTTGCGTGACTTATTTACGAGAGTATGTCGATGCAGAGCAGCAGATTCAGCTGTTTTCTGGCTCTTTTCTGGCTCTATCTGGGGACCGCTCAACAGCGCCCCCCACCCAACAGCTGAATTGTCAATGGCTGAATTGGAGTACTGCACTGTGCCGCTGCTGCTCCGGCTCTGCAGCTACACATGCACTCGCAACCCCAGCACTAAGCTCTCGCTGACAACGTCGTTGTCATTATTAGAAGCAACGATGAAACAAATGTAATGATTGTTTCGTTCATCGCATAGGCTATTTAATTTTAGCCTATTTTAATACAATTCAAATAATCAAATTGTGCTTAGAGGGAATTATTTTCACCGGACATTAAGACGGAGAGATTAAATATGTCGGACTTAAACAGATTTTGCTGGTCAAATACCGGTAATTACCGGCTAACGGAAACGCTGGACCCCCCCCTTTCCTCCACGCATGATGAGGCATAATGTATACCGATCATATACATTTGAGTTTTTTGGTGTAGCGTGTATGGGGGGGAAACGGCAATCGATAATCTATATAATGCGTTTGGGCCTATAACTAGCGTTTTTGGAATTACAGCTGAAAAGATTAAAAACATACTTATAATCTAGAAGGTATTAACACAACAATGTATGAATGAAAAAGTATAACGTTCCCACATCCTGAACGATAGATAATCGATGTTGAATGGGCCATAGTAATGTCAATATAGCAATACAATTTAGAAAGTTATAGCCCTGCAAAGAAGGTAAACATCTCCATAGGCTTACAGCGCTGACAGAGAGGTGCATGAGATGGGCATAACCCCCGGCGGGCAATGTGTTAACATGCAACCGCCCTCTTGAGGACGATTTGCCCACCGGCGCGACACGCCACTTTGCCGACCTAGCAGTTAATACAATTAATGAATACAATATATAGACTTAAAGCCCTATTTGTTGCCTGTCGATTGCCGTTTCAGGCGACAAAATCCGTTCAGCGGTTCTCTAGTTACATGCCGATATGTGAGCCATGCGCCAAGTACACGGCCTAGTCAGATTACCACTAGCTCCCTCAATCATTTGGCGATCTCGAAAATTATTGGACAGGGTTGTAGCCAATGAGTGTGCCTTTCCAAAAAAAAACCCACGTGGGGATGTACGAATCAGAGATCTAGCTGAAAAAAACAGGACGAGAAAAAAATGCAGAATGAATGCGTCAATGAGGAAAAGGAAACCAGGAGAGCTTTTTCTTAATAAAAAAATTATAATAATTATACAGTTTACCAAAATCACTCATTTCTGAACAAATGTTTATGAAATTTGCACATGTAATGTTATATGTAGCTCATATAATTTGTTTTTGATATACTACCTCTGGATATTGCAACTACTACAGAAAAACGTGAGTAACTAACAAGTTTTTCTACAACTCAAGTTCAGACCTATGTTACTCTATTTCATTAGCACTAAAAGTGATCTTTCCTTATTGTATCAGAAACCTCAGAATGTTATCTTTCAAGGGAGACCAGGCTTATGCATGTGCTATAAGTATAAAGTATAGTATTTTGGTTTGCAAAAAAAGTATGCAGTCCTCAAAAACGAAAACAAAAATGGCCACTTTTCTGCCCGCATGTTAACTCAATGGAGGCCAAACCCGAGATAAGTCGGGTTAATTCGCCATGCGTGGGGCGCCAGACCTGAGATTTCTCGGGTTTTGGTCGTTTATTCCTTTATTCGATATTTTTATTCATTATTCATCCAGGGACCTCTGTGTTACCATAGGGAATGAGTCTGAGGTCGCCAAAGTGCAATACCGGCCGCATCCAGCTAGACAGCGGTATCGAGCACCCTTTGTAACCTTGTATCTTGGCCTGTGTAATGGCCAAACGTCTCCGGTTTCAAGAGTCACTTTATTGTCCCATCAGCTGGGAAATTTGTCTTGGGCTTACACCCACACTACAGCCACAGACGCATACATACAGACATGACGCAACACAACTGACTCCAAACAGAGGAGATACACAATATAAAAGATACAGTAAAGTACCTGCACAGCAGGATGTCTGGCAACACCACATTAGAATAGTATACCCAAATATCGGTTATCGAATATCGATAATATAACAACCAAATATCAGTTATTAGATAGTTGCCATTTATCTGGCACTATTTAAAAGTTTAACTGAGATCGGAATAAAGGAGTTTTTAAACCTATTTAGTCTAGAGCAGGGGTCTCAAACTCGCGGGCCAATTGCGGCCCGCTGGATGATATTTTGCGGCCCCCTACTTGACATCAAAGTTTAGTGTTAGTGCGGCCTGCGCGCAAGTTTTTGCTGTGTCGTTGCGCGAGTTGGATGTTTCACTTGTAGGCTACCATAGTGCAGGCTCATGACAGCAACGTTACGTTAGTGTCTTGGTTGAAACGTGATTCCGGAGTGATACCAAGTGGAAGGAAAATATATATATCTCCGCTATCTCCTCTGCAAGCAGTGCTCTGCCTATCCGGCTGCACTGCTCCTGTCTGTGTCTGTCTACTCTGGTCCAATCACATTCAGCGTCCTGTCAGCGTTTTTTCCCCCCACCCACAGTCTGCGAATCAGAGGCAGAGTAGGGCGGGTTTTCACGGAATGCGTGTTGTCTCTTTCAAAAAGTCTGAGTCAGAGCGAGAGTTGACAGCGCATCTACAGGTAGTCTAATCTGCAGGTACTGTAGTTTTGCCAGCAGGCAGTTAGTAGAAAAATGTGGCATGTTCAAAGATGGCCAGTAAAAGAAAAGTCAACAGTGAAAATCGCTGCAATTCAAAGGTGAATGGACTGAAAAATATGCGTACATCCTCCCAGCACCAAACCAATGTGCCTAATTATGCCAAGAAACGGTAGCTCTTGTGAAGAGTGGCATATTTGAAACGCCACTATGAAACAAAAGTAATTTTGATGCAACCTTTCCTCAAAATTCAGTGGAACCACAAACATAAATGGAATGAAATCATCATATCAAGCTGCAAACAGATTAAAAAAGGGAAAATAAAAAACATTTGTTAAAAAAAATAAAGCTGCAAGCAGAATTATTGTTAAATCTGTCGCAACGAGAAAAAGCAACCAAGTCCTCACTCAGTGGCATGGGTGTTGGCTAAACACAAGAAGCCATTCTCTGATGCATAAATAATAAAATAATGTATGACTGAAGTGATGGAGACCATGTTTGAAGGCAAACAAAAGCAAATCCCGCTCAGATAGCACAGCAACCAGAATAACTGAAATACAGGCTGGTGATTTGAATTAAAAAAATGCAGTGCATTTTCATAGCTGTGGATGAGTGCACTGACACCACTGCGAATGCTCAGTTGCTGGTGTTTGTGAGGTTTTATGACGAGGCAAAGGGGTAGTTTGTTGAAGATGTATTGCGCCTGACAAACCTGAGAGGACACACAAGGAAGACATAAGAGGAAGTGCTGCCAAGTCTCTGGCAGCAAGGAGTAGGTAAGAGAAGCCTATGTTCTGAAGAACCGTTCATGTTCTGAAGAACTGTTCATGTTCTGAAATGTTATTGCTAAAGATTGAGAAGATTGGATCAGTTGTCCCTTTTTTTATATTTGATGCAGCCCAGCCTCACCCAGACTCTACCTCCAGCGGCCCCCAGGTACATTGAGTTTGAGACCCCTGGTCTAGAGCGTGGAACTCTAAACCTCCTCCCAGAGGGCAGTAGGGCTGTCCCCGACTAAGGATTTGGATGGTCGACTAGGATTGGCCAAAATTTGCCGTTAGTCGACTATTGGTCGACTTAAAAAAAAAATATATATATATATATATAATATTTTTTAACTTCTTTTTCTTTTTATTATTATTTTTTTATCATTCCATTTGGGCTGTGGGGGGTGCTTAATGTCTGAAGGAGTCAACTGGAGGCTTCTTGTCCTCTGCAAAAGCATGCAATTGGTCCACTGATGGATACATCTTGATATTTGTCTAGTCTAGTGTGTTCATTAGATGGGTGAAATCCTCTTTCAGTGCCTCTGTGCCTGTTTTCGTAGGCAGTTAGCCTCTGGTATGCGTGGCATTAGCGTTAGCCACGCTAGGCCTCTTTTCTTTTGGAAAGAATGATAAAAAAAAATTGTATATATAATTTTTTTATTATATTCGACTAAGAGGTTGGCCAGTCGACTACGGCTCCTTTCGACCGATTAGTCGACTAATCGATTAATAGGGGTCAGCCCTAGAGGGCAGTAGCTCATACTCGGCATGTAAGACATGGGAGGGGTCCGAGACTATTCTATTGGCTTGCCTTCAAAAATGCCTGTTCAAAAATAGACTGCAGGGATGTGTGACCTTTCACCCCTATGATCTTCCATGCAGTCTGCATCAGACGGACCAGTTTGGACTTTAATTGTACAGACAGGTTACCAAACCAAGCTGTAATACCGTATCTGATGAGACTCTAATACAGATTGGTTGGTTCATTTTTCCTTGTCGGGCGAGGGAAGCGGTTCTCCCAATTCCATTCAAGCGAGTCAAATATCCCCGATCCATATGTTGTGGTGGATTATGCCGTGGACCAAATGGACATTGGATGTACCAGATGGCGATCAAACAATTGGAATATTATTTCTGGAATACTCCCGATCTGGACGATCTGACATACATTTTAGCTTGATCCTGCAATGCTTACTGACAATCAAATAATCAGAAACTACCCCCCCCCCCCTCCCTTTCATGCATTCATGATGGAACATAATACCTATGATATAGATTTGATTTCGGAATAATAGCGTGTACAGGCAAGAAACGGCAACGTCTATAGGGGAATTGACGTATAAGGCTATAACTCAGCATTTCATGAATTACCCGCCTAGACCGCTCTAAAACCATACTTATATTCACCACGGTATAACACGGGAACTTATGGATGGAAAATGTATTCTTTTTCACATATTGAACGATAGATATGTGATGTCAAATGTGCCATAGTATTGTATCCATAGCTCTAATATAGAATATAGTTATAGCTCTACAAACAAGGTGACGCACTCCTATCGTTTAAAGCGCGGCCTAGCTACAGCGGGCCCTGACTAATAGCTGGCGCTGAATGAGTTAAGAGGTTAGAAACATGAAATAAACAAAAAAAAGTGCAACAAAAGTGCAACTAGGGCTAAAAACTAGGGATGTCCGATATTATCGGCCGGTATTGGCATAAAAATGTGATATCGGAAAATATCTATCGGTTTTCAGTTTTTTTCTTTTTTCTTTTTTCTTTCATTTCTATAACCTTTATTTACCCAGGCAAGCAAGTAAGAACAAATTCTGATTTTATTTATTGTCAAAGGTATTAGGGATGTCCCGATCATGTTTTTTTGCTTCCGATCCGATCCTGATCATGTGATTTTGAGTATCTACCGATACCGATATTTCCCGATCCGAAAAAAAAATGGCAGAA
The DNA here is from genome assembly GCF_963971535.1 of Notolepis coatsorum. Classification (NCBI taxonomy): domain Eukaryota; kingdom Metazoa; phylum Chordata; class Actinopteri; order Aulopiformes; family Paralepididae; genus Notolepis; species Notolepis coatsorum. Next base: position 276,800,726 of record NC_140165.1, read on the forward strand.
AAAAAGAGATCTGCCATTTTCTTTTTAATATATATATTTTTTTTATTCAACAAACATGACCATGTTCACGTCTTAAACTCATACTGAGGCCTTAGTTTTGGTTTTAAATTGCATATCATCATTCATTTATTTATTGTCACACAGAGCAGAAGAATTTTGCCAAAACAAACCAATAGTATCCAGTGCAGAACGGCAGACCAGCCACACTCTCAGACCCAAACGCATTTCCTTTGATTTAATTATACATCAAATGATTTATGAAGTTAACTTTTCACCTGGATAACGTCAACATTCAGGGTGAATGTAATGTGAAAAAAAAATTATTTGGGTCGGAGAGTGTGGCTGGTCTGCCGTTCTGCAGCTGGATACTATTGGTTTTTTTTTTTTGGCAAAATTCTTCTGCTCTGTGTGACAATAAATAAATGAATTATGATATGCAATTTAAAACCAAAACTAAGGTCTCAGTATGAGTTTAAGACGTGAACATGGTCATGTTTGTTAAAAAAAAAAAAAAAAAGCCGATCCCGATCTTTGGAAAATCACATGATCGGATCGGGACATCCCTAAAAAGTATGCATAATGTTGGGTTAATTCCACAACAAGAGATATAATGTTAACACTTTAAGTGCCGAAAACGTGTTTAGGCGTCCTTCCCTGCCATGCTCAAGTTGCCGAAGACGCCGTAACTCGTCTTTGATATCAATATTTCAAAAATCTGTGATCGGATTCATATTTCCCATCCGCTGGCCTGAGACCCACCAAAAAGCCCCACTGAACCCTCTAGCGGTTCAAGAGCGCCATCTGGTGGCCGATCGGCGCAATCGCCAAAGAGGAAGTTACTTGGACGATGTGCTATTCACCCATATTACTTCCGGGCACTCGGTATAGGTTCCGGCACTCTAGTTCGTCACAATACATAGCGATCCGTTGCCAATAACTCGATAAACAACATGATTTGGACGTATATACTATTATACAAGCTGGAAATGGACCCGATATTTCTACATCCCATAATGGAAAACTGTCTACCCCACGCTGATCGCCCAACGGCCCGCGGAGACTGGGGTGAGTTTTAGCGTGTAATATTTCTGTGTTCGACACTAACTGCTATGATGAACATTTGACCCACATTAGATGAATGGTATAACGCTGCCCACGGAATTATAAACGCCCCCTCGCCCATCCGGTCAACATCAGATGACGTGTAGTAACTTCCAGAAGTCCGTCCAGTTGGATTTTTTTATATCGCGCCGATTGCTATCAAACTGTATTTGATCATCAATATAATGCATTTGGGGCTATAAATCACGTTCTGGAGAAAGCTGCAGAAAGAGATGAAAACATACTTATACTTTAGATCATATTTTAGTATGAATATGTGAATGAAAAAGTTTAACGTTCATACACCCTGAACAATACATATAGGACATTGAATGGGCCCTAATAATGGCAATTACCAATAGAATTTAAAAAGTTATAGCCCTGCAAAGAAGGGGAACTTCTCCATAGACAAATAGAGCTGGCAACCTATGGTATATCATGAATTTAGCCTTAGGCACGGTGGTGTAGTGGTTAACACTGTCGCCTCACAGCAAGAAGGTCCAGGGTTCGATTCCCGCTTGGGGACCAGGTTTCCATGATGCCAGTTACCCAGGTGGGGTATCTCCCAGGCCTTTCTGTGTGGAGTTTGCATGTTCTCCCCGTGCTCGCAAGGGTTTCCCCCCCGATAAGATAAACCCAATGGAAAAACATGCACAACAACAAGATCGCTAACGCTGTGGCGTCCTTGACGAAGACGGACAAGAGCACTTGGATTGGTCCCCTGGCGCGGCTCACGTTGACGCCTGTCTGCTCCCGGCTGCCCTTGGGGGGGAAGGACGACGGGATGGGTTAATCGCAGATACGAATTGCATGCATGCATCGCATGTGTGCCAATTGATGACCTCGGAGCAGGTCCTAAATTATTATTATTAAAGTGTTAACAATAAAAAATTAAAAAAACTATAAACTATAAATTAGTTCTTTTTTGAAACCATGAACTTTAGTTAAATTTTTTTAATTATGAACTGAACTAGTTAATTTAAAAAATTGTGAACTGTGAACTGAACTAGTTCATGTAGAAAGTGAACTTTCCCAACACTGCAGAGAAGCTAATTCATGCTTAGTTCTATATCTAGCCGACTAGACTACTGCAATGCACTATTCACTGGTCTCCCCAAGAAAACGACTGAAAGACTCCAGCTCATTCAAAACTCTGCAGCTAGACTACTAATACCAAAAGAAGGGAACACATTAGTCCTGTCTTAGCTACTCTACACGGGCTTCCTGTAACTTTTATAATTGATTTTAAGGTGCTTCTCCTCTCATACAAAGTTCTAAATCAGGGGTCTGGGTGAGGCTGGGCCGCATCAAATATTCCACAAAAAAAGGGTTTCAGGTATTCCAAAAAAAGTACAACTGATCCAATCTTCTCAATCTTTAGCAATAACATTTCAGAACATGAACAGTTCTTCAGAACATGAACGGTTCTTCAGAACATAGGCTTCTCAGTGGTGTCAGTGGACTCATCCACATCTATGGAAATGCACTCCATTTTTGTATTCTATCACAAAGCTGTTTAATCAAATCACCAGCCAGTATTTCAGTTATTCTGGTTGCTGTGTGATCTGAGGGGGATTTGCTTTTGTTTGCCTTCATCACTTCAGTCATACATTATTTTATTATGTATGCATCAGAGAGAGATAATGGCTTCTTGCCACTGAGTGAGGACTTGGTTGCTTTTTCTCGTTGTGACATAGATTTAACAATAATTCTGCTTGCAGCTTGATATGATTTTCATTCCATTTATTTTTGTGGTTCTTAGCACTGAATTTTGAGGAAAGGTTGCATTAAAATAATAATAATAATAATAAAAATAATGTTTTGTTTCGTAGTGGCGTTTCAAATTGCCACCCTTCACAAGAGCTACCGTTTCTTGGCATATTAGTCACATTGGTTTGGTGCTGGGACTCAGGATGAACGCATATTTTTCAGTCCATTCACCTTTGAATTGCAGTCGACTTTTCTTTTACTGACCATCTTTGAACATGCCATATTTTTCTGCTGGCTGCCTCTGCCTGCTGGCGAAACTAGGCTAATAGCTACATTTATCTCACGGAGATAAAACTGGGAGCGAAGCTACTGTAGATAATAATAATAAGATTCTATTTGTAATGCGCTTTACAGTTGCGGGGCAAATCTGAAAGCGCTAGATGCGCTGTCAACTCTGCTCTGACTCGGACTGTTTAAGACCCGCCCTACTCTGCATCTGATTCGCAGACTGTGGGTAAGGGGGGAAAACGCTGACGGGATGTTGAATGTGATTGGACCAGAGCAGAGTACACAGACAGTGTGGCAGTGCAGCCGGACATGCAGAGCACTGCTCGCAGAGGAGATAGCGAGGGAGACGCATTTGCCTTCCACTTTACTTGGTATCACTCAGGAATCACGTTTCAACCAAGTCACTAACGTAACGTTGCTGACATGAGCCTGCGCTATGGTAGCCTACAAGTGATCAAATAAATAAAACTTCCAACTCTCAAGTCAAGTAGGGGGCCGCAAAATATCATCCCGCGGGCCGCAATTGGCCCGCGGGCCGCGAGTTTGAGACCCCTGCTCTAAATGGACAAGGACCCAGCTACATTGCTGACTCTAATAAACTACACACCAGCCAGAACACTGCGATCATCTGATGCAGGTCTATTAGAGGTCACCAGAAAGAGTAAAAAGAAGATCGGTGATGCAGCCTTTGTAAACTACGCCCCAAAACTGTGGAACACGTTGCCCAACAATATTAGGGAAGCCAATACATTAGACATCAGTGTTTCCCACAGGATTTTGTGAAACTGGTGGGTGAACCTCGGCCCCTCTAGGGCAGGGGTTCCGAAACTTTTTCAGCTCGAGACCCAAAAGAGAAATTTGGTGTTTCCCCGGGACCCAAACTTACAAAAATACATCATGAATTGCCATAACATACATCACCACCTCATAACATATCTACATACAATTTTGTAACACTTTTAAAAACACTTTTGAAAACAAACATGTTCTATTATTTCTCACCCCCTTTTCAACTCTCCATTTCTTACCCTCTCCCTCCGTCCCTCAACCTTAAACCCCAACATTGAGCAACATTCTGATTAATTTGTACTGACTTATTTAAAAATTCTACTGACCTGACATGCTAGAAGGGGTATAATATTCCATCTATGGCACAATGAAATCTAATGAGAGGTATGTGGCTGGTTGAAGTTTTCAACCAGCAGATCTATTCTGGGCTTAGTTTTTGAAAGTGCTATTCTGAGGTCATGCTGAGCATTTAGTATGTTTCTGTATTTGTTTTTCAGGTATGCTAGAGTAGAAAACCCAGATTCACATAAGTATGTGGTGCCAAACTGAATCAACACATCTACAGCTTAAATTATTATTATTATTATTATTATTATTATCATTATAATTTTTATTTTATTTAAATATATATATATTTTTAATTGGCGACCCAATAAAAACGGGTCTGCGACCCTAAGTTTGGGAAACACTGCTCTAGTGTTTTCTACATTTTAAAGTTAAATTCATCAATCTGGTGCATTTTGAGAGCAAAATAAAGAGGCTAGATCTATGATTAACTTTGTGCTCAAAACACAAAATCGACTAGAGCAGTGCTTCCCAATCCTCTCCTCGAAGCACCCCAGCTGTTCAATGTATTTGTTAAATTCCACCACCAGCACACCTGATTCAACTTAACTAGCCTTTATTAGGTGGAATTGAACAAATACATGGAACGGCTGGGGTGTCTCGAGGAGAGGTTTGGGAACCACTGGACTAGAGCATACATTTGAGCCATCAAAGAAATTAAGCAAAAGTGGTTACCTGTGTTGAACTAATTTATTTTTTCGAAAATAAAAAATATATACTGTATTACTATTACGACTACTACCACTGTCAATACTACTGATACATCCCTATTGGCAAACTTTATAAAAAAAAATATATATATATATATATATATATATTAGGGATGCTCGATATTGGCTTTTTTACCGATACCGATATTCCGATATTGTCCAACTCCAATTTCCGATACCGATACCGATATCAACCGATACCGATATATGCAGGGTTTCCCCCCCAAAAAACGGAATAATTTCAGGTAACTAATAATTTCACTGGATGCATTCAAAAGGCTTTCTAAATGTAAGCATTATCTGTGCAAAATATGATAATTAAAAAAGTAAAAATTTTAAACCAACATGCATACTTTTGACAATAAATAAAATAAGAATTGGTTCTTACTTGCTTGCCTGGGTAAATAAAGGTTTAAAAAAAAAAAAAAAAAAAAAAAAAAAAAAATTTTATTGTTTTTTTTTTTTTTTTTACCGATACCGATATTTTCCGATATCACATTTTACTGCCGATATCGGCCGATAATATCGGTCGGCCGATAATATCGGACATCCCTAATATATATATATATATTATTTTTTTTGGTTCATTATAAAACTGTGGCGGGACAAATTAGACTGTTACAGTCTAGGTAATTAATGGGAAACACTGACATTTTAAAAAGGCAGCTTAAAACCTCTTTACCAAAGCATTTGACTGACTTTACACTATTATACTGTACTATTTCTCTGTGATTGACATTGCACTATTTATCTATGTTTTATTCCCCATGTTTTTATGTTTTTATTCTCCTTTATTTTATATATCCGAGGATTTTATAGTATGTCTCATTTATGTCTTTTACATTCTACTAAAACTGAATCAAACCATAAACAAGGTGGCCTGTTGGGATATTAGATCCTAATGTGAAAAACTGTGATTTTATACGTCTGCTCATTTTACTTATTTTTACTTTTATCTTTACACCCCACTATCCGCTGGGTGCTGCATACTATAACCTTATCATGTTTTGTAACAGATTACAGAAGCCTATTGGAACGTGCGGTTCTGATATGAATTGATTAATATATACCGTATGCATTATTTTATCCCACTTTATGCTTTGCTCTTGCTGCTTGTTTTACACCGATTTTATGTTTTATTTTGTACTGATGTAAAGCACTTTGAACTGCAATCCCCTGTATGAAAGGTGCTATACAAATAAAGTTATTATTATTATTATTATTATTATTATTATTATTATTATTATTATTATTATTATTATTATTATTATTATTACAATGCCAGGTCATGCTCACTGGGAAAGTGAAAGTTGTGACATTTTCATGGGGGGGAAATCTGTAAGCCCAATTACAGCGGGGTCCCTTGACCTGACCTAAATATACCGTGATTGGTCTCATTGGAACCATACGGGTCTGTCTCAGCTTTACAACCATATCAGATTTATGCTAGTTTCGTGCAATTTTGTACAGTTGCATAAATTGTTATCTGTAAAGCTGACACTGTTGTTTTATAACCTATGAACCACCTTGAGGACACAATATGGGTCTAAAAAATTTGCAGCATACTCAAAACTTGAAACTTGAGGGGACATATCATAAATGGTCTGTGTTTGAAAGCACATAGAAATAAATTGCTCTCTTTCAACCTCATCCTCGCCCCCATCATCATCTTCTCACTAATTAGCCTCCACTGCACATGTAGTGTCCTCCATGTTTACGTCCATCTTCGTTATTGTGCTGATTTGTGGGTTCAGGAATCTGATCTTGGCCACATTTATAATTAAAAAAAAACAGCCGAACAAAAAAATTGGATCTGAGCAATAAATCAGAACTAGCACTAGATTAGATTAAAATACATTGTCATTACAGCACAAGTACAGTACAACAAAAATAAGTTTGGCATCTGACCAGAGTGCAATAGTAATATATAATGTACAGGTGATTAAACTGGGTATAAAATATATAAATGAGTACTACTGGGTGTAGTACTAATAAGATGTATGTACAGAGTTGTAATACCAATTATGTATAAAGACTGTATGGTCGTAGTTATACTGGCCAGCAGCTTAACTAGTAAGAGTAGGTAACGGTGGTGTAGTGGTTAACACTGTCGCCTCACAGCAAGAAGCAAGAAGGTCCAGGGTTCGATTCCCACTTGGGGACCAGGTTTCCATGATGCCAGTTACCCAGGTGGGGTTTCTCCCAGGCCTTTCTGTGTGGAGTTTGCATGTTCTCCCCGTGCTCGCAAGGGTGTCCCCCCCCGATAAGATAAACCCAATGGAAAAACATGCACTACAATAGATCGCTAACGCTGTGGCGTCCTTGACGAAGACGGACAGGAGCACTTGGATTGGTCCCCTGGCGCGGCTCACGTTGACGCCTGTCTGCCCCCGGCTGCCCTTGGGGGGAAGGACAACGGGATGGGTTAATCGCAGATACGAATTGCATGCATGCATCGCATGTGTGCCGATTGGTGACCTCTGAGCAGGTCCTAAATTATTATTATTATTATATAAGAGATATGTACAGATATAGATATAGTATCTACAGATATGTAATGGGATTATGTGCAGGTATGTACAGACAGGTGGATAGATACATATATACAGTCATAATTAGTGCTGTCAATCGATTAAAATATTTAATCTGATTAATCACATGATTGTCCATAGTTAACTCGTGATTAATCGCAAATTAATCTATTTTTTTTTTTTAGATCTACCTTAAACGGATCAAGTTCCAAGTTGTAATACTCTTATCAACATGAGTCAACAAATGCTTGCTTTATGCAGCCATTTAACACAAAAGGATGACCCTCATGGCTCATGCATTGCAAATTTGCATCAAATTCAAAACAGAGTGATGCACAAAAAAAAGAAAATAATAATTTAAAACAATGAATAAAGTGTGCATGAAATAATAAGGGAAAGAAAACGTTATGAACGTGTTACATTCACCCACACAGGGCTGAGGACTCACACCCCCCCACCCCCCCTCTCTCACACACACAAACCCCCCCTCTCTCTCTCTCTCTCTCTCTCTCTCTCTCTCTCTCTCTCTCTCTCACACACACAATTTGAGTCAGAAACAAACAGTATCAATGAGAGTATCAATAATACACCTGAGTGAAGTCTAGTAAAAAATAAATACATTTAAAAAAAAGTTAATCGCGAGTTAAAAAAAATAGTGGCGTTTTGTGCGTTAATACCGCGTTAACTTTGATAGCCTTAGTAATAATAATACATATATATATATATTCTGTGACAGACTCTGGGGTGTTATGAGCTGTCACCAGATTGGAACTAACAAAACACACACGGCACAAGGTAGAAGCACATTTAACAGCAGTTTTATTACTGTTTAGGGGAAAAGGAGAGGTTAGGGTAATCGTCAGCCAGTCCGTTATACAAGAGAATCGTCGTGTTACGTTAGCGGGGGCCGGTACACATAGAGCGGTTCTCATACGGGCGGCTGATCCGGGAGAAGAGACGTCAGACAAGCAGGGGTCGATACACATGCGGGTTCTCAGATGGCCGGGGGTTACTGCACACAGCAGGGTCCTCCTTCCAAAAGCAGATAAACAGCGCATTGGTCACACAGACAATAATCTCTCATTTTCTCTTCTCTTTACTCACGTCCTCTCCTTTCATATGGTTTCGCCTCAGCTACTCCAATGCTTCTCTGTCTCCATTTTGTATGCTACTTTGATTGACAGGTGATTGCGCTCACCTGTCTCGGGCGAGTCTGGCACATGTGCGCTGCATCTGTGCTGATGCGCTCTGCACGTGCGGGAGTCTCTCCGGAACCCCTAATATGAGCATATGCCCTAGTACCTTGGCCGACACATAGCAGCCGTCCACTACCACGCCAGCCGGTCTGCCACAATATATACACACGTATATACAGCATTATTATACATGCTATCATACAGAGTTATATGGGTTATATGCAGATGTATAAGTAGGTATATAGGAGGATTATATGCAGACAGATATGCAGTTAGCCTCTGGTATGTGTGCCATTCGCGTTAGCCATGCTTCTAGGCCTCTTTTCTTTTGGAAAGAATGATAAAAAAAAAAGAATACATTTACTAAGGTTGGCAGTCGACTACGGCTCCTTTCGACCGATTAGTCGACTATTCGACTAATAGGGGTCAGCCCTAATACAGAGTATATGGGTAGACTATAGTGATGTGGGGGTAGTAAGATTACTATGATTACAGTAGGGCAGTTGTAGACAGTGAAAGCACTAGGTAGGTATAAATTGAGTATAAGCAACAGAGGCTTGCAGTGTTGAACCGAGCCTTTATTTTTGGTGGGGCTGTAAAAAAAACTACTCCATTTATTTATTTAGATTTATTTTGCCTTTTGGGAAACGCTGCTGTGGGTATTCGGACCGTGTAAGCGTGTTGATGTGATAATGTCCTGAGCTCCTTGCTAACAGAGCATGTCACCTTGTGTGTATACTGCACCTGTGTATACTGTTTACTCTTTATGTCCTCGTATAATATATAGCTTACTCATAGCCTAGGATATTATTCAGATTCTAAGTGTTTTAGTACCCATATTTATTGTAACATATAATATAACTGATGGATGGGGCATACATACCCTCATCTGCACCTTTGATTACACTGTTTAATGTCTTGTATTCAGAGTTAATTATATTGTTTACACTGTTTATCTTTATTATAATTGTATTGCCTATGTTTATGTTGTTCTACTATTAGCCTGCCCATCCCCTCTCCCCTCCCCCATGCTGCTATGACACCCAAAGTTCCCCAAGGGGATCAATAAAGGAATATTGTATCTTATGTCTCTCGCTCTTTAGCAGAATGCCAGCTGATGAAGACAGAGAGACCCAGGCCCAACACATTTGTTATCCGGTGCCTACAATGGACCACGGTTATTGAACGCACCTTCCACGTCGACAGCAACGAGGAGAGGTGAGAGACGTGCAACAAGGCCACATGTCATCTGTCCAGTTCCAAAGGTTTGGAGTCACGGATCGGACAATTTTTCGTATATTATCAATTAGGCCTATTTGTTAATTCTAAATGGCTCTCATAATGGGGGTGTGTCTGAATAATTAATGAAAGAGTTGTCTTTCAGAGTCTGGTCTTTCAGAGTCTGGTACCTTCCAGTCCAAACTTTATAAAAACATAAAGGTTGTTATGTGTGTACCGGTAAAAACAGCGTCATTATCCAAAATGGCCGTCCACTTAATAATATTCTGATGCTAGAGTCGGGACACGGGTCAGAACCGAAATTTGTCATTTGACGGAGCGCTTGTCAAATTACGCCATGAGCTAACTGACGAGAGCGTCCCACGCACGGGCGTAAGAGAGGAAAAGAGACTAGTTATTTTGTATGTTACAAGAGACTTGTAAGTTTAAGTCAAGCACTTTCATATGTTATGTTTAAGTTTAAGTCAAGCACTTTCATATATGTTATGTTGTCTGTTTAACTCATTCAGTGCCAGCTATTAAGACGGGGCCTGTGTTGTAGCAATGCCATGCTTTAAAAGATAGGAGTGTGTCACCTTGTTTGTAGAGCTATAACTATATTCTACAGATAGCTCCTGATATCAATGTCTTATAACACTGATTCGATGCATATTCGAGCTGAGGGCATGTTGAATGTGATCAATAGGGTCCAGCTGCAGCTCGGGAGAATCCTGGCCGTAGCTGGAGGCTACTCGAGTACACAGACAGTGGAGCTGTTTGCAGATAGCGAGCATTTTGACTTGTTGCGTGGTGGCGATGTCTCCCAGATAATACAACTACAAGTTTGATTATATAATATATATATATTTTATTAAAAAATCGATCGGTATCGGCCGATATGGCTCAAGACGATCGGTGATCGGTATCGGTTTCAAAAAACGTGATCGGGGCATCCCTATTGTAGTCTTTTAGTCTTATTAACTAAAATATTTTAACAAAATAAAAAGCATCAGCACTATTGGATAACGGAGTCATGTTTGCTATGTATTTCTTTCTTTAGGGGAGTAGGGCATTTGTTTCACAGTTTTACCATGATGTTTTATAGATGGCTAGGTTAAACACAGGTTTTTGTTTTTAAGAGGGGGGTTTGATTTGATTTGATTGACGTTTATTTCAAATATGCAACACAACAAACAAACATCAAGTACAGATATAGCCTTAACACTTTGAGTGCCAGCGACGAGATTTCTCGTTAGTTCATGCCAACCGTTGAGTGCCAACCGACGAGAAATCTCGTTTTTAATAGTTTTTTTTTTTTATTATCGATTTCCATAAATTTTTCATCAATCTAGCCTCCCGTTACCAGTGGGGATCTGTCTGAGCTCGAACAGGGAAAATACCGCCCCCTATCGTCTCTCCGGATGGTATTGCACCCCCCATTGGATTGGACTGAATGAAACGCATGGGGAAAAAAAGAGTCCGGATTCCACATTTTACTTGTCAGGCATGTAAGCCTATTGCAGTCATCGCCCACCATCAGAACAGCGGAGAATATGTCTTTCGACCACCAATTTTTTTTATTAGCGATTTAAATTCATATTTCATCAATCAAGCCTCACGCTAGTGCTGCAGACTCTCTCTGAGCTCCATTGGGAAAATACCGCCCCCTATTGTCTCTCCCTGTGTAACTGCACCCCATTGGATTAGACTGATGGGGGGGGGGGGTCCAGCCTCCTCATTTAACTTTTCCGTCAAGCCATCTGAAGAGACCGAAGTGATCGCCGAGCCGCAAAAAACGTGGAATACATATTTACAGTACCCAACGTTGAATCAATAAACGCGATCGATATTTGGAATGGTGATCAGGAATTGGAATAATCTTTTTGGAGAACATCTGATCTGAGGTAAGGAATCTATTTTACCAGTATTGGGATAATCAGAGCTGTTTTCACCTATATATCAACGTGTCCCATTATGTGTGGCTGTGAGTGTACGTGCTGATCAGGAAATAAGATTTTTCAGCCCGCTTCTATAACGTGCATAAGTACTAGGGGTGGGACGATACATCGATCCAGATCGATATATCGATGTAATTATCAACAATCGAATCGGATCGATGCGATGTAATAAGATCGATTCATATCGATACTCTTATTTTGAAAGTCCTGTGGCGAGTCTCATATCCGCCCAAGAACAACAGCAGTAGCTCCGTGTGTGTAGATGTTACAGCATAGCATTCTCCCTTTCTGTGTGTGTGTGTGTGCGCGCGTCTTTGGAAAGACCAGATGAGGTCAGAGGAGTTTGATGTTTAAATGTTATTTAAACATAAACAATATAAGGTAATACATAATAAATGTAGGCCTATACATGATCATGCAACATCAACAAATTGTTGTAGGAACGGTTTGGGAGAGGGAGGTTGTGAGTTTTGAGTTCCAAAAAATGTAGCTTAAAGTTTAAAGCTCAATATATAAAAACGTGGCACTTTACAGTGAACAGGAGGTCTATTTCTATTAAAAACAATAGATCGTTTTTCCTTTAAATGTCTGGAAGAGCTCAAAAATACAAATGTCAAATGATATTTTCATTACCTTTTTTTTGTTGATCTAAATGTTACTGATTGTGTTAAATGGGCATATGATATCATCTCATATCGATCGCAGGCACCGGAATCTAATCGTATCGTATTGTATCGTGAGAGACTTTGTGATATCGGCAAATATCGTATCGTTGTCCAAAGAATCGATATCGTATCGTATCATGATGAAACTGGTGATTCCCACCCCTAATAAGTACACATATACTATCGATAATCTAGCGTTTATTTGAAAAAGATTCATAAATAGGCCAAAAAATTACAGCGTGTTTTGTGTATTACAGTAAAGCGCGATTCCTGCAGAATCTTTTTTTTCCTGAAAGTTTAAAAAAACTAGCGTTTTTCAAAATGGTATAAAACGGAAATGAACCGATTTAAAAAAATAATAATAATTAAATTTAAAAAAAAAGAAATCCGTTTCGACAATGTTGACTGCAAACAAGTCATTGATAAGCGACGGTCGTATTAGACACATAGCCATAATTTAAGATATAGTTTATGCGTTCACAAATGTGAGCGCTCTGTCATTGAATAGAGCGTTGGCACTCAACGGGGTATATAGGACTGTAGGGCTGCAACGATTAGTCGACATAATCGACGACGTCAATCATAAAAACTCGTTGACGCCGAATGTTTGCGTCGATGCGTCGTATTAAAAAAAACATTTAAAAGAAATACGATTTTTTTGTTTTAATTTTTTTTTGCCACTACCTATCTTTGTGAAAGTGGCTTCTCAGCTCTGGTCCAGCTGAAGACAAAGCAGAGGAACAGATTGGACATTGAGCATGACCTCAGTTGCTTTGTCTACCATCACCCCAGACTTTGAGACTCTTGTCAGGAGCAAACAACATCCCCAGTTATCTCATTAGTTCCCTGGGATGTTAAGCTAAGAAGTCTGCTAAGAAGGATATATTATTTATTATTATTATTTTATTTCATTGTGTTTTTAGCCCTAGTTGCACTTTTGTTGCATTATTGATCGCCATCTGGTAGATCGATATGTCCATTGGCTGATGCTATATTCCTTTACTGAATTCGGCGTCGCAATAACTATTCCAGGCGATCGGTTGAAGCCATAGCTTCAGGCTAACAGAAAAATTTACCCGGAATGAAAAAAAAGTGACACCAGGCCTGAAACAAGGATTACTCCATTCTCGAGACAGCGCCACCACCAGGATCTGGCCGGTAATGCACTTTTCCGAATCCCAAAGGCATTTTCCAGCCAACATACAGCTCTGTGACATTGAGTAGGATATTAAAATGGAATAAAAGCAAAAACGAGTCAATAACGTATATATACGTGGTTGGCCCTTTAACACATTGGGTGCCATGCAGTATGCCCATCTTTACCACTCTGCCAGTGCTGTAACCCTATGGAGCGGCTCACCTTCTTTGCAAGGCTGCACAATTTTGGGAAATAATGTAATTGCGATTTTTCTGACAGATATTGCGATTGCGATTATAATATATATTTTTTAAGCAGCCCCACAGAGGTTTATTGTAAAATGCGTCTTGCAACTGGCCTACGCGGTGGGTCTTTTCAGGACACCGAGCCTGAAAATGTTTTTTTTTACCTGGGAATCGATACCGGTACCGAACGATACCTTTTTTTCTGTACTTTACTCTCCCTCTCTGAAGTCTAAACTTCACAACAACACAATCTAAAACCCTGTACCTCCCTCTCCCAAACCGATCTTGTATCTCAATGGGACTTCCTGGTTAAATAAATAACAAAATAAATGCGATTTAATTTTTTTTGCGATTTCGATTTAAAATCGATTAATCGTGCAGCCCTATGCAGGGCTATAACTTTTTAAATATTATAGCTATATCGACATTACTATGGCCCATTCAACATCGGGTATCTATCGTTCCGGATGTGGGAACGTTATATTTTTTCATTCATACATTGTCGTGTTAGTACCGTCGAGAATATAAGTGTTTTTAGACTGTATAGCAGTAATTCCTAGAACGCGCGTTACAGGCCCAGACGCGTATTATACGTTATCGATTGGCGTTTCGTCCCTATACACGCTATATTAAAATTTTCAAATGCATATGATCGCTATACATTATGCTCCATCATGCGTGAAGGAAAGGGGGGTCGTTTATGATTCCTTCATTGTCACTAACGGCTTTCTTTAGTAAGACACCATACGTTGATCGGACAGATTGCAATGAAATAAATGGACAATCGAGCTGGAAATAACGTTAGATTCCTCTTACCTCTGGCCGATGCGTCTGGAGAAAAGAAATTCCTATTATTTTTTTTATTATCTTTCCCCCCCCTCCTTTTTCCCGATTTTTCTCCCATCCCACTGTTAGTCGTTATGCCAATTCCCAACCCCCTTCCTGGTTGTTGCGCACTCCCCCCTACTGTTGGTCCGGGAGGCCGGAGACTGTCACATGCTTTCCTCCGACGCATGTGCAGCCAGCCTGGCAGCGCAGATTCTCACCGGGAGAGTGTAACGTGTGGAAGGTCACACTACCTCCCTCCAGATCCTACCCTCGCTGTGCAGGCGCCCCGACCGAACTGTAGGGATCGCTGTCCACAACGCCCAGGACCCACCCATCAGCTTTCCCACCGCTAACACTGCCTATTGTGTTAGTATGAACGACCAGCCAAGCTGATAGCAACACCGAGAGCTGGACTCGAACCCAGCGTCTCCAGCGTTGATGGCGAGTGCCTTGCCCACTACACCACCTAGCCGCCCAAATTCCAATTATTTGACGTCGATCTGCTAGATCCATTTTCCGTTTGTATGACGCAATAAACGGCGAAAGCATATTGATTCTTGCGTCTCGAAAGCGATCCGATGCACTCGAGGTGTGTATATTGATCCACGTAACAACATATCTCTGGCGGAGCTTTTTCCCCGATGCACCGAGCTCCACTTCCGGTTTAGAGTGGAGTGTAACTCGCCCGAAATCCACCAGCCGGCGGTATTGAGGTGTTGCAATATCAGACAGGGTCCAGCTGGCTCCCGGAGGCTTCCTGGATGAATTATGAATGCCAATAGCGAATAAAAGAAATAACGATCATAACAACGAGTTTACTCGTTGGCACTCAGCGCATGGCGGCCAATAACGAGTATACTCGTTATTGGCAATTAATGTGTTAAGCATGGAGCCCAATAACGTATATAGCTCAAAAATAAAAACGCCAATTGATATTTCTGTTGCCTTTTTTGAGTTGATCTAAATGTGACTGATTGTGTTAAATGGGCATATAATATCGTCTCATATCGATAGCAGGCACCTGAATCGAATCGTATCGTATCGTGGCAGACTTTGTGATATCGGCAAATATCGTATCGTTGTCCAAAGAGTCGATATCGTATCGTGAGGAAACTGGTGATTCCCACCCTTACTGGGCAGCTCCCAGGTTGTATTTGTAACTGTGTGAAAACTGAAGGTGAAGCTGGGCGTTGCTGAAAAAGAGCATCCGTACTCAGTGAACCTACCCTGGGTAAATAAAGGTACAAAATAAATGCTGACAGTGACGCGTTAACCCCTGAAACAGACTGTGTCGGCGACTACCGCAGAGCGGTGAACAGATAATGTTACATGCTCTGCCGGTTTGACTAGTATTTTTATGATTGACCAGAAGTGCTGAGTCCAATGTAGTCTGGTGAGCGCATGGCGGCCAATAACGAGTATACTCGTTATTGGCAATTAATGTGTTAAGCATGGAGCCCAATAACGTATATAGCTCAAAAATAAAAACGCCAATTGATATTTCTGTTGCCTTTTTTGAGTTGATCTAAATGTGACTGATTGTGTTAAATGGGCATATAATATCGTCTCATATCGATCGCAGGCACCTGAATCTAATCATATCGTATCGTGGCAGACTTTGTGATATCGGCAAATATCGTATCGTTGTCCAAAGAGTCGATATCGTATCGTGAGGAAACTGGTGATTCCCACCCTTACTGGGCAGCTCCCAGGTTGTATTTGTAACTGTGTGAAAACTGAAGGTGAAGCTGGGCGTTGCTGAAAAAGAGCATCCGTACTCAGTGAACCTACCCTGGGTAAATAAAGGTACAAAATAAATGCTGACAGTGACGCGTTAACCCCTGAAACAGACTGTGTCGGCGACTACCGCAGAGCGGTGAACAGATAATGTTACATGCTCTGCCGGTTTGACTAGTATTTTTATGATTGACCAGAAGTGCTGAGTCCAATGTAGTCTGGTGAGCGCATGGCGGCCAATAACGAGTATACTCGTTATTGGCAATTAATGTGTTAAGCATGGAGCCCAATAACGTATATAGCTCAAAAATAAAAACGCCAATTGATATTTCTGTTGCCTTTTTTGAGTTGATCTAAATGTGACTGATTGTGTTAAATGGGCATATAATATCGTCTCATATCGATCGCAGGCACCTGAATCGAATCGTATCGTATCGTGGCAGACTTTGTGATATCGGCAAATATCGTATCGTTGTCCAAAGAGTCGATATCGTATCGTGGGGAAACTGGTGATTCCCACCCTTACTGGGCAGCTCCCAGGTTGTATTTGTAACTGTGTGAAAACTGAAGGTGAAGCTGGGCGTTGCTGAAAAAGAGCATCCGTACTCAGTGAACCTACCCTGGGTAAATAAAGGTACAAAATAAATGCTGACAGTGACGCGTTAACCCCTGAAACAGACTGTGTCGGCGACTACCGCAGAGCGGTGAACAGATAATGTTACATGCTCTGCCGGTTTGACTAGTATTTTTATGATTGACCAGAAGTGCTGAGTCCAATGTAGTCTGGTGAAAACGCACCTTATCATCCATAAGTGTGATAGTTTTGTCCTTCATAATAATCTCCCATAGTTCGCTCGCCATTGCCAAGGCAGTTTGGAGGCTAGTGGCTACTACTGTGGCCAGTGAGTGAGCACCCCCCCCCCCCCCCCCCCACAGGAAACTAGCCCAGTAAAAAAAATCGGGATTCGATCATCATTTCAATTCTAATTATGTTAGGGTTACCATCACTACCAGGCAGGATCACACACAAGGTCGGGCGGACTGTTTAGTATGATAATAATAAAAAAAAAAAAAACATTGCCAGTTAACGCATGGGCGTTTTTGGCAGTCAATGAGTTAAAGAGAAGCCGAGAAATGTTCTTGAGACTATGTAATTCTCTTGTGCTCCAACTTGTATCCATGTTAGGCTCTTGAGACTATGCAATGTTCTTGTGCTCCAACTTGTATCCATGTTAGACTTTTGAGACTATGCAATGTTCTTGTGCTCCAACTTGTATCCATGTTAGGCTTTTGAGACTATGCAATGTTCTTGTGCTCCAACTTGTATCCATGTTAGGCTTTTGAGACTATGCAATGTTCTTGTGCTCCAACTTGTTGTATCCATTGCCAGCTTCCAGTATTATAGACGTGATTAGTGTTATTCACGCTTAACTCCATGCATACCTCACCCACACTCCTACGTCACCTTTGCCAAGCACTCAGTCACAGCAGATAATCCTCTGCAACACTAAATTTGTTTACTACACTAGATTTTACTTGGAACATCAGTGCTGCATCCCTGCGATAACTGTGTAAACAAGAATAAATAAATAAAATATATATACAATCATTCATTCATTCAGTTAGTAAAAAGGACTTCAGACAAATATGACAATACAAATACATAGAGACCATAATTCACAAGTAGATAAACTAATTTCAAAAGCTTCATATTGCACCTGACCCTAATTAAATTACCGGTACAACAGATTAATTTAAGATAAATAAACATTTGTTTTCTTCTTAACACAATCTGCGCCAAGAACGAGTTAACTCGTTTTTGCCCGCCATGCGTTCAGCGCCAACAACGAGTTAACTCGTTTTTGGGATCGTTGTTTATTTTATTCGCTACATCTATTCATAGATATACGAGGGCCACTTCATGTATGCACGAGGAGATATAATAATGATAATCTAGCGATGATTTCAGGATGATTAGATAATCAGCCGAAAAATTACAAGGTGATAACTGGATTACACTAAAATGCCCTTTTCTCGTCTTTTCCTGGAATTACTCAGAATCACTCAAACTATACTCATATTCAAAACGTTATAAAACGGAATTGTACAGATGAAAAAACGATCTGTTTTTTGCATGTTGACCAGAAGCAACTCACTGACAGTCGACGGCGTTATTAGATCCATAGCTATAATATAAAATATAGTTTTAGGACTCGCAAGTTTGGCATTCTAAAACTATATCCGGGTCATTGACGGATAAGACTTTTCAATAGGCCAATTTTAAAATACAAAAAATAAGGATATATTTGGCCATTTTTCCATTGGCCAACATTTGGAATGTAGTGTATACATGCATTTATGGAAAAAACATTAAGAGATTTTAGTGTTTTTAAAGTTGAATTAATAGGACATGGCCTTAATAAAAGTCATTTGGGGCGACCGTAATTTATCTCAAAATTAATATATTTCCTTAACATTACTAATATTTTAACGGGTATCAGTAATTAAATATACATCTTAAGAAAGACAGGCTTGTGTGCCCTTTAATTTTTTGTAAACCATGATTTCACAAGTTTATTCTATAATGGCAGTGTCTCCCTCGTAATGCAGTTACAATACCCATATTTGCTCTAAAACCCATAAAACTGATTTAAAATGTGTACAGATAGTATCCACTTAAGCATAGTATACCAGTGATTAATATTTGAGCCAAAACTTATGGATATTCTATTTTGAATTTAGTACAGTTATTGACAATCATTGGTTACCCCGCATAACAAATGGTCGCCCCAAATGATGAGAGTAGTTAAAAGTCTATTTAAAATGTTACACAATGCAGTTCAGACAAAAGAAAACTGAACAATGTTTTTATTACAATATTTTCAAGTGGTCAACAAAAATATTCTTCAATTCATTCAAATATCACAAAAGTAAAACATGTTAACATGCGAGGGCCCACATGTGGGCCCTCTTGAGGAAGATTTTCCCACCTGCACTTTGGCGACCTCTACCGGCTCGGGTGTGCATATATTTTAATACAATATATATCGAATTAAAGCCCTATTTGTTGCCTGTCGATAGCCATTTCAGGTGACACAATCCGTTCAGCGGTTCTCGAGTTACATGCCGATATGTGAGGTGTGCGCCGAAGTACACAGTGTTGTACAAATACAACACAGACTCCCGGGGCTCTAGCTCCGTCAATCATTTGGCACGGTAGGTTACAAGCTTCGTAAGGAACATTCAAATATTACAAATGTTAAAAACATTAAACATTCAAAAAGTTTAAGTGCAATACACATTACATGCTTCAGGAACTTGAACATTTCACAAATGTCCATTTTCATGTCCTCATATCATCATTGGTTTTGTCAATGTATGAGAGCGAGAAGGTGGGTTAAGTAGCATCACTTTTGTGATGGTAGTCACATTGGACAGGGATTAACAATTTAAGTCAATAATAAAAGGTAAACAGAGTTGTATGTATGGAATAAAAATTAAACACCAACAAAGTTCTATAGTCAATAAACAATAACCACCAACATAGTTGCATGGATGAAATCAACGCTAAACAACTACAACACAGTTGTATCAGTTCCTTTTAGGGATGGCACGATACCACTTATTCATGTCCGATACTGATATCACAGCCTTGAGTATCTGCCAATACCGATACCCATCCGATACTCCCTTAAAAAACAAAAACCTGTGTTTAACCTAGCCATCTATAAAACATCAAAAACTCCCCTAAAGGAAGAAATACATACCACACATGACTCAGTTATGCAATAGTGCTGCTGCTTTTTATTTTGTTCAAATTATTTAGTTAATACGTTAATAAGACTACAGCGATTTCATGACGGCTTCCTGTCCTCACGTCTAAAACGTCTGTTTACCGGTACAATGCGTGGAGAGTTTCCAATCATTGGTAAACAAACATAGTGCTGAAAATATACACTTTGACTGCTGTTTTGATAGGGTTAGGGTCTTTACTCTTGGCTACATTTGAAAAAGAAACACAACATTGTACCTATTTGAGATAGCCGTGTCAGAGATAATGACTGTTTGGCAACATGAAGTGAGGCTAAGCGTCGGAAACCTACATTTTCAACAACAGAAAGGGGCTGGTCGTCCACCACAATAAATGTGGTTATTTTCTCGGTTTTCTTTAGCTTTGCTTTGTTACTGTCTGCAGAGTTTCTCTCGCTTCTGAATGGTTTCCAGCTATGTTAGCTGCTGCGACAAAACTTTTCCTCTTGGCATTCGTTGCACTGAACTCTGCATACTCCCTTTCCATGATTAATCTGCAAGTGTTGTGTGGTGTTGAAGTTTCCAGTGTTGCTGCCACCCCTAGAAATACTTGCGTCGCAGATATTACACTTGGCTGTGTCGTGTTATTCCACAAGTATACCCTCTGTATTTGTTTGTGCGTGTCTTCATTCTGTTAGCTCCACCATACAGGTCCGTTATTATCCGCTCTTAGTCTACTCTGCCCTGCGTCCTGTCTGTGACCCCAGTACGGTGGCCTGTACTCTGTGTCGTATTAATGCACACACATTAGCATAACACCACAGGCTGTTTTGCCTTTTTCTTCTTTGAGCTTAAAATAACTCCACACAGCTGACATGATCGCGGCATGCTGCTAACAAGTTGACTTACGTTTAGCTAATGCTAACTGTAACTGAGGGGTACAATTCCCTGACTGTATTGATAAGTATGGTATCATTAAACCACTACCGCTTTATGTACTTTAATTACTGGCCATACAGTACATGATATATGAATATGATGAACACTTCCCACAATGAACCGGTTCCGGTCAAAGTTGTCTTTAAGTATTTATTGCAGCAAAAGGTACATAATACTTCTCTATTATACTTTGAATGCACTTGTAAGGCAAAGGAATGTGCGTAGGCAAATCAATAATGAATGTCCATTCTCTGGTTACGCAGGAGGTAATTATACAACCTGAATCTTAGGGAATCATATCTATGGTACACTAGTAATATATAGCGGGAGATACTGGAAGGGTCCCCCCGGTTGTAAGCCAGCAGGGGTAGAGGATCTGTCGGTAGTAGAGAGTCTGGTCAACGATGACTAAGGAGACATCAAGTACAGGAGACGGTGCAATAGCCTCTTGATCCACAGACGAATACAGCTGTTCTCCGTAGACTGTAGCTCCACAGTGAAGAAAGCTAGCCGGCCTCAGGCTCTCTGAGGCGCCGACTCGACTTGGCTCCTCACAGGGTAAATCCAACACGTGTAGGCGTCGGCGATTCTCCGCTCCATAAATCACAGGACCAAAACAAATATAATCCAGCCGCAAAGGGCTATGTAGTCGTCGGGTAGATTAATCCAGTGTACATGTCCACACGGTTCTCGTCTAGGTCTCCTCGGGTGAAAGCGCCATGAAAGCAGCCCAGCCTGGATAAGCACTCTAGCTGGTACGAGGAAGCGTTGGTGATGCTGGTCACTGTAGAACTTTAGCCGCACGATACACTATACACAAATAGACTATTACTGACTTAATAGAAATATGTCGCACTCGACGGTATAGCGCCAAACTCTGACAATTCAGTTATTAATTCGCACGTGGTCTCAATGCTCTATTTTGGGGCCAAACAGGCCATACTTCACCGCACGGAGTATCGTGGGTGAGGCTTCAACTTATTGGGTAACTCTAAGACTAAGTGCTTCTGTATTCACCTGCGCCATATTTATATGCACGGCGAACAAACTAGTGCCAACCTCATTTCTGTCTCGTAGCCCTGGGCAAGGCCGGGCATGTTCAGACATGTCTTGACGGTGACTTTGAACCTGACTCCAGAGGCATGGCTCTGGCGCCTGTGGACCGCTGTCCAATAGGAGAATGAAATATTATGGTCTGTACTAGGCTAAAGGGACATTCCGTGTATATGTACAAGGAATATACAAGGGATATCAAACGATATACAAATACTATGCAATATATATCAATCAATAAATATATATATTCGGTTTAATCTGATCCTTTGTAACACTAACGTTGTTGTCACGCTACTACTGTTCACGTGATGGCATGCTTTACGGCCTGTATCGGATCGGCCGATATCCAATCCTGTGAATTTGGCCAGTATCGGACCAATACATTTATATTATCTCATGGTAAACTGCAGGCATTTCAAATTGAGGTACATGTGCATGTTTTAACAAATCAGGCAACCTGAACATCTAGAATAAGAAGCACACCAAAAAACAAAACACTGATATTTTTTACATTTAGTTAAATTATTAACGTTCGGTTATGACATCATACGGTGACATCATGAATGTTCCAGAACGTTCGATCATGACATCATACTGTGACATCAGAAATGTTCTAGAACAGGGGTGCCTAACCTTTTTTGAACCAAGATCTACTTTTTAATTTACCACCTAGCCGAGAGCTACCAGCCAAAATTGTATAATTGTAAGCCGTCATTTTGGATGCTTTATAAAAGCAGCATAATGAACACAAATCTGTCAGTGCCGAGTCCGACCTCATCTTAAATAACAAACAGCATTGCTTGTTGTAGTTAACAAGGAGAGGCAGAGTTGATTTAGCAAAAAAAAAAAAAAATTTAATAATCAAATTTTATTAATCAAGATCTACTTGAAATCAGCCCGCGATCTACCTGTCGATCGCGATCGACTGGTTGGGCACCACTGTTCTAGAACGTTCGGTCATGACATCATACTGTGACATCACAAATGTTCCAGAACGTTCGATCATGACATACTGTGACATCACAAATGTTCTAGAATGTTCTATTATGACAAATAAGCCGGTTCAATGACTATCTAAATCCAATCAATATTATTCCTAATGCCGTTTCAATGTAAGGTTATAAAAATAAACATATAAACATTCATACAATACAATATAGCTTTGGCTCCTACAGTCAACATTCCCCAAAGATATATCAAACACGAAAACAAACTTTGATCAGATTATAATGGAGATGTTGCACAGTGCAATCCACTGAACATTTATTGTTGAAATATGTCACTGTTGATCATGAGCTGGATATATAACCTATGGTTTCAAGGGATGTTAAACCTACTGTAGAATCAAAGTAAATGTTAGTGATTCAAATCCTCATTTAGAGGTAGGGGATCCACCACAGCTTGCCCTGCTGCTCTTCTCTACTTCTACACCAGCCAGAACTGGTGGAGTGTTTTCCATGGATGGTGGTGTCAGGTCCAGCATCGCCTTTTCCATCTTTTTCCTTCTCCTTGTAACCTCTGGATGCAGCCTTCTCCCTCTCCGATAGCTCATCTGACTTCACATGGAATCTTGCCCTGTTGTTTTCTTCTCGCTGAAACAATAGTGCAGGGATCGGCAATAGGCGGCCCGCGGGCCAACATTGGCCCGCCAGCAATAAATTCTGGCCCGTCAGATTATTTTGAGAATATGATATTTATTTGACGCGCGGGAAATATTCACTCGGGACGCCAGGGTGTCTTTTATTGTGAAGCTGTATCTATCTACCGGCAGTCATCAAAAGCATGTCTGTCACTATAGCCAATTGAAATGCTAGAAATGGTCAGGTGGACTGGGAGAACCAATGGAATAGTCCCACCGGGCCCAGTGTCTATTTCCCTAACGCACTTTCACTTCCGCGTTCGAGATGCGACTCGCGAGCGAGTTGAAGAAAACAAAACAAACATCTTTGGATAGCAACGGGGAAATATAACGCTTCTTTTAATAAACAGGAGCCATACTTAAAATACGGGTTTATCGCAACAGGTCGGTGATTCTTGCGTGCCGAGCCGACGTCCTCTCTGCATAATATGTGGCGACAACAACAACAACAACAACAACGAGGCAAGTTGGCAGATGAAGTAGCTGCATTCAACGCCAATATGGAATTGGAGGGCGGCGAGTGGATATGACATGTTTCAAACATTAGCAGGGATTTTGGAGGACTTAACAACAAACAAGGAGGTACGGTGAGTCGTGTTTTCATCCATTCTGATCTGTTCATCACCCGCCGGTGCCGCGGTGATCTGCAACAGCTGAGAGCTGTTCATGAATGAATGGATGAGTGAGAACTTTGTTTGGCGGATTGCAGAGTGGGTGCAGTGCAGTGCGGCGCAGTGCACACGGTTGTTGGGGGGATGCAGACCAGAGAAAAACGTTTGTCTTTTTTCAATATCAGTATATTAAATTAGCCATTGTTTTTGATCCTGGCCCGCCAAGCAACTTATCGCAACCGGTGTCTCTCGCGTGTTCACATGGCAACACGAGGCTGATTGATTGATTGATTGATTGATTGAAAACTTTATTAACCGATTGCAGAATGGGCTCAATGAAGCAAGCAACTGTGTTCAAGTTGGGTGGACATGGGTGGGCATTCAACGCGAGTGGACATTTGACATATTTCAAACATTAGCATGGATTTTGGAGGAGCGAAGCAGAAACAACAATAAGCCCAGGTCTGCCTGCATTATGGTGAGTTGTACATTCGATGTATATACACCCGCTGTGGTGGTTCAAATCAAATGCACCCTACTGATCTGTTGATGTGTTATAATAATAATAATAATAATAATAATAATAATAATAATAATAATAATAATACATTCGATTTATAATGCGAGCACGGAGCACCTGCATTCAAATCAAATGACTGATCTGTTCATGTGTTATGCACTGTGTGAGAGGCACTTTATAATAGAAAAAAGACAGTGCAAACATGTATATGTCGTTTATTTTGACAGGGTTAAACATTTTTCATTATCATTGGCCCGCCACACAATGGCTTGGGGAAAATCTGGCTCGCGACCAAACCTAATTGGCGACCCCTGCAATAGTGTATAATGTAGGGCTGTCTTAAATGCTTCGAAGCTTCGAACGTTCGATTCGATGGCACAAGCTTCGAACATTAAAAAAAATCGAAGCCTAAAAAAAAAAATCAAAAAAATTTGTTTTCAAATTTTTTTTTTTACTTCGATGTGTGTGTGTGTGTGTGTGTGTGTGTGTGTGTGTGTGTGTGTGTGTGTGTGTGTGTGTGTGTGTGTGTGTGTGTGTGTGTGTGTGTGTGTGTGTGTGTGTGAGAGAGAGAGAGAGAGAGAGAACTACCCATCCCAGTTAGGACAGCCGAATCCCGTCCAATCTTTCGCCGTCGACTAAAGACTCACTTCTTCAACCATTATCTGAAATGATAAAAAAAAAAAAAAAATCTAACCGTGACTAACCTTACTGTCATGCACTTGTCCTAATAAACTAACCTACACTGTAACACGCAACACTTTGATGAACATTGTTACTCAGCTGATAGAGTTGTACCCTTCTTGCTGTCTTGTCGTACAGAACTTGTAAGTCGCTTTGGATAAAAGCGTCAGCTAAATGACTAAATGTAAGTGTGTGTGTGTAGGTGTGTGTGTGTGTGTGTGCGCGCACCTTGTAGAATTCCACACATAAGAAAGAAAGATACTGGGATGAATAAACAAAATAGGAAATAAAATTTAGAAATGCATGCAATACATAAATAAATATGAATCTCCATATATGAAATATAACATTTAGATAAGGTGCTATTGAGATGTTTTGGTGAGTTCTTTGTTTTTTTGTGGAAGTTGCCCTTCTTAAAAATGCATGAACATTCACTGATAATTGCTCTGTAGTGGAGTCTACAAGGTCTACATTGCCGGACCATGTAGAATCCGGACCTTGTAGACTGACATAATTCTGTGCATAGTTTAGTCTACACAGGCCATATTTCAAATAATCAAAATCTTACTTCATTCATCTTAAACATTCTTGATTTGGGGGATTGGTAGTTCCCATGAAATCTGAAGTTGTTCAAACGACAACAGCGATCCACCTTGAATTAAATCACACAGCCGAGTGAAACCTTGTTGGATGCGTCAGTCACGAAAGGGGCTACTTAATTAATTAATCCAACCCACTTTATTTATAGAGCACATTTAAAAACAACAACGTTTACGAAAGTGCTGTACAAGTCCCACAACATAAGATAATTTTTTTTTTTTCTCTCTTCGAAGCTTCGAATTAAAATCGAAGCTCGGCCCCGAAGCTTCGATTGCCAAAAAAAGCTTCGAAGGTCAGCCCTAGTATAATGTGATACTAATTCTGGTGGGCTAAATTACATACAAACTTAAGTTCAAGATATTACAGAAAAGGTCATTCCTAATCCTACTAACATGACAGTTTGAAATACACCAGAAGGCCTGCCACGATAACACATTTTGCTGGGCGATTAATTGCCACCGAAAATATCGCGATAAGCGATATTATTGCGACCGGTTAGATAATTTTTTTTTTGAGAAATTTATTTCCCAAAACTTTTATTTTGAAGCCCACCGCTCCGTCTTTTCCGGTGTTTTAGACTTTTATTTTGAAGCCCACCGACCGGACCGGAAGTATTGTTGTAATTATCAGGTACTTTTTTAGTCCCTGCTCTGTCGTGGTTCCAAGCGAGTGAGATGCATGCATCTTATTGGTAGAAGTGGTACCAGAAAAGTCACGTGAAACACTGCAGACCACTGATTGGTCAGAATAGAGACGCGTCGCTCGTTGGATAGTCTGAGGGAGTCTGAACCAAAACAGAACGCCGCATAGGATTTCATAATCATTATGTTTGCAGCAGGCACAAGTGCAATAAACAAAGGATACAGTCACTGTGTATTCTGCCTCATTTATTGATTAAACAAAACCGACATCAACACAATTTGCCACCGAGCGGAGAGTTTAGTCTCGCAAAAAGATCGCTGACTTGTTAAGGCTTGTTGTTAGGTTAGGTGCTAATGTTGTGCTAGCGTTTTAGCATGGCTATCGTACATAGCGTGATCAATATAACTCGCTATTGATTGTTTGTATGAGTAACGTTAATGCTAGTAGAATAGACACAATGAGGGGTAACGTTAGCCCCACGGAGCAGCCGTACTGTATTGTACCCATTCTGCAATCTGTTAAATAAAGTTTTCATTCATTAATTCATCCTGTGCTGTGCTCTGTAGTAAAGCCAGCGGCCCGCCTCCCAACACGGACAGTGACTGAGAAGGGGCACTGGTTCCGCCTCAAACAAACGCGCAAATACAGTAGCAATTAATCGCGCCCGTCAAAATCATTGCATTCATTTTAATTATCGCGGCAATTAATCGATTTATTGCTTATCGCGGCAGGCCAGAGAAAGATATACTGCATGTTACCTATAGTTTTTTTTACCTCTCTCTTTTCCTGGCAAGATAGTCTACTCTACATTGACCCGCTGTCTGTAGTGAGTGTCTGTTTGCTTGTTTGTGCCATCTAGAAAATAGGTTAAACTAGTTAAACATGACTAATACATGTACAATTACCTAAATGGAATGTCATGCTATACCGTTTTAAAAATGTTCTCATAAGATGGTACAATACTCAAAAAGAAACGTTAATTCCTAAATAGGAATGAAAAATGACAGAAATGTTGAAAAATATATGTTAAAGTATACAAAGAGTTATGCTAAAACAAAGAACTTTATGTATATAAAACATGAATAAAATATAAATATACAGAAACTACAAATACAGGACATATATCTATCATCTAAAACACTCGGCAGTGGTCGCCCCACATGATACTCGGTCGCCCAGATGATGTTTTTAAGGTCAGTCAAATATTACAGGCTAACCATTAGCTACAGAAACCAAACTAGCTAGCTCTTACCACATGTCACTATCAAATTCATCATCAAAATATAGATTTTCAGATAAAACGTATTATTCACAGTTTTGGGGCGGTCGTCCCACAAGACATCCAAAAGTGGCAATTACATTACAGCAGTTAAAAAAGAGATTTATTTGCCAATATGAAAGAGACTTACTAACCTGCTAGTTGTTTCTCTGGGTCCCTCACATGTGATTGGCTGATGCAACATCCTGTCCTTGAGGTGGTTTCAAAATAAAAGTCCCACAATTGTGTTTTCTTGATCGTCGCCCCAGATGATATTTCATAAAATTAACATATGCGGACAACATTCGTTTGTATATTATGATGGAAGTATATGTGCAAATGCTTCATAATTTTGTCAATGAATGCAAAACATGTTTGAAATTATGCCAAATAGGGCAAGGGAAATATTTAAATAGATTTAAAGTGATTTTAATCCGGTTGTCCAAATAGAAGTCAATGCTGGACGGTCGCCCCACATGGACATTTGACACTTCAGATAGCAGAAAAATTACCAATAACTTGAATGTTTGGAGGAGTTAGAGTGGGTCTGTATATGGGGAAGGTAGGGCTGGGCGATATAACGATAACGATAAATATCGCGATATATTTTAATAATCGATATCGAATATCGAAATAAAAAAAAATCGAAAACGTTTTTTTTTTTTTTTTTTTTTTTTATATATTATTATTATTATTTATTTTTTTTACCTGCAACAGGGCAGTTTTAAAACCAGAGACAGTGGACAGACTTGTCTTTCTTGCCTGCAACTTAAAGTAATGGCTTTGCTTGTCCAAATGACAATACTGACCAAATTCAGATTTCTTTTTCTCTTGTCCATTTATTTTGTTTGCTTTCTAATTTAAAATAAATTTTGAAACCATCTGTACACAGTAGGCTATGTGTGCTAGCAGAACTAGACTCCAGTCACGAGTCACAGTGCACATGTGCGGTGGTTTGTCCACCAAAAAAGCGCCAAAAGATCAAAAATAAACTAGCAGAGCCAGAACTGTTCAACTCCTCTGGAGCCACAGCCAGCAGAGAAGCCGGTTTACTTTAGCTTTTAAACCAGCTGCAGCCTGAGAACTGGAGTGTGAGGGGATGTAACACTAAAGATGGCGGCAATGACAAAGAATTGCTGCAAAATAAACATACATCTGTTGTAAAAAAAAAAAAAATCTTATACTTATAACAATTCGATAATTATCGATATCGAGAAATAAAATAAAATTATCATATCGTTATCGCGATATGATTTTTTTCCATATCGCCCAGCCCTAGGGGAAGGTATTAGAGATACATGTAATCTTTTTATGAATTTTAATGTTTTTTTTAAGGTAAGAAATTCAGTGGGACAGAAAAAATAGGCGTCACGTCATTGACCCATCCATTGAATAAAGACCTGGTGCTGAAGGGGCATCAGCGCGCCCTGCTGCTGGTGGTCAATCTGTTAACCAGAGTGCTATCTATACATACATGTAGTTTCAGTGTGATTTCCTGGGTTTTGGAGTTATGTTGTAGAAATGTCTGCCTTCACTCCAATACAATTGAGTTGAATGGCACTGGGTTTGTAACTATCAAAGAGTCGAATAATAAAAAGCAATGTCTTCCCAGAAATGATGACCCGGTTACTCAATATAATCCACAGACCTTGTTGTGAGAAGTTTCACTGAGACATTTTTTCAAACCAAAGTACACCTGGCTGCCATATATTATTATTCTATTCGACTTCATTGTTGAAAAATTAAATAGGCTCCCGGTTATTTAGAGTTGAGAAAAAATGTAATAAAGGAAAAAAATAAAATAAAGGAAAATCCATTTCTTATAAATTATTATTTGTATTCATTAAATATATTTATTCCGTTTTTTGTTCCCCCAGGGAGGAATGGATGCGGGCCATCCAGGCTGTGGCCAACGGCCTCAAGAGTCAGCAGCAAGACGAGGAGCCCATGGATATCAAACTGGGCTCGCCAAGCGACTGCACCGGGGCAGAAGAGATGGAGGTGGCCATGGCCAAGTCCCGCACCAAAGTGGTCAGTATTGAGCCACTACAGCACAGCTTTATATCATAAAATATTGATTATCAATCGGCATGTTGGTTTATTGATCACTTATTGACACATTGATTTATTATTAAAATTACATTAACTCATTCAGTGCCAGGGATTAGCTGGGTCCCGTTATAGCTATGCCACGCTATAAAGATAGGAGTGCGTCACCTTGTTTGTAGAGCTATATCTATATTCTATATTATAGCTATGGGGACAATACTATGGTCATTTCATTTGACACAGACTTTCTTCCATCCAAAATGCAAAAAATATATCATTTTTTCATGCATACGAGTTATCCCGTGGTGAATATAAGTATAATTTCAGAGTGATCCGGGGTAATTCCTGGGAAGCAAGTAATAGGGCGCAACGTGAATTCTACTATAAGCGTTGGCGTTTCTTACTATTTCCAAATCAAATGTATATAATAGGCATTATGTTTCATCATGAATGCATGAAAGGGGGGGGGGGGGGGGGGGGGGGTAGTTTTTTTATGCTTTGATGGCCAGTAACGGCATTCGTGTTGAACACTACAGAAGCCGATCAGCTGGATGGATATGAAAACATTGTTGGATCAAGCTGAAATTGATGTCAGATAGTATGGATGGGACAGAATTAGTGATGCACCGATGTGAAAATTGTGGCCGATACCGATAACCGATATTAATATTGCTGTTCTGGCCGATACCGATATTTACCGATGTCGATATCTCTGTATAGAAAACACTTTTTTATGATAATCAAATAAAGAGCTATTTTCCAAAACGCATACTTTTTTTTTACTTTTGTAACTTATTTTCAGAAATGACTGATATTTTGAAACTATTTAAGGCCAAAACATGTATTAAAAAAAAAATAAAAAATTAATAACGGCCCTATCTTGTTATCGGACCGATACCGATGTGTAAGAAAACGGCCATATCGGCCGATATTATATCGGCGGCTGATATATCGTGCATCACTAGACAGAATATTTGAAAATTCGAATAGTCATTCAGTTATTAAGATCGATTTAATTAGTTTACAAACGATTATTCGTTTTGTGTTAAAAAATATATATTTTGCCTAGTTTTTAGTACGCGGCGCCTCCGCACGAGGGCAGTATAGCATTTGCTACATCGCTGTGAGACCCCACGTGTGAGACCGGAGAGAGACTCATGCGCGTTGCGCGGTGAAAAATCTGAAGCTGAGTGGGCACAGAGCAGCTTAAACATGATGCAGGCGCGGCACCAGCCGTCAAAAAGTTCTGTGTGGAACTCATTCATAAAAATTTGCGAAAATGAGGTGCGGTGCAAGCTCTGTCAGGTAAACCTGTCATATCACAAGTCCACGGCAACTATGCACACGCAGACGACTAAGACCCAGCAGACACCAATGTTGGGGCAGCGACATCCGCAGCCACACAACAATCCGCAATGGCTAGTTTCTTCACGAGACGAAGTAAGGCTGATATCGACAGACGTCAACAAAAAAACTACGGCCCTCATCTCAAAGATGATAGCGGAAGCCATGCTTCCCATCAGCTTTGTTGAAGGCGAGGGGTTTAGAAGTTTGATGGCATTTGTGGAGCCAGAATATACAGTCCCATGTAGAAAAACTATTACCGCAAGACTGGACAAAATGTATGATGATACTGCAAGGGAGCTGCGCACTCAGCAGTGTGAAAAAGTGTCTCTCACAACAGATGCTTGGACAGCACTTACAACTGAATCGTATGTGACGGTCACCTGTCATTACATACGCAAATGGGAAATACAGAGCGCTGTTCTGCAAACCAAAGCAATGCCAGAGCGGCATACTGCAGAAAACCTGGCAAATGTGCTCTCTGCCGCCACTGATCACTGGGGACTAAACGGAAAAGTAACTGCATGCGTACATGACAACGCCAGTAATATTACGCTTGCCAACACTCAACACCTTGACTGGGACTCTCAGCCGTCTTTTGCCCACACGCTGCAACTCGCTATAAACTATGGCTTTAAGCTTCTAAACATAAACCACGTCGTTGCTTCTGCCAGTCGCCTTGTTTCACATATCCACCACAGTACAACCGCAACACAAGCATTGAAACAAAAGCAACAACTTCAACGTGATGCTGATTGTGATGGTGACCCAAATTACAAATTAATTCAGTACTGCCGAACAAGATGGAACGGTATACACGACATGTTCAAGCGACTAATTGAACAGAGATGGGCAATATGTGCAGTTTTGTCCGACTGATCGTTCACCAAACTCTCTGATGCACGCACACTGGAAATGACAGATAACAGCTGGGGTGTTATGGAGGAGCTTATACCCGTGCTTCACTCACTGAAATGCGCTATTACTGCGTTATCTGGGGAATCTGGAGTATCCGTCTCCATGGTTTATCCGGTTACAGCAGCTCTTCTGTCAAAACACCTCAATGAAACCCAGGGAGTCACGGAAAGTGTCTCACTTCAAGCACACTGTCTGAGTCACTGGGAGCGGCGACTTGCACCTGCCGATGTCACCAGCGCTGGCAAGGTGGCATACATCGCATGCTTCCTGGACCCCAGGCACAAACACCTGAGGTTCACATCTGATAAAGTTAAACTTGCTGTGCAGGCAAAGTTGTCTGACTTCCTCTCCAGCAGCTCCGAAGGCGCAACTGGATCAGAGTCAGGTGAGGAGCCGTTGCCCAAAAAACCAACAAGTGACTGCCATGGCAGTCCTGTTGGGCGAGGATTACAACTAGGAACCAACCGACACAACTACTGAAATAAACCAGTACTGCCAGGACAAGTGCCCACCCCTCCACATCGACCCCATGGCCTGGTGGAAAACCAACGAAAACAAATATCCACGACTGGCAAAACTGGCAAATGCATACTTGTGTGTGCCCGCAACGTCTGTGCCCTCAGAGAGGGTCTTTTCCGCAGCAGGACTTATTGTTAACAGTCGTCTCCGTCTCCAAAATTAAATGGCATATTGGCCTGAAAGTTGCTCAGATGAGCATTTGTGAAGACGGCCTGTTTGTCAGCCGTAAAAGGTAAGCTATTGTAAATGTGTAATTGATGTATAGCCTACAGTATATTTGACGGTGTAAAAAATGTATGTTCATGTCAGCCCGTCATGTTTAATTTAGTTTTTTTTATAATTTATTTAACGTTAGACATGTTTCATTCAGTATTATGGCTGCATAAACCTCAGCCGTAAAAGGTAGGCTATTGTAAATTTGTAATTGATGTATAGCCTATATTTGACGGTGTAAAAAAATGTATGTTCATGTCAGCCCGTCATGTTTTTTTTTTTTTTTTTAACTTTGGCCATTCCCCTGGCTCTTTTATGTGTTTATCACATTTATTCTGGTCAAGGATGACCGACAGAAACAGGCTGAAAGGGTTCAGATGGGGGGGAAGACACTCTGGGAAAGGCACGGCTGCAGTCCGGGATTCGAACTCGCTAAACCCCAGATCCGTGACGAGCACGGTTGTCCACGGCGCCGAAATAGCGCTCGCGGTACGTGGTGAGCTACTGGAGCTCCCCCAGCCCGTCATGTTTAATTTAGTTTTTTTTAATAATTTCTTATTTAACGTTAGACATGTTTCATGTTTCATTCAGCATTATGGCTGCATAAACCTGACGGCCTATATTTGACGGTGTAAAAAATGAATGTTCATGTCAGCCCGTCATGTTTCATTTAGTTTTTTTTATAATTTTTTATTTAACGTTAGACATGTTTCATGTTTCATTCAGTATTATGGCTGCATAAACCTGACAGCAAAATAAAAATACAATTCAGATTCCTTTATTGTCACTTTTAATAATATTAATAATATATTTGATTTGTAATGCGCTTTATAATTGTGGAGCAATTACAGTACATTGTGGAACTTTTCAGTACAGTTGTGACCATCTTGGACGGCTCTCTCGCTCTGTCTCTGTGTCAGGCCAGGCGCAAGGATGAAGTGACCGAGGGGTCAGTAAAAAAATCTGCAAATGACAGTGTCATAAATCAATATGTCCAGAGTGTTCTATAAAAGTATCGTTTTATTTGTCAAACGTATTCAAGTATAAACATCATAACCATGTCACAACAGCATTTAGAATGTATATCATCAATACGTTAGTTTAGGAATAGGCTAAAGTGTTGGATAGATTTTCCTCTTTGAAGTGTCTGTATATTCCGTGAGAAGCGACCATTTTGTAAAACCTTGTATCATGGGAATTGTAGTTTTTTTTTGCGGTCATTTTGTAGCGGACAGCTATAGCTCTGTATCTGCGTTGGAATCTTTCAAAACTACACTTCCTGTAAGGTTCTATGGGGTTCAAAGTTCTGTATGGATTATTTCAATAACTTATTATTCGGGATAATTCTACCACAAAAGGTAACGTTTTTGACAAATATTGAAACGCACTTAGTTTCTCTTCCCTATTGTTAGCATGCAGCAACAATTAGATATTTTTTTTCGTATTTTTTTATCCACTTTTTCTCCTTATTTTTCTATTTTTCTCCCATCCCAATTTCGCCTCGCCAATTCTCCCTTCCTCCCCTGTCTCGAACGTTGCTAGACTATGTCTCCCACTGGTCGCCTGCAGTGAGGACCAAGCCTTGCATCACGTGTCCCCTCCGCGTGAATACTTTCGGCAGCCCACTTGTCCTTCCGCATTGCACTGATTGGCCGAGCGCGCGCATGAGCCCTCAGCCAGGCAGCAATACTACGCTCCAGTTAACCTAATTTATACAAATGGAGTATTGATTACGCCGTAACGAATCATTAATCATTTATCATTTTTTACACATATGTTGTATTATGTAATTGGTTTGTCATGACAAACCAATAAAAAATCGCATCGCCGGCTTCGCGTCTTCGTTGCGGCCAGGTCCACGACCCTCCGTGCTCCGATCGCCAGCGGGGAGAATATGCTGCCCCGAGCGACATCGCTGAGCTCTGGTGTCCGCTGGACGAAGCCAGAGACGGTCTTATTATGGGGCTTATGCCGAGAAGCAGCCAGTAACACAACAGTCAACACATACTTAACTACGACCTGTAGGAGTCGCCGTCCACAACGTCCAATCCCCACCCACCAGCTTTCCCACCCCTAACACTGCCAATTGTGTTAGTATGAACGACCAGCCATGCAACCAGCCAGCATAGCAACGCCGAGAGCTGGGCTCGAACCCAGCATCTCCTGCGCCACTGCGCCACTTAGCCGCCCAGCAACAATTAGATCTGAAATTAGTTTCAAAACGGTTGCACTGTGGTGAAAATAAAAAAGTACAGTAGATTTCATTATCTGTTCTTATGCACGCCTGGTGATACTAAATCCAAATTGAACTCTGGCATTTGAAAGATAATATATGTATATAAATGTGCGAATTGGCTATAATAAGGTAATTTATAAGCCTGCTATTCTATATTCTATAATAATATTTCCAATTGCATTGGTCCGAATGGGAGAATTCAGTACTGTATCTACAGAACCTTCTGTTTAATCATCTTCCCTTTATTCATTTCCTTAGATTTTGATTTTGTACACATGATCTCAAGAAGGTACTGAACGAGATCAGTGGCAGCGTTTAATGTTTGGTGATTATTACCATGGTGTTATTCACTGTCAAAGATGCAAAGAAAAATCATAATTCATATTCTTTGTTTCATCACAATTTAAGCAAACCTAGTAATAGAGACAATATTTCTGACACTGGGAACATACATTCACTGAGGTCCATAGATGTCCCTAGATACCAAGAATATGCAAATAGCTTGTAGAAGTGGAGCATTATTCCATTTACTTAGGTATGTATTTTAGGCAGATTTTCAGAAAATAGGCTCCGGGTGGAAGAGGTTACGTACCAGCGATTTTCGAATAGCACTTTTGCTAGAAAGTCCCATTCCTATCAGATAGTCCTTACCTGTGGTCAATGGTATTCCAAAAAGAATATTCCAATTGTCTGATAGCGATTTCCAGTATTGGTGTCCATCTGGTCCCGGACATAATTTGGCACAATTTATGGATCGAGTGTGCCAGATGCGTTTCGAAGTGCTCGGATGAAGCGACTTACTCGGCTCCATCTAAATATAGCGCCCGGAGACATTTGAGTGTAACATAGAGTTAGATATAAGGTTTCAAAGGGTGGGCGACACTGCCGGTATTGCACTTTGGCGATCTCAAAATCCCTTCCTATGGCAACACCGAGGTCAATGGATGAATAATGAATAAAAATAGCGAATAAAAGAAAAAAATATATCTCTGGTCTGGCGTCCAACGCATGGCGAGTTAACCCGAGATATCTCAGGTCTGGCAATTAAAGAGTTAAAGGAGCAAGTTTGGGCAGAACTTAGAAATATTTTCAAATCCTTAAATCAAATTCGACAACACCCCTTCCAAATCAGGATGCCTCCAAAGTCCCTGCTAGCTAACAGTGCTAATGTGTTAGCAGCAGTCCTTCATGTATGCACGCAATTGTTATGCGCATAACAAGTGCACATGTCACTAGTAGGGATGGGTACCGAATTCGGTACTTTTAAGGTACCGAACCGAAACACGCCGGTACTACAGAGTATCGATTCAAGTGAGATACCGATTTTTATTTTTATTTTTATTTTTTACCTTTCTTCTTTTCATGTCAACGTTCACACGCACAATATATGCTTACCTAGGATTTGACTTGATTCAACAACAAAGCAGTCGGAGCAATGGCAAGCCGAAAACGGTTGAAATTGTAGTTATTTGAAGTTTGGATTTTTTTTTACGACTGAGGTAGGTAAATAAAAGAAATTTGAGACTAAAGTACAGAAAAAAGGTACCGTTGGGTACCGGTATCGATTCACAGGTACCGGTTCAAATGTGAAAGGTACCCATCCCTAGTCACTAGAGGGTTTGATAGACAGTTCGCTTGACTTGGTCGTTCCTTTGATGGGATTGTTGCTTTAGCTCCTACCCCTTACAACAGATATTTTTTATTTCGGTGTCAAACGTCTTATGTTTTTGAATACTATTGCTTACTGTCGAGATATAAGAAATCTAAAATGTTGCCAAAAATCAGTGGCTATTGATCCTTTAAAGCTGCAATAATAATTTTTCACATTTTCAAAACTTCTTATGACCACCTGCTATCAAAGGGTCTTGTTGAGTCATGATGTCCTACTCAAACTACCCTGCACCACCAGCGGCTAGTCTGTTGTTATTCCATCATTATTATTTTTTGTTGACAAAACGCTGCCCGTGTTTTAGCTCCGCCTATTGCCTAGAGAATGTGCTGTGTAAATGAAACGCCTTGCTGCCCACTAGTGGTCAGAAGATGATTATTGCAGCTTTAAAACATAAATCTTTGGCGTTTTTTCCATTGCCTTTTTGATGTAATACAATTGGGTGGCTACATGGAGGCGACATGCTATCATTCTAGCTCCCTTGCTCCTCTAGAGGAAGTAGAGATGACTGCATTTCCAGCTCTGCTCCTCCAGGCGGTGTATGCACTTATGTTTACGTTCAACCAGAGAAGACAGTGATACGTGAACCACAGCTAGTGCATTTATGTTTCCGGATTGTCTGTACGTACATATGTACGTCCGTCGTCCGTCCATCGGTCCCATTCTCGTGAGCGCAATATCTCAGGAACACCTTGAGGGAATACAATTTGGCACAAGCGTTCTCTTTGATTCAAGGTTGAAAAAGATTTTGGTGGTCAACGTCACTGTGGCCTCACATCCGTCTGCCAAAAAGTGTGGACATCTTCACTGCATGCCTTTTGATGTTTGGCTAAGTGTGGTTTGGGAGGGTGGCACAGACCACAATGAGACAGTTGGGCTGGAAGATGTCTTAGTTAACATTGACTCAAACTGAGGCAGGGCTTTGTCAGTCTCAGCAACAAAATGGTTCTGGAAAAGACAGATTTCTTTCATATGGACATGGAATCAAACAGTCTTCAGCGTTTCCATTACCTCCAGTGCTTCTTGACAGGGGGAGGGTTCTTTGAGGAAAATGGACAATGGTTTATAGCTAAGGTAATGTTTTAAAGCCAAATAACTTTATTATCAAATACGAATATTATATGATACAACTTTTTTCATAATTCTTTTAATGTGTTTCTGGCATTGTGCAGAGGACCTGGCCAAATACAAGGTTGGGCCATAACCTGCCCCCAGGCCGTAGTTTGGGGACCCCTGTCTTAAAGGGATTTTCGGAACCCTAGCTATATGTCTTACTTACAAATGATCGGTAGAGTCCTTTTTTAGCACAATCCATGTTGTTCCTCATACTAGTCAATGGGGTCAAGTTCCTGTATGTACAAGGCTGACTGAAGCTCACTGAAATGTACTCCACACACAAAGTAGATTTCAGTGAGCTTCAGTCCGCTTATCATTAAAGCTTCTCTCTGTTGTCCCAACAGACCATGAGTGACTTTGACTACCTGAAGCTGCTAGGGAAAGGGACGTTCGGTAAAGTCATCCTGGTCAAGGAGAAAGCCACGGGGGTGTACTATGCCATGAAAATCCTCCGCAAGGAAGTCATCATCGCCAAAGTTGGTGCTCACTACACTTACACACTACAATGAAACCTCACTACACTTACACACTACAATGAAACCTCACTACACTTACACACTACAATGAAACCTCACTACACTTACACACTACAATGAAACCTCACTACACTTACACACTACAATGAAACCTCACTACACTCACACACTATAATGAAACCTCACTACACTTAACACACTATAATGAAACCTAACTACACTTAACACACTATAATGAAACCCGTTATTTAGACCACCTTGTGTTGTATTAGAATGTGGCCCCCTATTGGTGTTGGGGAACTGTTTTAATTGTCTTAACTGTGTGTTTGTTCCAACAGGACGAGGTGGCCCACACAGTAACGGAGAGCAGAGTTCTTCAGAACACGAGGCATCCCTTCCTAACGGTGCGCTACTGCAGCCTTGCTTTGCTCTTGTCTAATTAAAGGGATCCAATGGAGTTTTCTTAAACAGCTTGCTTTTGTTTATGTTCATATTTTCACTTAAATAGACGAGATTGCTGTTGTTGTTTTATAGTCTATCAGCTGACTTCTTTGACAGGCAGTTGAGCTTGTTAGATTTCCAGGAAGATTATATAGACCAATCAGTTTGAAGCACAATGGCATGTTTACACATTGTGCATCCTCGACATGCACATTCTGGAAAAACATGTGATACACAGTTTTCAGGGGCCCCCTTTCTCCTACTGTGCTCTACAGCGCAGAATTTTGTTAAATTTTTGTTTGTCCGTTTGTTACAGCCTCCCACCCCCCCTTCCCACAAAAGGCCTTTGCTTTTTGGACAGGCTGCTTTTGTATATAAGAATTTGTTCTTAATTGCTTGCCTGGATAAATAAAGGTTAAATAAAATAAAAATAAAATACAGCGCCGATTTCATCAACTAGTGGTCAGAAACTCCATTGGACACCTTTAAACTAACAAGTCACTCCGCAATCAACTCATTTTGTTTTGCCTCCTTTGCAGACACTAAAATATGCATTCCAGACACACGACCGGCTATGCTTTGTGATGGAATATGCAAATGGTGGAGAGGTGAGTTTTTTGTTCTGTTAGACTCACACGTATATGACCCTAAAATAAACATTCATACAATCATATGTTTCAGCCATCCGATTTATAGTTATAGTATTCACCATTGTGTCCTGTACAATATAGTTTGGTGGTCCTCTTTGGCCAAGAGATGAGATTTGCTATGACATTTGTTTCTATATAAAGCCATAATTGGAGATTGTCCAAATTACATTACTTCATTGTTGGAATGGAACTCTGGACCCTATGGTATACGAACAAATGACTGGCTCACACTTAAACAGTTTGTACTGAACTTGGTAGATCTGCCTTTGTCTTCTGTGCTGATGAATCCTTGAACGCCCCACAAGGGACATTGAAATGAGATGCACTAGTCTCCATGGGCCGATTTAGAGCCCTAGTGACCAAGCAGGTCACCACAATCTGTAATTGTTTTTTTTAAATCTGTTTGAGTGTGTAACGTTTTAGAGGAATCCATTTTTCTATTTCCATTTTTTTATATATATATTTATATATACATAACAAAGTATGGCCTTGTACTTTGTATATTCATTGATGCTTATTGATGATGATGATGTAATACTGGGCAACACTGTAAATGAGGGTTGCCCATCGGTGTAAAATTCTAAATAAAGATTGAATGAATGAATATTCCTGTTCATATTATAATATTCATATTATGTGTATTTGTCTCTTCTCCAGCTTTTCTTTCACTTATCTCGAGATCGGGTTTTCACAGAAGACAGGGCACGGTTCTACGGTGCAGAGATAGTGTCCGCGCTGGAATACCTTCACTCACGAGATGTTGTTTACAGAGACCTGAAGGTGAGATAGCCTCTTAGTCATTTAGAGACCTGAAGGTGAGGTGGCCTCTCCCACTCCTCTCTATCTCCATATATAGGATCCAGTGTTATGGTTCCTAGTATCATAGATTTAGTTTTTTATTTATACAGATCACATTGATAATATTGGTTCAGCTGCAACAGAAATATTAATATTAGTGTCAGCCAAAATCTTTATCAGTTCATCCCTAGTTTGTAGATTTTTTAAACCAACTGCTGTAGTGAAACTGCTGAGTGGCCAACAGTTGTAGACTGTGGTCGTACCGGGCAGCTCCCAATGAATGCATGTTGTAGTTGTATGATAAAGTAAAGCTGGTTGTCTTGTCCCATCAGCTGGAGAACCTGATGCTGGACAAGGACGGTCACATAAAGATCACAGACTTCGGCCTGTGTAAAGAGGGCATCACAGACGGTGCCACCATGAAGACTTTCTGTGGGACCCCAGAGTACCTG
Organism: Notolepis coatsorum; assembly: GCF_963971535.1. NCBI lineage: Eukaryota > Metazoa > Chordata > Actinopteri > Aulopiformes > Paralepididae > Notolepis > Notolepis coatsorum. The sequence continues at coordinate 276,841,762 of NC_140165.1, forward strand.
GCACCAGAGGTAATGGCAGTATACATTCTGTACCCAGAGCCATCCCAGTGGCAGCGGCTTGCTAGCCAAACCAGTCGGATGCTTCATCCCAGTGGCAGCGGCTTGCTAGCCAAACCAGTCAGATGCTTCATCCCAGTGGCAGCAGCTTGCTAGCCAAACCAGTCAGATGCTTCATCCCAGTGGCAGCGGCTTGCTTGCCAAACCAGTCAGATGCTTCATCCCAGTGGCAGCGGCTTGCTAACCAAACCAGTCAGAAGCTCCATCCCAGTGGAGCTTTAGCTTGAAGTGATAGTTAACATTTTTGGATCCCTAGCCCTATTTGCTACTTACCACTTACTTGATGCTCTTGATCAGTAGAATCCTTTCTCAGCACAACCCATGCTGTTCCTCATGCTAGCTCCAGCTAGTTGGCCACTAACCAATACAAAGTCATTTTGGTCGAGTTCCTGACTGAAGACGACTGAAATCTACTCCACATTGAAACACAAAGTAGATTTAAGTTGTTTTCAGTACAGACAGGAGCTTGACCCCATTGACTTTGCATTGGTTTGTGGCTAACTAGAATGATGAACTGCATTGATTGTGCTGAGGTACGACTCCACCGATCAATCAGTGGTAAGTAGCAAATGCTAGGCACTTGGGTTGCCCCTGTTAGTCCATAGGTCTGCTCGTCGGTCGTTGGGGTCATGATTAACTATAGTTGAGTAGTCATTAAATTGTTCTTTTTTGTCTTTTAACACTTTGGTTGCCACTTGTTAACATGGTAAAACATGGTTGAATGCCACCACCCACTTCAATGATAGCGCTGTGAACGCATAATCTCTGTCTTAAATTATGGCTATGTGTCTAATCTGCCCGTCGCTTATCAATGACTTGTTTGCAGTCAACATTGTCGAAACGGATATTTTTTATTTTATTTTTATAATTTTTTTGCATTTTTACAGCTTTATTGGTCACGCAGGACCGACAGAGGAGAGGGCGAACGGGAGGAGAGGTGGGGGAGACATGCGACAAATAACGACAGGAGCTGGGATCGAACCCGGGTCGGCCGTGTAGGTGCACGAGGCACTATGGTATGCGCCACGAGGGCGCCCCGAAACGGATTGTTTTTTAATCGGTTCATTTCCGTTTGATAGCATTTTGAAAGAAAAAAACTTGTTTTCTTGAAAGTTTCAGGAAAATATATAGATTCCGTGATAAACGGCATTTACTGGAATATTCTGGAATACACAAAAAACTGAAAATGTTCTGCCTATTTATGACTCGTTTTCAAATAAACGCTACATTATCTATAGTATGTGTACTTATGCACGCTAGAGAAGCGATCTGAAAAAATATATATTCTCATTTCCTGATCAGCGCGCGCACACACACACACACACACATGGGGCTAACGCTGATATCTCTGTGAAAATAGATCCGATTACCCCAAGACTGGTAAAATAAATTGTTTACCTCAGATCAGATGTTCTCCAAAAAGATTATTCCAATTCCTGATCGCCATTCCAAATATCGATCGCGTTTATTGATTCAACGTTGGGTACTGTAAATATGTATTCCACGTTTTTTGCGGCTCGGCGATCACTTCGGTCTCTTCAGATGGCTTGACGGAAAAGTTTAATGAGGAGGCTGGACCCCCCCCCCCCATCAGTCTAATCCAATGGGGTGCAGTTACACAGGGAGAGACAATAGGGGGTGGTATTTTCCCAATGGAGCTCAGAGAGAGTCTGCAGCACTAGCGTGAGGCTTGATTGATGAAATATGAATTTAAATCGCTAATAAAAAAAATACGACAAACAAACGCTACATAGCATTGGTGGCATTCAACAGTCGGCATGAACTAACGACAAAACGCGTCCGTGGCACTCAAATTGTGTTAATAACCACTAAATTAGCTTTAGTCAGCGAATTACTATAAGTCTACTAAGAATGTTTTTAGTCATGTACTAAATAGGTAATTTAGGCACAGCCATGTATGTAGTGGATCTTGGATCATTGAGTTGATGTTTTGATCAGAGCACTGTATCCAGTAAATTATATTCATTCATGGCAGCCCCACCACAATATCAGACAGACTCACCACAAAGTGTTTTCCTATATATCACATGAACAGGTTTAATAGTCCTTTCCACCTCTCACTCCAGCGTGCAACCAACCCCTCGCCTGTGAGAAACATGCTTGTATGCTTGGATGAGCATGTGATTGAGACTACTTTGAACATGTCAAGTTAAAGGACATTGTTCCGGGACAATGTGGTAAACTGCATTATAGGCATCAGGTTTAATCCATTAAGAAAAACCTGACAGAAAGTTGGCATTGCTGTTTTGAGACCTGGTTTGGTGGGGTTCTTTATTCTCCTCTCTCATAGCCAAAAACATGAGTTAAGAGCTTTTTCCATTGGAAAGTAAATGATTAGGAGTAGGTCACCTGACTACAAACATGCCATTATCTACATGCAGGTGACTGAATACTGCCTCCCAGAGACATTTTTCAATCTGCTTTTGTGATTTTGGCTACTGCAGCAAGATGCTTATTCTGTAGATACGTGGCAAATGTAGTTGAATCATCAGGAAGTGTAGATCACAGCTTTTTGGTCAGTTACGAGATGTCAAAAAGACAGCTCTATCCAGGGAGAATAGCAGTTCTCATTTCATTCCAGATGTATGCAAGCATGAATAAAAGTTGGTCTTGGTAAGTATTTTATTATACGATCACAGCGTGGTCTAATTCGGACTGAGGCGGTGCATCCAGACGACTCGTTCTTCTCTGCTTTCACACTACAAGCCGATGTCTTGAATTCCAGAATCCTGGCGAGTGACTTGTTCCTTTGTTAGCACTCGAATTGCGCTCGCTCTTGCTGGCGGTTATTGATTTTCGGTCGGTTTGATATGGATGTATTTCTCGTTACGATCCAAGGCGATGTGAAGCAAGCCCTGTGTCTCCTGTCATTCCACCATCCTGAAGCCACGTCCGCCATGCCTTCAGCGATAGATTTAGTTTATTGTTGCAATAGTAAACATTCTACCAGATACATCCAGATAGTGTGCCATTCATACTCGTTTGCTAGCTTTCTCACCGAAAAAAGCGGACGGTTCTGCATTACATAACGTGAATGGCCTAGGACAACAAGTAGGTGTCCAGCTGCCAAGATCTAGGTTAAAAATAACAGTGATTATGTAATTATAATAACAGTAATTATCCTTTAAATGACAGCGGTCTAATAGCTGTTGAGCAGAGCCTGTTATCTTTCTGTTTCTCGCTTCCTTCTGGTTGTCCCCAACTCTTCTCATTGTGTGCATTTCTGAAGTTTTAATCTGTAACACTATCCACCACGATCCGCTTGTGGTTAGCTAATATTTTTCTCACAGTATGGGCTATAATGGTCCTTCTTATTGAGGCTGTTTTGTCATGTAATTCCTTTAAGTCATTGGGCGCCATGCCCTTTCCCCATCTGTACTCAATGGCGCCAGCGTTATTGACCATTTTAGCGATGTTTGCAGACCCATCGTGTGGTCTCTCTGTATTATAGCTATGGTGACAATAGTATGGCTAATTTGACAGGCATTGTTCATAGTCCATCACTGACTAACTAGTTAATTTCTACATACTGTAGTTTGTGCGCTATTACACGCTAAACATCACCCCTTTCCAAAATAATCCAGTCTTTTTTCATAGATCGTTTTAACTAAAAACTGCGATTGTGTTTGTCGAACATGTTTTACGTCTGGTAAAACACGACACTGTGATCGGAACAGAAGCATGTTTTACGTTAAAAAAAAAATACCAGCAGGTTACTAAGATAGACCTTACCAGAAAGTACTCCAAAATGAATAAATCCCAGTTGTTCCCATGGCGATCACAATTACTCATGTATATTGGGCATGGCTACCATATGGGAAAGAATAGCTCTGAGGGACCAAATCTTCCACCGATTGCTATGTTGTGATCCACTCCTAGGCGGAAACAGCCGAAGGTAAACTCAGTACTGGGGACAAGTGATATCCCCAGTTCAAAAGGTAGGTGATACTGCCACCTGGTGAGATTCGATTGCAATTCCAACGTAGGCAGGGAGACCTAGGGAGCTCCGGCCGAGTGTATAGAACGGGGATCAAAGGATCTAAAAACAAGATATTATGTTTTTGGCGCTCAACAGTTGGCGGAGAAACAGGAGATATTACGTGTTTGGCCGTCATTGGGTTAATGGTTTGGACTTCATCTGTCTCGTCTGTGCTGTGTATGGTATATCAGCTGCTGTGCGACAATCCCTCTACCCTTCTGGGGATCTTTCCATCTGTCATCAATTTATCGATTGTTACATTATGATTGAATGAATCATCTAGAATGCAAGTGGTGTCAAAGTAACGCATGCACTGATTCTTATGGAGTAAAGTATGGTGGGTTGTCGGTCTTGACTGTTGGCTACAGCTTAGTTTAACTTTGACGTGTTATTTAGGGATGGGAATTGATAAGATTTTATCGATACGATTCCATTATCGATTCTGCTTATCGATTCGATTCCCTTATCGCTTCCTGGTCAATTTATAATTTTGCTAAATTAATTGGAAATGCAACAGAACTAAGCTGGTTAGAATAACAACATGCAACTTGACATTTCTGATTGTCATTTATTGTTGAGCCCCCATGTCAGAAAAATACAAAAACTGTAAAAAAAATTTAATTAACTATAGCCTACACTTAAATAAAATAATGTATTTGAGATTCTCTTACAATTTTTTTTTTTTTTTATTCTTAAACTAATTTAATTCAGATTCAGAGTATTTATTTGCCACATGGAATCATACAATCAGAGTTTCTTCATTACACAATCATAATTATCATTCCATGGACAAAAGGAGCAGGAAGAAGAATAAATCTTATAGTTACCTGCCCCTTATCTATTGAATAACGACCTGTTGAATGTAACTACAGTTCAATATCTTAAACTAATTTAATCTATTGAACCGTAGTTGCATTCAACAGGTCGTTATTCCCCTGACTCCTCTGTCTCTGGTCTTTCAGAGACACACACACACACACACAGAGCTCCCTCCCCGGGCCCCTGTCTGTAAGGTATTGGCTTGTATGTTGCACGGTACTTCCTGGCTTACCGACTAGTAAACAACAGTCAACGTGATCACCACACGCTCTCCGTCTCTTATTATATGTGAACTAAAGAGTACAAGGTTTACACAACAGCCCCCACCCCCTTTTTTATTGTATTTGTACCTGTACTACCTGCTGTCAGCTGTTTATCTCTCTCTGTGAGCTTGATTAGCTAGCGTTAGCTCGTGCTAGCTCCGCGGCTAATCTTAGCTTACCCTGAACTAAATCAATGACTAGGTTCTAAAACATTGGAGTAGTTTTCACTGCACATAGAAGCAGCCAAACAGTGGGAGCATTTCGGGAGCATATGACCAAAACCCAGGCAATGTCGAGCCCTTAAGGAATCAAATAGTCTGCCATGGCTACATGCGTGGCGCTAACGTTATGCGCAACTGTAGGAAAAACCTGGCTGCGATAAGGGAATCGATAGTCACAGAGGCATGCGATTCCAGGAATCTGATAATTAGGAACCGGCTCCCAACGGGAACCGGTTTTCGATTCCCATCCCTAGTGTTATTTGCCTATTGGGGGACAAAAAAAAATCACAAAGATTTACATTCGGTGGACTTTGAATTTTATTCAATAAAGCCAGCAAGGATACGCTTTCGGCGGTCAAGAATAAGTGATATTGTTAGTCTAATGATAGTCTATTGATGTAGGCGCAGTGCTGAAGAGAGCAGACGTGTCTTCAGGAGCTCCGCAGTATTCGCCTATTTTCTTTGAGTATTAGTGTGTTATTTAACTTATTCCTTTATGCTGTGGAGCAAACGGATAGTAAGAATCCCATTGTACTTGTTGCATATGGCAAAAAAAATATCTGAATCTGAATAATATGTGACAAAGACAAGTGTTTCACTTGGAGTGCATTGCAAGCATAGACGATAAGAAAATATATTTTTACCACTAGCCTAGCTGTTGGCCAAAAACACCCTTCCTGGAGTTTTAAGCTAGGCTAGCCATTAATTTGTGCTAAGCTAGGCTAGTTTGGAGCTGGCTAACTTTCTACTGAACGCACAGAGAGGAAATTGGTATCTATCTTCTTAAGTCCATAATAAAGTCATAAGAATAAAATACAGTACTAAACGTAAGAAGTAATAAGTAATAATATACAAATATACAGTGGATTCAGTATATTGCACAAATGTATTCAGTAATTTTTAAAGTGACCTTTTTGTAGTGTATTATGTAACGGAACGTAGGCCAAGTGCGTCCACATTTTTATAGGATTCTATCACATTTTCATAACAATAGCACCCTGCGCCGTTTTCATTGAGGTTTCTTACAAATTAACGATGCTTTATCTTGTCCTTTATATGCCGATTATCATTAGAATCTTAAATTGTACCATATGTCCCCCTTTAGACAACATATGTAATGCTACCAGCGCACTTTTGTTAAGATAATTAGTTGGCCATTCGCGGTCGCTATACCGAGGTTGCAGTAATAGTTTAACGCTGTTCAGATCACGTCGGAGAATATAGACCCATCCCAGTGACCTGCGACCTGTGCTAACGCTCTTGGGAAATGCAGTGTTGTAGTTCTCAACATTTTCAGCCTTTAATTTTAAACCAATGCTGCCATCTACTGACAACAAGAAAGTGTTGTCTAATCGTCACCTTGAGAGGCACTTCCGTATACAGCGCCGCCCCAAACCCATTCTAGAGATTCCCACTTTTTGCTGGGAGTGGGGCGTGGCCGTATTTGGTCCCAGACAATAAGAGTGGCTGCAATTGGTCACCGTGACGTTATGTAGAGTGTAAGTGAGGATGTGTAGTTTGTGTGTGTGTGTGTTCATGTGTGCTTGTATGTGGAGAGATCAGTGTTGAGTGTTCTGATGGCCTGGGTGAAGAAGCTGAGTCTTAAGTCTCTCTGTTTTTGCTGCATGAATGTGGAGGCGCTTGCCTGACCGCAGCAGTTTGAACAGACTGTTGTTGGGGTGATGAGGGTCCTTCATTATCCTACAGGCTCTGGATCTGCACATCCTGGTGTACAAGTCCTGTAGGGGTTAAGTCTACTACTCTTAACTGTGTGCCCTGCCCCCTGCTAGGTACTAGAAGACAACGACTATGGCCGTGCGGTGGACTGGTGGGGTCTGGGCGTGGTCATGTATGAGATGATGTGTGGACGGCTGCCCTTCTACAACCAGGACCATGAGAGGCTGTTTGAGCTCATCCTCATGGAGGAGATCCGCTTCCCCAAGAACCTGGCCCCCGAGGCCAAGGCCCTGCTGGCAGGCCTGCTCAAGAAGGACCCCAAGCAGAGGTGTGTCTGTGTGAGAGAGAATAAGCTTGTTATCTTTATTGGGTTAAGATAAGATATTCCGTTATTGATCCCCTTGGGGAAATTCGGGTGTCATAGCAGCATTGGGGGGGGGGGGGGGGGGGGGGGGGGTACAGGTATGGGCAGGGTAATAGTAGCAAGACATAAATATAGGCAATAAAATTAGATCTGAATAAATGAAAAATAAACAGTGTAACCATTATAATGAATATAAAAAATAACAGTGTAAACAAAGGTGCAGGTGAGGGTCTTATTGGTTATATTACAGATGTAGCCCTTAGGACGATTTACCCCTGCCGAGTGGTTTCCGGTGGTTGCTGTATTAACAGTATCAACCGGTAGGGGTGCTCGGGTTACACCAGGTTACTTCTCGTCTCTTAACTCTTTCTCTGCCACTTTCTTTATTAAATTATAGCTATGGGGAAAATGGTATGGCTAATTTGACAGACACTATTTGCAGTACAGCATGTAAAAAGGTGTTCGTTTCTACACACTGTAGTTTAAAGTTTATTACACGCTGAACATCACCCATTTCCGAAAGAATCCAGTCTTTTTCCATAGATCGCGAGATAGGACGCTTTATGTGCAATAAGCCCGAATTGTTCTGGTTGATTCCCTGAACCCCCAAATACTCCCAAATCAAAGGTATACAACATGTACATATGTACCTACACAAGATCATCAAGTTGGGGGGGGGGGGGGGGGGTAGTCTATATATATATATATATATATAGTCTATATATATATACGTGGTTGGCGGAGATTGAGTTAAGGGGAGGGGAGACAGCCGGTGCCGAGAGTTGTGTTCGCACTCGCAGATCGAGACAGTTTTCAAATGTCCAATCTAACGGATTTAGTTTGCTCATAAAATGCTTAAAATGTTAAATATATGAATTCCGATTCAGTTTTTGTCTTATCCACTATTGTCTTATCCACTATCCTATGATTATAAAAGAGCTGCAAGCCCCTCAAATAACACTGCAAATTCTCACGTTGCATATTACAATTAAGTATTTGAGCACTTTTTAATGATATAATTCGCTTTTTTGTTTATTTTCGAGATAATTAGAAAAATATTTGAAGTTGAATAAATGCTTTGCTCACTTCTCCACTTGATATAATTAATCAAATGTCCAATCTAACAAATTTAGTTTGCTCATAAAATGCTTAACCTCTTACCACCGAATTCGGGCCGTCATGCCCATGCACATCGCGGCACTTTGCAAGCGGCTACCAGCTCGGGGCTGCATTTTTCGCCGATCATATAATATAGCGTTCGAAGCTTGAATTTGCCGCCGTTCGAACGCCACCTCACTCGACCAATTCCGTGCCTCGCTTCTCGAGTTACATGACGATATGTCAGGCGATCGTCTTTTTACAGGCCGCGTGTCAAATGACCACATCGGACTGTATACGCTCGAGAACTGACCAATCACCGCTGATAGCGAAAGTTATTGGTCAGTGTTGTAGCCAACAAGTGTCTGCTTCCAACAATACCCCACGTGGGGCGGGGGGGGGGGGGGGGGGGGGGCACGGTTTACTAAAACCTCTCAAGCACTCATTTCTGAACGGATTTAAAAAATAATTTGACCTGTACTACGTAAGACTTCAGGCTATGGAACCACAGTGTTTTACATCTCATAACCTCTATGCTGGAATAATGGAATCTGGAATCTGGCAACCACTAAAGAAAAATGTGAGTACACAAGTTCAACTCAAGTTCAAACCTCTGTTACTCTATTTCATTAGCACTAAAAGTGATTATGCCTTTTTGCATTAATAACTTCAGAATGTTGTCTTTCAAAAGAGACCAGGCTCATGTTAACATGCAGCAGGCAGCTTGGTGTGTGTGTGTGTGTGTGTGTGTGTGTGTGTGTGTGTGTGTGTGTGTGTGTGTGTGTGTGTGTGTGTGTGTGTGTGTGTGTGTGTGTGTGTGTGTGTGTGTGTGTGTGTGTGTGTGTGTGTGTGTGTGTGTGTGTGTGTGTGTGTGTGTGTGTGTGTGTGTGTGTGTGTGTGTGTGTGTGAACGCGCTCCAAGCATATAACTTCATTAATCAGTAGTGCCAAATTTCTCAGTCCTCCGCTCGATATAATTAATCAAAAAAGCATTTCTGAGTTTGGTAAATAACCTCTCAAGCACACTCATTGGACCTCATTCACTAACATTCTAACAAGTTTCCTCTAGATAACGTAAGAAGTTTAAGAGGAAACCTACGATATAGAAATGCCCCGTCAGCTCCTTATCGTGGCGCAGTGGCAATGGAAGCTGCTTTCCAAAGGGGGAGGAGAGCTCAAACATATAGCATTTTAACACCTTGGCAGTCAGGTGTGAACAATATCTCTTGTGTCCACCCCATAACCCCCCCCCCACTGGATTAGCGGTCATCTGTCACAGAATACGCTGTATTATTGATTCTCTTAAGCAGTGGTTCTCAAACTACGGGTCGTGACCCAAAGTGGGATCGCATTATTTTACTATTTATGTTCTGGAAACATATTTTGGCTAAATATGCCTCGTATTATAAATGTGTAAACGTTTGAGAACCCCTGTTTTATAGAATAGAGGCAGTGCATTCTTAAACTAGTGTGCAAATAATGAATCACGATCAAAATAACGTATCTTAAACCACTCATATATGTGATTATAAAAGAGCTGCAGCGTGAATGGCTTGCAGATCGAGACAGTGTTCTCACCTTGCATATTACAATAAAGTATTTGAGCACTTTTTTATGATATAATTACGTTTTTCATTTGTTTTCTAGGTGAAGATAATTAGATAAATATGTGATCATGATGATCTTGTATGTGGTTTGGGAAATATTTGTAATATAATTTTGTGAAGTTGTGATTCGATCAGCGATTTATCTTTGCTGCTCCCTACATTTTCAAAAGCCTAGAGAAAGGTTGTCTTAACTTCCATCATAAGTTATGAATGTCAAAATATAGAATGGTAGACAGTAGGGGTGGGACAATACATCGATCCAGATCGATATATCGATCTATTATCAATAATCAAATAGGATCGACGCAACGTAAAAAGATCGATTCATATTGCGATACTCTTATTTTGAAAATCCCCGCGAGTCATATCCGCCGGCGCCCAGTATGTGAAACTCCGTGTACACATTACAGCAGTGTTTGCGTCTGCTGTAAAGCACTACAGAGCGTCTATTTAGCGAGCAGATATAAGTCTGTGCAGTTTTTTCCCCGCAACGGGTCAAATGCATATAACAGGCGTTCCATCGTCGCCATTCCTTTATGCCAACGTCGCGTTAAATATCTAAATGAACGTCGCGTTGGCTGCTTAAAAGCTAAGCAGCTAACCGTGAGAGAGAACAGGAGAGTGAAGAGGGGACTTGGAAGGAGGAGGGGTGGGGGCTGTGGGGGACTGTGTGTGTGTGTGTGTCTGTGTGTGTCTGTGTGTGTGTTAAAGCTCAATATATAAAAACAAAAGTGAACAGGAGGTCTATTTGTATTAAAAACAATAGATTGTTTTTCATTTAAATGTCTGGAAGAGCTCAAAAATAAATACATCAATTGATATTTCCGTAGCCTTTTTTTAGTTGATCTAAATGTGACTGATTGTGTTAAATGGGCACATAATATCGCCTCATATCGATCGCAGGCACCTGAATTGAATCGTATCGTATCGTATCGTGGCAGACTTTGTGATATCGGCAAATATCGTATCGTTGTCCAAAGAATCGATATCGTATCGTATCGTGATGAAACTGATGATTCCCACCCCTAGTAGACAGTCCTAATGGCTAACATATACAGTTATTTATTGTAACTGTATACGTTACAATAAATATAGGCAATAAATAATTTTAATCTGAATATATATATACTCTATGACTAAAAGTAAACCGTATAAAAAACTTTTACTCTCTCTCACTCACTCTATTGTGCAAGTATTCTTATATTTTATTTGCATTTCAAAGATTTTTAATGAAAGACAACATACTGATTGTAACTGAGGGGTACAATTCCCTGACTGTATTACTAGATATGATACTTACTACCACTACCTTTGTACTTAATATTCGGCCACCCAGTACACGGCATAAATATATTATGATGAACACTGTCACGTAGATGAAACGGATCCAACACAAATGTACGAATTAGAAATAGGTCTTTATTTCTACACAGCGATGGTGTGTAGTCAGAGCAAGCACTTAATCAAATCAATCACATTTATGAATGGGAATTAGTATGCACTTTTATGGCAAGAGTATTCGTCGGTATATCAATAGAGAATGTCCAATCTCTGAAGGCGCAGGTGGTACATATACGACCTGGAATAGTTTAAGGAATAACAGCAATGATACTTTAATGATTATATACTGGACACACTAGGGGGGGTTAATCCGGTCGCTTGTAAGCCGACAGGAGTAGGAAGGGGGGGGGGGGGGGTAGAATCCGGCTGCCTCATCCGGCCAAGGGTATCCCAGGTGAACCCACTGTAGTGCCGTTCAATGCGCCGGCGATCCTTGGACCACAGATGAAAGCAGATGGACTCTTTGTGGGCCGGCTCTCTCCGGTCCACGGGGGAGAGACGTGAAGCGACCTCGTCTTGCAGAGCGTCTCCTCACCTTGCGTCCTCTCCAGGGGGGGGGGGGTTCCAACACACGGCAGTGTCGGGGGTCTTTATCCATGGAATAATCAAAGTATACAAAGCATAATCCATGCCTGGGAAGGCGGGCTGTCGTCGGTAGAATAATCCGGTATACAGGTCCACTCGCTCGTCGGCTCTGGGGCTCCTCGGGTGCAGCTTCACGTGGGGTCAACCACCCTGGATAAGCAGCCAGTTCTCTGCCCGAAACGATGGGGTACTGACTACGGTAGTATTCTCACCGCACGAAGCACTATATATTAACAGACTATTATTAGCTTAATAGACTACGTCCAACTCGACGATATAGTGCCAAATATGACTATTCAAATATTAATATACACGATGTCTCAATACCGATGGTAGGCGAACTTGGCCTTACTCCCACACGTGGCGTCGCGGGGAGGCTTTACGTCTGTGACTCTATTGGAGGGTAAGAAACTGGACTGAAAAGGAAGTCCTACTTTAGTAGCGCAGTATATATACGCACTATGAACAAATAGTCCCATTAGTGGTGCGGTAGTCAGATTCCTACGCGGAACTAGGACTTGTTCGTACATGTGGAGCGGTACGTTTGAACTGGGTCTGAGGGGTATGGCAGCCTGGCACCAAGGTCTCGACCAATAGTAGAATGGAGACTATTATGGGATGTTCAGTAGGCTAGAATGGATATTCAATGCATATTGTACAAGGAATATACAAGGGATATCAGGGAATATTAGAGAATATACAAATACAATTAAATATATATATATAAATAAATATATATATTCGGTTTAATCTGGCCCTTCACAACATGTTATTATAATATTTACTACTTCAAATAATTTGCCTAGGATCTACCGACTTCTTCAGTAATTGGTTCAGGGAAGGAACATTGTGGCATAATAAATAGTTTTGCACTACATCCCTAATGACAATGCAACCGTATCTGTGAGAGAGTGACCCATCCCAGTTAGGACAGCCGAATCCCGTCCAATCTTTCGCCGTCGACTAAAGACTCACTTCTTCAACCATTATCTGAAATGATTAAAAAAAAAAAAAATGTAACCCTGACTAACCTTACTGTCGTGCACTTGTCCTAATAAACTAACCTACACTGTAACACGCAACACTTTGATGAACATTGTTACTCAGCTGATAGAGTTGTACCCTTCTTGCTGTCTTGTCGTACAGAACTTGTAAGTCGCTTTGGATAAAAGCGTCAGCTAAATGACTAAATGTAAATGTATGTAAATGACTGAAGCTTCCGGTCTATTGCACTTTTAAAGAAACACGCCAACATTATGGGAAATGTCAGCCAAGAAGATGGATACCAATTTCCTCTCTGTGCCTTCAGTAGAAAGCTATCTGGCTTCAAGCTATCCTAGCTTAGCACAAATTAGTGGAAGTGGATACGGATCAGCTAGCCTAGCTGTTGGCCAAAAACACCTTTCCCAGTGTTTTAAGCTAGGCTAGCTTGCAGCCGGATAGCTTTCTACTAGGCCAGCGATCGGTATCGGCTGATATTCAGTATAAATATGAGATTGGGGAATACCGATAATGCTTTCTAGTCGCCGATTGCGAAAACCGATCGATGGCGCGCACGAAAAACATGATCCAATTCTCAGCGGAGTTGGAATGAGAGCATGAGAGAGTGAGTGTGTGTGAGAGAGAGATTGTGTGTGCGCGAGCGTGAGAGAGCGTGTGTGTGCGAGCGAGCATGAAAGGGAGTAAGTGTAGTTGAGATCATAGATGTATATCTATGGTCGAGACGATGGACTATTCTCGCACATTGAGCCTCGCTAACCCATACGCTACACTGCCCCAGGTCGCTGAGAGACAACAAGCATTCCATGAAGACCCGCCCCACTCTGCCTCTGTGGGTGGGGGAATGTGATTGGACCAAAGCAGAGTAGACAGACACACACAGTGGAGCAGACAGAGACGCTAGCGGATAATTTTGACTCGTTGCTTGTTGGTGCTGTCTCGCAGATAATACAGATAACACATATGAAAAGTATAATTTGCTCGGAGTCCAGAGACCGTTGTGGTTCAGTCCGGATCTGGACCGGAGTCCGGACTTTGAGAAAGCCTGTGTTAGACCTACAGTATAATACTGCCAGCTGCTATAACAAAACCAAAAACGATCGGTATCGGCAGTGTATCGGCCGATATGGCTCATAGACGATTGGTGATCGGTATCTTTGGCAAAACACGTGATCGGGGCATCCCTACTTTCTACTGAACGCACAGAGAGGAAACTGGCATCTTATCTTCTTCTCTGACTCTGGAGAAGACATTTCCCATAATTTACCATAATGCCCGTAAATGCTTTGGGGCACGATGCATGAAAACGGTCCTTGTTTTCCAGGCTTGGAGGCGGGGCAGAGGATGCCAAAGAAGTGATGATCCACAAGTTCTTCACCTCTATCAACTGGCAGGATGTCATTGACAGAAAGGTGAGGGGCTGGGGGAGAAGCGGGGGATGGAGGAAGAGAGGAGGGAGTCAGATATGTTTTCAGGTCATGATGACGGGGTTTAACACAGGTTTAATTTCTCTCCACAGCTCATTCCACCCTTCAAGCCCCAGGTGACGTCAGAGACAGACACACGCTACTTCGATGATGAGTTCACTGCACAGACTATTACCGTAACACCTCCAGATAAGTGTAAGTAGGACTGTTTGTTTTTCACATGTCCTGTAATGTGTGAGTATCGTATCGATTAATGTATCAAATGGGTTCCTCTATAAAATCATAATTATTCACAGCATTTAAAGGGGCACTTCACCCAAAATGAACATATTCCCCCTTACCCGGAATGCTATTTATCCATCCAGATCGTTTTAATGTAATTCCCATAGTGTTAGAGATATCTGCTGAGCTCAAGGGCACTCGGTTTGTGGTGCTCAAAGCACAAAAAAAGACATTTGAAACTCAAAAGCAATGTCTGTGTCCAGAAATCATTACCTGGTTACTCAAGATAATCTACAGACCTTGTTGTGAGCGGTTTCATGTAGGAACTAGGGCTATCAAAATGTACCAAAAATGTTTGAACAAGTCTGAATATTTAGCATCATTTAAAATATTGAAATAAATTTATACAGAATATGGAAATTGACCGGCTGGCTAGTGTAGAGGTCTAAGTACCATTGCAGAGACCCAGGTTCAATACCCGGCAGTGGTACCTACGAACACAATTGACCCAGTGTTCGCAGGTGGGAAGCCGGTCGGGTATGAGTCCTGGTCGTTGCAATAGTGACTCCTACTGACAGTAGGGTAGTCTACACTCTCCCCAGACCGACAGTAGGGTAGTCTACACTCTCCCCAGACCGACAGTAGGGTAGTCTACAGACCAACCAACCAGGAAGCAATTGGCATACAGAGTAGGGAGGGGAGAAAGTTGTGATCCGACAGACTTCTTTTCACTGTTGTCGGGTCTCAACTGACGTTAGCATGCTAGTTTAGCCGGTTGGCTTGATACCATTAACACTTTCAGTGCCAGGGGTTGCTATGGGCGTTGAGCCGTTGTGTGCCAGCGCTCTGTTCAATGGGGATAAATTCCGGTGTTTGCAGTGCTAAACCTATATTAAATATTATAGCTATGGATCTAATAACAACGTCGATTGTCAGTGAGTTTCTTCTGGTCAACATGCAAAAAAACAGATAATTTTTTCATCCATACATTTTCGTTTTATACCGTGGTGAATATGAGTATAGTTTTAGAGTGATCCTGTGTAATCCCAGGAAACTCCGCCAAACAGCGCTTTACTGCATTTAATTATAAATCGTGCCATTTCTCGCCTGGATCTGTTTCATCATGCATGCACGAAAGGGTGGGGGGGGGGGGGGGTCGTTTTTCTATGCTTCGATCACCACCAACGGCATACATTACACTAGGGGTGGTGAAAAAAATCGATACGTAGTAGTATCGCGATACTTTGCGTGGCTATACTGTATCGATACAGGGACGCCAAGTATATTAATTTTTTATTAAAAGAAATAAAAAATACAAAATGTTTGTATAAGGAAGTTGCATTGTTCATTTCAATACCTGTAATAGTACAGTAGTCCACACACACGCACACATGTGCATTCAGTTAAGTTGGAATATGACTGCAATACAAACAGTTCAGTTTGTCAGGTACATGCAACACAGATTACAGTGTTTTCTGTCTGCTTGAGAAAATACCATGTTCTGCAATAAAAATTATTGAAGTGAGATGAACAGACTGAACTTTATTTTATTAGATAAAACATGTTGACAAAGTTTTACTTTGCAGTTGAAAAAAGGTAATAGATCGCAATATAACGCAATATTAATATCGCAATACTCAGCATATCGCAATATATTTAGTATCGCAATACTATCGTATCGTGATAGTATCGTATCGTGAGGCCTCTGGTGATTCCCACCCCTACATTACACAGTACATTACAGACAAAAAATATCGGATCAACACAAGATTGATAATATATAGTCCTTACCTTGTCTATGATGTCCTGCAAAAAGAATAATCCAATTATCTGATCGCCATTCCAAATACTGATCGCGATCGTGTGTCCAACATTATCCACCAAAACACATGAACCGGCGGTGCTCGAGTGTCCCCAATCCATGTGTTATAAACGTTACTCATGCCCGAGAAGGAAAACCTGGACCGGACTTCTTAGATCGACGTACAGCCCAAGCCAGAGGGTTTTCCAATGATGTGCAATACCGGCCGCAAGGCGTTAGGCGGCGGTATTGGCCGTTTGCGATCTCAGAGCCATTCCCAATGATAACATCAGGCTGGGTGGATGAATTATGAATGGATATAGCGAATAAAAGAAATAACGATTAAAACCAGACTTTTCTCAGGTTTGGCGCTCAAGCGATGGCTAGTTAACCCGACTTATCTCAGGTCTGACGTCCAATGTGTTAACAACCTTTGTAAACATTAGACCACTCCGCTACTCCTGATGCTCTGAATAAACCAGCGGTTGCCTGATTCAAGCTGGCCTATGACACCAAAGCCTGCGCTCTCTAAAATGTTTTCCTCTTCTAGAAGTTCCAGAATAGCGGCTAATCAATTAATCATAAAGAAATAGCCAAGATAAATGAGTAGGATGGATAAATAATAATGAATACATTGCCGTATATAACATTGATGACTAGCAGTTTATTCTCAAACAACTGCCACCACCAGCACATCCTCTCAGCTCAGCCCACTGTACTTCTGTATGACAACTATTAAAGAAACTTGAGAAACTAATGTATCCTATCCTATTCATTATTCTATATCTATGGGATGGAGTTACTCTATCTATTCATTATTCTATATCTATGGGATGGAGTTACTCTTATCTATCTGATTATTCTACATTTATGGGGTGGAGTTACAATATTCTTTATTCTACTTCCATGGGATGGAGTTACTGTAGCTTACATACAACTTTGTCTCGAGGTTCCATGATTTTGGCATCTTTGTGGCAAATCAGTCTCCATGCCCCCACCCTCTCGGTCATCATTGCCATGCTGTTATTTTTGAATGATTGGCTCTTTTCAGCTTCAGGAATAAGCTTGCATTTGATTTTCCAACCACTATGAAATTAAAATTGCGTGGTATCTGTCAAGTAACAGTGCAATGACCCACGTGAGACCCAAGATTAAAGAATGGACAATATTTTAACAAATATTAATAAAAATAAAAACAATTTTACAATTCAAATATTTATTGAACATTCATTTGACGGCCCTAATAGGAACTATTTTCTACCGAAGTACACCCCCATTCATAATTCTTACATATGAAGACAAATTACACCAAAACCATCTGGATGTATAGATGGGACTAAGGGGGAATATGTTCATTTATAAAAATTTTAAGAATTTAACTGCCCCTTTATCTCACAGTGCCATGGAATTCTAAACCAATAATCCCCCACAGTGCAGCACTTTATACCTCTGTTGTAAGGATGTGATGAAGGAGATATTCCACTGTCTACACACCTATAGCACTGTTAAAAAGATTCTTTGCCAATTAATATGAGAAGTGATAACAGGGTTCCAGATTTATTTCACATCATAAATAGATCAATACAGTTCGTATTAAGTAATGTTGCATTTCTTTTTCAAATGTAGCCAAGAGTAAAGACCCTAACCCTATCAAAACAGCAGTCAAAGTGTATATTTTCAGTACTATGTTTGTTTACCAATGATTTTAAGTGTTATTAGCTAAATATGAGCTTATAAAAATATCTGCGCATTGCATCGGAAACTGGATGATTTAGATGCGAGGAAATGACGCCGTCATGAAATCGTTGTAGTCCTAAGAAAGAGGAGACCCAGGGCTTTCGATGGACGTAGACATTTCATAAAATTACACTACCCAGCTCACACCAGCCGTTGTCAAAGCTGCAGCTGGCTGACGTGAAAAAATAAATATTGATGTGATTTTTGTCATTATATCTCACGGTTCGAACAAACCTGAACGTTATTGCCATAAATACAACGTATATTGTTTCTTTACCTTTCTGTGAATGTCTAGGAAAAAACGTGTCGCAATCCGGTGAAAGATTACAGAGCTATGGACATTATACAAAAGTAACTACTTACAGTAGATTTCATTCACAGTCTTTGCTGCCCTGTAATGAGCGCCTGGTACTAAATCCAGATTTAACTACCGATCCATAGATGTATGACTTGGCCATAATAAGGTAATTTATAGGCCTGATATTCTATATTCATATTTCAAATTGTATGTGTCAAAATTCAGTACTGTATCTACAAAAAACCCTGTAAATCATCTGCCCTTTATTAATTTGCTTAGATTTTTAATACACTTGATCTCAAGAAGGTGCTGAATGTTTCACGTCTGGTCAATGTTAGCATGGTTTTATTCACGATCAAAGATGGAAAAAGGCGAATTTTCTGAAAATATGGCTAGGGCTTAAGAGGTTAAATGTGTTTCGGGGGAAATGTCTGGGCTTCAAAGTAATCAGTACGGTAATAGTATCGGTTCCTCCCCTTCTTTCAAAGCACTAATACTTCTTTTTGCCAGTATGGCCATGAAATAGGTATTAAATTCTATTCAAAGTCTTACATTTTACTTGGATAAGAAGCACTGGATAAGAAACCGGCTGAAAAAACTGACATTTAAAACTGAATAGAATGGAGGTAAAAATCTAAGATATCATGATCCGCTGAATATTTGCCTAACCAGCCATACTCAGTGGTTCCCAAAGTCGGGGTCGCGACCCAAAGGTGGGCCGCGAGCAGCCACGGGAAGGTCGCGAGATGATTTCACATTTTTTTTTTTTTTTTTTTTTTTTTTTTTTTTTTTTTTCAGGCCACTGAACTTAGAAGCAGGCCAGGACAGTGTTTCTAGTTGTATTCTAAAATTCTATTCTATTGTATTCTAAAATGTGACTATATGGTTTTATATTAACTTAATAAATAAACAAAAACGAAAAATCTACTTATTTCAACGAACATTTCAAACTAAATAACAGATTATGCACATAAAACGCTGAAAACAACCGAAGCAACAATAGTATTTTAATGAGGCTATTATTATTATCATTATTTTGCAACAAGTTAGCCCTCTCATAAATAGCACATATAAATGAATAACTAACTTGAACTAACTTAATAGGATTGAAGTGATATTTGGCTTAAAAAATCGGTCGCCTGACAAAAAAATAAATAAATAAAAAAGCCTGACGATGTGCATCTCTGACGCCTTATTTTCTGGGTCCCGGCCTGAAAAGTTTGGGAACCCCTATTCTACTCCATCACTGCTCTCTGTGTCGCTACCCACCCACAACCTATAAGCATTTCTGTCTCCACTTCCCTGCCTGTGTTGTTGAAAGCGCTTGTCCTTCTCTGTTGACCACAGATGACAGCTTAGACGTAGAGGACTCCGACCAGCGCACACACTTCCCGCAGTTCTCCTACTCCGCCAGCATACGGGAGTGACCTCTCCCACACTCAAACGAGAAGGCAGGCTAACACATGTTCACAAACACACACACACACACTTGCACTGCTGGAGAATTTTGAATGACACAAAACCCAAACTGGCACAAGACACATTTTCATTCAACCTTTTCTTCTTACACACACACAAACAAACACACACGCACACGCCAGCAGAACAATGTGAAGACACACGACTCCCAAGAGCATGACGCCAAAACAAGCAAGTGGACGACTGACCTCAGCGGGTTTTCTTTTTGTTTTGTTTTTTGTGGACAGACCGGGTGGCCTTGTCTCTCGTTCTCCTGACGGGGTGGGAGGGGAGGGGGTCAGCCTCTTGTGCTCCTCCTGCTGGACCCTCTGCCACACGACACACTGGGCACCACATCCACGCCTCCACACCTCACCCTAACCAGGTTATGCCAGCAGAGCACCGCCTTCCACCAGCTGAACCCATGCTACACACACACACAATCACACAAACCCTCCCATAGACTGCATATGTACAAACCTACTTGATAGAATTTTCAAAAGGTAGAATGAAATTTAGGAATGAAAAAAAAGAAAAGGGAAAAAAAATAGATTTGGGAGGGGGGTGGGCCTGATTTTGTTCTTCTTTTGATTGTTACGGTTTTAAATATAAAGCCATATTTCAGCAAAATTATTATTATTAATATTTGTTTTCTTTCTTTTTTTACAAGTGCTCTTTCTGGAACTTGCTGTTACAAATCAAGTGTGGGACTGTCCCTACAGCGGGAGGGTGGGGAGGGGTAGAGAGAGCGGGGGGGGGGGGGGGGGGGGCAGATTAGATAACGAGGGGGAAGGGGGAGAATGAGGTGGGTAAAAACCTCGAGGAAGGGGTAGCCATTTCTCTGTTTGCACTGTATGTGGAACGTGTGAGCGAATGTCGGAATGTACGCACTCGTGCATAAAGTGAGTGCAAGAGAATGTGTGAGCGAGCGTTTGAATCTCAAACCATCCACGTGCGTCTTGTTAATGCATGTTTTTATTCCCAGAGAGGAGACACTACACACAGCGCAGGCATTTACTCTTTAAAGGGAAACGGAAGGCTGGAGGAGGACAGGCGGCGTCACTTAAAAACGGATATTTCCCGTTTATATTCAACCTTGGAGGCTGTTGTTGTTTTTTCTTCCTTCTGGCATCATACTAATCCATTCTGACCAAAATCTCTGATCTGTTCACATCAATGAATGAGCGAGTTGTGTTTCAGGACATCTGGAGTCGGCCGCAGCTGTCCGCTCGAGACCCAACGGTCAAAATAAAAATACAAAATATGGCCTTTCAGAGTAAAACAGGTTTTTGAGTAGTTCATTACCGGTATTTTATTTATTTTTTTACTGTTGCTCTGTTGGACAGAAGCGATGTGGTCGTCTCCAGCGCCCATAAGAGGAAAGAAAACGTGCTCTTGTGAGACCTGGCAGTCTCAAGCCAGATGACAGACAACAGACTAGGTTAAAGAAAATAACTTGAATTAACCTTTGCAGGGGAATTTATACTCTTTGATCATAAGAAAAAAAGAAAAAAACATGGTTTGGACTCCTTCATCTGGTCTTATTCTTTTCTCTCCATGGAGGGAATTCAGAAGTGGTCGACAAGGTGTCTGAACCAGGTTATCACACATCTATCCACTCATTGGGGAACATGGGCCTACTTAACTGGCACCGACCCGGCCCCGGGACGTTTTGAGGACGATTTGCCCACCGGCGTGACGCACCACTTTGGCGACCTAACATATTTTTTAATACAATATATATATCGAATTAAAGCCCTATTTGTTGCCTGTCGATTGCCAAAATCCGTTCAGCGGTTCTCGAGTTACATGCCGATATGTATGTGAGGCGTGCGCCAAAGCCTTTAGCAGACTTATTTCGAATACCACTCCTGACTGCCGAGGCTCTAACTCTGTCAATCATTTGGCAATCTCGAAAATTACTAGACAGGGTTGTAACCCATGAGTGTGGCTTTCCAATGATACCCCAATGGGGATGAGCGATCAGGAATCTAGGTGAAAAGTCACAAGCGAAAACAGGAAGTAAGAAATCTGCAGAATACATTGGAGTCTATGAGAAAATGGAAACCGGCAGAGCTTTTATTCTTTTCACATTTTACCAAAATCGCTCCTAATCACTCATTTCTGAACATATTTTTATGAGATTTGGTCATGTATTACACACAAGACATCAGGCTATGGATCCAGGGTGTTTTTTTCAGCCATACCAATTTCTTTGGAAATATACTTTTGGATATTGCAACTACTACAGAAAAATGTGAGTACACAAGTTCAAGTTCAACTCAAGTTCAGACCTATGCTATTTCATTAGCACTAAAAGTGAATTTTCTTTATTGTATCAGAAACTTCAGAATGTTATCTTTTAAAGAGACCAGGCTCATCTCATGCATAAGTATAAAGTATAGTATTTTGGTTTGCAAAAAAAGTATGCAGTCCTCAAGTTCAAGTTTAAAAATGGCCACTTTTGGGGGCGCCAGTTAAGAGGTTAATGAATATAGACGACCCTGCTCTAGAGGACCCAAATGGACAGGCTCACATTAGACGTAGTGGTATGTGTGAAGTGGCCAGTTGTGCTCGCTGGGAGGGAAAGCAAACAAATGACAACAAAATGTAAAGGTTTGTGCACAGCACCACTCACAAGAAAGAACTGACCAAAAGGAAGTAGAAGCATCTGGTTCTTCTCCCCACCGGTCCGTTTTTGAAGTATAAAGGGGCGGCACCGCGGTGGTAAGACGGGATAATAGTAAAGAGTTCATTGACCACAGCACCAGTCACGTTTAGTCCCCCGTCTGGAGACAGCAGTCCCCAAAACGGCCACAGCCTTTAACGTCCTTGTTCCTGTAGTTGTCTCTACCTTAGAGAAACAGGAATTTCCTCAAGAATTCCAGATAAGTTACACTGCAGCCGCCCGGGCGCCGGGAGCGTTGCCATCGAGCGTAAGCCATTCCCTTTTTAAAGTCAATTGAACCTGCTACATGGCACTGTGACAGATGCACGACATGAGAATATGAATATGGTCAACGGGCCTCTTCCTCTCTCAGAGCGACCGAACATGGCCGCTGTATTTAACAAATAGAGACGGTCTACTACCATTACTTATCCAAACACACCCGCACAACATACACAGCGATTAGCCACGATTAATGCCGTCTATTTGGCAGGAGAAACAAAGGCTGTTCAATTCCGGACCACAGACACCAACCGTGGTTATTCAAATCAATACTGCGTCTCCTCACAATGCATGCATGAAAACTAATTTTACTCAGCGTAGTCTTCAGCTGAAAGCAATGCTTAACAGAGAGTGAAACTTAATAAGAACATCCTTCCGTCACTGGGATTGGTCGAGCTGAGCCTGCCGCTACATGGAGAATGGTCTGCTCTTTCTCTCTCTCTGAGCGAGATACGACGATGCATGATTCGGAATTGATCTGTGATGTGATTTATACTGGTGATCTTTTTTATACTGGTGATACTCATACTGGTTTAAATAAACAATGAACCTCTTAAGCCCGACGGGTCCGGTACCGGACCCAAGCCATAAATTATCCATCTCTACAGACTATGAATAAAAGTTGAGTTTTCTTTTTAAATGTAGCCAAGAGTAAAGACCCTAACCATGTCACAACAGCATTCATAGTGTATATTTTCAGCAATATGTTTTTTTTTACCAATATGTTAGTGTTATTAGTGAACTATTCGTTTTTTAAATGCATTCATTTAAAAGCGATTATCCGCCATTTTTAATTGGCGTCACAATTCTGTTCATGAGGAGACCTTGAGCTTTGAATGAGTGTTGAAATTTCGAAAAACGACATTACCCAGCTTCCTGGAAGCAAATGACTTGTGGATGATTTCTTTTTTTATTTCTTATTTTTGGGGATTATCTACCACAAACCGGAACATTATTGGCATAGATTGGAGCGCAGTTAGTTTGTCTACCTTCTGTGAACATTTAGCAACAAGCCGTGTTGCAAACCGATTCGAAATGGCGGAGCCATAACCATTATAAGAAATAACTGTACTTACAGTAGATTTCTTTCACGGTTCTTGCTGCATGCCTGGTGATACTAAATCCAAATTGAACTCTGGCATTGGAAAGAGTAGATTTGGCCCGATCCATAGATGTGCAAGTTGGCTATAATAACGTCATTTATAGGCCTGATATTCTATAATAATATTTCAATTGCATTTGTCCGGATGGCAGAATTCAGTACTGTATCTCTACAAAACCTTCTGTTTAATCATCTTCCCTTTATTCATTTGCTTAGATTTTTGTACATGTGATCTCAAGAAGGTGCTGAACGAGCTCAGTGGCAGTTTTTCATGTCTGGTCATTTTTAGCATGGTGTTATGCACCGTAAAAGATGCAAAGAAAAAATCATAATTTATATTCTCCTTTTGTTTCATCACAATTTACTCAAGCCTAGTAACGGACAATATTTCTGACACTAGGCATACATTCCCTGAGATTCATAGATGTCCCTAGATACCAAGAACATGCAAATGGCCGTGTAGAAGTGGAGCAATCTTCCATTTACTTAGGTATGTATTTTTAGGTGGATATTCAGAAAATAGGGCTAGGGCTTAAGAGGTTAAACTTTTTGCTGAGCAAGAGTTTTGTGAGAAAGGAATTAGAAGGCCAGGCCCAAATAGAAACCTCTCCCAAATGTAGGCCAATCGTGTTCAAATAAAATCTTGGGTTAATTGAAGTTTTGCAGTAGCTAGCAAATAGATTAGATGGTAAATTTACAACTTTAAGTTAGCCTTCAACCTAAGAAATTATGGCTACAACCTAATAATAATCATAAGAAATTATGGCTACAACCTAATCAAAATCATAAGAAATTGCTATCGCACCAACAATACATGTGCTGAATTAAAAAAAAATCCCCAGGATTTTACAGTTTTCAATTTGATTATCGTTACCTGCCACTTGGTCTCTTAAGTTACTGACAAAGATAATAGGTTACTACCCATCATTACTACGCCTACTTAATTTGAGTAATAATAACGGTCAAACGTCATCTCCCAGGTGACGCTGCATTTGAACTGGCAGCTGTGTAGCAGGTAACGCCACGCTCTCTCCAGTGTAGCTTCTCTGTTAGTCATCAATCATTTTTGTTCAATCATTTGTTCACTTTTTATTTGTAATGTATCGGTGTAATGATTTTTATGTTTTTGTTTTGTTTGTTATTTTTTAAAGAGAAATAAGCATTTGAATGTTCCCGTATTTAAGGCATGAGAAATGGTTCAATCATTGATCAATATTTGTGATGAGGCCAACATTTTTGACTGAATTGGTGGAAGATTGACACTTCGAATGATTCCACATTTTGATGTTTTAGGGTCTTTGGTTTGTGTTTTCTATAATCCTGTGTCGGGAGGACTTTAAATCGACAACGCTCTTTGTCTGGACTTGAGAAGTGACCAGGGCCCCCAGTCGTGCACTGGAGTGTGTGGGCTCTATAGACAGCAGATTGAAAAATGGTTGTGTTGATGCAAGCATTGTATTCCATATTGCTGGAAGAGATGTTAGTAGTTTGAGCTTTACTAACGGAACATCATGAACTTTTTTTTTGTTTCATTTTTATTTTATTTTTTCTTATGATTTTATTTTGTCTCCCTTTTTTGTCCACCTATTCTTTTGAAAGACATGTTGTCTTGTTTAAGTATATATATTATATAAATATATATATTAAAAACTTTCAAAACATGTTTGCTTTTTTTCCATCTAGTCTTACATATCAGAGTTGTTTATAATTGTTTATAATGCAATTTGTACATTTTAAACCCAAAACATTAACATGGATCCCTAGTCCACAATATCCAAACATTTCTAAACATTTGTCTTACATCCATGTCATGTTCCTCCAATGCTTCTCTACTGGCCTTCACCCCCAAGAGAACATTTCACGCTTGTATCACTTATTTACTAATATCCTTAATTTAAGCTGTTCAAATCCAGACCCAGCTTTCCATAAACGTACACCCACTGTTACAGCTGTCACAAAGTTAAACTAGATACTCTTTTCTGTAACTTGGTCAGTTATCGGATGACCTCACTGAGAAATGTACCATGTTCATCTTCAAGCACGATGATGGAAGGGTGACAATTCTGGACCTGTGACTGACTGTTCTGGACCTGTGTCTGATAGTTCTGGACCTGTGTGATAGGCACTGAATCTGTTCCAGGGGGGATGACAGCCCATTGAGATGCAATGCAAGAACATAATTTGAGAGATTTACCACATACACCATTTTATTGAAGTTATGTTTGAGAATTCATCAGCTCATTTGTGTTCTCCCTAAGAATACGTTGACTCAAAGCGTGCATTTTCTATCAAATGTTTTCTACCATTTATTTTAAATATGAACTACAGAACGGTTATTCAAGAACATGCTTGAAAAGTCTTGAGATCTATCCGGCTTCCTGGAATAACCCTCACATGTCGGTGACTATTTTTATTTATAAATGTGCGAGTCGAGAGAAGAGTACATGGATGAGAAGGACACATACATAGCAACAGATTACGTGGCAGCTCACTCATAGCCCAGTGGCGCCTGTTACTGATTAAGCGTCTTTTTCCTACAGTTCCCAATGTCGGCACCTCTCCTCAGCAGCTCAGGCAAAGCCTCTATATTATATTCATGCCTGGTGTCCAATTTGGGGGAAACGGCAGGACCGGATTTCACAACCACCTCACTGGACTCTATTTTTGCCTTCAATACTAAGATGGCCACAAGGGGGTGCCGTAGACCTTTTGTAACGTTGGCAGTAAAGCCATAACACTGCACCTTGCTGCTGGTGGCCCACGCTTTTTCTAGTAGTGCATTACAACCGAACATGCAAGCGAAAGCCCCTGACCTCTCCTGTAGGCTTATTCTGATCGGAATAAGCACCTCCTCGACCGGTTATTATGTAAATACCAAGAATAAAAGGCTTGATGTTGAATGCAACACTAGTAGAGGAGGACGCGGCCTGCGGCTTCGTAGACTTTCATTTGCAGCTTTTTACCATTGGTTACCTTGCTTCTCTGTATATCTGAATGTGATCAACAGTCACGAATGTCATTATCTAATGCTGATGTACCAAGAATTATTTGCTTGTTGCTATTGAGGTTCAAAGAAGAAGAAAAAAAGCAATCTTTAAGGGGAGGACATTGTCCTGGTCGACAGTGTGACGGGTGACACCTGCTGCAGTATGGTAGCTTATAACATTTGCAATTATAATGTGCCAGTAAAGGTTTTTACTGAAACAAAGTGTGCCTCTCTTTATTCATGTTATGCATGATATGTTATGTTATAAGGGCTTCGACAAGTAAACATGTCAAATGTTCAACTTTGGCCTTTTTTTTTTTTTTTTATATATCTTTTCCCCCCTCCTTTTTCCTCTGTTTTTCTCCCATCCCAATGTTAGTCGTTATGCCAATTCCCAATCCCCTTCCTGGTCGCTGCGCACCTACCCCCCACAGTCGGTCTGGGAGAGTGGAGGCTATCACGTGCTTCCTCCGACACACGTGTAGCCAATCGACCGCTTCTTTTCACCTGGCAGCGTGGACTCTCACTGAGAGGGTGTAACGTGTGGAAGGATCACACTACCCCCCTTAGATCCTGTCCTCGCTGAGCAGGCGCCCCGACCGAACTGTAGGAGTCGCTGTTTACAACGACCAGGACCCACCCATCAGCTTTCCCACCCCTAACACTGCCAATTGTGTTAGTATGAACGACCAGCCAATCAACTTTGGCCTTTTAATAAATTCAGTCGGCTGGTGAGATTCTGAATCCACAAAGGATTGTGGCTGGTTGATAAACACTCATGCACTGTATTTCATACTAGTGTCTGTAAATTAAAAGAACACGCCAATATTGTGGGGAATGTGCTTGCCGCCTGCCTCCAGAGTCGGACAAGAAAGGAATGGAAGCGGATATGAATCAGCTAGCCTACATTAAAACTCAGGTAGGTGTTTTTGGCCAACAGCTGCTCTGATCCCTATCCGCTTCCATTCATTTGTGCTAAGCTAGGCTAGCTTGTAGCCAGATATATTTCTACTGAACACAGAGGAAATTGTTAGCAATCTTCTTCTCGGACTCTGAAGAAGACTAAGCGCATTAACCATAATGTTGGTGTGTTCCTTTAGAACTTGTGACCGTTATCAGAGCTTCCTGTCTTTGAGACGTAGTACGTAATGTACATGGGGTTTGGCGTTTCTCTCAGAATTGGCCAATAGCTAGGCCTCTTGTTTTGTATTATGTATTATTTTCCTATATTATATCTATCCCGCAGTGGAAAGTGGAAAGCCTGCAGAAGGAAGAATGAGACTTGTATCATTAGAGCCGTCCAGAATTGGCCGTTCAACAAATGTAGTGCAAAAACGTCCACACAGACTACAAGAGACTCTTCGATCAAGAGACTCTTTGTGTTCGATCAAGCACAATGCAAACAAATGAGCTTGGAAATCATTTGGAAAACAACACAATCAGGGATTTATCAAAGTTTCTCTTTTTTTTGGGTGGGGGTGTATTTGTAGTATATTCTGGATACTTGTGTCAATACAACACAGGCCTTCAAACATGTACAGTAGTATAGACCTGGGCCCGATTTTAACCCAGAGAGAGTCCTAAATAGTCTACACTGTTTTATATTCAAATTCATGCCAGGGGTGTATTTGTAGTATATTTTGGATACCTGTGTCAATACAACACAGGTCCTTCAAACACGTAGCCTAGACCTGGGCCCGATTTGAACCCAGAGAGAGTCCTAAATAGTATACACTGTTTTCTATTCAAATTCATGCCACTCTTCAAGTTTAAAGTTCAAGTTTTGTTTTATTTGTCACGTATAAAGTACATGTACATTACAGTGAAATGCTTGCTTCTGTATGAGCCCCCTGAGAATGTGCTTCACAGTAAAAGTAAAAAGAATAAAGTCCAAACACTACAAATATACAAACGAAAGTACAGAATGAAGTACAAAATGCAAACTTAAAAAGAAATAATGCTCAAATTTGGTATGGATGTAGTGCAAATCTTTTTGTAATAAATAGATACAATATGGGGTAGTATTCAGATTCAGATTACTTTATTCACCATATTGTATATACAAATGGAACGTGATTTGACATTACAGTGCATGATTTTTTTTCACAAATAGGAATAACAATAATAAATGAATAAGTGCAAAACAGGACAGAACAGTGAGACAACAATAAGACAGTAAAGGTGCAGTGGTTTGGGACATGGATACAGTGCAGCACAAAGGGCAGCCGATCACCCGGTCCCTCTCCGCCGAGCGTATCACCCGCTGCAGCTTGGCCTTGTCCCTGCAGGGAACCAGGTGATGATGGAGAGGGTGAGGATGGACTGGATGATCATGGTCCTCGGCACCCTGAACTTCCTCAGCTGACGTAGGAAGAACATCCTCTTCCGGGCCTTTTTGTTGAGAGCGATGGTGTTCAGCTCGCATTTTAGGTCCCGGGAGAGTGTCATGCCGAGGAAGCGGCAGGACCCCACAGAGGCCACCGGGGTGCCTCCCAGAATGATCGGGTGGGTGGGGGGCTGCCTTCCGCCTGAAGTCCACTACCATCTCCACTGTTTGCTGGGCGTTGAGGTCCAGGTTGTTGCAGCTGCACCAGCTCTGCAGCCTCTCGATCTCCCTCCTGTAGGCAGACTCATCCCCCATGGATATGAGACCCACCAGGGTGGTATCGTCCGCAAACTTCAGGAGTTTGACCGAGGGGTGCAGAGAGACGCAGCTGTTGGTGTACAGGGAGAATAGTAGTGGGGACAGAACGCAGCCCTGTAGGGAGCCAGTACTGATGGACTTGGGATCGGAGATGTTGATTCCCAACTTCACCCGCTGTGTCCTGTTAGTCAGGAAGTCCGTAATCCACCTGCAGGTAGAGTCCGGCACCTGCAGCAGGGACATCTGATGCTCCAGGATGTGCGGGAGGATGGTGTTGAAGTCCACCAACAGAATCCTGGCGTAGGTCCCTGCAGTGTCCAGGTGTTCCAGGACGTAATGCAGAGCCATGTTCACAGCATCGTCCGTGGAACGGTTGGCTCTGTATGCAAACTGCAGGGGGTCTAGAAGAAGAGGGTCTGTGGTGGACTTCAGGTGGACCAGGACAAGGCGCTCAAAAGTTGAAAGTGTCTTAAGTGAATGATAAAGGTGTTTATTTAGTGAGTGTGCATGTGGGTGTGCAATGAACATATATTGATGGGTTAGTGTTGCATAGAGTCATTGAGCATTCTGATGGTTGGGGATAGAATTAAGCTCCTTTTGAGTCTTAAATTGATATTTCACTTTAGTAGAACTTGTCAAGTTTCAGCAGTCGTACCTCTATCAATCGTGTTTGTTTCAGGCTTGATTTAAAAAAAAAATTGTGTTCAATGCCTTAAATGGTCTGGCCCCTCAGTACCTAGCTGACCTTTGTACCCCAGCAAAAAAGTTACTTTTAGATATCCCGAGGTCTAGGCTAAAGACAAAAGGCGACCGAGCTTTTGCGGTGGCTGCCCCTAAACTATGGAACAGTCTTCCACTGCCAATTAGGTCTGCCCAGACCCTAGAGAGTTTCAAAACACAGCTGAAGACTCACCTGTTTTATGGCGTTCTGAGGCTTGGTAAGCCACACATGTGTTGTGTCGTGATTGTTTTTAATGTAGTGTCGTTTTTATGACTGTGTATACTGTATTTTGTATTTCTTTTAGTATTTCTGTTTTTATATTGTAAAGCACTTTGGTACAACTTCGGTTGATTTTAAATGTGCTATAGAAATAAAGTTGACCTTGACCTACAGATAAGCTAGTGACTGCTGCTGTCCCTGACGTGCGCTGTCAACACCACCATTAGTAATGGCATTACCCCCAGCTGTCAGGCTCCTCATTCACTTCCATTAATTTTGAGGACCATGTCTAAAATCATACTTGTGAATTATAAACAAGCAATATTATTATGTGTAATATATTTTAGAAGGTACTTGTATTTTTCTTTTATAGCTAATGTTGTCATTTTCAAATGATATATAGACGACCCTGCACCAGTTTGACCAACTGTTAACTTCTCACGGAATGTTTAGAATCCTCCAGCAAGGCTGCAGGTGACCATGGTAACCACTTCTGTACATTCTATGTAAGGCAAAGACACAACACACTCAAAACCTACTGTACAATAAATAGTCTCAAACGTAATATATTTATAAAGACATCAAATGCCAAAACAAACATGTACCATTGACTCAGAGTTGTCTCCTGCTTTATTGAAATCTTCACAGCAGTAGTTTGTTTAAGTTTATACTGAAGAAGTGTGATTTAAAATGTGTCCAAAATGAATAGAAGTGAATGAGGAGCCTGACACCTGGGAGAAATGGTGTCTGGTGATATCGGCAATGGACGACAGGGACAGCAGTGGCAGCTAATTTTCTTAGATGGAGGTAAGTATATAGTAAGTTCTACTAAAGTGAAATGTCCCTTTAAGTTATGAAACTTCACTTTTCAATAAAGTATTCATCTATCACAATGTTCGTTCTAGAAATTGCCCTGGGGACCTCAAAATGTATACACTTGAAAATAAATGAACTTGTTTCCTTTATCTGTGCGAGAAAACGCCTTTATGCAAAGTAGGCATGACTGTTCACACCCCAATCAGTCCACCTGCCTTCATTTAAATTCATTAGCCCCTGTCGCCACAACATGGCGGCGCTCTCTCTCTACTATCGCTCTCCTCCGCCGTAACTCGTGGTTAAGTAGCTGCAGCGGCGGGTTGCGAGTGAACTCTCTTGTCGTCTCCGGCTTCAGGATGGCCAAGACTGGGTTCTTCGACTCCAAGTCTCTGCTGGACTTACACAAGAAGGTGAGAGCGGCCTCTTGTCCATAACACCACAAGCTGTCAGGGAAACATTCACCCACACAGGCCAGCTTAGCGGCATACCTGTGTGGCAGGCCAGCGCGCGCTAATTGCTATGTTAATTAGGCCCGCCGCCCAACTGTCAATTTAATGACTCAAATACAATAAACGTACACGGTTTTAATTACCCAAATACAATACACGTACAGGGGTTTGTCTTGCGGACCTAAATGCAAAGATACTGACCAGTTTACAAAGATCCACAGACCTCAGACGGCTCACCACCATAATACTACCACATACATTAGGCACCCACAGACAGTGGTTTACCACAGACACTGTTTGAATCTGGAAACGATAGCCTGCACTAAAAGAACAGATTCATTGATTGGCATGCATTTCAGATGTGGGTGCTTGCTGTTTAGATATTTTGACAATTACAGCAGGACTTCACATTAGCATCTTCTAATTAATTAGCAGTCTTTGATTAAGTGTATCATTTACATTTCCTATCCTAATCGCAAGCGACATCATTTTGATTAACCTAGTAAATATCTGATGTTCCTTTAGCCTAAATAAAGAACAACACATTTCAATTTCTCATCTTTACTTTTATTATAATCATATTCTTCAATTCAGACTTGGTGGTAATCCTGGATAGACTGTCTTTACTATTCTTTCTAAATGACTCATAAGAGTCTGTCATCCGATGTGGAAAATTACTAAGTAGCATACCTTTTACTCTAGTACTAAACTGAAGTACAAATACGAGATAGCCACCCTAATTCAAATATCCTCTTAATTGTTTTCAGTTTTATCTAAATAACCTGTTTTCTTTTTTTTAAAGAGGTTTTGCATGTACAATGTGATGGATCAGAAATATGAACGCTTTCCACTTGGAGCTAACTATATGCATTTATTAAAGGCCCAATCTGTAATCCATATACAAATTGATAACACCATCACCAAAAGTAAGAAGAATGGAGACATGTTTACCTTCTCTAGTTGATTGACTGAGCTCTTGATACAACCTGGACAACAGGTAAATACACAGTATGGGTTCTTAACTCTTTGCTCTATTTTGTGGCTGTAAAATGTTTGTTTACATTAGTAATATTCATAAAGAGTCAAACTGATCTATATTCTGATTTACATCCATCAAATCAAATCTTTCAGGAATGTATGTTAATATACTTCATATGAAAAAGAAAAAAAAACACAGATTGGGCCGCTAAAAGGGTTGGTGGCCCAGTTATTACCCTGTAGGCTTCCTCTTAAGTTGGCTAACTGTTAACACTTTGATTGCCCAACCCGAGTTTTATCGGGTTTACCCCCCGCGGGTTGAATGCCCACTCACGAGAATTCTCGTATTTTCTCGTTTTTTTTTTATTGGCGATCTGAAATCATATTTCATCAACCAAGTCTACCGTTGGAAAATCAGCCACTCCAGGCACTCAGATGTGAAAAAAGCGCCCCCTATCGTCTCCCAGATGGTAATTCACCCTTTTGGATGGGATTCAATGAAAATGAATGAGAAAAAAAAAATCCGGACTCCACATTTTACTTCTCACTCACGCAGCCGGGGTCGATCAGCTCCACTCTGGAGCCTCAGAGCAGCAGGGATTATGTGTTTATACAGTATACTTGTGGGATCAATAAAAGGATCGATTTTTTTCGAAGGGCGATCAGGAATTGGAATAATCCATTTGGATACCATCTGATCTCGGGTAAGGAATCTATGTTACCAGTCATAGGATAATCAGACCCGTTTTCACGGAGATATAAGCTTTTATGTGATTATGTGATATGGCTGTTTGACTCTAAGAGTGATCAGGAACTGAGAGAATTGATTTTCAGCGCGTGGCACCAGCGTGCACACGTACACATATACTATCGATAATCTAGCATTTATTTGAAAACGATTCATAAATAGGCCGCAAAATGACAACGTTCTAGAATATTCCAGTAAAGGGCGATTATCATAGAATGTCTTCTTTTTTCCGTGAAACCAAGTGCTTTTCAAAATGCTATCAAACGGAAATGAACCGATACAAAAACAATCTGCTTCGACAATGTTGACTGGAAATGGGTCATTGATAATGCGACGGGCAGATTAGACGCATGAAATGAATGAATGAATGAGAACTTTATTTAACAGATTGCAGAATGGGTACAATACAGTACGGCGCAATACACACAATTGTTAAGGGGATGCAGACCAGAGAAAGACGTTTGTCTTGTTTACATCAGGGTCCCCCATTTTCAATTCATATCGACATTTATGACATACACAACATACATGACATTAACATGATGTAAACAAGACAAACGTCTTTCTCTGGTCTGCATCCCCTTAACAATTGTGTGTATTGCGCCGTACTGTATTGTACCCATTCTGCAATCTGTTAAATAAAGTTTTCATTCATTCATTCATTTCTCCCCCACTACTCCTCCAACGGGTGTTTGTGCGACCATGTCGACCTGAACAATGGGGGATTAATGAGAACGAGCCGCCTCGGAGAGAAGACGGCCGCTGCTGCTGGAGCTGGACCGAGTCAGCGGCGAAACCACCGCTTCGCGTCGCCCCGCTGGCTCTTCCGGCAGCCGGGGAGAAACCACCGCTTCGTGTCGCCCCGCTGGCTCTTCCGCTTCACAGCGCGGCAGTGGGCGATAAGGGGGGCGTGCTAGCGCGCGGTCACGTGGGCTTAGTGGCCAATCAGAGAAACCCGGAAACCGAACTGCGTTGTATTTGGCATAGACGCGTTGGGGACAGGGGTTAGAGAGTTCCCATGTGACTGTAGTGGGCGGAGATGGAGTAATAAATACATGTAGTGAGCATATGCGTACATGGTGACAGTAGAATCAAGTATAAGAAAATTGTGAAATTGAGTAATAGATAGAACTACTGCAAGATAAAAGATTTAAAAAGATTAAATTAGAATAACAGGAACAGTGTATTGCACTACCAAAGCGTATGTATGTATACAGGATGAGATACAAGACAATAGCTCAGGGCCGTATGCCCCGGGGGGCAGGAGGAACCACTCAGAATTGGTCAGGGCAGAGCAGGTAAGGTTCAGCACTGCAGGCCAGACGGAAGGCGGTATGAAGCTGTTCAATGGGACCGGTTGAGATGGAGACTGAGGTTAAAAAGGTTCTCCCATGTCTGCAGAAAAGCAGACATGGGAGCAAATAGACATCCTAACTAAACTAGACAGATTAATCATTTTTTTTAATCTACTTTTTCTACCCTCCCCTGTCTCGAACGTTGTTAGGCCATGCCTCCCACAAGCCGGCTGCAATGTGGACGAAGCCTTGCATCACGTGTCCCCTCCGGTACTCGAGGAGGCAGCCGTCGCATCTTTTCACCTGCACAGCGCGATCTCTCAGCGGCGAGGGTCTGCGTGGGAGGGACGCGCCACCCTCGTCGCTTCCTGATTCTACTGCGCAGGCGCACCAACCGACCTGTAGGAGTCGCTGTCCACAACGTCCGATCCCCACCCACCAGCTTCCCACCCTAATACTGCCAATTGTATTAGTATGAACGACCAGCCAAGCTGGTAGCAACGCCGAGAGCTGGGCTCGAACCCAGCATCTCCTGCGTTGGTGGCGAGCGCCTTGCCCACTGCGCCGCCTACTAGACAGATTAATCTAAGGGTCAGTCCCTGACCAGGTGAGATCAGGGTAGGTTGAAGGAGAGCGAGAAAAGATGGGTCTTAACACATTGAGTGCCAGCCATGAGAAATCTCGTGATTTCATGCCATTCGTTGAGTGCCATGGACAAATCTCGTTATTTAATCGTTATTGCTTTTATTAGCGATATCTATTCATATCCATTCATTTTTCATCAATCTAGCCCCACGTTATCATTGGGACTGTCTATGAGCTCGAACAGGAAAAATACCGCCCCCTATTGTCTCCCGGATGGTAATGCACCCATTGGATTGGACTCAATGGAAATGCATGGGGGAAAAAAAACTTGGAATCCACATTTTACTTCTCAGGCATGTAACCGGAGACGATTGGATTCATTGTGGACACTCGGAGCAGCGTGGATTATGTGTTTCTAGTACCTAACGTTGGATCAATAAACGCGATCGATATTTGGAATGGCATGGCAATCAGGAATTGGAATAATCTTTTTGCAGAACATCTGATGTGAGGTAAGGAATCTGTTACCAGTAGGGATGGGTATCGTTAGGATTGTATCGATACTACTACTCTTATCGATACTGCTTAACGGTTCGGTACTTTATCGATACTCTTATCGGTTTTTTTATTTAGCAAAAAAAAAATTATTAACACTTTCAGAGCCCAAGCTTAAAGGAAAACTCCAACATTTTGGGAAATTAGCTTATTTAACATCTTCCCTGGAGTTAGACAAGAAGATACATACCTTTTTCGTCTCTGTGTGCATTTAGCTTAGGGAACAGTCGCTCCGTTAGCGTAGCTTAGCTTCATCACTGGAAGTTGGAGAGGGTTAGAGCCTGACGTTCCCTACAGTCACCAAATGCACTCCAAATACAACTCCAAAACGTTCCTGTATAGAGCTGCCGCGGTATCGGTATTACCGCGGTATCGCTGTTACATCATGCCCACCGCAGAGTTGGGCTGAATACCGCATCACAGCTGTTTTTTATAATAATAATAAAGTACCCTGCTCTCGTTGGGCTTGCGGCTCTGCAGATATACCCTACTTCTCTGTCGAGGTTCCAAGCGACCCTATTGGGTACCAGAAAAGTCACATGAAACACTGCAGACCACTGATTGGTCAGAAGAGATACGCGTCACACGTTGGAGCGTCTTGCAGTGCTTTTACTTCCTGAATGTCAGCCATTGATCAGAGCTCACAGTCACAACACGGCTAATACGTTAGCTCCCACCGGAGACCGGAGTGGATTACCGTCGCTCCTCAGGGAACGAGGCATAATGATTTTACTGCAACGAAATGTTATAATAAAAGCCCTTCGTTCTATACACTTGTCTGATTGAAAACTTTATTAACAGACCGCAGAATGGGTACAACTCGGCACGCTCTGAGCAAAGAAAGGAACTGAGATATGAATTGAGTAACGCTTGCCTTGCTATGGTCCGGTAAATACGCTGATGTTATTGAACGTGTAACTATATAATGTTAATGCCACAAAACGAATGCTTTTGTAATCATAAGTAGTAACGTTGTAATAAGAAGAAGAAGAAAGGGTCGGGGGGGGTAACCGGCGGGCGCGCCGCTACCACCCCTGCCCGCGACACAGAGGGGCGACTTCGAATCCGTGTTTCACTTTTAATAACGAATGCGTGCTTGCCGAATCCCAAACAATATTCATGCTGCAAAGTCATCCTCTAAAGATAGACATTTAGACTAGAGCCAGGCTATATGCTATAAAGAGTAGACTACAAAAGAAATGCATTCAAACTTTTTTTTTTTTTTTTTTTGTGTGCGGTAATAACCGCAGCGATAGGAAATATTTCGCAAATTTGTGCGGTAAGGAAAACATCAATACCGCGGCAGCTCTATTCCTGTAAACATGTTGTGACCTGTGTATTTACCACGTGGAGAAATAAAAAATAATTGAATTAGACAATTACGTTTTCTAAGCAGATATACTCTGAAAATTTTTTTGCCGAATGACTCCTCTCTGAGCGCAGTCAGTGATTTCTATGTGGAAGCCGTATTTGTTTACATTCTCATTCATTCAAAGGATCCGAACCGATTGAAGTTTATGGATACCATGACTTAAAATCCTCTTACCTTGACGATTAAAAGCCTCCCCAATTTAGAAAACAGTAATCCAATGGCTGGTATTGATATACTACTAACTACTGCACGCTAACGGAGCTAACACTAAAGCTAATATAATGACATCCTTTCTGGGGGGTTTCAAAATAAAAGAGCGACGTCTATAGCAGCGGAATACGTTTATTTTGTACATTATCTAACGTTAACACGAACCTAAACTAACGTTACAACTAACCTAAAGTTAGTTTAGGTTCGTGTTAACGTTAGATGATCTACAAAATAAACGTATTCCGTATGAATCTTCTTGTCTAACTCCAGGGAAGATGTTAAATAAGCTAATTTCCCAAAATGTTGGAGTTTTCCTTTAATCTTGATTTACCGCTTGAATGCCCACCATCCACTTCAATGTTAGCGTTAATAACGCCTAATCTATGTTTGAAATTATGTGTCTAATCTGCCCGTCGCTTATCAATGACTCATTTTCCAGTCAACATTGTCGAAGCGGATTGTTTTTGAAAAGCCCTCGTTTTCAAGGAAAATATAAATATTCCATGATAATCGCCCTTTACCGGAATATTCTAGAATACACAAAAACATCATGTCATTTTTCGGCCTATTTATGAATCGTTTTCAAATAAACGCTAGATTATCGATAGTATATGTGTACGTATGCACTAGGGCTGCAACTAATGACTAATTTGGTAGTCGACTAATCTGCCGATTATTTTTTCGATTAGTCGACTAATCGAAAACCAATGTAAATAACATTTTTTTTTTTTTTTTTTTTTTTTAATTACCTATCTTTGTGAAAGTGGCTTCTCAGCTCTGGTCCAGCTGAAGACAGAGCAGAGGAACAGATTGGACATTGAGCATGACCTCAGAGTTGCTTGTCTACCATCACCCCAGACTTTGAGACTCTTGTCTAGAGCTGCCGCGATTACCGCGGTATCGCTGTTACATCACGGCCACCGCAGAGTAGGCTGAATACCGCGTCACCGCTGTTTTTTATAATAATAATAATAAATTATCCTCCTCTTGTTGGGCTTGCGGCTCTGCAGATATACCCTACTCCTCTCTCGAGGTTCCAAGCGACCCTATTGGGTACCAGAAAAGTCACGTGAAACATTGCAGACCACTGATTGGTCAGAAGAGAGTCGCGTCACACGTTGTAGCGTCATGCAGTGTGTTACCACCAATCGGCAAGCGAGTATTAGGTTTTTACTTCCTGAATGTCAGATCATCACAACACGGCTAATAACGTTAGCTTTAACTCTCCGCCGGAGTGGACTACGATCGCTCCTAAGGAGTACTAAACGAGACATAATGATTTTACTGTCTGCAACGAATGTTATAATAAAAGCCCTTCGTTCTATACACTTGTCTGATTGAAAACTTTATTAACAGACCGCAGAATGGGACAACTCGGCACGCTCTGAGCAAAGAAAGGAACTGAGATATGAATAGAGTATTGCTTGCCTTGCTATTGTCCGGTAAATACGCTGATGTTATTGAACGTATAACTATATAATGTTAATGCCACAAAACGAATGCCTTTATTATAAAGTAGTAACTTTATAGTAATAATAATAAGAAAGGGTCGGGGGGGTTAGGGGTAACCACCCCTGCCCGCGACACCGAGTGAACGGCGCACGACCAGAGGGTAAACTTCGAATCCGTGTTTCACTTTCAATAACTAATGCGTGCTTGCCGAATCCCAAACAATATTCATGCTGCAAAGTCATCCTCTAAAAATAGACATTTAGACTAGAGGCAGGCTATATGCTATAAAGAGTAGACTACTACTAAAAAAAAAAATGCATTCAAACTTTTTTTTTTAATTTTTTGTGTAATAACCGCGGCGGTAGGAAATATTTTGCAAATTTGTGCGGTAAGGAAATAATCAATACCGCGGCAGCTCTACTCTTGTCAGGACCAAACAACAACATCATAACATGATGATCCCATAGCAAATTAAAATAATGACTCATGAAACATTTGAATTTGGATCTTTAAGCCACTTTAAATGAAAATGTATTTGAAGAACAATACAGCAATCACTCATAACAAGATAAATAAATTAAATAATACAAATTAAAGTGGAAGTGTACTTTAAATAACTTTTGTTTGCTGTGTGTGAGAGGAGTCCGTGTGTGTGTGTATGTGTGTGTGTCTTACTCTGATCGCTGTGTGAGTGAGAGGAGTGTGTACTGTGTAATTTGTGTGTGTGTCTTACTCTGATCGCTGTGTGAGTGAGAGGTGTGTACTGTGTAATTTGTGTATGTGTGTGTGTCTTACTCTGATCGCTGTGTGTGAGTGAGAGGAGTGTGAATGTGTGTGTGTCTTACTCTGATCGCTGTGTGTGAGAGAGAGGAGTGTGAATGTGTGTGTGTCTTACTCTGATCGCTGTGTGTGAGTGAGAGGAGTGTGTATGTGTGTGTGTCTTACTCTGATCGCTGTGTGTGAGTGAGAGGAGTGTGTATGTGTGTGTCTTACTCTGATCGCTGTGTGTGAGTGAGAGGAGTGAGTGCGTGTGTAATGTATTGTGTGTCTAGTCTGATCATCATCTCCTGCAGGGGAACAATGTTTTCAATGTCCAAAATTTGCTATGGGATCATCATGTTATGATGTTGTCTGGAACCCTGAGAAGCCACTCTCACAAAGATAGGTAGTGCACAAAAAAAAAAAAAAAATTAAATAATTTTTTTTTCTTTTTTTAAATGACTAATCGACGCAACAATTTCTCGTCAACGATTTTTTTATAATCGACGTCGTCGATTATGTCGACTAATCGTTGCAGCCCTAGTATGCACGCTATATATGCGATCTGAAAAATCGATTCTCTGATTTCCTCAAAGCGATCGCCCACACACACAAATAACCAATAAATATGAAGTTATATTTGAACCTCTGTTGTCAAGCCTTGTCAATATAACCCACCCCCTTTTCTCACGAATGGAACTGGTGTCGTGGAGTCCGCTTTGAGCGTTTTCCAGGGTTAGCGGCTAACGCTAAGCTTAGCCCAGGGCTCTACGCTAACCTTTGTCACTAGGGGCACAGGTGCTCCTAAATGAAAAAAATTAGGAGCACACAAAGAAATTTAGGAGCACCCAAAAATATTTAGGAGCGCAGTCAAAATATTTCAAGTAAAAGAGTTTTTTTTTTTTTATTATTATTTTTTAATAAATGTATATTTGTACTGTGCATGCATGTGTAAATTAGCTCTTGCTACAACCCTGCATGTTTACATTTTGTATTTTGTACGTGATGTTCATTAACATGTGATGTCCCTATCAAATAAACTATCAAATCAAACTACTGCTACAAAAGTAACAGTCACTTAACTTTAGCTTTTACCCCTTTTATGCATACAATGCCTATGTTTTGGCTGTGTTGCTCTTCTAGAGAAATAATCCTTTCAGGGTTGCCTATTGAAATACTGTACACCTCCAGTACAGAAACATTGTTTATGAGTTTGCGTGTCAGGTAGACCATTGATTGACAGTCGAGTCTGCCAATTACGTCACACCGCTTGCACTCCGGCCGTCCGGCGCTGCAGCTGTACCCTATTGCCCACCTCTGCTGTTCATAACGCTAGCCAAGTTAGCTGTACACACATACACAGTGGGCCAGTTACTTTGGTGTAGGGGTGTAACAATGCATCGATCCTAAGGGGAAAATTCAACTGCATCGATTTGAAAATGTTAGAATCGATTATCGCAATTTGAATGTGTACAGTGTTCTGTTGTTATCATGTCCGTTACAGTCAACACAACGGCATACGCTACTGCATCAACGTTATGATTAACAAAGCAAGGCATTCGTTTTGTTCCATTAACGTTATATTAATATTGCTTTTGCTAAATCTAGGTGTTCTAAAATATATTGCTATTGGTAAGACTAGAAGTTACATGTCTCGGGAAACTCGCATATCGCAATGGTGGCGTTTCAGGAAGTAAACAAGCCAAATGAGAGCTTCCGATTGGTAATTTGCTTTCTTTCTCATGAAACCAGTCACGTCACTCTACTGTGATTGGACCGTTGGCTTGAGTGCAATGTGGGACTTGTAGTTTTTTAACGATTCTCGCGGCGGATGAAAAAAAAGACGAGAGGGGCTGTAATCTGTACTCGCACAGCGTGCGCGTAAATGATTTTTACGGTTCGCACACATATTTTTAGGGGCATATGCGAGCAATTTGGTCGCACTGTAGAGCCCTGGCTTAGCCTATGTATTACTAGTTAGCAGCTAACATTGCTTGCATCAATTATATTGCATGTCATTGATCTACCGGTCGATCACGGCCGACTGGTTGGGCACCACTGGTCTATAGAAATAAATGCATTCGAACAAGAAACCAATGTATAGTAGACATAGCAATGGCAAAAAAGGTTGAGTGTGAGTAATAATGGCTCGCTGCGGCTCGTTTCTCGTGCAGAGACTGAGAGAGGAGAGAGAGTTTGCAACGTTTAAATTCCTCAAAAAAGAACTCATAGTAATAATTATTTCTAGAGTATCGATAGCAGTACCGATAACGTCGGAGCTTATCAATACTCTGTTTTTTTCTAATTTAGTACCGGTTCCCATTTAGAACCGGGGTCCGGGGGGCATCTCTAGTTACCAGGATGTATTTTTCACATATATCTCAACGTGTCTGTGTGCGTGTATGACGTTAGCGCTGACCAGGTCATAGATGATCGATTTTTCAGCCTGCTTCTCTAGCGTGCATAAGTACACATATACTATCGATAATCTAGCGTTTATTTGAAAACTATTCATAAATCGGATGGAAAATGACAACGTGTTGTTGTGTGTATTCCAGTAAAGAGCTATTATCACGGAATTTTTCTTTTTTTTTCTAGAAATTTCCAAAAACGTCTTTTTCAAAACGGTATAAAACGGAAATGTACAGATGAAAAAAAACAATCCGTTTTGTACATGTTGACTGCAAGTCATTGATAAGCGACAGGCGTATTAGACACAGCCATAATATAGAAATAGCTCCGCGAAAATCATGAAATATCGGGAAATCAGTCTCAAAAGGCTGGCATTCAAGCGATAAATTGCGTGCCCCCTGCTGGCACTCAAAGTGTTAAGCAGGGATTTAAAAGCTTCGACAGAGCAGGCGCCCCTGACGACGGCAGGTAATTTGTTCCACAGGTAGGGAGCGCGGTAGACTAAGGCTCTGTGGCCGGCAGATTTATTTTTAACCCTAGGAATCGATGGAAGCCCCGCATTTTGTGAGCGCAGAGCATGAGCGGGCGAGTATCGAGAGATGATATCGGATAGATAGAGCGGTGCAAGCCCATTAAAAAAATGTTAGGTGAGGAGTAGCACTTTAAAGTCAGATCTGGCTTGAATAGGAAGCCAGTGTAAGGTGGACAAAACTGGTGTGATGTGAACACATTTTCTTGTTTTAGTTAGTATCCGTGCAGCGGCATTTGCACGAGTTGAAGATTTTTGATGCTTGAATTAGGTAGGCCTGAAAAAGGTGCATTACAGTAGTCTAGACGTGATGAGACAAAAGCATGAATTAGGGTTTCAGCATCAGCCAGAGTTAAAATGGGGCCAATTTTTGCGATATTATAAGGATGGAAGAAGGCAATTTTGGTGAAATTTTTTATGTGCATTAAATGAGAGGGAGGAATACGAGTTTTTTTTATGGTGGAGCTCTGAGATACATGACGAGTATCAAAGTTGAGGGAGAGGATCCATCCAATGCGCCTGATGACATCACTGGTGGCCATATTCAAACTCGATTTACACTCAATAACTGTCAAACTAAATGAATAGCAAAACGGTTAAAGGGTTTTAAGCTTTGTGATATTATGTACAAAATAAATAGTTTTTTAGTGAAGTACCCCTTTAACACTTTCAGCGCCAGCCATTATCTCCATCCTTGTAGTCAATGGGCCACGCTTTAAAAGAATGTTTGCAGAGCTATATCTATTTATTTTTTATTTTTTTTTATTCTTTTTTCCCCTCCATTTTTCCTCCGATTTTCTCCCATCCCAATGTTAGTCGTTATGCCAATTCCCAATCCCCTTCCTGGTCGCTGCGCACTTACCCCCCACAGTCAGATCATCTGGGAGAGTGGAGGCTATCACGTGCTTCCTCCGACACACGTCCAGCCAATCAACCGCTTCTTTTCACCTGGCAGCGCGGATATTCTCCGAGAGGGCGTAGCGTGTGGAAGGATCACACTATCCCACTCAGGTCCCATCCGCGCTTAGCAGGCGCCCCGACCGAACTGTAGGAGTCGCTGTTTACAACGACGGACCCACCCCGCTAGCTTCTCCCACCCTCTAATACTGCCAATTGTATTAGTGTGAACGGCCAGCCAAGCTGGTGACAACCCCGGAGCGAATCCAGCTCACAGCTCCGGGGTTGGTGACGAACGCAATCTCCGCTACGCCACCTAACCGCCTCTGCTATATCTATATTCTATATTATAGCTATGGAGACAATACTATGGCTCATTTGACAGTCACTATCTCTCGTCCAACATGTACAAAATTGTTCGTTTTTTCATGTATACATTCGCGTGTTATCCCGTGGTGAATATTGTATAGTTTCAGAGTGATCCTGGCTAATTCCTGGTGGCTGCGTTATGAAGCACTGTGAATTTTGCTAAAGGCGTTCGCGTTGCTCGCCTGGACATGTTACTATTTCCAAATCAAAGGTATATAATGGGTATTA
Organism: Notolepis coatsorum; assembly: GCF_963971535.1. Classification (NCBI taxonomy): domain Eukaryota; kingdom Metazoa; phylum Chordata; class Actinopteri; order Aulopiformes; family Paralepididae; genus Notolepis; species Notolepis coatsorum. The sequence goes on from NC_140165.1 coordinate 276,886,011, forward strand.
TGTAGGGCTGGGCGATATGGCCTAAATATGATATCACGATATTTTCTGACCTTTCGGCGATACACGATACACATCATGATGTTTTATTTTTTTTTCCCCAAACAATTCATTATGAGGCTTACCAAGACAGTATTTGAGTTTGCAAGCTAACATTAAAGACAAAATAAAATACCCATGCATTTAGCATTTTTATATTATATATTAGATTTAGATTATTGGATTATTAGATTATATATTGCATATATTTAGCAATGTGATATTATATGATTTAGATATGAAATATGATGAATTGAAAATGGGGGACCCTGATGTAAACAAGACGAAAGTCTTTCTCTGGTCTGCATCCCCTTAACAATTGTATGTATTGAGCTGTACTGTACCCATTCTGCAATATGTTAATAAAGTTTTAAATCAATCAATCAATCAATAGCATTTTAGCATTTTTATCAAACTACTGTATATTTGTATGTCTCTAAATGTTTTGATTAATTGAAAATGGAGGACCCTTATGTAAAAAAGCCGAAAGTCTTTTTCTGGTCTTCATCCTCCAGTCCACTGTTGTTGTATTGAGCTGTACTGTATTGTACCCATTCTGCAATCTGTTAATAAAGTTTTCATTCATTCAATCATTCAACCGGCAACAGAATCATTTTGATTGACAGTCGAGTCTGCCAATTACGTCACACCGCTTCCACCCGCCCTGCTGTTCTTGGCACCAATCGGCAAGCGCTATTCGTTTTTTACATTCCAGAATGTCCTCCATTGATTTTGACGAGAGCTGAACAACAACAACGTTAGCTACCCGCGGCCGACGAGTTAGATTACCAGCGCACCGCAGCATGACTAAACGAGGCATAATGATTTTACTGCAACAAATGTTATAATAAAAGCCTTTCCATACATCTGTCTGATTGAAAACTTTATTAACAGACCGCAGAATGGGCACTACTCAGCACGGGCTGAGATATGAACGAGTAATGCTTGCTATCTATGTCGTCCTCGGACGTTGCTATGTTCGGGTAAATACGCTGATGTTATTGAACGTGTAACTATATAACGTTAATGCCACAAAACGAATGCATTTGTTAATCATAAGTAGTAACTTTGATGCAGTAGTGTGTTGTTCAAAAGTTTGAACGTGTGGACCAGATTGGCAGATTGACGCGACACAATCCTCTTGGGCAAAACATCACGATATCCACGATACGTTAAAAAAGTGTATCGTTAATGAACTGTACCCGATATTTATATAATATCGTCATATCGCCCAGCCCTAGTATTATGTTTCATCATGAATGCATCAAAGGAGGGGGGTGGTCGTTTTTTGATGCTCTGATCGTCATCAAAATTATGAACACATTATGTAAACATGATTCTTGCATACGTATTCATTACTGTCCCGCAATTTCAACAAAATCGACATGCTGTCCTGCATTTGGATCATACGGATCTGGTCACCCTATATGCGTGGACTCCATAATAGTTTTTCCAAAAGAACTCAAGCAAACATTGCATTCGAAACCGTTTTCATAAACACATTTATTTCATCAAAATGAAACAGACACACCAGTCTTTCCCCTAGGATTTTTTTCAGGGGGGGGGTGGTAGACCCCCCGAAACTACTAGTGTTATCGAGGGGTGCGCGTGTCACGGATACGTGGCGTCAACAGTGTCGTCATAGATGCTCGCAGTAAGGCGGTTGTTAGTATCCGTGCATTTCTCTACACTGAGCTGAAATTAAACGATTGCACATAAATTAGGTAAATAAATATTAACATTGATTTACAACACATAAATTAACTTATTTACAATTATACATACAGTAGTGACAACACACATATGAACTATTTACAATACAGGGAGGCACATACAACACTATTATTTACAATCAGTGTCAGGGCGAGCGCACTCAAGTTGTTCGGAAATTCTGAGGGCTCAGAGTGCACAGTGGACGCTCTGACCGAATAGTCAGTTTATCAGAGCAGAGCAGATTTTGTGAGTGGATTTATTAACTCACCTTAACTAGGGCCCTATGAAATCTGTTTTAATATTTACCTGTTTTCGAATTTCTCGGTTTTTAAATGTCCTGTTTTCGGATTTCTCTGATTTTATATTTTTTCCTTTGGATTTAACAATAAAAAATTATGTTTATTTTTAACTAACTTTAATAATGGTGCCAGTTCAGTGCCAGTTCAGTTATGAGGTTTTTCAATGCAGTTCAACTGCCAGTGCAGTGCAATAACTAAATAATAATTAAATAGCTCCGTTGTCTCTGAATGGATTTGGTAGCTTTTGTCTGCGTCTCTGACCGTAGACCGTGCCGCGCCACCATTTTAAAGTCATACTGAAGATTGATTTATATGAAAGGCAAGGCAATGGTAGGGGAAACACTGCATGCCATGAATAGATCTTTCTACCAACCAGCAACACACTGATCAACACTATGAATATCATATCGGTAGGTTTATGCCTTTTGCATTTTCAGTGTTGCACTGTAGAAGGTTGTAAAGATTCTTACAGTAATATATACATTTCATTGTGCTAAAGCTCTGATTTCTAAGTGAATGATTAAGTAACTGCTGTTTATACCTGTGAGGAGTGGGTGTTGCCAATTCAAGTTAATAGGAACAAAAGAGATTTTAATTTAGAATGTTCTGCCTATTAACACTGAGTGCCACACCCCTTTGACCATATATGGGCTAGAGTGCCAATAAGGAAGTCAATGGGAGGTCGGGGAAATTTGCGAAGGCTTAAACTATATCTTAAATTAGGGCTATGGGTCAATGACTTGCTTGCAGTCAACATGTATGAAACGGATTGTTTTTTCATTGGTACATTTCCGTTTTATACCGTTTTGAATAAGAATATAGTTTTGGAGAGTTCTAGAAATTCTGCGATAATAGCTCTTTAGTGGAATACACAAAACATGTTGTCATTTTTCGGCTTATTTATTTTCAAATAAACGCTAGATTATCGATAGTATATGTGTACTTATGCACGCTAGAGAAGCGGGCTGAAAAATCTATTATCCATGACCTGGTCACCGCTAACGTCATACACACACACAGACACGCTGCGATGGCTGGGAAAAAAACATCTGATTAACCCAATACTGGTAAAATAGAGTCCTTACCTCACATCAGATGTTCTGCAAAAAGATTAATTCAATTCCTGATCGTCATTCCAAATATTGATCGTGTTTATTGATCCAACATTATATTTCGTATATAGCTTACGCTTTGCTCTATTGGAACTATCCCTACTATCATGAAAACTTTCACCACGTGTACGCACCCATCTGCCTGACCACTCTCACATCCGCTCCTATATAAGCGGGGTCATGGCCATACTATCAGCTCCTTCCCTAATTTCACCACGAAGCCTGTGTAAAGCACCGCTTTAAGTTTAGTGTTAAAGTAGTTGGTTGGTAAAGGAGCTGCGTTGACATTGTACCTTTTTTGTTTTTCCCTCTCATACATTTTCGGAAAAAATTAAGCGATAATGTCTTCACCACCGGAGGACTTAGACAACTACCGTTCTAACCTCCACCAGCACTTTACTGACGCGGCTTCCTCCGTGGGGCGTCCCTGGCTCCACGTTTGTGGCAGGCAGGTGTGTCTGAGCGGCGTCCGGAGGAGAGTGTGTCGCCGTCGAGCCCCTATCTCCTGTGAGATGGCCGGGTTCCGGCTCTGGTTCCGGCAGTCCTTCTGGTGCCATGGGATTTGCGGCGCAGACTCTTCGCCTCCTCTCGTTCCTGTCTTGCGACGGTGAGCAGCGGGGGCGGACAGCTTAGCAGCGGTGTTGAGCTGGCTCCGAGCGAGGATTCCCTCGCCTCTTCTCCATATCCGATGGAAACTGAGGATTACATGGCGGGGGGTTTCTTGTTCGAAGGCCCGGTGGAGACAAGGGGAGTGGCAGAGGGTGCTGTGTCTTCCCGGGGACCCTTGTACTCGGGGACTGGGTTAAAGTCTCCACCCCCGGGACGAGATGCCCTTCTGTCGACCGCACCGGATGCTGGCTCCCGCCTATCCATTGGAGACAGTGTGTGCAGCCTCCCGACCGCGAGGGATGCAAGCGAGGTGGAAGAAGGTGTGCAAGGGGAGTTGCGCGCCTTGTTCCCGAGCTCAAGACGGCAGCAACCCGCATAAAACGGAGCTTTGCTGCTGATGCCACTGTATCTCTGGTAACACCGTTCTGTGAGAGGGACGGGTGTTGCCTCTCCTTCTTTCTTTGGGATAAAGAAGAGCAGTCGGCTGTCTGAAGTGTTCAGGCCTGCATCGCTATTCCTCATGTTACACAGCTTCAGTAGTAGCCGTTAGCTAACAGTGGGCCCGTCAGAGCTAGCTTGCTGCTGCGTTAGTGAAGAGGCTAGCTGTTGGCTTGGTGCTAACCGCCAGCCTGGAGTTAGCTTTTAGGCTAACCGTTGGCGTTAGCCGTGGGGAGGTAGCGGGCCCTGAACACTGACTCTGCGTCATCTCTGGCAGAAGATGTTGTCGGTCTGTACCATGACCGGCCACAGGATGTGGGCGAAGCGCCGGAGCGAGGCTCCAGTCGGCGCCACTTCCGGCCCCGCCAGCTAGAGGCCTCGTCAACATGGTGGACCAGCCATTTGTTGCGGCCATTCATCCTGCGTCCGAGGGTCGGGTAGGACATTACACTATGCTCCACTCTTCCTTCCCCCCCCCCCCTGAATGTTTTTAGTTAATAACAATGTTTTTGTTTAGCAAAACGTGTTACTTCACTGCATTTTGGGGGATACGACGTGTGCTATGTGAACTCACAGCTACAAATGCTGGGTTTGCGATTCTTGCTTGTAGTGCTGTGCAGTTCTTTTAAAATTGTGTTGGTCGCTATTGTGTATAGCTTAGCAAGGCTTGTAGTTCTAGCACTTGGCCAAGGCTTATGTCCTTCTCTCTACTTAAAGACGGCGTTCTTTCTTACGTGAGTAAAAGTGAACTTGGGGTTTTTATTGTATGATGAGAGTTGTGTTTCATGTAACGTTTAGGTAAACGTAGCATTGAGTCCACAACTGGTCTGGGTGTTAGCCTACAGAGTTGTACATATGTGGCATATGACCAAGGGCCTTGAGTCACTCTCTTTAGCTTGATATTTTTTCTTTGTTTAAGGGTAATGATAAAAATAACGGGTGTCATGTTTTTCACACATAAGCCAGAGCCGTGGATAAAGCCAGTTTTTTACACAAACAAGGTTATCGGCTGTGGCTGGCGTACATGATGTAAAGCTTTTACTCTACAGGTAAGTATGTGCTTTCATCTGGCGCACCATGCAACTGGTGTCACGGCTCTGCTTTCTTATAGCGTCGTATCAGGGGTGAGGTGGTGAGGGGGTGGATCAAATAAACCTCCCCCATCCTTTACGAAACTGATTGGCAGAGAGGTTGTGCCCTTCTATCAGTCTCCCTGTCGCTCTCTCGTCACGGGGGGGGGGGGGATTATTCCTGTCTCCCACACCAAGTCAGCATAGGTGGGACACGGGATTTCCCCGGCCATTTGAAAACGACAAAGGCGCTTTTTCTGGCTGGCCAAGAGACATGTCCGTGAGTTACAGGGCCTGTACTACAGACCGCTGTCATTGTAAAGGATAGGTGATGCAATGCAGTAGAGGCAATTTGTCTTCTACTCTGCTCCCTACCAGTAGTGTATATTGGGTCAGAGCCTCCTCCTCAGGGAGTTTCAGGGCCTCCTCTGAGTTTCAGAACCTCCCTCTCAGTGAGAGAGCCTCCTCAGAGTTTCAGAGCCTCCTCCTCAGAGTCTTAGTCCAATGTGTTACATGAACCTTTTTCAATTGTTTTACTCACGTTGAGGTCTCTCTGGGAAAACGGCTGTCTTCCCCTCTTACATAAAGAGCAGAATTGACATGGTTGTTGTTCCCAGGCTCGTCATGCGAGGACCCGTGTCTGTGTCTTTTGTAGACCGGCTTCCTGCTGCTCGTCCCAGACAGCAAGGGGAAACATTGTTGGGTTCTTTCTTGTTAGAAGTTCACAGTCACTGTTCTCGGGTTCTTTACGAGCATACACGCTGGTTTATGAAATCGGAGTGTTTTTCAATGATTGAATCCACTTTTTGGGACCGCCGCTCCTTGGTTGTCCATCATAAAAACTGCTTTTTTTTTATGCGGTCGGCTGGGAAGGAGATTTTTTTGTCTCTACTGCGCCAGTGCACTAGGTTAGACTCGAGGACTCGCGTGCATCTCCGGGGGAGATGACTGAGTAGATCAAACATTGGCAGGGGGGTTTCACGACCGTTAGGTGGGCCACCGGGAGCAGTGCGTTCGCGTACTGACCGTCTTGGTGGCGCCCTCTGTGATGTTTTGGATCGACGCGCATACCTACCCCCCTCTTAGGACTGGGAGCGGCGGGGCGGACTGGACGTCACAGGGGTTGATGTCATGAATGTGTGTCATGTAGATGTCCCTACGAGTTGCCCTTAACACTGAGTGCCACGGACGCGTTTTGTCGTTAGTTCATGCCGACCTTTGAGTGCCCCCGACGCTATATAGCGTTTGTTTGTAGTTTTTTTTTTTTTATTGGCGACCCCATTACTTTACACTGCTGAAGGGGGGGTGGCCAGTTTGCTCATTTTACTTTTCCCTCAAGCCAACTGAAGGATCGATTGTGCTCGCCGGCCCGGAATTGGAATCTTTTTGGATAACATCTGATCTCGGGTAAGGAATTTATTTTACCAGTCTTAGGATAATCAGAGCTGTTTTCACAGATATAAGCGTTTGCCCTATAAAAAAATATATACAGTTAACTGGAATATGTTGTGCCTTTACACATATGTTGGATTATGTAATTGGTTTGTCATGACAAACTAATAAATAATCGCGATTTACCCGGTGGCTACAACAACACACATTATCATTGTTTATAATGAACGGAAATTGCGATTTTTCATGGTTTGTCATGACAAACCAATTACATAATCCAACATATGTGTAAAGGCACAACATATTCCAGTTAACGGTATTTTTGTAATGATTCGTTACGGCGCAATCAATACTTCCATGCGTTCGGGACCTCCATGTTTTGGGGGTATTCATCAGAAAAATCGGATCCGGGATTCGGCTCCCATCAGTCGGGCAAGAACTGCGCGTTTTCAGCCTCTCTCCTGGAGCTTAAGGGGGAGCCCGGCTCGGCCAATCAGAGAAACGCGGAAGCGCATGTTGGTTGCCTAAAGTGTTCACGCGGTCGGGCCTTGCCCTTGTTGACCTGTTGGCCTGGTTAACCCTCTTTAAACCTGAAACGCTTTAACTGCATTGTATAGCCTGTGTATACGTGCAGTTAGGTTTCAGTTTTTTTTAGTGGGTTAACACAACTTTTCAGCGTTATTGCCCGCCATGCGTTGACCGCCAACATCGCTGTACAGCGTTTTTGAGATCAATATTAAAAATTTTCGCCATGGCATTCATAATTCATCCACCCAACCCCCGATGCCCTAGCGCAGGGGTGGCCAACCCGCGGCTCGCGAGCCGCATGCGGCTCTTTGCCCATCAATGTGCGGCTCTTCCATCCATAAAAATATATATATATATATATATATATAAAAAATAAAATAATTTTTTTTTTTTTTTTTTTTTTTTTTTTTTATGTCACTCATTCCATAAGGACGTAGAATAAACATTTAAAAAAAATTAAATGGACCATTTGCATGTTCTTGGTATCTGAATCTAGGGACATATATGGATCAGTGTCAGAAATAGTGTCTGTTACTAGGCTTGAGTAAATTGTAATGAACCAAAGGAGAATATCAATTCTATTTAAAAAAAAATTATCTTTGACTGTGAATAACACCATGCTAAAATTGACCAGACCTGAAAAATCTAAGCAAATGAATAAAGGGAAGATGATTAAACAGAAGGTTTTGTAGATACAGTACTGAATTCTGCCATCTTTTTTATAATGTAAATTTCTCCACCATTTTTCATCATATTGCAACACCGTTTTTTGCAAGACGTTCACAGAAAGGAAGAGAAACTAACTGCGTTCCATTTTATGGCAATAACGTTCAGGTTTGTGGGAGATAATCCCAAAAAATAAGAGAAATTAAAAAGTAAATTCAGAATGATTGACAGGGGCTGGTGTGAGCTGGGTAGGGTAGTTTTTCTAAATTTGAAAGCCCTGAGTCTCTTCCTTCAAAAGACTACACTCACTTTTGGATGTGCCACTTCCTCCTGTCAATATGCGCCGGTTTCCGACTCAATGCCCTGAGATTTCTATAATCTTATATTTCACTAATAACAGTTAAAATAATTGGTAAACCAACGTAATGCTGAAAATATACACTTTTACTGTATATCTCGGGCTTAAGAGGTTAACCCTGTGAGGCCCAAATTAAAAAGACATTAGCAACTTCAGAGGCCAGAGGGTGGGACATATAAACACATTTACTATCAAATAGCATTGTGAGGCTGAACAACAGGACCAATTGACTATACATGTGCTTAAAGGGGAACTATCTTATAAATGGCCTTTTTCAGTGTTTACCATTGTTTCTTAGCTATGTGGACTTATATTAATAGGATCTATGTCTCTAATTCTCATATTGGCGCATTCTTCCAATTCTCCTCTCACAATATTCACCCTCACTGAACTGAGTCATCTGAAAATGTGCATATCTGTGATGTCAGAGATTTCTCAGCTGCATAATAATGTGGCAGTTGATGTGGCAGTTGGCACCAGGCCACACAGTGGTTGGAGCCCAGCCTCAAAACGGCTTAAGATCTTGAGTTAGAAAAATGCGGTTTTTAGTACTTGATTAGAAATACAAAACAATGAATTTTTTTTTTAAAAACCTAGGTGTTCCATAGACTCACAGGAATTGTGTAAAAGTGCCCAAATAGTGAAAGAAATAGTAAAACAGTTCCCCTTTAACATTTTTTAAATAAACATAATTTTTTTAAATGGCTAAAAGTGATTTTGTAATTTTGCAACCGTGGGTCTCACAGGGTACTTTTAACCCTGTGAGGCCCAAATAAAAAAGACATTAGCAACTTCAGAGGCCAGAGGGTGAGACCTATAAACACATGAAGGGTGCCATGACTGAAAAAAAAGGTTGAGAAACGCTGGTATATGGTGTGGCTCTTTGTGGTACCACAGTAATTTTTGTGGCTCTTAGTCTCTGACTGGTTGGCCACCCCTGCCCTAGCGGGACCCTAGATGGGACTGCAACGGCTCAATACCGCCGCCTGGTGGATGGTCGGGCGAGTTACACTCTCGCAAAAACCGGAAGTGTCATCGGTGCATCGAGGAAATTCCTCCGGCAGTCACATCTCGCTACGGGACTCCTGACAGACACTATAGTACATATGGATCGCTTTCTAAACTTAATAATCAATATGATTTCGGTGTTTATTGCGCCATACAAACCGGAAATGGACCTAGGTGATCAGCGTCGAATAATTGGGATCTTTCACCACCAGTCTCATCGGCCCACGGTAAGAGAACAATAACATTATTTTCAGCCCGATTGTTTATTCATTTCACTGCAAACCATCTGATCAATATATCGCCCATACTACATAAAGCCGTTACTGATGATCAAGGAATTATAAACGACCCCCCCCCCCCTTTCCTCCACGCATGATTAAGCATAATGTATACCGATCATATACATTTGAATTTTTTAATATAGCGTGTATGGGAAAGAAACGCCAATCGATAATGGAATGACAGCAGAAAATATTCAAAACATACTTATATTCTCGAAGGTATTAACACAACAATGTATGAATGAAAAAGTATAACGTTCCCACATCCTGAACGATAGATAATCGATGTTGAATGGGCCATAGTAATGTCAATATAGCAATACAATTTTAAAAGTTATAGCCCTGCAAAGAAGGTAAACATCTCCATAGGCTTTTAACGGTGGCAGAGAGGGGTATAAGATGGGCACAACCCCCGGCGGTCAATGTGTTAAGGGAGCAACCACTCTCTGTTAGTAAACATAGGGGGTGGTTGTCTCTCCGGTGTGTTGGTAGCAGAGTCGACTCTCGGGTTGAGCCCGGTTAAGACCCCGGCTGCCCGAGAGTATGCCCCCGCATCTTTCATGATGTCTGCCAATTGTGGCAAACTCTTTCTCTGAACCTCGACCCTGCGAGATTATTAAATTGGCGGGGTCGGGGTTCGTGGAGATTGTGACATGGTGCACAGCATACCGAAACACCCTTTCCGCCGGGATACTGTTCTTACAGTAAGTCCCTTAGGCGCCTGTCTAGTCCACATTGCTCCGGGCACAGGTCGAGTTCTACTCTTGGGACCTGTCGGCCTGGATTGAGGGATCAACCTCCTTGGCGGGTTGAATCTCCCGGCGGGCCGGCTGGCCCCTCGATGTTGTGGGGGGGGAAGCCTCCTTGGGAGCGCTTCGGAGCGGCGTGCCAAGGGGAGAAGGGCCTTCATCTGGTTTAGGCTCTGTCCGATACGCTGGCGATGTGGGAGGTGGTGTCACCAGTGACCGCCTGGTGGGGTCTCGATGCCGCAACCTCATTGACCTCACCAGGCCCCCTTTCTCCGCATCCTGCTGCTACAGCCTTGCCACGGGGTTTTATTTTTTTATTTTTTATTTTTTTTACCCCGACCTCGCGATGTTGGGGGCTGTGACGGGGGCTTTTTGCTCATGTCCGTTCCCTGGTGGCATGTGGGATGCGTGTCTGAGTCGCGGGCCCTTCTAAACAAAGGTAAGTCCCACGGTCTGCTCACCCTGTGCGTTGAGGCGCTAAACCCTCTTCGCACAGTCAGGGTCTGATCCTCGCTAGGGGGGGCGGGGGGTCCGGATCCTCCCTGGTATTCTGATGGTTGTAGGGGGCCTCAGCGGGTACATCTGTCTGGCTTCCGCTCTGCTCAGCTCTTGTGTTCCAATAGAGCAAAGTGTAAGCTATATACGAAATATAACGAAGGTTATCCTATAACCCTAGTTATATGAGTGACGGCGAGCGCTTTGCTCTGACTCACTGAGGACCCCACGGTCTTCCGTTTCGGCGGTGAAAGACTGGGGATGGAGCTGATAGTATGGCCATGACCCCGCTTATATAGGAGCGGATGTGGGAGTGGTCAGGCAGATGGGTGCGTACATGTGGTGAAAGTTTTCATGATAGTATATGATTAAAGGGATAGTTCCAATAGAGCAAAGCGCTCTCTATTACTCATATAACTAGGGTTATAGGATAACCTTCGTTATAGTCCAGAACACATCGAAAGCTGCTCCCAGCCTCCCCAGTGAATGTGGTAACAGATACTGCTTGCCAGAGAAGGGAAAACCCCGGACCGGACTTTTTTTCTGATGCACATGCCCACCCAATCCAATCCAATGATGCGCAATACCATTCGGGAGACGATAGGCGGCGGTATTTGCCATTTTCGAGCTCAGACCCATTCCCAATGATAACGTCAGGCTGGATGGATGAAAAATTTATGGATATTGCTTATAAAAGAAATAACTATTAATAAAAACGAGTTTTCTCGTTCCTTGGCACTCAACGCATGGCGAGTTAAGCAGACTAATCTCGTCGTTGGCACTCAATGTGTTAAGAGAACTGTGTAAAGTGTGATTTAACATTTAAAATGGTGTAAAGCAGAAATTGTGCTTGCAGACTTGGTTTAATGAGTTTCAGTGAGTGTTTCAAGTGAGATGTTGGATGAGCAGGTGTCAACATACCTTTATATAGTGTACACAGCCCGATCTTGCTTAAAATTATGTAAATAAAGTTGATCAAAATTGACCACAGGAAAAACTTTACATAATGTATGTTATTTTATAGCCATGTGTAATATAATTGCGTATTGTAACGTGTACGTATTTCAAATCGGTACATATATTCACAAACTAAATTTTTACAGAAAACTTAGGTTCCCTTGCTGGGGATCTAACCTTAACCCTAACTTTGTCTTAACCATTAACTCATTCAGCGCCAGGGATTAGCCGGGTCCTGTTGTAGCTATGCCACGCTTTAAAGAGAGGAGTGCGTCACCTTGTTTGTAGAGCTATATCTATATTCTATATTATAGCTATGGAGACAATACTATATTTCTCATTTGACACTGACTTTCTTCCGTCCAAGATGCAAAAAAGATACTTTTTTCATGCATACGTTCGTTCACGCGTTATCCCGTGGTGAATATAAGTATAATTTCAGGGTGATCCGGGATAATTCCTGGGAAGAGAGTAATAGGGCGCAACGTGAATTCTACTATAATCGTTGCCGTTTATTGCCAGGACACGCTACTATTTCCAAATCAAATGTATATAATAGGTATTATGTTTCATCATGAATGCATGAAAGGGGGGGGGGTCGTTTCTGATTCTTGGATTGCCAGTAGCGGCATTCGTGTTTAACACTACAGAAGCCAATCAGCTGGATGGATATGAAAACATTGTTGGATCAAGCTGAAATTGATGTCATTGATTGATTGAAAATTGTATTGGGTACAGTACAGCTCAATGCGCACACTTGTTAAGGGGATGCAGACCAGAGAAAGACGTTTGTCTTGTTTACATCAGTGTCCCCCATTTTCAATTAATCATAACAGAATGACATACATGACACAGATAGACAGTACTGCTACATCTATACATGTATGACATACCAGATTTACAAATACAGTACTATTGTCATACAAGAAGAGTCTAAAAAAGAGTATACATTTGACGAAGAAACATAGGTTGGTAGGTAGGAGGTTGGTGGGTGGGGGTTGGGGTGGGGGGGGAACTGTACATTGGATTATCGACGAAACCTAACTTTGTCCCAAGAAGAGGGTCTCGTGTATTATTGGGCTTAATATGACATTTATTGTACATTGGAGGGGGTTGCGTTAGGACATTTACAGGGGCCAGTTTCGAATTGCAGTCTCTCGTAGCTGCTCTTTGAGAGTGGTTTTTGAAAGTGGGTAGTGATTCACATTCCTTTACAGCTGTGGGTAGGGCGTTCCACAATGATGTGGCATAATTGCGAAACGTGTTTAATCCCTTGTTTGAATCTGGGTTTAACATGATTTGTGGAGCTCCCTCTGGTGTTGTGGTCGTGGTATTCACTGACCTTTGGGAAGTATTTTGACATGTACATGGTACCTTAGTCGGGGTTCTCAACCTTTCTGCTGCCAAGGCACCCCTGTGTTCAATAAAATATTCCAGGGCACCCCTACATACGATAAAGACTTTTCCGGTCCTGTCTTTTTTGCTACAATGATGACAAAAGTGCTTGCTTTCAAAATAATGTTTATTTAAGAAACCGGGAAACACATTTGTGTGTATATTATGCAGGCTATATTTAAGCATTACATCACGCGCAGGAGTGGTTTGTGAACAATAAACCATGCCTAGGGGTGGTCGTTAGACCCCCCTAGGCATGGTTTATTGTTCACAAATCACGACTGCAAGTGGTGTAAAGCTTTTATACAACTGCCACATTCATCCAACCTTATTTCTATACAATAAACACACATTAATCGAAGATTTATTGAGAACCATCCGCCAGAAAAAGTAGTTCCCACAACTACAAAAAAAGACAATTTGCCTCCATGTGGAAGCAGATCGGAAGTGCATCCAACCAACTAACACATCCAACTGTGTATTATTGGAATGATTGATTGAACATTTTATTACCAGATGCAGAATGGGTACAATACAGTACGGCTCAATACACACAATTGTTAAGGGAATGCAGACCTACTTTCCATAGAACTTCATTCTTAGATGCTTCTATAGAAAGTAGGGCTGTCTTAAATACTTCGAAGCTTCGAAGCTTCGTTCGATGGCACAAGCTTCGATCATTAAAAAAAAAATCAAAGTTTAAAAAAAATTATAAATTTTTTTTTCAATTTTTTTTCAATTTTTTTTTTTTTTACTTCGATTTGTGTGTGTGTGTGTGTGTGTGCGTGAACTACCCATCCCAGTTAGGACAGCCGAATCCCGTCCTATCTTTCGCCGTCGACTAAAGACTCACTTCTTCAACCATTATCTGAAATGATAAAAAAAATAAAAATAAAAAATCTAACCCTGACTAACCTTACTGTCATGCACTTGTCCTAATAAACTAACCTACACTGTAACACGCAACACTTTGATGAACATTGTTACTCAGCTGATAGAGTTGTACCCTTCTTGCTGTCTTGTCGTACAGAACTTGTAAGTCGCTTTGGATAAAAGCGTCAGCTAAATGACAATGTAAGTCTGTGTGTGCGCGCGCCTTGTAGAATTCCACACATAAGAAAGAAAGATACTGGGATGAATAAACAAAATAGGAAATAAAATGTAGAAATGCATGCAATACATAAATAAATATGAATCTCCATATATGAAATATAACATTTAGATAAGGTGCTACTGAGATGTTTTGGTGAGTTCTTTGTTTTTTTGTGGATGTTGCCCTTCTTAAAAATGCATGAACATTCACTGATAATTGGTCTGTAGTGGAGTCTACAAGGTCTACATTGCCGGACCATGTAGAATCCGGACCTTGTAGACTGACATAATTCTGTGCATAGTTTAGTCTACACGGGCCATATTTCAAATAATCAAAATCTTACTTCATTCATCTTAAACATTCTTGATTTGGGGGATTGGTAGTTCCCATGAAATCTGAAGTTCAAACGACAACAGCGATCCACCTTGAATTAAATCACACAGCCGAGTGAAACCTTGTTGGATGCGTCACAGTCATGAAAGGGGCTACTTAATTAATTAATCCAACCCACTTTATTTATAGAGCACATTTAAAAACAACAAAGTTTACGAAAGTGCTGTACAAGTCCCACAACATAAGATAAAAAAAAACCACTAATTTTTTTTTTTTTTTTTTATAAATACTAAATTTTTTTTTTTTTTTTTTTTTTTTTTTTTGACGCTTCGAATTAAAATCGAAGCTCGGCCCCGAAGCTTCGATTGCCAAAAAAAGCTTCGAAGAGAAAGTAGGTAAAACAAATTAAAAAAATGTCTTTGCCCTATAGGAAAAAAACGTTTTCTTCGCCCGATTTTTTTATTTATTTTTTTAAACCTACTGTAGAGGGCCTAAACTTAACCAGTTGGAAACCAAGCGTACAGTAATAAAATTAGCAATCGATCAATCAATCAACTCAATAGGCCATGCTCACTTAGAACAGCGCAGCACCCAGCTCTCTCTCAGTCTGACCCGCGTTGCAGACAGGAGTGTGTGTGTGTGTGTGTGTGTGTGTGTGTGTGTGGGGGGGGGGGGGGGGGGGGTGTGTGGCGGTGGGTGGAGACTAGAGCTAGCGCTGACGGTCAGAGAGAAGGAAAAAGAAATTGAAAAAAAATGCAAATTAATCAATCAATCAAATCGCGATTTTTCTTTTGTTCTAGAATGACTCAAGACCCATCAATTACATCATCCAACATTGTTTAAAGGACTAACACATTCGCAGTGACAGAATCGCTTCATATTTAGTCGTTATGGCGCTATCAACATATCCATTTGTTGTCCGCGATCTTGTTTTCTCCCGGAGTGAGCCGGCGGAGTGATATGTGATTCGGTTGTGGGCGGGTCCTGAGCCCAGGACCGTGGATTGTTGCCAATAAAGACGTGTAAATGGACTGGTTCAGCCAATCAGAATCGAGAAATTTGCATGCCGTTGTATAAAATGCATTATTAACCGGTGTTTCAGGTCTAAATGTTGTCAATGTTGTCTGTAAAGTTTTTTTTTATCCAGAGTAACTTGGTGATCTTTTTCTGTGTTTTATTAAATAATGATTTTCAGATTTTGAGAAATGGTCAAACTTATCCAAATGTGGTATTTTCATGGAAAACAGTGCAGCTGCAACAGATAGCACTTTAGTGATAATTTTCTGTAATCCAAAAATAATGTATTTTTATTTTTTAATCTCAAGGCACCCCTGGCAGCTCTCTGCGGCACCCTAGTGTATCTTGTAGACCAGGCCCATTGCAAGTTGCTGTACTCTGTCGTCTAGTCTAAACCATCAAAGTTGTCAAAGTGGGCAGGGGTGAGGTGGGTTCTAGGAGTAAGCAGTAGTCTGACCAGTTTGTTTTGTGATGTTTGTAATTTTGTTTTTAGCGCCTTTGAGGTGCTTTGGTAATTTTATATGTATGTGGTGTAACATTTGTGTATGTGGTTGTATTTTAATAAATTGTTAAGTATTCTACAATCTTATATGTGATGTAACATGTGTGGTTATTTTATTCTGAATAACTTTTTACTGCCTGTAAAGCACTTTGTGATTTTAATCTGGAAAAGCGCTATACAAATCAAATTTACCTTACCTTACCTTACTAATTGTCTAGTATTGACTGAGCAGCCTGGCATTCATGTGACATCATGTCCGGAATCAACCAGGAAATGGCTAATGGCTAACGGTTGATGATAATCACAAGATGCATTCAGTGCTGGATCTAACTAAATGGATTTATGGAGAGTTGGAGACATGTATGCTTCCAATTTGTACGGCGATGGTCTACCGCAGGGGTCGGCAATTAGGTTTGGCCGCGGGCCAGATTTTCCCCAAGCCGTTGCTTGGCGGGCCAGGATCAAAAACAATGGCTAATTTAATATACTGATATTGAAAAAAGACAAACGTTTTTCTCTGGTCTGCATCCCCCCAACAACTGTGTGCACTGCGCCGCACTGCACTGCACCCACTCTGCAATCCGCCAAACAAAGTTCTCACTCATCCATTCATTCATGAACAGCTCTCAGCTGTTGCAGATGACCGCGGCACCGGCGGGTGATGAACGGATCAGAATGCATGAAAACACGACTCACCATACCTCCTTGTTTGTTGTTAAGTCCTCCAAAATCCCTGCTAATGTTTGAAACATGTCATATCCACTCGCCGCCCTCCAATTCCAGATTGGCGTTGAATGCAGCTACTTCATCTGCCAACTTGCCTCGTTGTTGTTGTCGCCACATATTATGCAGAGAGGACGTCGGCTCGGCACGCAAGAATCACCGACCTGTTGCGATAAACCCGTATTTTAAGTATGGCTCCTGTTTATTAACACTTTGACTGCCGGGAGCCGTCTTTAGACGTCTTTGCTGGCCATGCTAAAGTTGCCGGGGGACGCTGTACGTCGTCTTTATATCAATATTTCAAAAATCTGCGATCGGATTCATAATGTCCCTCCGCTGGCCTGAGATCCACAAGCAGGACCCACTGAGCTCTCTGGCGGTTCAGGAGCGCCATCTGGTGGCCGATCGGCGCAAGCGCTTAACAGGAAGCGCATTAGAGGTTTTGCTAGACGTCCGTATTGCTTCCGGCCACTCGGTACATGTCCCGTGACTCTAGCTCGTCACTCTACATAGCGATCGATTGCCAATAACTCGATAAACAACATGATTTGGACGTATATACCATTATACAAGCTGGAGATGGACCGGGTAATAATATATCCCATAATGATAAAATTTCTACTCGACGATGATCGCCCAACGGCGCGCGGAGACTGGGGTGAGTTTCAGCGTGTAACGTTACCGTCTTCGATAATAACTGATATTATCAACATTTGACCCACATTAGATGATTGGTATAACGCTGCCCACGGAATTATAAACGCCCCCTCGCCCATCCGGTCAACATCAGATGACGTGTAGTAACTTCTAGAAGTACGTCTAGTTGGAATTTTTTATATCGCGCTGATTGCCATCAAACTGTATTTCATCATCAATATAATGCATTTGGGGCTATATATCACGTTCTGGAGAAAGCTGCAGAAAGAGATGAAAACATACTTATACATTAGACCATACTTTACTATGAATATGTGAATGAAAAAGTTTAACGTTGCTACACAATGAACAATACATATAGGACTTTGAATGGGCCCTAATAATGGCAATGTAGCAATAGAATTTAAAAAGTTATAGCCCTGCAAAGAAGGGGACTTTCTCCATAGACAAATAGCGCTGGCAATCTATGGTATATCATTCATTTAACCTTAGGCAACCAAAGTGTTAAAAGAAGCGTTATATTTCCCTGTTGCTATCCAAAGATGTTTGTTTTGTTTTCTTCAACTCGCTCGCGAGTCTCATCTCGAACGCGGAAGTGAAAGTGCGTTAGGGAAATAGACGCTGGGCCCGGTGGGACTATTCCATTGGTTCTCCCAGTCCACCTGACTATTTCTAGCATTTCAATTGGCTATAGTGACAGACATGCTTTTGATGACTGCCGGTAGATAGATACAGCTTCACAATAAAAGACACCCTGGCGTCCCGAGTGAAAATTTCCCGCGCGTCAAATAAATATCATATTCTCAAAATAATCTGACGGGCCAGAATTTATTGCTGTCGGGCCAATGTTGGCCCGCGGGCCGCCTATTGCCGATCCCTGGTCTACCGGCAGCAAATAAGTGAGTGTCTCAGCCTCTGCATTATGATATTATGATTTGAAAATGTTACTTTGGTGCTATCACAACCGCCTATGGTCCTGACGCCCTCTAAGAGTTAACGGGTACATTAAATCAAACGTAACGTTGTCCGCGGAGTAGGTAATGTTGACACAGTTTCCGTTTGATGAATGGCAGTTGAAACTTTCTACAACATTCTAAAGCCAGCGCAGTGGTATATTCATGGTGATTTAGCGTGGGTGTATCATGAATATACTCACTGTTTAGAACGCTCTCGACCAATCGCAATGCGTGGTCGGACCTACCTGTAATAAATATTACTTATGGCTATAAAACGTAACATACATTATGTACCTTTTTTCCTGTGGTCGATGTTGTATAATAATCTTGACTATAGGTGGGAAGAGGTTCAAATTGACATTCAAAGAGTGTGTAATGAAAATGATGGTTCAGCTTACAGACATTTTAAAAGGTTCACAGAAAGTTGACAGTTCCCATTAACTGCTGTTCTGTCTCCATTGCATAATACATCATATTTCCAGTCAAGAACAATGTCATTTTGAGGCCTCTCGCCTCAATATATTGATATCATTATACTCACAAATGGTTTCATCGCCTGTAGAAAGAGAGCTCCTCCTTTGAACCTCTAGCTTTTATCCTCTAAAAATATGAAACCCCTCCTGCTTTTCCTAATCCCAATTGATTGGTTTACGTCTCCTGCCCAATATCCTGGTCCTATGATGTCACAAGATATTGTAATCCACCCCCCCTCTTTCTAAAGGATGGGGTCGCCTGTTCTATGCTCTCCTGGATCCATAAACCTGTTATTTTAATATAATGCAGGACCTGTTGCAGAGGTCTTTATTCGGCATGCAACAACACTCAATGTTTTTTAGTGGCACACAGCGGTTAGTTTTATTACACACACCGGAACACACACGCATGCATTGTCTCTTTAGTATCGCCGATGCGATACTACTCTGCGCTTAACCCATCCCGTCGTCCTTCCCCCCCCCAAGGGCCGCCGGGAGCAGACGAGGGCTGCGGCGTGAGCCACGCCCGGGGACCATCCAAGTGCTCCTGCCCGTCTTCGTCACGGACGCGTTAGCGATCTGTTGTTGTGCATGTTTTTCCATTGGGTTTCTCTTATCGCGGGGGAAACCCTTGCGAGCACGGGGTGAACATGCAAACTCCAGACAGAAAGGCCTGGGAGATCACCCACCTGGGTACCTGGCATCGCGGAAACCTGGTCCCCAAGCGGGAATCGAACCCTGGACCTTCTTGCTGTGAGGCGACAGTGTTACCACTACGCCACTGTGCCCATAACCTCTGACCTTAAGTGGTAGTTCCCCGGTCAGCCTTCTCAAACGGTCCCCCCAGCTGCTACAGGTCAGGACTGCTATTACAAAAACCTTTTTCTAATATAGAGATTAAATCCATTTGTTACGACATCGATTAGTACTTTTTTTACATTTTCTGATGAGACAGTGTTTCACGTGTAGATAGATAGATAGATAGAAACTTTATTGCCATTTCAACACTGTTGATTGGATTTGTCTTGGTGCCACATACAGTACAGACAATGTTAAAAACATACAATATAAAAACGCAAGAATACAATCCCCACAATAAAAAGTTTTACACAAACAATTAAAAAGAAAAAATGCTACAGTACCTAAAATAAATTGCTCAGTGTTCCAGTTTTTAAAGTGCATGTTGGCTGGTGCTAGCCCTTGTTGTGCAAAGTGCCTGTACATTTGTACTTGAGTTCAGGTGACTGACAGCCTCGGGATATGTACTGTTTTTAAAACGGGATGTCCTGCACCTGAGACTTTAGAGTCTTCTGCCAGAGGGAAGGGGGTTAAAGAGGTCGTAAGCAGGGTGAGAAGGGTCCCTGATCACCTTTTCCCCTTTCCGCCGGATTTGTGTGGCATAAATGGAGGCCACAGAGGGGAGCTCACAGCCGATGATTTTTGATGCTGTGCGTACAGTTCGTTCTAAATGTCCCCCATCATGGACGGTGGTGTTTCCGTACCACACAGTCATTGAGAAGGTAAGGACACTCTCCACAGTGGCTCTATAAAAACTAAGCATCGCCTCCCTGGACACACCAAACTTTTTAAGCTGGCGCAGGGAGTGGAGCCTCTGGTGGGCTTTGCTAATTATGAGGCTGGTGTTAACTGGCCACTAAAGCTCAAGGACATTATATTAACACATTGGGTGCCAATGACGAGAAATCTCGTTGTTGGCCGCCATGCGTTGAGTGCCAACGAGTTTTCTCGTTATTTTCTCGTTTTTTTTTTTTTTTTTTTTTTAAACTTTGGCCATTCCCCTGGCTCTTTTATGTGTTTATCACATTTATACTGGTCAAGGTTGACCGACAGAAACAGGCTGAAAGGGTTCAGATGGGGGGGAAGACACTCTGGGAAAGGCACGGCTGCAGTCGGGATTCGAACTCGCTAAGCCCCAGATCCGTGACGAGCACGGTTGTCCACGGTGCTGAAATAGCGCTTGCGGTACGTGGTGAGCTACTGGAGCTCCCCCCTCGTTATTTCTTTTATTAGCGATATCCATTCATTTTCCATCCATCCAGCCTCATGTTATTATTGGGACTGTCTCTGACCTCAAAGGGCAAATGCCGCCCCCTATCGTCTCCCGGATGGTATTGGAGTCAATGGTAATGCATGAGAAAAAAAGAACTCCGGATTCCACATTTTACTTCTGAGCCATGTAACCTGAGACTATTGCATTCATTGAGGCAACCGAAAGCAGCGTGGATTATCTGTTTCGAGGTCTAACGTTGGATCAATAAACGCGATCGATATTTGGAATGGCGATCAGGAATTGGATTCATCTTTTTGCAGAACATCTGATGTGAGGTAAGGACTTTATTTTACCAGTCTTGCGGTAATCGGATGTGTTTTCACATATTTCACAAAGTGTCTCGTGTGTGTGGCGTTAGCGCCAAGCATGGCATAGATAATCGATTTTTCAGCCCGCTTCTCTAGCGTGCATAAGTACACATATACTATCGATAATCTAGCGTTTATTTGAAAACTATTCATAAATAGGCCGAAAAATGACAACGTGTTTTGTGTATTCCAGTATAGGGCGATTTTCGCGGATTTTTCTGGAATCACTAGAAATCTTCAAAACTATACTCGTATTCAAAACGGTATAAAATGGAAATGTACTGATGAAAAAACAATCTGTTTCATACATGTTGACTGCAAGCAAGTCATTGATAAGCGACGGTTGTATTGGACACATAGCCATCATTTAAGATATAGTTTATGCATTCGCAAATATCCCCGTCCTCTCATTGACTAAAGCGCTGGCACTCAAGCGATAAATAGCGCACCCCCTGCCGGCACACAATGTGTTAAACATGTGCTTCACTTTTTTGACACTTTATATATGATATACTGATGAGATTTTATATGAATATATATATATATATGAAATCCTTTCCTTTCACAATTTCAATATAATTCACTATCCCCATTCTAGGCGGAAGAGAGCCGTGCCCCCCTAAGAACATGGGCCAGTGCCTGTGGGCTTAAAGATCGCTGGCAGCCCCTGGAGGGGCAGGAGCCCAGGGGGGCCCTCGTCAAGAAGGAACTGGAGCACAGATGGGTACGCCTCCACTCCTCCTGGTGCAATCTGGTCACTGTCCTCTCCCCCTTCAAGCTGTCATGGCCCACATACTGTAGGCACGTTTTCACTCAATATCACACGTCAATAATAGATGCTGATGATTAAAGACCTGCCAATGAAAAGGACATTTTCCCCTTATTCTGTTGTGTTGCTCATGTCCCTGGATATCAGACAGAAGCTACTAACCCTACTACCCTCAGTACCGACACAATCGGACAGAAGCTACTAACCCTACTACCCTCAGTACCTACACAATCACAGAAGCTACTAACCCTACTACCCTCAGTACCTACACAATCATACAGAAGCTACAAAGCCTACTACCTTCAGTACCTATTACCTACACACAATCATACAAAAGCTACTAACCCTACTACCCTCAGTACCTACACAATCAGACTGAAGCTACTAACCCTACTACCCTCAGTACCTACACAATCAGACAGAATCTACTAACTCTACTACCCTCAGTACCTACACAATCACAGAAGCTACTAACCCTACTACACACATTATGTTTTTAGAAACTACTGCTCAGTAGGTTCACCCAGTAGATCAAAACTAGCTCCTTTTCTTTTTCTTCATGGGAAAGAAATTACATTGCATGTGATTGGTGTCAACAGTAGAAATATGCAAACATCTGTGCACTTGAAAAACAGTCAGCATGGGGGTTTAAATTGGGATGCTTCAATGATTGTTTTGTTTTTTATTGTAATACTTCACAGCATCTTGGTAAAGTATAAATCCACTTCCTCAAAGTAACCATGCACAGTGCACTCATAAAAACCCAGACTACTGAAGGGGTACCCAAAAATGCCTACTCAACCATCATAAAGTTGAGACAACTGGACCCCCATACTGAAAAGATCATACTTTGAGGGGTTTCAGACATGGCCTATATATATGGCAAAATGACTTAATTTTGACAAACATGTTGTATTTTCCTTATTTCTGGGAAGTGACAGAATGTTGTGGCTAACCCATCCTGTACTGGGAGGGGTGATTTTTTTTTTTTTTTTTTTTTTTTTTTTTTAACCCTACATCCCAACTGAAATGGTCCACAACAGTAGAGTGAAGGCATGAAGATATCACTCCCTTTTGTGATTACCTTTTGGTTAATGTCTCCCCACATCAAGTATCGTCCAATCAGCCTGCTTTATTTCAGAGAAACATGCACTGAATGCAGAATGATTGTTGTTTTGTGTCTTGGCAGGTCAAGAGGTTGCCTGTATCTACTGATGATGGCATCATAATGGGCTTCCATGAGGATGAGCGGCTGACTCACTCAGGTTGTTATATACAACCTGATTATTACACTTTGTCACACCAGACCTTCACATTTAGCCATTCTAGATTTTTCCTTTTTGTACCCCTTTTTTTCCAAGGCAGACTCTGCCCCTTTTTAACAGAACACACCAACATTATGGGAAATGTGCTTCTCCAGAGTCATACAAGACCATGGATATGAATTTCTAGTGGTCCGTATCCGCTTCCATTAATTTGCGCTAAGCTAGACTAGCTTTCTACTGAACTGAGTGGAAATTGGTATTCATCTTATTGTCTCACTCTGGAGAAGACGGTAAGTACATTTCCCATAATGTTGGTGTGTTCCTTTTTTAAGAAGCATGCCTGATTGTGTCACTGACTGAGTCATTACAGTACATCCTATAAAAAGCACTTGCTTTGGTTATAAAAAGCACTTGGGTTATTGAAATACATTAGCAATTCTAGTGGAAGTCCAAACCAAATTGAACACATTCCAAACAGTTTCTTAAGTGTTTCACAACATACTGTAGTTGACTATAGGAGTTTCTTTTAGATATGGATTGGGTCCCAATTGATCTCATTTTACTGTAATGATCTCAGTAGTTTAGGTGGGATCAAAATGTTTGTTAGCTTGACTATTCTTCCAAGAAGACTAATCAAATTTACATACAATTGATTATTATATTAAAGGATAAGTCCAGTGTAATCTGGACTTTTGGACAGCATTTTTTATTTTAATTGTCAATATAGCCTACGATGGGGCCAAAACCTACAATGCATTTCGACGAGTATGGTCCATCCAGCCGACACCAGATGTTTGCTCATATCCAGAAGTCATCAAACTCCATTGCTTATTTAAAAAAATAAAAAAAAGTCAAAGCCGTACTGTTGCTATGGTCAGCATAATTCATTGTTGCAATGAACATGGTATTGTGCTTTTTCCTGGACTCCAGTGTAATGTTCCTGCTCAGGCACTCTTTGTCATAATGCTGGAAATATGCATTTGCAAGCTCTATTTAATGATTTTTGCATACTATAGTAATGCATGGTTTCATGGTTGAGAGCTCCCAAGGGTAGGAGAGAGTGGCAAGAGTATTGAGAGTAGAAGAAATGCATTGTATGTCCAATACAAGGCTAATGTAGAATATCTATCTGAAAATGTCCCCAATACTAAAATACGATGCCAAGAAACATGTCTTAACATGCTAGAAATTAGGGGTGGGATTCACCAGTTTCATCACGATACGATACAGATTCTTTGGACAAGTCACAACGATACAATATTTGCCAATATCAGTCTGCCACGATACGATTCGACGGTGCCTGCGATCGATATAATACGATATTATATGCCCATTTAACACAATCTGTAACATTTAGATCAACTCAAAAAAGGCAACGGAAATATCATTTGACATTTTTCTTTTTGAGCTCTTCCAGACATTTAAATGAAAAACAATCTATTGTTTTTAATACAAAGACCTCCTGTTCACTGTAAAGTGCCATGTTTTGATATATTGAGCTTTAAACTTTAAGTACATTTCTTTGGAACTCTCAACACGCAACCTAAAACCCCTTCCTCTCCCAAACCGTTCCTACAATTGTTATGTTACATGATCATGAATACATGTATTATGTCAATCAATCAGATTTATTTATATAGCACATTTAACATGACACGTGTCAACCAAAGTGCTGTACAGAGGGTAGATGCATAGATACATATTGACAACAATCGCACTCCGTTTTATGGGAGGGCACACAGGAAAACGGGGCATGAGTCAGTGAACGGGAAAGGCTAGTAGGTAGAAGTGGGTTTTGAGCCTAGATTTGAAGGCATCTATCGAGGGGGCAAGCCTAATGGAGGTGGGGATGCTGTTCCATAGTTCAGGGGCTGTGACAGCAAAGGCACGGCCCCCCTGAGCTTGAGGTTAGACCTCCGGACTGGGGCCCCCTTGAGCTTGAGGTTAGACCTCCGGACTGTCAGGAGCCTCTGATCGGCTGACCTGAGGGACCTTGGTGTTGGAATAGGGGCAGTGGCGGCCGGCCCATAGGGGGCCCTGGGGCGCCGGCCCCCCTGGTGAAGAGAGCAGGAGAAGAAGAAAATGTTTTATTTTTATTTTTATTTTAGACTCCTAAAAATAAACTAAACATGTTTAAAATGAATAATATTTACTCATTTTAAGTTTGTGTTTCAAATGCACAATAACGTTAATATATCAAATATAAATCATTGTTTTGTGATTCACATGACGTCACTGTCTCTCCTGATATAGAGAGTACCTCTAAAGCTGGGCCCTTCACTATCATCGCAGCCAATGTAAATAGAAGAAGCAAATACATTTCGCCTATCAGTGCGTTCAAATAATATGTAATCGGGGCGCGTTTTTCTAGCGCTCGAAGCAAGCTCTGTGCCACTGTACTCGTCACATCGTCGGACAGAAAATAATGCGAGTCAGTCCTATTTTATTTATTCATTTTCGATTCAGTGCGTTAGCTTAGCTAGGCTCGTGGTTCGGTAATAAGATATAAGAAGTGTATTCTCAGGAGTTGGAGAGATCAGCACGAGATACTGTACATTACTGACACTGTTGGATTTTATTTGGATTTATATGGAGTCTGGACAGTGGACATACACTTTATCAAGCCTGGCCGGACCACAAAAGCTTCTCGAAGGGTTAACGCGGCGGCTCGAGGCTCGTACTGTTCTGTAGTTACTGAAACTGATTGACTATGGCAAGATTCAAGAGGTTTATTTGTCGCATACATGATACACATAAGTGCAGTGAGGTCTGATATGAGTGAGTGGCGCGATATATATCTCTTTCTTTCTCTCTCTTTCTTTCTCTCTCTCCCTGTCTCTCATGCTCCCTCTCGCTCTCTCTCTCTCTCCCTGTCTATCTCGCTCTCTCTTTCTCTCTCTCTCTGTCTATCTTGCTTTTTCTCTCTCTCTCTCTGTCTATCTAGCTTTTTCTCTCTCTCTCCCAGTCTATCTCGCTCTCTCTCTTTCGCTCTCTCACACGCAGTACGAGTTGACTGTAATAAAAAAAAAAAGCTTTACAATTTACATACTGTAGCTGTCCCTTTGTTCATTAATGTTTAACCTAAATGTAGAACAACTCGCCAAAAGTGACTATTGAAAAAATAGCCCCCCCCCTTCACCCCCTCCCCCGACCACCTGCGCCCACCCAAACGTGGATCGGACCGGCCGCCACTGAATAGGGGGATAGGAGGTCTGAGATGTAGGAGGGGGGGTGACCATTAAGGGCTTTAAAAACAAATGGGAGAACCTTAAAATCTATCCTGTAGCGTACTGGAAGCCAATGAAGGGAGGCAAGGACAGGGGTGATGTGGTCTCTCTTGCGGGTTCCGGTCAACAGTCTGTCAGCGGCGTTTTGTACCAGTTGTAGGCGGGACAGGGAAGACTGGTTAATGCCTATATAGAGCGAGTTGCAGTAGTCTAATCTAGATTAAATGAAAGCGTGGATGACTCTAAAGGTCTGCATGGGAGAGAAGTGCTTTGATTTTGGCTATGGTGCATAGTTGGAAAAAAACACTGAGTTCACTTGTCTGTCGAATTTAAATTGCGGATAAAAAATGACACGTAGGTTCTTGACATAAGGCTTGACCAGGGAGGACAGGTTGCCAAGACTTTTGGTAAGGGTGGTGACGGCGTCTGGGGGACCGAAGAGGATTATTTCGCATTTGATTTAGTTGTAGAATGTTTTGTGCCATTTAACGTCATCCAGGCAGGACATGAGACTGTTAAGTAGAGACTGGTTTTTAGGTTTCAGGGAAACTTAAAGCTGTGTCGTCAGCATAACAGTGAAAAGAGATGTTTTTTATGTTTAAATATCAACATTATCTGTCCATCCTCAGTAAATTTACTATCAATATACTCCTGACTTCATCTGGTCTTTCCAAACGCACGCGCCCGCACACACACACACACACAGAAAGGGAGAATGCCCCTCCCCCCTTACCCAGTCCCCACTAATGGACCTCTGCTGTTCTCTCTATGGCTCTGATCAGGGTTAGCTTGTTAGCTTACGCTAACATAATGTTAATTTTCTGTCTTTAATGCGACATGGGCATAAAGGAATGGCGAGGATGCAAAGCATGTTAGATGCATTTGACCCATTGCGGAATAAAACAGCAGGGACTTATTTCGGGTCGCAAAATAGGCACACTATGTAGCCTTGCTCTGTTGTAATGTCTACACAGCGTTTCAGACGCTACTGCTGTGCTGTTAGGCGGATACGACTCGCCACAGGAATTTCATAATAAGAGTATCTCAATATGAACCGATCTTTTTACGTTTCATCGATCCTATTGGGTTATTGATAATAGATTGATATATCGTTAACTCTCTAATGGGTACAAATGTATTGTATCTCAATTTGTGTCCAATGATCCCAAAACCATGATCCAAGTTTATACTGTTCATTAAAAGTAATGGATCGGTGCTCGGTATCGGCCAATACCCAAAGCCCAGGTATCTGTATTGGGATTGAAAAAGTTGGATCGGTGCATCCCTTTGTAAAAAATAAATAAAACAAGATGCTTTGCTAGCAATCGTATACCTAGTGTTATGATCTAACTCAGGGGTTCCCAAACTTTTCAGGCCAGGGCCCAGAAAAGAAGGCGTCAGAGAGCCGCGGCCCAATGCACATCGTCTGGCTTTTTTTTTTTTTTTTTTTGCCAGGCGACCGATTTTTTAAGCCAAATATCACTTCAATCCTATTAAGTTAGTTCAAGTTAGTTATTCATTTATATGTGCTATTTATGAGAGGGCTAACTTGTTGCAAAATAATAATGATAATAATCATAGCCTCATTAAAATACTATTGTTGCGGTTGTTTTCAGCGTTTTATGTGCATAATCTGTTATTTAGTTTGAAATGTTCGTTGAAATAAGTAGATTTTTCGTTTTTGTTTATTTATTAAGTTAATATAAAACCATATAGTCACATTTTAGAATACAATAGAATAGAATTTTAGAATACAACTAGAAACACTGTCCTGGCCTGCTTCTAAGTTCAGTGACCTGACAAAAAAAATTAAAAATAAAAAAAATATAATTTTTTTATTTTTTTTATTTTTTATTTTATTTTTTTTAATCATCTCGCGGCCCACCCGTGGCTGCTCGCGGCCCACCTTTGGGTCGCGACCCCGACTTTGGGAACCACTGATCTAACTTATACTTATAGTTCATGCTGGCTGTGCGTCCTGTGTCGCCTATTGGGACAATAGGGCAATGTGAGTGAGTATCCCTGATCAGGTTGGATTAGGTGTCGGAATAGCACTGCTCCCATTTCCAGTCTGGTTGAACTGACGTGATGGGCAAGTGGAAAGTTGTCTTTAATGACAACTGACTGGAGGGTTACAGAGGTTCAAAGTAAATCCCTAAAGCCTAGTTAGTGCTAGTGGGCGGTTCCATTGTGGAGTCAACACACACTTTATTGGTTTGAGGCATCTTGCGCCCTGCCGAAAGCGTTTCACCAGAGTGTGGCTGAAACTAAGGAGGTTTATCATCAAACCCTTGGTGACTGGCAGAGACTGGACAAAAGCCAGGACCGATTCCAGGGTTCTGGATATTGGACGTGGCCTCAGCCGATGTCTGACTGTCCCGTCCTGATTTAAAGATGGCTTAGAAAATGTCTGAGCACAAATAGTCATGCTCTGAGCTCCAGCACATTGATGTGTTGGGTAGCGGGGTCTGTGCACCTACACCCTATTGAGTGAGAATGACATGTCCCTTAAAAACTTCCCACTGTGGCGAAATGCACTGTCTTCATTGGAAAATGTAAAATCAGGATGTTGGTCGCCTCTGGTGAACGCTACTGGAGCTCAGCACTCTGCAACCATTATTTTGGGTGAGGACCTCATTGAGACCAGCTGGCTTTGAGTGGTGGGAATCTTTCCTACTGCCGTGAAGGGCCCAATTATTGTTGATTGGATGAAATGACCTGGCTCTTAGAGCTCTACCACCATCGGCATGAGTAAGGACCTCATTGACGCCTGCCAGTGGTGTATGGGAGAGGGAAGCCTTGTGGGCATGGTCTGCATGTAGACGGCCCCAGAGGGAGAGGGACAGTTTCCACAGCAGGAAGCCACTGGAGCCACAGCGAGACATGACTGTGTACACTCTGTGAAACCACGGCTCAACCATGAGCCATGTCTGTGTTTATGACTGGTTGAGTGTTTAGGGCACGAGAGTTTAGTTGAAAACCATTGCTCCTTCAGAGACCCTGTAACGTCGCTTAATTATTTTCTTTATTGAAACAATTTCATGACATGTTTCTCTATAACATTTTCAATGGGGGCTCTCACCATCATGCGTTACCCCGGCTCACTTACTTTTACTTGGGTGCTGTTGGGTGGCTCCAACCAGACTCACTCAAAGAACCTTAATGTTTGCCAGCGCTCTGACCTGGCGCATTGAAACTGCTGGTCGTGGGGCTGGAGACTAGCGGTGCTATGTTTACCTCTGTACAATTGATGGCAGGGAGCCGCGCTGACCCTGCTGCGCTCAGTGAGCCTGTAGGCTATGGAAACCGTTTCAGAAAGGGGCAGGAAAGCGGAGACCTCCATTTCCATAGCCTGATGAGAAGCTGTCGCCTCCTCCTATTGAAGAACCCAACAGGCAGCAGGTGAGAGGTTTCCAGAAGTCTGATTTGAAATGGCCATATGATTCTCTCCATCATGGTAGAAAGGGCCATAACCTTGAGTGGCACATGTAACATGAGCCAGGATGTCCATGCCCTCTTGATTCAGTTGCACTTTTCCAGCCTCCACTTTTGGAAAGGAATGTGGAGAGAAGAGTGATATTATTTCCTGCAGCGGAGGAGTACGCCTCATCAGACGACTCGCACAGACGCCGATGAAGCCGCTGTTTTTTTTTTCAGTTTCAGGTTGTATCGGGGCAAAGAAGGCTACGTTGACACTGCAGGCTTTAGTGCTCAATTCTGATTTATTGTTCTGATAAAAAAAGGTGTTTGGCTATTCGCATTTTATTTTCAATGCGGCCAATATCTGATTCCAGTGGGAACTGGTCACACTCCTGAACTGACCCACATTCGCAAATGAACAATAGAGTGATGTAAATGTTGCATGGAAGTCTCATTGCAAAAGATCAGACCTGTAACATGATTTAGAATCACATATGAAAGTGGCCCAGATTCTATGTGATTTTGTGCTGTTCACAAAAATCGGATCCAAGTCACATACAGTGAGCAAAATAAATCTGATTGGGCCACTTTCACCTGCAGTCTGAATGTAGTCGTAAAGAAGCCGATGGTTTATCCAGCCGTGGCACGCAGTCTTTCTGCTGCTTCACATGGCCCTCTACCTGTGAAAGGTTGGCGATTCTTTGTTGCTCGAATCTGCGTATGAGCTATCCTTACTGCATAAAATAAGCAATGGGGAGTGCCGGGCAAGCGCCTGCTTATATGCTCCAGGTGGTGTGTGATGGTGCATGGAGTAGAATTATTTCAGTGAGTGCCAATGGGGAGCAGTTCTGATGGGTGAAGCAAGACATGCAGCCAGCATGAAATATAACCACCTGTCACTTGACTGATGCCAGTGAAAATTATTCTGCTTTATGCAAGCAAGCCTTTCTGTCAATAGCGTTGCCTATTGTTGACGTACTGTAAATATAATCCACAGTTGGCTGGCTTGTTAGCCTGACATTTGATTGTCCCTGAACACAATTGTTTTACTAACAAATTAGCCACATGCTTTATTTTGTGAGAGCCGGGTCATGTGACTTTAGAGCCGGTTACCACAGACTTTGGTAAGGTTGTTTTGCCTAGGGGGCGATGGTAACGGGGAATAAAGCTGTGTTGCTGTAAGCAGCACTTGAGGAGACCAAGCAATCGGTTGGCAGATATCTGTCAACGTCTGCAGTGATGTTTGCTCTGATTGAAAAAAATAAAAAGGGTTTAAGAAGTTCTTCACATTTTGATGCAGATGTTACTGGGGTGGTGTGTATTAGCTGGTCAATAGTGGAGAATAATATTCTTGAGTTGCCTGTATTCTCTGCAACAATCGTGGAAAAGTGGTACTTTCTTGACAACCATAATGCTTTTGTTATAATTAGATATTGCTGTAATGTTGCAGTGAACTGTGAGCTTAGATTTCCTCCATTTACATTCTGCTGCCTGACATATTCTTTTAGCCTGGCCAACACTATTATTGCTTAACCACTGGGAGATTCTGTCAGTTGATCTGTTTTTAACCTTCAGTGGAGCAACAGTATCTAAGGCAAAGGACAAGGTGCTGTTAAATGTTCAACCATGTAGTCTTAAGGAGCATGGATAGATGTTAAGAGTGTTGTGTTCATTCATAGTTAAAGACGATAGAGGTTGAGTATTTTTATTATATTATACTATTATCTAAAGATGGTAAGTTAGTTTTTTGTTCACTTTACAATTACTGTGTACTTCCAAGTATGTCAGTAGACTTCCTGCCCCCTTGCCCATGTGCAGCAGATGGGTCTGAGGACCAGGCAGCGCTGCTTTACCTCCATGGTCTTCAGGCTTTCCACGGCCTGCAGGCCCTAGTGCCCGGCCTCCTGCGCCACGAGATGGAGACCGCCATGGAGAAACTGGGCCTCATCAACGACCGCACCTACGCCTGGGACGTCTTCACGGACATGATGGTGAGCGCACAGACTCATTCCCAAAATCTTTCCTCCCTAGAATCCATGCAGTAAAGTGAAGATGGATTAGATGTTTGTACAAGATGCTCTTGTTTTACAATGCCGATACACAATAACTACAAATGAAAGCGATGCACTCAGAATGTAAGGCACTGTTTGATGAGCAATGTTACTGACCCTTACCCCTCCTCCTGACAAGTTGTTGACAACTTTGGATTGAAGTGTCAGCTAAATGTATGTAGTTGTATAAATGGAGCTACTGATTTGGAGATGCAGGTAGATTTGGGAGGGAAATTAGTTGTTCCACAAGAGATGGTTAGCACTAACTTGAGGCCTGGCTTAGTATTATGGTCTCGCAGTCTGTGGTTAGTTTACTTTATAGAATTGACCGTGCCTTGGAAGGATTCAGTAGAAGATGCATATGAAAGGAAAAAGCTTAGATATGCAGACTTGGCAGCAGAAACTGAACAGCGAGGATGGAAAGCTAGGGTTTGTCCGGTGGAAGTAGGATGCAGAGGATTCATAGCACGATCGACTTCATCATTGTTGGTAGAGTTGGGGATTCGTGGGTGGAGTTTGCAAAAAGTGCTAAATGAGATGTCAGAAGAAGTCAAGAAGTATTGAAAGGCAGTAACTCTTCATGTGTAATATTGTAGGAATTGTATTTTTACATAGGATAACATAGGGAGGTTCGGCGTGTGAATATCATGGAAAAGTGGGAGCTAGCATGGAGGGGGGTGGTTCTGGGACGTTGAGCCTTCCTGAGGTGTCGTAGGCCTAACTTAAAGAAACACCAGTGAAGGGGGGTGCCCACTTGATAACCCTAGTGATATGCTGGCTCGTGCTGCTTTTGTTGAAGCCTTCCCAAGATGTCGTGGGCCTAACTTGAAGAAACACCAGTGAAGGGGGTACCCACTTTATAACTCTGGTGATGTGCTGATTCTTGCTGCTTTTTATTTACATTGGGCTGGATCTAGGGTTGTGATGGCCATTGGGTTTCTTCATTTAGCGTTTCTCCCTTGTCATTAGGGCACAAATGTCTTGTGTTTTATTATAATATATCTAGTAATTTCACACATGTAGAGTGATGTGACATAGTTGACGCATATCTTCTAGTGAATCATATCTTCCAGTTCAGAAATTGTATGGAGAAGGAGTGGAATCTTTTTACCGAAAAGAGAACCCCAACAATCAAACCAAAAATATAATTGTGTCCTTATTTGACACTGAAGTGTTGATTTGACCATCATTCTTGGATTCAAGATTCTATGCTTGGCCATGTCAGGGGTGTCACAAATAAGTCGTATTCATCTTTGCTGTAGACTCTGACATGCTGTGACCAAGCGGCTAGTATAAATGCCATTCCACTCCATTGTATTGAGTGACGCCAGACATCTCCACAGCAAATATTTCCAGAACTAGACAAATCACACCAAAACAAAACTATATAGATGGATACATGACGAGGGGGGAAAAGTGTTTTATTTTTTATTTTGGGTGAACTGCCGCCTTTTGGATGAAATGTACTACTGCACCGATTGCCTTAATTCGATCTCCGGATGGATGAGCAATGACCTCCTTTTAACACCTCCATAGACCGGTCAGTCAGTACACTCTCGATTACCCACTCTGCCCCTAGTGTCCTCACAGGCATGGCACTCTGCTTTGCATCCATGGCACTTTGTGTCTTTGTTTCAAGTACAGATTTGTGCAATTTACTACAAAAACATCTTGTCTAGTGTCCACATGATCTTTTTGGCCCCTCAAATTGGTCATACCCCTTACAGTGATGCAGAAAAAACCTTCTACAGAACCACATGTGCCGTGGACCTAGAAAGTCACTCTGATCACCCACCAGGAAGTCACTCAGATCACCCACCAGAAAGTAACTTAACCTCTTAAGCCCTAGCCATATTTTCAGAAGATTTGCCTAAAAGTACATACCCAAGTAAATGGAAGATTGCTCCACTTCTACAAAGTCCATTTCCATGTTCTTGGTATCTAGAGACATCTATGGACCTCTGGAATGTATTCCCAGTGTCACAAATATTGTGTCTGTTACTATGCTTGAGTAAATTGTTATGAACCAAAGGAGAATATAAATGATCTTCGTTCTATGCAAAGACCGGACGGCATTAGAGTCACTAAAGACGAGAGGAGGCGGCATTGCCTTCATGATAAACAAGGAGTGGTGCGATTTAGGCAACACAAAGGAAATGTCTAACCACTGCTCCCCAGACCTGGAGTTTATCACGATAAAATGTCGACCCTTCTTCCTCCCAAGAGAGTTAACGTCCATCATCCTCATCGGAGTGTACATTCCACCACACGCGAACACTGAGGTCGCACTTTCAAAACTTCACGACGAGGTAAACAAACTCCAGGCAGCTAACGTTGACGCGGCCATTTTGGTCTTGGGGGATTTCAACAGCGCGCGTCTTAAAAAGGTGCTGCCGAATTTCTATCAGCATGTGACCTGTCCCACCAGAGGCGAGAACATATTAGACCATGTATACTCGCAATTTAAGAATGGGTACAAGTCACAGGCTCTTAGTCCATTCGGTAAAAGCGATCACGCCGCAATTTTTCTTTTGCCTAAGTACAAACAGAGTCTCAAGCGAACGCCGGTGGTCTCGCGAGAGGTTAAGCGTTGGGCCGTGACGTCAGTGGAGTCACTCCAAGCAGTGCTGGGAAGCACAGAATGGAGTGTATTCCGTGATAACACAGCCAATATTAACGAATACACCGAAACGGTGATTGACTATGTCTGTACTCAGGTAGAAGTAATAATCCCCACCACCAAAATTAATATCTACCCAAATCAAAAGCCCTGGGTAGACAAATCCGTCCGTGAGGCTCTGAAAGTGCGCACATCAGCATACAACACCGGGCTGGTGACAGGCAACATGGAAGAACACAAGATGGCAAGATACAACGTCAGGAGAGCAGTAATAGAGGCAAAACGGCGTTACAGGGATAAAGTTGAACTTCAGTTTGAACAGGCTGACTCTAGAGGCATGTGGCAGGGCCTCAGAACAATGACAGACTACAAAGGAACCCCCCTCAAACTGAACAGTGACATCTCCTTAGCAAATGATCTCAACTCCTTCTATGCGAGGTTTGAGGCTGTGAATAACAACACCAGCCTACAAACCACGGCAATGGGGGGGGGGGGTCTGCTGATGGAGACTCAGTGTTCAGGGTAACAGAGCATGAGGTGAGACGGATCTTTAAAAAAGTGGATATCAGGAAGGCAGCAGGACCGGACGGCATCCCCGGCCGCGTCCTAAAAGTCTGTGCCGACCAACTGGCCCCGGTATTCACTGACATCTTCAACCTGTCCTTGGAACAGGCCGTCATCCCCACCTGTCTGAAGAAGTCCACCATCATCCCTGTACCCAAAAAATCTACGCCCGCTTGCCTCAACGACTACCGCCCTGTAGCCCTCACCTCCATAGCCATGAAGTGCTTTGAGAAGCTAGTGAAGGGCTACATCTGTTCCTCCCTCCCCATCAACCTGGACCCTCTGCAATTTGCATATCGCCCCAACAGGTCCACGGAGGACGCCATAGCCCATGTGCTGCACACAGCAGCATCACATCTGGACAAGAGGCAGGGGAACTATGTGAGAATGCTGTTCATCGACTACAGCTCAGCATTCAATACCATAGTCCCCTCCAAACTCATAGCCAAGCTCAGGGACCTGGGCTTGAACTATGACCTGTGCCAGTGGGTCCTGGACTTCCTGACGGGCAGACCCCAGGTGGTAAGAGCCGGCAACTGCACCTCCTCATCCATCACGCTCAACATAGGGGCCCCCCAGGGCTGTGTTCTGAGCCCCCTCCTCTACTCCCTGTACACACATGACTGCGTAGCACAGCGGAACAACAACACCATCATCAAATTTGCTGATGACACAGTAGTGGTGGGCCTGATCTCTGCCAACGACGAAAGGGCCTACCTGGAAGAGGTAGAGAACCTGTCACAGTGGTGTCAGGAGAACTGCCTCTCCCTGAACGTCAGCAAAACAAAAGAGATGATTGTGGACTTCAGGAGGTCGGGGGTCAAGGACTACAGCCCCCTCAGCATCGACGGGGCACCAGTTGAGAGAGTGAACAGTTTCAAGTACCTCGGAGCCCACATATCCGAGGACTTGACATGGACCACACACATTGACAGTGTTGTGAAGAAGGCACGACAACGCCTCTACTTCCTCAGGCGCCTAAGGAAGTTCCAAGTCAGTCAGAAGATCCTTAGGAACTTCTACTCATGTACAATAGAGAGCATCCTGACCGGCAACATCACCTCCTGGTTTGGGAATAGCACTGCACAAGACCGTAGCAGACTACAAAGAGTGACACGTTCAGCCGAACGCACAATTAGAGGGGGGCTTCCCACCCTCCAGAACATTTACAACAAGCGGTGCAAGGGGAAGGCTAAGAGAATTATTAAGGACTCGAGCCACCCGAACAACTGCCTCTTTGAACTGCTGCCGTCAGGCAAGCGATACCGGAGTCTTATGGCGAGCACAGAAAGACTCAGAAGGAGCTTCTATCCCCAGGCCATCAGGCTGCTAAACGAACAATAATCGCTAAACGAACAATAATCACTATGCAACAACCATCAAATGCACACAGCACACACACCCACACGCACACACTCACTCAAACAAACAACACACTGCAGCACCCACTCTCCACACTTTAGATCACACAAACACACTACACTTTATATTTATTGATAAAGGATTTGCACTACAACTCGTACACCTACTGTGAATTGTACCTAAACTGCACCTCGTCCATTTATGCCTTGCACTATATAGTATTGTATATTAGTACACTGCACAGTATTGTATATTGTATGGTAACTACGTCTACGAACATTGTACATATGTCTAAACTGAACACTGTGACCTCTTTTTTTACTTCTAATTTTTACTATGTTTTTATTTCATACTTATCTTGTCATGCACAGTCTCTGGAGCGCAACAGTAAGAAGCATTTTGTACAAAAGTATTCTGTACTTCTGTATGACAACTATTAAAGAAACTTGAAACTTGAACTTGAACTTGATTATTTTCTTTCCATCTTTGATGGTGAATAACACCATGCTAACATTGACCAGTCATGAACAATTGCAACTGGGCTCATGCAGCACCTTCTTTAGATCAAGTGTACAAAAGATCTAAGCAAATGAATAAAAGGCAGATTATTTACAGGGGTTTTTGTAGTTACAGTACTGAATTTTGCCATCCGGACACATTCAATTTTAATATGAATGTAGAATATCATGCCTATAAATTACCTTATTGTGGCAAAGTCATAAATCTATGGATCGGTCCAAATCTCCTCTTTCCAATGACTGAGTTAAATCTGGATTTAGTACCACCATGCGCCAGTTACAGGGCAGCAAAGACCGAGAATGAAATCTACTGTAAGTACAGTTACTTTTGCATAATGTCCATAGTTCTGCCATTTTTCACCAGATTGAGACACAGAAGGGTAAAGAAACAATATATGTTGTATTTTATGGCAATAATGTTCAGGTTTGTTCGACCGTGAGATATAATCACAAAAATAACTTTAAAAAATATTTTCACATCAGCCCCTACACCTTAGACGGAGCCTGGTATGAGCTCGGTAGTGTAGTTTTATGAAATTGCGATGTCCATCGAAAGCCCTGGGTCTCCTTTCTTAGGAATACAAACATGAATGATAGTGGAATTTCCTCGCGTCTATATCCACCGGTTTCCGATGCAATGCACGGAGAATTCTATAAACTCATATTTTGCTAATAACACTTAAAATCACAAACGTAGTGCTGAAAATATACACTTTGACTGCTGTTTTGATAGGGTTAGGGTCTTTACTCTTGGCTACATTTGAAAAAGAAACGAAACATTAATTAATACGGACTGTATTGATCTATTTATGGTGTGAAATTAATCTGGGCCCAGTACCGTGCCTGTCAGGCTTAACTCATTCCCCACCAACAACGTTTATATACGTGATTGGTCGCCATCCTTTGAACGCCAACCACGTATATATATGTTATTTGATGGTTTTTCCTTTTTTTTTTTTTTTTTTTTTATTCTATTTAATGTCAGGTACCCGTATGTTGCCGTTAGAAGGCATACTGCAACGCCGAGGGTGCAGTGCCGGCCAGATCCTCCCAGGTGGCGGTATCGAGCACCTTTTGAAACCTTGTATCTTGGCCTGTGTAACGTTCAAATGTCTCCGGTGGCATTTTTCTTTGTCGGGCGAGTCGAGCGGTTATCCCGATCGGATTGAGAAGCGTCAAATGCTCCTGATGTGTGGTGGATTATGTTGGCGACATGATGGACATCAATACTTGGAATCGCGATCAGATAATTTGAATATTCTTTTTGGGGTACATCCTAGTGAAGGTAAGGACTATATGATATCAATCT
Source organism: Notolepis coatsorum (assembly GCF_963971535.1). Lineage (NCBI taxonomy): Eukaryota > Metazoa > Chordata > Actinopteri > Aulopiformes > Paralepididae > Notolepis > Notolepis coatsorum. Next base: position 276,924,355 of record NC_140165.1, read on the forward strand.
TGCTTTGATCCAACCATGACTTCACCTCGATCGCAACATGTGTGTGTAAGGTTACTCCACAACGTATGCCGTTGGTGACGATCAAAGCATCAAGAAAGGACCCCCCCCCCCCCCTTTCATGCATTCATGATTAAACATAATACCTATTATATAGATTTGATTCGGGAATAGTAGCGTGTCCAGGCAAGAAACGGCAACGGTTATAATAGAATTGACGTATAAGGCTATAACTCAGCATTTCGGGAATTACCCCAGACCGCTCTAAAACCACTTATATTCACCACGGTATAACACAGGAACATATGGACGGAAAAATTCATTATTTTTCACATATTGAACGATAGATAGTTGTCAAATGGGCCATAGTATTGAATATCCATAGCTATAATATAGAATATAGCTCTACAAACAAGGTGACGCACTCGTATCTTTTAAAACGTGGCAATGCTACAATGGGACCCGTCTAATCCCCGGCGATCAATGAGTTAAGGGGTTACATTAACCACCAGTTAGTCACTTGGATTAGCCACCAGAAAGTCACCTAGATCACCCACCAGGAAGTCGCCTAGATCACCCACCAAAAAGTCACTCGGATCACCCACTGTCTGACCTGCCTTCATCTTCCAGAGAAGTCAACTACGGTACTCGTTTCCCAATGCTGACCTGCCCAGGCCATTCACAGTCACCACCCGTGCCATCCTGGTGGACTGGCTCACACAGGTTCATGTAAGTGCCACATGGTGTGAACCATTTAATTTTAAAGAACCAGTACAATGATGTTATTTCTGTCAGAGAAAAAAAGCTTACTGTGGAAAGTTCAGGAGTGTTAATTTTTTCAGCTTCATATATAGTAATTTGATTTGTTATAATAACTGTTTTAGTGCACCCTCTAAGCACAGCCAACTTGCAGTGTGTTGAGGGGGCGTGGCCTTCTGTATAAGGACATGGTCTGCTCAAAGTCTAGAACTCTGTAATGATGCATCTTTTTGATTTTCTCTCTGTGAAAGTCATTTGTTTTTTTCTGTCTGCACTCCTTGGACCTAGGTCCTGTGCTACAGTATGTTTTTTTGTTTTGTCGTCATAGTGATGATCTGTGTGTCGTATGTAATGTATGGGTTTTATGTGGACCCCAAGGCAACTATAAAAGAAGGAAGGGTCATAAGGCCAGAGTTCTAATGCTCTGCTTGGTGCCAGACTTTGGTGCCAGCCTATTGAAGCATTATGGAAGATGCATGGAGAAGTGCACTAAAACCCAAAATAACTACGTTGTATGACCTTTGATGAAAACATTTCTTTAAATAATTAAAGAACACTCTTCAGAGAATACTAACTGATGGATTTTTCCAAATGTGCACATTAGTTTATTTGCTGTTGGTCTCCAAATAATATCCATAGATGATTATAGGTCTACTTTACATGGCTCATGATGAGTCTAATTGAAATGCTGGTGCCTTCATCACCCAGATTAATAACCTGTTAGATTGAGACACGATATGGGGTGGTCTGTCCATTCACCACTATGCTAATTGTTATGAAGGAGTGGTCTACCCATTCACCACTATGCTAATTGTTATGAAGGAGTAGTCTACCCATTCACCACTATGCTAATTGCACAGAGCGTTCAAGTTTGGCACCAATGTGCATTCACACACTATAGAGTAACATAATGACCCTTCCTTCTTTTATAGTTTCCTTGGTGGACCCCAGGAAGAATAGCTGCTGGTACTGCTAGAGCTAATGTGGATCTTAGTAAATTACATGTCATTGTGCCTACAGGGGGTGTACCAGTTCTCAGAGGAAACCCTCTACCTGGCGGTTCACCTCCTCAACCACTCCCTCCGTGAGATCAAGATGTCCACGGCCAACCTGCAGCTCCTTGGCCTTGTCTGTCTGTTCCTCGCTGCCAAGATGGAGGAGTGCCTCCTCCCTGAGGTATTCTAGATAGACCCTCCTCCCTGAGGTATTCTAGATAGGCCCTCCTCCCTGAGGTATTCTAGATAGGCCTTCCTCCCTGAGGTATTCTAGATAGCCCCTCCTCCCTGAGGTATTCTAGATAGGCCCTGCTCCCTGATATATTCTAGATAATGCCCTCCTCCCTGAGGTATTCTAGATAGCCCCTCCTCCCTGAGGTATTCTAGATAGCCCCTCCTCCCTGAGGTATTCTAGATAGCCCCTCCTCCCTGAGGTATTCTAGATAGGCCCTCCTCCCTGAGGTATTCTAGATAGGCCCTCCTCCCTGAGGTATTCTAGATAGTGCCTCCTCCCTGAGGTATTCTAGATGGGCCCTCCCTGATATATTCTAGATAGGCCCTCCTCCCTGAGGTATTCTAGATAGGCCCTCCCTGATATATTCTAGATAGGCCCTCCTCCCTGAGGTATTCTAGATAGCCCCTCCTCTCTGAGATATTCTAGATAGCCCCTCCTCTCTGAGATATTCTAGATAGCCCCTCCTCCCTGAGATATTCTAGATAGCCCCTCCTCCCTGAGGTATTCTAGATAGCCCCTCCTCCCTGAGATATTCTAGATAGCCCCTCCTCCCTGAGGTATTCTAGAATTGGATGAGACCTCCTCCCTGAGGTATTCTAGATAGCCCCTCCTCCCTGAGGTATTCTCCTCAGCCGATGAGTTATCAGTGAACCACTTTGATAAGCTTGACAACTGCAGAGAGGATGTTTCTGTGTAGGCCTGGATATTGTTGCAATTATTTTCCATTCTGGTTCCAATATTGATTCTAAAACCTTGTGTGTGTATGAAGGCATATTCCATTTCCCCATGAAGTAAATAATTGACTTTGTATGTATAATCTTTTTTTCTAAAAAGATCAGACCATACTAAATTGATTTCCATTTTCTTTTTTTAATGGTCTGAAACTAGAAAAAGTGACTTCTTTCTGTAATGGCTTTAGACCCCTAGTCCTATTTTCTACTTGGTAATAATGCCATCAGTCTCGGCACAGCATGTAGTAGACTACAGATAGATATTGTTTTATGTGATGCTGGTCAAAAACCAACCCTTGATTAGTGGTCTCTGTCTGCGAGCAGCTGAAGCTAGCAAGACTACTGCTTGACCTGACTCCTAGAACCCACCTCACCCCTGCCCACTTTGACAACCTAGGATGGCTTAGAGTAGACGACAGAGTACAGCAACTTGCAATGGGCCTGGTCTACAAGATACACTACGTGACCAAGGTACCCATGTACATGTCAAAATACTTCCCAAAGGTCAGTGAATACCACGATCACAACACCAGAGGGAGCTCCACAAATATGTTAAACCCAGATTCGGCTCAAACAAGGGACTAAACACGTTTCGCAATTATGCCACATCAATGTGGAACGCCCTACCCAAAGCTGTAAAGGAATGCGAATCACTACCCACTTTCAAAAACACCTACGGGAGACTGCCATTCGAAACTGGCCCCTACAAATGTCCTAACCTAGTTGTACAGTAAATGACCAAGTATGGCTTTGTCAGTATTCCAGTGTACAGTGTACAATGTGTGTCCCCCCTACCCAACCCCCCCCCCCTCCAATGTACAGCCCCCACCCTCCCACCCAACCCCACCCCACCCACCCAACCTCCTCCAATGTACAGTTTCTACGTCAAATGTATATACACTTTTTCTGGACACTTTTGTATCACAAACAGTACTGTATTTGCAAATCTGATATGTCATAAATGTATAGATGTAGCAGTACTGTCTATCTGTATGTCATGTAGGTCATATATGTTATGATGAATTGAAAATGGGGGACCCTGATGTAAACAAGACGAAAGTCTTTCTCTGGTCTGCATCCCCTTAACAATTGTATGTATTGAGCTGTACTACTGTACCCATTCTGCAATAAACTTTTCAATCAATCTACACTGTAAGGTCACGTGTAATCCCCACACCACCCTGGAACAATCCACACAGGGGAATGAGCTACATGCTTCCTCCCTCAACCACTACATTCTAGCAGTTGCCCTTGAGTGTGGAACTTAAGGTGGCACTTCACCAAAATACAATGCTGATTTATTTTGCACATAATCTCACACACATCTAAAACCTCTACAGTTTTGCACACATTCATTTAGTTAAGACAGTTATTGGGAGTTAATTAGTTTGAATACAGCCACCAGTGATGTCATCGGGGACATTGTATCCTGGTGTTGTGTTAATTACAGCTCAATCAAATGATAAGGTAGCAGTCCCTGTAAGACGAGGTAATGCAATTTTTTATTTCAATGGATTCAATGTCCCTGATGACATCACTGGTGGCCATATTCAAACTCATTTTACACTAACTGTCAAACTAAATGAATGTGTGCAAAACTGTTTGGATTTGGATATGTGTGCAATTATGCGCAAAATAAATCTGCATTGTTTTTTGGTGAAGTGCCCCTTTAAACCCAACTGCTCTAGTGGAGCTTCTCTGTGGCAAACAGTGAAAGACTGTATAGCTGTGATGTGACCGTTTGTAAATGGGGCATTAATGATTTAATGTGGGCAACTTGTAATGAAGCATGTAGACTTGAGTGCATGCGGGTACAGAAAGTGTTGGATACACAATCCTAATATCCACACCAGCCATGGTCTGTGTGTTGTGTCGTAACTGCCGTCATTGATGTAGTCAGATTGTGTGTGTGATTTCAACACACTACATTCCTAATGTGCTGAAGTCCCAGGTGTTTTTCATCATTAACCCAACTAAGACAACCTGACCGGGTCATGATGACCCACGGGTCAAAATGACCTGATCAGGTGGTGTTTGTTCCTCATTGTAATCTCCAAGTCATTCCGTGTATTCCTCAAAGACCTTGTGTGAACCTGATCTGTCAATTTACTAAACATGGAACAAAAGGTTCGGAAATGTGTTTGGTAGATTATTTCTCTGTTGTAACGATGCTTCTTGGCAATACATTTTATACCGTTGGAAAGCCTGTTTATTTCCCTTTTTTTTTTCAATGGTGCCCCATTTGTAAGGAACATGCTTTTGTGGGATGAGCAGCACAGCTGAGTATGTGGGTTGCGCCCATGAAAAATGTGTCTCGTTTCTTCCTTGTTACTGATGGACTTCAATCATCCAATCCACCAAACGCCAAACCAGAGTCAATAGCAACTGCAGAATAAGCTGTTTGAATAAGATTTGGCAAATCTTTCATGGGCGCAACCCACATACTCAGCTGTGCTGCTCATCCCACAAATGCATGTTCCTTACAAATGGGGCACCATTTAAAAGGGAAATAAACAGCCTTTCCAACGGTATAAAATGTATTGCCAAGAAGCATTGTTACAACAGAGAAATAATCTTTTCTGGGGCCTTTCTGCCCCCGTCCACAACGCAAAAATATTTTCAATAAAGAGAGCCATTTGGTGTAATTTCCTGCAATTTAAAAACAATATTTCAATAGATTTATTTATTTATTTAAGTACAGTGTATAAGGTATAAGCTGGTCCCAAACTTTTTAAACGCATGGTGGCGCATTGTCATAGTGGTGCTGCTCCCCTGGAAAGCCCTGGACATCGTGGCATTGTCAATATACTGATGTTGGAAATAATTGTAAGTTGAACCTTTATTAATCCCTTTTAGGGAAATTCGTTCTCTGCATTTGAACCATCATAACCATTTAGGAGTCGTGTGCAGCCACACAGCCTAACCATTTAGGAGCGGTGTGTAGCCACACATCCTAACTATTTAGGAGCGGTGTGTAGCCACACATAACTATTTAGGAGCGGTGTGCAGCCACACATCCTAACTATTTAGGAGCGGTGTGTAGACTAGCCACACATCCTAACTATTTAGGAGCGGTGTGTAGCCACACATCCTAACTATTTAGGAGCGGTGTGGAGCCACAGCCTAACTATTTAGGAGCGGTGTGCAGCCACACATCCTAACTATTTAGGAGCGGTGTGCAGCCACACATCCTAACTATTTAGGAGCGGTGTGGAGCCACAGCCTAACTATTTAGGAGCGGTGTGGAGCCACAGCCTAACCATTTAGGAGCGGTGTGGAGCCACCGCCTAACTATTTAGGAGCGGTGTGGAGCCACAGCCTAACTATTTAGGAGCGGTGTGTACTGTAGCCACACATCCTAACTATTTAGGAGCGGTGTGGAGCCACACATCCTAACCATTTAGGAGCGGTGTGGAGCCACACATCCTAACTATTTTTAGAAGCGGTGTGTAGCCACACAGCCTAACTATTTAGGAGCGGTGTGCAGCCACACATCATAACTATTTAGGAGTGGTGGGCAGCCACACATCCTAACTATTTAGGAGTGGTGGGCAGCCACACATAGTGCTGCGCCCGGAGACCAACTCCTGTTGTAATGCCAGTACCTTGGGAAATGGCAGGAAACCTAGCATGCATGTCCTTCGTCCGCTAACCCCATTCAGTATGTTGAAACGGCCTACTGATGAGCCCGTACTATACAGAATTAGGACAGGGAAATGGTCTCTCTCCCAGGTGTCGGAGCTGTGCCACCTCACCGGTGACACCTACACAAGGCGCCAGCTGCTGCGGATGGAGCGCAAGGTCCTCTGCGAGCTCAAGTTTGACCTGTCCCACTGTCCAGCTCTACACTTCCTCCTGCTCTCGGCCTCCGTCGCACGCTGCAGCGCCAAGGTACGTCCAATCACAAGTCTGCTTCAAACACATCGGTGCTGGAGGTCAAGTTGTCACTGTTGATTGAAAGTGGTATGGGCAGTCATATTTCTACACGCGTTGATCTAAAAGAAAAATGGTCTCGCACCTCCCAGCAGTTGTCCGCAGGGTTAGTGGTTCACGTGTTTTGAGAAAACTACACATCAGCGCAATGCATCTACAAAACATCTTTGATTTATGTAAAGTTCAGCCTTTTCATCAGGGCTCTACTCATATTAAACATCTAGAATCATTAAACAATATAGATGTTTTATACATATGGGATTCTTTCAACCATCTCTGGTAATGAGGTAATGACGTCATTGCGTTACGTTTTCCTTACTTCCAGAGCTCAGCTCAAACGTTGTACAACAGGAGAAAATCTTGATATTTTAGGGAAACGGATACATTTGTAGAATTATAACCAAAAAATGAATTCTGGTGGAATCCCTCTTTTTAAATAACGATATAGAATATGAATGCTCTTTATAATTTAAATAATGATATAGAATGTGAATACTCTTTATCATTTAAATGATATAGAATGTGAATGCTCTTTATCGTTTAAATAATGATATAGAATGTGAATGCTCTTTATCATTTAAATAATGATATAGAATGTGAATGCTCTTATCATTTAAATAATATAGAATGTGAATGCTTTTTATCATTGGAAAATAAACTGTAGTTTCTGTTTCTAACATTTTGAATTGACTCCCCAACCCTATCAGTATAGCTATTGACTCTCTCTTTCTCTTGTGCTCTCGCTCTCTCCGTGTCTTGCACTCCAGGTGCTGTTTATGGCCCGCTACTTACTAGAGCTGTCTCTCTTGGAGGGTCAGTGTGTGGTGTATCTCCCTGCCCAGCTGGCTGGTGCTGCTCTCTGTCTGGCCCGCCAAGTCCTCCAGGAGCCCCCCACACCGGAGGGGGAGACGGCCTGGTGCGTGGCCTCCAGTCTCCACGTGGGCAGGTCCTGACCAATCATGACTCTACATGAACACGGGGGCGAGATACACGTCATCTAATGGAAGGGTTCCATTCCAAATGCTGAGTTTCTATTTGGACCAATATTTGTAAAAATGCAAATGGTGATATTTTATTTTTGTTAGTTTTTTGGTCAAGTGCCAAGCCTTTACTATAAAGTGTTGCAGGAAACTCTGTATGGTGACTTTTACTGTCATGCGTACAATCATTTTGTCAGGTCAGACCTCTAGCTGATCAATGTCCCCATGGCCATAAACCATTCATGCTATACTGCACATTAAAAAGATTTTCTCAATTTCTAAATTAAAGCTTTTCTGTGTCATACAACTTGATTGGCAGGTCAGGGATTTTGCACCAGAACAGCTTGTTTAGAAAGGCTGTCTGAAACGCACTGAAGCATCGCTGCATTGTGCAATTTAGCAATTACAATAGTAAATGTTTTCATGGTGCAGCCGTAATTTGTATTGTAAACTATACGTTTGTTGCCGTCGGTGTAACTGACCTCTGACCTCTGTTCTCCCTGTGTCTTACAGTGAGACCACGTTGGTGTGACTGACCTCTGACCTCTATGTTCTCCCTGTGTCTTACAGTGAGACCACTTTGCTGAGCATCATGCATATCCTGGCGGGTGCCGCAGCAAGGGCCCCCAGCCTGGAGACCTCCGCCACCTACAAGAAGTACTCGTCCTCTGAGACCATGCACGTCAGCGTCCACCCTGCACTCCAGAGAGGCTCCCGTCTGCTGGGCCTGCCCTCCATGTGCACCTGAGGGCCCGCCAGGACAATCATAGCGCTTAGAAGACGTTACAGCCTAGTGCTGTGAAACCTGATCTGGAGAGTCTTTAGTGAGGACATGACGGGCTATGGACCTTGCAGCGTCACCTTATGACCTAGTGAGGACATGACAGGCTATGGTCACCTTATGACCTAGTGAGGACATGACAGGCTATGGACCTTGCAGCGTCACCTTATGACCTAGTGAAGACATGACAGGCTATGGACCTTGCAGCGTCACCTTATGACCTAGTGAGAACATGACCGGCTATGGACCTTGCAGCGTCACCTTATGACCTAGTGAGGACATGACAGGCTATAGACCTTGCAGCGTCACCTTATGACCTAGTGAGGACATGACAAGCTATGGACCTTGCAGCGTCACCTTATGACCTAGTGAGGACATGACAGGCTATGGTCACCTTATGACCTAGTGAGGACATGACAGGCTATGGACCTTGCAGTGTCACCTTATGACCTAGTGAGGACATGACAGGCTATGGACCTTGCAGCGTCACCTTATGACCTAGTGAGAACATGACAGGCTATGGACCTTGCAGCGTCACCTTATGACCTAGTAAGGACATGACAGTCTATAGACCTTGCAGCGTCACCTTATGACCTAGTGAGGACATGACAGGCTATGGACCTTGCAGCGTCACCTTATGACCTAGTGAGGACATGACAGGCTATGGTCACCTTATGACCTAGTGAGGACATGACAGGCTATGGTCACCTTATGACCTAGTGAGGACATGACAGGCTATGGTCACCTTATGACATAGTGAGGACATGACAGGCTATGGTCACCTTATGACCTAGTGAGGACATGACAGGCTATGGTCACCTTATGACCTAGTGAGGACATGACAGGCTATGGTCACCTTATGACCAAGTGAGGACATGACAGGCTATGGTCACCTTATGACCTAGTGAGGACATGACAGGCTATGGTCACCTTATGACCTAGTGAGGACATGACAGGCTATGGAGCTTGCAGCGTCACCATTGTGACCCCAGACGAGATGGGAGGGGTGGGGGGGGGGGGGGGGGGGGGGGGGGGGGGGGGGGGGGGGGGGGGGCGCGGGCGCGCCCAATACACGCCAGCCCAATGACGGCCTACTTTTTTTTAAATGATAATGCAGACGATCTTTGTCTGAAATAATATTGTGAGAAATGTTGATGTTTTTATAGTGTGTTTATTGTTGGAAGGACATGGGCTCTCGTTCTGTGAAATGATTTCAGGAAACTTTTAATGTGAAAAATAAAGTCTGCTGCAAACCTGCGTTGATAAATGTGATTGTTTGCTGTACATCTGTGTTTATTGTTGGAAGGACATGGGCTCTCATTCTGTGAAATGATTTCAGGAAACTTTTAATGTGAAAAATAAAGTGTCTGCTGCAAACCTGCGTTGGTAAATGTTATTGTTTGCTGTACATCTTCCCATCAAAAAAGGTGTTTGTTTTTATGTATTGTACTGTAATCTGTGACCATGGTTTCAATTAGCCTACATATAGAGATGATCTGAGTACACTAGCTTAAACTATACTGTTTAATGCCGGTAAACAACAGAAAACACTGACTAAACATGATGATGTTGCATTATTAAAGATTAAAGACCTAGTTTGTAATCCTAATGTAAACGATAACCACCCTTTAAAATATTTTGACAGTTGTTCATGGGACTAGCAAAACAAGCGTTCAACTTTAATTGCTGTATTTTGAAGCTGTGGAAGTTGTTTACATTGATAGCGTAGAATAGACATAGCCCTTCTCTATTTAAACGACCACATCAAACAAGAGGTGGACGCGGGCAAATACTGCGGCATGGTCATGCTGGACCTACAAAAGGCCTTCGACACTGTCGATCACTCCATTCTGATTGACGAGCTAAAAGCAATTGGTTTTGATAGTCTATCAGTGAGCTGGATGCAATCCTACCTTGAGGGGAGGGAACAGATTGTGGAGGTAAACGGTACCCTACGCCCCCGCGTGAATATTTTCCCTAACAGGGTTGCACTTCCGCGTTCGGTTTGCGCGATCTGATTGGCCACTGACGTTTCTGGTCATGTGACATGTGCGCCAATCGTGTGACGCCTGTTTTCTATCACCGGTTAAGCTTAGGCACTCTTTCGAAGTTGGTTAAGGTTAGTTTGTCTTAGCAGGGCGATAGAACACCAGCCCTGATTCCAAACTCTAACCTTAACCAACTTCGAAAGAGTCGCCTAAGCTTAACCAGTGATAAACTAGGCGTTAGGTAGTTTGCAGGCTGTTCGAGGCGGAAATAGGCGCAGAAACAGGCATCACGCGATTGGCGCACATGTCACATGACCAGAAACGTCAGTGGCCAATCAGATTGCGCAAACCGAACGCGGAAGTGCAACCCTGTTAGGGAAAATATTCACACACCCCCCCCCCTCACAGTGAGCTGTGGTGTTCCACAAGGAAGCATACTAGGACCGCTACTGTTCCTAATTTATGCAAATGACATGTCGTCAGCTTGTGACTGCAACTTGTTCTTATTCGCAGACGACTCAGCCCTGCTGGTCTCGGACAAGAACAAGTTACAGGTTGAAAAAATCCTCAGCTCAGAACTCGGCAGAATCTGCACCTGGCTCGCTGATAACAACAGAGTCCATTCTCTTCGGATCAAATAACAAACTCAGCAAGACCGACAGCTTCTCAGTTACAGTGGGTGACAATATTGTCACAAGGAAAGATGAAATTACATACCTAGGTTCCATCCTAGAGGCAAATCTTTCCTGTGACAAAATGGCATCCAAGGTAATAAAAAAAGTCAACCAACGAACTCGATTCTTGTACCGGATCTCCTCTCTGGTAAACAAGAATACCCTGAAGACTCTGGCAGGAGCACTCATTCAAGGGTACTACGACTATGCTTGCACCTCATGGTACCAAAGCACCTCAAAGGCGCTAAAAACTAAATTACAAACATCTCAAAACAAACTGGTCAGACTACTGCTTGACCTTACTCCTAGAACCCACCTCACCCCTGCCCACTTTGACAACCTAGGATGGCTTAGAGTAGACGACAGAGTACAGCAACTTGCAATGGGCCTGGTCTACAAGATACACTATACGACCAAGGTACCCATGTACATGTCAAAATACTTCCCAAAGGTCAGTGAATACCACGATCACAACACCAGAGGGAGCTCCACAAATCATGTTAAACCCAGATTCGGCTCAAACAAGGGACTAAACACGTTTTGCAATTATGCCACATCAATGTGGAACGCCCTACCCAAAGCTGTAAAGGAATGTGAATAACTACCCACTTTAAAAACCACTCTCAAAAAACACCTACGGGAGACTGCAATTCGAAACTGGCCCCTGTAAATGTCCTAACCCAACCCCCTCCAATGTACAGTAAATGACCAAGTATGGTTTTGTCAATATTCCAATGTACAGTTTTGCTTGTACAGTTGTACAGTGTCCCCCGCCCACCCCTCCTACCCAATCCACCCACCCAACCACCTCCAATGTACAGCCCCCCCCCCCCACCCACCCAACCCCCCACCCCACCTACCCAACCTCCTCCAATGTACAGTTTCTACGTCAAATGTATATACTCTCTTTTCTAGACTCTCTTTGTATCACAAACAGTACTGTATTTGCACATCTGGTATGTCATAAATGTATAGATGTAGCAGTAGGCTACTGTCTATCTGTAAGTCGTGTATGTCATATATGTTATGATGAATTGAAAATGGGGGACCCTGATGTAAACAAGACGAAAGTCTTTCTCTGGTCTGCAGTGAGCAATGTGATCCTAGTTTGTTTGTTGTGTACCTTGTGTAAGACAGGGTTCTATAATCAAATGTGAAATCTATCTTATTTGTCTGAAAAATCAAATATAATATCCCTGTTTTCAACATGGGCGCCGCCATTTTGTTGCTGACGTCATGGCTGACGTCATGCCACTGGTTGGGTTTATACACTGCTGGTTAGCTGCCTATAGTGAATGGGTCAGTCAGTAAATAAAATGTTGCCTACAAAACAACGGGACCGCGGTGGTTCTGTTTGTATTGCTCCTGGCTGTTCAAACTAATTTTACCATGTGAGAGAGAGGAAAGTTGGTTAATTTCCACAAACTACCAGTGAAAAAAACAGTGTTGTTGACATGTTGGCTCGGGCTGGCTGCACTCAGGCGGCGCGACCAGCCTGTTGGACAGGGAAGGAGGATCTGCAGAGAACACTTCATTGCCTCGGATTATGTTGTTGGTAAATAAGAACGATATTCCATTTGTTCCATCCAGTTTAATAAAGAAGAAAACAATATACAAATAAGTCTCGGACGACTGCAGGTGTATTTACAAGTAGCGTCTCAACTTCCTGTTCCGGTCGCTGCGCTACTGTGCAGGACCGTCTGTTATAGAGGCGCTGTCTAGATATTCTCTATCTCCCCCAGAGTCTTTAACATACTGTGTAAAGGCTGAGAAATAATAATAAACAAACACACAAAAACGTGGACAAATACCTGTGTAACCCACACCCAGGCTATGTGACTATAAATCATGTGTCCATTATGTGACTAGCCCATGGAATAGTCCCTGTGCCAGGCAGGCACTCTGGTCGCCCTGGTGGATCGGCGTAAGTCCGCCCTAGGTGCAGGGGACGACACAGTGGGCCCCGGTGGGGGATCGGCTCCCGGGTCCAAAGGGGCCGGTGGTGACGCCTGAAGGACCGTGTGCGAAGCAGGCGGCGTCCCGCGCCGGGGTTGGCTCGCCAACGTGAGTACCGGTGGCGATGTGGGGGACACAAGGTCGCAGTTGGGGTCAGGCAGACGTGGTGTGACAACGAGTGCTGTTGGTACGGTGACACGGGCCGCCAGGTCGTCGTAAATTGATCGAGGAGGTGGAAGGTTGTTGCGAACAGGGCTGAACCTGCGCAGGAACCTCCTGTTCCGAAGTGTGACTCTGCCCGAGCCGTCGATCTTGACCATGTATTGGTCATGCTGGCGTACCTCCACAACACTGCCAGTCCTGTCCCATTTGTTGGGGTAGGGCCCTGTCTGGTTCTGTACACGGACCATGTCCCCTACCATGAGTGGCGGGAGGCGTTTTGTGTGCTCTGCCCAGGCATCCGCTGTGCGGATGTGGCGTTTGCGGAGAGCCTCCTCCCTTGCCGTCAGTGTCTCACGCCAGGTCTCGTGTGGTCTGTACTTCCCAGGTACAACCGGGATGAAGTCACGTATCGGGCGGCCGAAGACACACATTGCCGGAGATATTTTCGTGTCAGGGTCAGGTGTGTTACGATATTGCAGGATCGCTCTCTGCACAGCATCTGTGTCAAGCTCCCCCTTTGGGCCGGTGTTGTCAGTGATAAGGCGTTTCATTGTCTTTACCCCAATCTCAGCGCGGCAGTTGCTGTGGGGGAAGGCCACAGATGAGAGGCGGTGGTGTACGCCCCATCTGTATAGAAATGACCTGGTCTCGGTGGAGGTGAACTCTGGGCCCCCGTCTGATGTGAGCTCTTCTGGCGTCCCGTACGTCACGAAGGCCCGACGTAGGTGATTTATGAGGCCGGCGGCGCCCCCCGTCGCCTTCGAGATGATCGGCCAGTTTGAGTACCGGTCCACCGTCACGAGGTAGTGCACGCCCCTGTGCATGAAGAAGTCCGAACACACCGCCTGAAAAGGGTAAACAACTGGGATCGGCGGGGTTGGCGGCGCTCCAGGCTGTGAAGGTGCCATCCGGTGGCAGTGCTCGCAGTTCCTCCGAGTGGCGCTGATGTCAGCCGACATGCCTGGCCAGAACACAGAGGATTCTGCGCGGGCGGTCATCATCGATACGCCCTGGTGGGCAGCGTGTAGGGCGCTCAGCACTTCTCTGCGGAGAGAGAGTGGTATAATCACCCTGTCCTTGTACAAGACCACCCCATCAGTTGATGTGATGTTCTCGCGGTACTGGTGGAAGTCACGGATCGTCGTCGGCATCTCGAATTTTGAGTCGGGGATGCCGTCCGTCGCCATTTCCTCCAGGGTGCGCATCTCACCATCGCTGCTGGTGGCCTCCCTGACACGATCCCATGTCACTGACCGCAATGATTCAAGGCCCGCAGCACACCATGCCAGGTCATCCTCCTCAGTGTCGTCGTCATTCCCTGGCTCGGTCTGGCGTAGGAAGGACAGTACATCAGTGTGCGTACTGGGTGGGAGGTGGGCGTTGTCATCTGGAAGGTCCATAAGTGATGGCCGTGTGGTGCCAACCGGCCTACGTGACATGGCGTCCGCCGCCTTGTTCCTCATGCCCGGGACATGCACAATGCGGAAACGATAACGCAAGGTCTTCTCCTTGAGGTTCCGTAGGCGTGGGTTTGGTATGTCATCGAGCGCCCTGTCTGCAAGGAGTCTCAGCAGCGGCTTATGGTCTACAGCTACAATCAAGTCCTCGCATCCCAACACAAAGTAGCGTGCCTTGTCCAATGCGTCCGCGACCGCAAGAGCCTCGCCCTCTATGGGCGCGTACCTGGACTCCGCCGCATTCGTGAATCTGCTGCCAACCAGGGTTATCTTCCACCCATCAGTGCAGCAGAAGGGTCTGACTGGCATACATCGGCAATGTTTCTGGAATAACCAGAATCCAATGCCCTCCTTTGACCAGTCCGTGGCGATACATGTTGGCCTGGTTTTGTCAAAAATGCGGACACCACGCTCAATTTCTTCGACGATCACATCCTTTGACTCACGGAATATGTCTTCCAACTCCGCGGACCACTCGAAGCGTTCTCCACTCTTCAGGAGCTTCCGGAATGGCTGCATACGCTTGGCCATACTGAAGGCGTAGGCCACCTGGTTGACCAGCCCGAACCACGACCTGATGTCCGTGACATTACGTGGTTGTGGGAAGTCGTGTATCGCCTCCAGGTAGCGACTGCACGGTCGCACATCAGTCATGGTGATTGTAAAGCCAGCGAAGTCCACCGTGGGTGCGCTAAAAATGAACTTCTCCGGGTTGAGGACTATTCCATTCCGGCCGCATATGTCCAGCCACTGGACCGCCTGGAAGTAGCTCTCCTCAATCGTATCTGACCATAGTAGCGTGTCGTCTATGCACTTAGTTTTGTTGCCTATGTCCGCGACAACCTCGTCATACCATCGCGAGTAACCGTCCCCCGATGCCATGTACCCCTGCGGGGCCGACAGGTACCGGTAGCGGCCCCATGGGGTTATGAACGTCGTCTTGTGGCGATCGTCCTTGTGTAATGGGACGCTGTGGTAACCATTCCAGGCATCGAACACAGTCTTGAGTTTCCCGTTAGGCACACATCTCGCTTGGTGGAATGGAGATTGGGTGTGGTGGGTCTCGCGGAGTGCATACTTGTTCAGGGCCTGGAAGTCGACAGTGCGTCGCGGTTTGCCTGTCTTCTTCGCGCAGATCACCATGCGATGACACCACGTCACCGGTGTACCGATTGGTACTTCCTCCAACACGCCGAGGCGGACGTCCTGGTCGAGGCCTGCCTTTACCTCCTCTTGCCAGTGTAGGGCCACGGGGATGGGGGTGTGACAGGCAACCGGTGTCGCATCCTCATTAAGCATGAGGCGGAGTGGTGGGCCGGTCATTTTCGGTAATGTCTGGTGGGGGCATGTGTTAAATGTGCTCTGAGCGTACAGTTCTAACAAGTGTCCCCGTAACGCCTTCCTGTTAGCCTCGATCGCCAACATGGGGAGTGTAGTTGGCCTGGACGGCGGCTCCGCACGCCGCGGGCAGTCACATACTTCTGATGTCGCCAGATTCACCTCCCCGAGTGTTGGGAACTGGGCGGAGATCATTCCCAGGTCCACGCAGGCTGCACGGGAGAGAAATATGCGGTCTGAGGTGTCCGCCACATACGCGATTTGGCGTGTCTCCAACCTTCGAGCGTCACCACTGTTGCCGGCGAATCTGACTACCGCAGCTCCGAGGATCCGAATTCCCTTATTGTTCGCAGCTTTCATGGTCATGGATACGGGGATGAGGTCCTCTGTGCTTAGGCCCATTTGTTGAGCGACTTTAATGCCGATCAGGCAGCTTTGGCATCCCGTATCGGCCATAGCAGGCAGGGATACTGCACGGGTGCGTTTTAGGAGGTCAAAACCCAGAGCCTTGTAATCCTCGTGCTCGGTGGTGAGAGTGAGGTTGACGTATGGCTGCGGGCTGGACGCACGCTTCATCCACTTGTCGCACATATCATCGTACAGGTGGTGAGCGAGGGGAAGCGTGCGTAACTCGCCATCTGTGCTGATTGTACATAGCTCAACGAATGCTGCTGTCTGCTCGTCACACGTCCAGTCTGTCTCTCCGGGTGGGGGCCTAGTCGATCGGCCACCCAGGCAGGCCCTCTCGAGGTGATTCTGGCTGCCACACTTCCGACACTTTTTACCGTATGCTGGGCACTCGGCACGTCTGGCGTGCCACTGGGGTGTTTTGCCGTGGCCCACCTCGCCGCAGTGGATGCATACCCCTTCGGGCTTGGCCTTTGGTTTCTCTAGCCTGGCTCCTCCTCTGGCACGGGTGTCCTGTTGTCTCACCCGCCTGTACGAACTGCTGACCGTGTCCGCGCTCTGAGGGTCAAGCAGGCGCGATGCCGAGCGCTTTCCAGACTCCTTAGCCTCGATATACTCGATCATGTCCTTTAGTGGCATGTTCTGGTTCTTCTCACCGAGCAGGTCGAGCTGTATTTCCGAATCTGCAATGCCACGGGCAATCACGTCTCGTAGGATCTCTTCCGTGAAGTCGTTGACTTGGTCGCACCCTGTCCTAGTGCATTTCATCTGGTACTTGCACGTGTCCGCCTGCCCCTTGATGCGGGCGTGGAACGACTGGATGGGCTCTTCATAACCCTGCCGCATGTTAGACAGGGCTGCCCGAGCTACCATGGTGTTCTCTGCGCGAACGGCGAGTGCCTTCATGGCAGCGAGGACGTCCTCCTCGTCGTTGCCCGCTAGGCTCCTGCCTGCCGCGCGTGTGAGGTCCTTCCTCAGATCCTCCTCGCAGCACTCCAGTAGCTGTGAAACTATGTCGGGCCCGACCAGCTTGGTGCCTGTTTTATACTCACCCCAGCGGGTTACGAAGTATGACCAGGCCTCGCCCGTTCCGGCCAGTGCTATGGAGGGACGCTTTAGCTTCTCCATTTTAGCATTTGCGCCCGGCGCCCAGGGGGCTGCGCCTGCGACATGTATAGTGGCGTGTACACTTAACATGGCCGCTACCACGGCCGCCGCTACATGCTCAGCTACATAGTCACAATCCTCAATAGGGCACTCTGCATTTATAAGCACCATTGTCAGTTATTTGGATGAATAATTAATAGCTTGCTTCCAATGTATAAAAATTACTTCAGACTACAGCTGTAGCTCCAAAAAAATAATCCCTTTTGGCATCTTCCGTTGGAACTAATAATAAAAGTCCACTATAATCCAATGAAAGCAAAAAAAAAATCCATACCAATTGTCGACGTTAACAGTGTCCTGGTCCTTTAAGTCGACAAGGTGCCGTGTTGTTTGCCGACGGCTCCGTCGACTATCCGACTTTCTCTGGTCTGTTTGCGCACCTCGTCGTCCTCCTCTGATCCACAGTCCACTGATCATATCCGTTGGACTACATCCAGTTATTTGTATATAAATAAGAACGATATTCCATTTGTTCCATCCAGTTTAATAAAGAAGAAAACAATATACAAATAAGTCTCGGACGACTGCAGGTGTATTTACAAGTAGCGTCTCAACTTCCTGTTCCGGTCGCTGCGCTACTGTGCAGGACCGTCTGTTATAGAGGCGCTGTCTAGATATTCTCTAGTTGGGGTGGGATGTTTGTCCAGAAGACCACTAATCAGCTGAAGCCGGACGCGGTTCCCTCGGTCTTCGACAGACAGACCGGCGTTAGCTCTCGGGAGCGATCGCTAGCTAGTTGGCACCAGCCGGGGACCGGCGTTAGCTCTCGGGAGCGATGGCTAGCTAGTTAGCACCAGCCGGCGACCGGCGTTAGCAACCGGAGCGTCGCGGAGCATTCAGCCTGCTGGCTACCTAGATCCACTTCAACCAGCGTCGCGGAGCATTCAGCCTGCTGGCTACACAGCTTGTCGGTGTGCTGGAGCCTCTGCAAGCTAACGGTAGCTGGCTACACAGCTTGTCGGTGTGCTGGAGCCTCTGCAAGCTAACGGTAGCTGGCTACACAGCTTGTCGGTGTGCTGGAGCCTCTGCAAGCTAACGGTAGCTGGCTACACAGCTTGTCGGTGTGCTGGAGCCTCTGCAAGCTACCGTTAGCTTGCAGAGGCTCCAGCACACCGACAAGCTGTGTAGCCAGCAGGCTGAATGCTCCGCGACGCTGGTTGAAGTGGGTCTAGGTAGCCAGCAGGCTGAATGCTCCGCGACGCTCCGGTTGCTAACGCCGGTCGCCGGCTGGTGCTAACTAGCTAGCCATCGCTCCCGAGAGCTAACGCCGGTCCCCGGCTGGTGCCAACTAGCTAGCGATCGCTCCCGAGAGCTAACGCCGGTCTGTCTGTCGAAGACCGAGGGAACCGCGTCCGGCTTCAGCTGATTAGTGGTCTTCTGGACAAACCTTCCACCCCCAACAACATAATCCGAGGCAATGAAGTGTTCTCTGCAGATCCTCATTCCCTGTCCAACAGGCTGGTCGCGCCGCCTGAGTGCAGCCAGCCCGAGCCAACATGTCAACAACACTGTTTTTTTTCACTGGTAGTTTGTGGAAATTAACCAACTTTCCTCTCTCTCACATGGTAAAATTAGTTTGAACAGCCAGGAGCAATACAAACAGAACCACCGCGGTCCCGTTGTTTTGTAGGCAACATTTTATTTACTGACTGACCCATTCACTATAGGCAGCTAACCAGCAGTGTATAAACCCAACCAGTGGCATGACGTCAGCAACAAAATGGCCGCGCCCATAATGCTAAATGCTTCAGAAATGTACACAACAAATCGTTTTTTCTTAGAAACTGCTTATTTTTATAACGTGATTTCTTCTGTGGCTTATCTAAATACTAATGTGATGCTATGAATATGTATTTATCGCACTGCTTCATTTCCACTTTAACAATTGTATGTATTGAGCTGTACTGTACCCAATCTGCAATCTGTTAATAAAGTTTTCAATCAATCAATCAAACCCTTTTATAAATACATGGGTCGACCATCCAGAAATCTTGTTTTTGATTGGATCTACAAATCTTGTACCTTGTTTCTAAAGTGATTGGAAAAATTTGGCGTATGTGTTTTTATTTTTTTCATTCCTTACTGCATGCTTTCTATGTAATATAGTATATAGAGTTTCACTGGAATTATGTTGCTATACGGAGCAGTTGGTTCCCAAGTGTATTTCCTGTCAACTATTACAATAGCAAATATTGCAACATGAATGTTTTTTTTTTAAGAATGTTATTCTTACTTTGAAACAGTCTATACACCCAGAATGAGCTTCCAGACACAATAGCATGGTCTGTCTGGCACTGTCTGAATTTCTCTACATGATGTCCTACATGTGCTCATTTGCTTAGCTCCTCCCCCGAGTAGCCCAGCTCACATGCACCACGCTCAACAAACCCTGGCTCATCTCATTGGCTCAAAAGTGAACGGAGCGTCACTTTTTGGCAATGTGTAGAATGTGAGTCAGACATGTCCATAATTATACCAAAGTGCTATACTGCTATTACCCAAAATGAGGCTGTGTCACTCGGTAAAATAAATGTAGGCCTATCGTTTTGTCTGCTGTATCTATTTGCTGTAGCCTGTAGCGGGTAGGCCACATATCCACGATTGCATATTGGGCACGTGATGGTGCGTTCGGTGGTGCTCGTAAAGTCGGAAATATCAAAGTTTACTACCAGGAAGTTGCAGTTTAGTCGAGCAGGTTCCATGATACACCGAGTCTATGAGTTGTGACGTGGTGTCATTGAGGTTTTGTGGTGAATTGAAAATGGGGGACCCTGATGGAAACAAGACGAAAGTCTTTCTCAGGTCTGCATCCTCTTAACAATTGTATGTATTGAGCTGTACTGTACTGTACCCATTCTGCAATCTGTTAATAAACTTTTCAATCAATCAATCAATCAATCAATCACAATGCACATATACTTTATTATGAACATGCTCATGAAATATAATATTGACATGGTGGGAATTCCTAAAAATCAAACCACCTGGAGCCAGAAGGAAAGGTTGAATAATCTGGTTTAGTGCTGGCGTTACGACGTAATTAGCGCATCGCCTCGTAATTACCATTTAGTCACATGATCATTTCCAAGTTCACGAGGACCGACGAATGCACCACGAGTGGTCCTTCCCTGCTATTGTCCCGCCCCTACACGTGCGCTTCGTCCCGATTGGCTGACGGGGAGTTGGCAACGTTCACCTATGGGCGTCATTTGATGAGAAACTCGTATCAAGAAGGGAGCAGAGGATGTATGCTCGCTGGTGGTGGTAGGGGGGGTGGTCCAACAGGCGGCCATAGGTTCAGGTGAGGTAACTAACGATTATAGACACACACATCGTATCGTGTGATGATGGTGAGTGAGTTCGATTTCAAGTCAACGTCGTCCTGGGTTTGATTTGCTTAACGGGACTTTAACAGATCTTTACTGCCCGGTCCTGAACGCGAGGAACGCGGCCACCTAACATTAATTAAACTATGTGTCTATGGGCGCACTTCAAAAAGCCAAAATAAAGATTGAATGAAAGGAACGAGTTCGTGCTTTCGACGGGACTTGCAGAGATGATGGACGTGCCCTGGCTTGAAGCATAATGCCCATCGCCCTGCCGTAGTAGGGCAAGAGAGGGATCGATTTGTACCCACCTTTTAAATGATTGGATGTTTTGCATTGGAGGTAAAGTTTTCCATTATTTCCTCGCTGAATCTAATATCTTATTAACAAATCCAGTGGCTTTGAGTGACAGTGCTTCTATGCATGAGGACAACTTGCAGAGTTTGCTTATTCCTGCCTTTGTCCTTATTCCGCTTTACCAGTTAAGAGAAGACAACTTTTCAATGTATATGCTTCGTCAGTCACTACTCACTACGTATTGTCAACATTCAAGTCGCAATTTATTGCAGTCTCCGTCCACTCCGACCATTCCGCGTATTTATAAACTATTGTTTAATTACGAGCGATATGAGAGGAAGTGTCTGGTATCGTGTTGGACTGGAGAGGTGCTGTATGGGGAGGAGCGTGACAGTATCACAACAGCTAATGTCTTATAATGTTAACACTCTACATAAGAAATAACAAGCGTCGTTAAAAGTAGGCTAGATACATCCCATAACTCCTAATTCATTTCAGAACATTTTGAACCACCTTAAAGGCTTACACATTTGTTTTGATGTACATGCAGGTGAAATTACTTGATGGTAAATTGCCATTCTCTCAATTTTAAGATTGTTAGTTTTCATTCAAGCTTGAATTTAGCTGACACTGTCTGTGGGGGAGGGCAGTTTGTCATGTCACATTACAAGACCTGTGTGTGTGTGTGTGTGTGTGTGTGTGTGTGTGTGTCAAATTCTGTAAGTAGCCACATGGATTCCTACTATTTCCTTTTTGCTTTAAAACATCTGATGATTACCCAAAAGCTCTTCTCCGCCTTGTAGTGAAGCTCTTGGTGGTTAGGAAATGTAGTCAACAACACGGGGTGTCTAGTCAGGACACGGGAGGCAGGAACGTTCTTTGATGAGTTTTATTATTAATGGTCAGACAGATGCACAGGCGATTTCTACTTCTATTTCCCATTAACACGGTGGGAGTATGTGAGAGTGGGTGTGTGTGTGTGTGGTTCTAAATGG
Organism: Notolepis coatsorum; assembly: GCF_963971535.1. Classification (NCBI taxonomy): domain Eukaryota; kingdom Metazoa; phylum Chordata; class Actinopteri; order Aulopiformes; family Paralepididae; genus Notolepis; species Notolepis coatsorum. Next base: position 276,946,534 of record NC_140165.1, read on the forward strand.
GGAGGAAACAAAGACATCAGCGTTACTAGTACTCATTAATCAGTCTGTTATATACTATACAATATACTGTTGCTGCAAGTAACATAAACCTCACGAGTGGAACTACCAATGGGGATAAGCAGTGCTTTACCTATACTAGTTACAGGGATAAACTGTGCTAAACAGATACTAGATACTATACTCAACAACATAGATTATACCCAATAGGCTAGATTATCACTATAAACATACTGGTAAATTGCTTCCTAAACAGCTGGTAGAATTATAACATTAGTATAGGCCTTAACCATATAAATCACCAACAATAACTAAGCGTCCTCATCATACACATATTTAACACTTACTTGTGATCAGGGACGCACACATGAACTGAAGGAATCTCTAAGCCCACTAGTATATATGGATGCTGGCTATCTGCAGAACAGCAGAACAGCAGCACAGCACCCCACAGTCCTTATGTCTGCCCAGTCCTTGGGCCTTTTGTACAGCCGCCCCCTAATCCACGGTGTGGATTAGTTCATGGAAAGGCTCAACTGTCTTCCGGAGTCGTTGTCGGGGCGTCCTCTGGGATGGCTGGTAACTCAATAAGCTTGGCCACTAGTCTGGTGTAGGTCCTATCGTCCACCTGCACCTCTGCAGACCGCACCTTCCCGTCGGCACTCCTGATGGTCTTCGTGACCCGTCCTACAGGCCACAGTGCTCTAGGTAGCCTCTGGTCAATCACCATCGATTCACCACCGTGCCGACAGTGAGGTTCTCTGTGTCCTTCACCCATTTCTGCCTGGACTGCAAGGAGGGTAAGTAGTTATGCAGGAAGTGGGTCCAGAACTGGTCGGCTAACACCTGACTGTGTCGCCATCTTCTCCGGCTGAGGATTTCGGATTCAGGGTACACCACTGGAGGGAGTGAGGAGTCGGGCCGCCCCATGAGGAGGTAGTTGGGGGTCACCGCGTCCACGTCGGCTACATCTGTCGACACATATCCCAGCGGCTTGGAGTTGAGGATTCCTTCTACCTCAGTCAGTACTGTCCGCAGGACTTCTTCGGTCACTGTCTGTGCTCCAAGAGAAACGTAGAGTGCAGCCTTGATGGACTTGACTTCCCGCTCCCAGGCCCCGCCAAAGTGGGGTGCATTTGGGGGGTTGAACTGGAAGCGGATCTGGCGCTTTGCCAGTTGGGTCTGCAGCTCTTTACCCATGTTCTGGAAACTTGCTCTGAGCTCCAATTCTCCTCCACGGAAGTTGGTCCCACGGTCGGAGAGGAGTTCGAAGGGGTTTCCTCGTCGTGCCACAAACCTTCTGAGCGACATAAGGAATGAGTCGGTATCCATGTTGTGTAGCACGTCTAGGTGGACACACCTAGTGGTCATACACTTGAAAACTATTCCCCATCTTTTCTCAGTACCCCGACCTCGCTTGACCTGAAACGGGCCGAAGCAATCCACTCCTGTTGAGTAGAATGGAGGCTTCATGAGGCGGAGACGGCATGGGGGCAGATCTGCCATCTTGGGAATAGACGGCTTTGCCCTCCACTTTTGGCACTCCGGGCAGAATCGCTGATGGCGGCGCACTGCTTCACGCCCTCTGAGGATCCAGAACTTGCGCCGGAGTTCAGCAAAGACCCTCTCGGCTCCAGGATGGAGTAGCTTGTTGTCGTACTGTCGTATGATGAGCTTAGTGACAGGATGCTTGGGTTCTAGCAGGATCGGGTGCACAGTGTCTTCCTCCAGGCTGGTGGAACGGCGCAACCTACCGCCTACGCGGATAAGGCCTTTAGGTACGTCGTACTCTGGGGCAAGTGCCAGAAGCCTACTGTTTGGTGGAATCACTTTCCCGGTTTGTAGGCACTTGATTTCTTCTGAGAAGCTATCACCTTGTGCTCTCTGAAGGATTCTGAGTTCTGCCTCGGCATAGTCGTCCGCACTGGGGGCACTTGACGGAGACGCCGCCCCGTGCAGTGATCTACTTGTGGCCTCAAGGAGGTCTTCGAAGGTGGAATGGTCTTCTGTGGTTGGGGTCTTTGGAGCCGAAAGGGTTGAAGTGAGGCCACAGAACACAGGCTTCCTTGTCTCCGTCTCATCCAGAACTTCTGTGACCGAGGGTCTGAGTGGCCAACCTGTGCGTGGTTGTTGGAGGAAGGCGGGACCATGACTAAACTGATTTGGCTTGGCTAGGTCAGACACTGTCATTCCTCTGGTGATAGTGTCTGCTGGGTTATTCTTTGTGTCCACGTACCTCCATGACCGGTGGTCGGTCAGTTCTTGTATCTCAGATACGCGGGTCCCGACGAACACCTTGTATCGGCATGACTCGGACTGTATCCAGGTAAGCACTGTGGTGGAGTCGGACCACAACACCGCCTCTTTCAACTTAAGAGTGAGCTCTCTCTGGATCAGTTGGGCAAGTTGGGCTCCTGTCAGAGCGGCACAAAGCTCGAGGCGGGGTATTGACTGTTGTTTTTTCGGTGCTACTCTAGAGCGAGCTAGCATGAAGGATACGTGGACCTGGCCTTGGAGGTCTTCGCCACGCAGGTAGGCGACTGACCCATAGGCGGACTCGGAAGCATCACAGAAGACGTGGAGCTCGAGGGTGAGCGCACTTACGTCGACGTCTGGTGGGAAGTAGCACCGGGAGAGGCCGACTGTTGGGAGCTGTGGGAGCTCTTCTTCCCATGTGGTCCAGGCTTGCAGGATATCGGCCGGTAAGTGTGGGTCATCCCAGTCGCGGTCTTTGGCCCATAGTTTCTGGACCAAGACTTTGGCCCTTGTGGTGAAGGGCAGGATGCGACCTAGGGGGTCATACTGGCTTGCTAGTATCTTGTAGATATTTCTCATAGTCGTCTGGCTTGGGGAGACCGGGCGATGTCTGTAGTGGAGCGTGTCCTCCATGAAGTGCCAACTGAGTCCTAGTGTCATTTCTTGAGCTTCCCCGTGGGTCTGGGAGACCCATCTCTCACTGCTATCTGCCTTGGCCTCTTTGGGCAGGTTGCCGATCACCTCTGGCTGGTTGCTGGCCCACTGGCGGATCTCGAAGCCGCCTGTGGCTAGGAGGGCTCTCAGCTTGTTCACGAGGCTGCTTGCCTCTTCTTTGGTGGGCAGACTCTGCAGACAGTTATCCACATAGAAACACTGTTCTACACTGTGGCGAACATCCTCTTGGCTAGACTCGATGACATGTCTCTGGAGGGCAAAGGTTGCACAGCAGGGGCTGCATGTTGTCCCGAAGGGCAGGACCTCCCACTGGTACACTGATGGAGGTTCGTCTGTCTTTAGGTTCCTCCAGAGGAACCTCAGTAGGGGCTTGTCTCTGTCCAACAGGCGAACCTGATGGAACATTCCCTTGATGTCCCCACTTATGGCGACTCGATGCTCTCTGAATCGCAGGAGGACTCCAAGGAGTGAGGGTCCCAGTGTTGGGCCTGGAAGGAGGTAGTTGTTCAGGTTCTGCCCGCCGTACTGGAAACTGCAGTTGAAGACAATCCGGTCTTTGCCGTTGTGCCTGACCATGTGATGGGGCAGGAACCATGACTCTTCAGATGCGTCGGCCTGGCTGGGGTTAATCTTGGTGATGTACCCAGCTATCTCTAGCTTATTGATCTCCTCTTGGTAGGTAGATGCACGCTGTGGATCTTGAGTTAGCCTCTTCTCTGTGTTCCGCAGGTTCTTCATTACAACTTCCTTTGAAACTTGCAGCTTGGGCATGGTTTGGACTCGCAGGAGGGGGGTGGCATACCGCTGCACTCTGTTGACCTCTACACGGGTGGTCTCGGCCTCCAACAGCTCCGCTGAGTACTTGTCCTGTTTGGATCTGTTCACTAACCTTTCGCTCTTGAAAGGCAGTGTATCCAGCTGCCACAGCCGTTCGACTTGGCTGAATAGCTCGGCAGCCGGGGAGGAAGCAGCAGTGAAGAAGCACTGTGTGTAGAGCCATATGAAATCCGTTTTATTATTTTCCAAATTCCATTTAATTTTTTCCCAAATTCCATTTTTTCCGTTTTAATATTTCAGAATTCTGTATTTTGCTTTTTATGCTCATTTTACCATCAGAAATAGTGTCTAATAAGTGGGAATGAATAAATGTCCACAATTGAATAAGATATAACAGTCCATTTAATGTTTTTAAGTGCTGCAACTCAGAAATAGTTACATTTTACACAATATTTTTCAATTAATATTGTGACAAAATAAAAATGTCAAGTGTAAACAATAGATACAGCTAGCTACTACTGACATTATCACAAAGACAATGTCAGTAACCTAGCTATATCTATTATATTGTGATGAAATATAGTAATGCATAATTTAGGCACCTTTAGTTTAGTTTATTTCGTTTATAAAGGACAGTGTATAATGACAATAGTTTGCATTAAACAAATGGATGGGTGCACTAGATTTAGCAAGAAGATATCATTTCCATCTATAGTCCTATGTACTGTAACGTTTCATAGCTATTTAAGTTTATTTAGATTATAAAGGGCAGTGTATAATGACAATCGTTTGCATTAAACAAATTGATGGGTGCACCAGATTTAGCTAGAAGCTATCATTTCCATCTATAGTCCTATAACGTTACATAGCTATTTAAGTGTATTTAGTTTATAAAGGGCAGTGTATAATGACAATCGTTTGCATTAAACAAATAGTGGGTGCACTAGATTTAGCTAGAAGCGATCATGTCCTAACGTTATAGCCATTTAATCACAATAGTGTCGCAAGTGTTTTTGCGGGTCCAGTCCACGGAACGTTGACAGAATTAGCAAAACACCTTATCACCGGAGGCATAAAAGTCATTAGGATACTGTTCTGCTCTGAATTCAGGGCTTATTGTGGAATTGTTTAGCTTCTTGACGACGTTAACACTGAAGCAGCCAGACGCTTGAGCACCGCGGCTGTGTTGTGTGTAACACGCTGTAGCGTCCCCGCCTCCCCGGTCGCGTGTGCACCAAACGTTCCACCCAAAAACGAAATTTCAGTCCAGATTAGGCCAAATTCTGCAATATTCCACGTTTTGCAGTTGATTCCATTTTTATTGGTTAATTCCGCGATTCCGTCCGCGATTCCGTGAACGCGGATTTCATATGGCTCTAACTGTGTGGTCTGAAGCTGTTGCTGCATGTACTTTGCTGGGCCTTGGAGTGTCCAGCCGAGGTTAGTCTTGACTGCCGCAGGGCCACCGTGGGGGCCCAGATGCACCGGCTCGATCGGTACGATCAGGTTGGCGTGATCAGATCCAATCAGGAGGGTTGGCTGAGCTCCGTCGATTGGTGGAATCACCAAGCCTCGCAGATGGCGATACTTCTCCTGGAGCTGGGTGACTGGGTAGCTGTACTGAGACAGACCTAGCTGTTCACCGGTGAAGGCACCTTGAATAGGGAACCTTTTCCTTGGTTCGGATACTGGGGCAATGGCGAAGGAGACACGTGAGCCTGACAGGGTCTTGACGTCTTGGCGGATAGTGCGAAGGGTAGAGCTGCCGCGATTACCGCATTACCGCGGTATCGCTGTTACATCACGGCCACCGCAGAGTAGGCTGAATACCGCGTCACCGCTGTTTTTTATAATAATAATAATAAATTACCCTCCTCTCGTTGGGCTTGCGGCTCTGCAGATATACCCTACTCGTCTATCGAGGTTCCAAGCGACCCTATTGGGTACCAGAAAAGTCACGTGAAACATTGCAGACCACTGATTGGTCAGAAGAGAGACGCGTCACACGTTTTTACGTCCTGAATGTCAGGTCATCACAACACGGCTAATAACGTTAGCTTTAACTCTCCGCCGGAGTGGACTACCATCGCGCCTCAGGAGTACTAAACGAGACATAATGATTTTACTGTCTGCAACGAATGTTATAATAAAAGCCCTTCATTCTATACACTTGTCTGATTGAAAACTTTATTAACAGACCGCAGAATGGGACAACTCAGCACGCTCTGAGCAAAGAAAGGAACTGAGATATGAATAGAGTATTGCTTGCTATGGTCCGGTAAATACGCTGATGTTATTGAACGTATAACTATATAATGTCAATGCCACAAAACGAATGCCTTTATTATAAAGTAGTAACTTTATAGTAATAATAATAAGAAAGGGTCGGGGGGGTGCCCGCGACACCGAGTGAACTGCGCATCCGTGTTTCACTTTCAATAACTAATGCGTGCTTGCCGAATCCCAAACAATATTCATGCTGCAAAGTCATCCTCTAAAGATAGACATTTAGACTAGAGGCAGGCTATATGCTATAAAGAGTAGACTACTACTAAAAAAAAAAATGCATTCAAACTTTTTTTTTTTTATTTTTTGTGTGCGTGCGGTAAAAACCGCGGCGGTAGGAAATATTTTGCAAATTTGTGCGGTAAGGAAATAATCAATACCGCGGCAGCTCTAGCGAAGGGTCAAGTCTTCCGCTTGACCCTGTATTCCCAGGTGGCGTGCTGCTGAAGCGAGCAGGATGGTTCTCTCTGAGCCATCATCCAGCACTGCGTAGGTGTTGAAGACTCTGTCCATGTAGTGCAGGTTGACTCTGACGATCTTCAGGAGCACTCGGTTGTATCCGTTTGGCTGATCCAGGTAGTGAGTCTCTGCTGTTGAGGTGATGGTGGGCTCGTTCCCACTCCTCTGGTTAACCTCATGCAGGACGGAGAGGTGTTTGGACTTACAGAGTCGACACGGCTTCTTCAGGTCGCAGGCAGAGGCTAGGTGAGGACGACCGCATCTCCAACACCTTCTCTTGGCTTTGATCCAGTCCACTATCTCCCCTCTGGTCAGCTTAGCGAAGCGTTCGCATTGGCTGAGGTAGTGTTCTGACTCGCAGTAGGGGCAGTATATCTTACCCTTCCCTTGGGTCTGGACAGGTTGATATACCTTGGAGGGCCTTTCGGGTGGAGGATCTTGGGGGTTGTCTGTACCATGCATCACCGTAGTGACCTTTATCTTGGGCTGATACTTGGGGTCTCTCCTGTCATTCTCACTGTGAGCATGAAGGGAGGGCTCAATGTCCAGGCATCTGACTTCTACCCTCAGCCACTCTGCGAAGTCGGTGAGGGACAGCTTCGTCTTGTCTGGGTTCTCCCTGTACTGTTGACGACGGAACCTCTCTTGTTGGTGTTTGGGAAGCCTGTTGAGGAGGCGCTTCACGTTTGAGCCACAATGGAGTTCCTCGTGACCTTCGCCTTGAAGGGACCTCAGCATCCCGACCAGCGACTGCACTCTGATGGCAAATTCGTCGAGGGCTCTATCGTCTCGAATGGGTGGTAAGCGTTCCATGTCCTCTATCTCCTTCAGAGCGAACTGGTATGGGCGTCCGTATCGCTCGTCCAGTGCCCTCAGAGCTTCAGAGTAGGGCATACTTGACTCTGCGTAAGCCAGCACCAGGCGGTGGGCACGCGGCACCTTTATATGCTTCAGCAGAATGGCATACTTGTAGTGCTCGGAATGAGAAGGATTGAGGAGTGTACTGAGGGAAAGGCGTAGTTCCACGTATTGGGCTCTATCCTCCTTGTTAAAGTCCGGGAATGTTGGACCTTCTATATTGGGGGGTGCATGCTGGTATACTGTGGAGGGATATGGTCTCGCTATGGCTGGGTTCCCTTGGTAGGCGAGGTAGGGCACATACGGAGGTTGGTGTGCTGACTGGTGTGCAGACTGAGGCAGGTGCTGATGCATGGGTTGCTGCATGACCTGAGGTGTCGCCCAGGTTGGTGGCGGGTAACTCTGCTGAGGCTCATTCCTTTCCTCGTACTTGCGGCTAGGCGGAGCCACATTGGATGTGCTTCGTGGGTTCGGGTAGGAGGTCGGTGGCCAGTATGAGGGTCCGCTTCTTGCCAGGCCCTCTGATTGCGGCAGGTTCTGGGTTGGCCTATTGGGCTGGCTGGGCTGACGAGAGGAGCCTTGGTTATGTTGGTTCTCCTGCTTGCAAGCCTGAAGGCCGTGGGGTACTTCGATTGCACGTTGGAGGGGGTGAGTGGCTCGGCTGAGAGGTGGGGGAAGTGTCCACTCTGGCTCATGGATACTCAAATCTTCTAGCTGGTCGGTTAGTTCTGCAGCCATACTTAGGTGATCCTCGGCTGGGGAATAGTGAGGTGCACGGGCAGGGGAGAACTGCGGTTTGCCTACTCTTTCTGGGTGGAGTTGGCGGACTGGAGTCTGTTGCCGTGATGACCTCCTTGACGACTGAGCTGAGGGTCGGGAGGAATGGTGCTGCAGAACAAGCTCCACTGCAGCTATACTTGGGTGATCCTCGGCTGGGGAGTAGTGAGGTGCACGGGCAGGGGAGACCTGCGTTTCACCTACTCTTTCTGGGTGGAGTTGGCGAACTGGAGTCTGATGCCGTGATGACCTCCTTGATGACTGAGCTGAGGATCGGGAGGAATGGTGCTGCAGAACAAGCTCCAAAAGCTCGGTTTGCTTCTGAGCCGTCTCACTCTGTTGCCGCGCAGTCTCCAGAACTTGGTGCATTATTGTTTCGTGCACATTCTGCATTGGTGGCATGGGGGATGTGCCTCTAGCGGGACTGAGCTGTGCTTTATCCTCTTCATGCCTGCGCAGCTGCTCTGTGTCACGCTGGCGTGTACTGTCCACTAGGTAATCGTCTAGCCATCTCGGGCGCTGCACGGTGCGTCTGGGGCGCACGGATGGTGAAGCGGGGAGGCTCATCCCTCCTTGACTGGTTGCCATATCGTTGACTCTATCCGGTTCGAAGGACCATTTGTAGTGAAGCTCTTGGTGGTTAGGAAATGTAGTCAACAACACGGGGTGTCTAGTCAGGACACGGGAGGCAGGAACGTTCTTTGATGAGTTTTATTATTAATGGTCAGACAGATGCACAGGCGATTTCTACTTCTATTTCCCATTAACACGGTGGGAGTATGTGAGAGTGGGTGTGTGTGTGTGTGGTTCTAAATGGGGAGGAAACAAAGACATCAGCGTTACTAGTACTCATTAATCAGTCTGTTATATACTATACAATATACTGTTGCTGCAAGTAACATAAACCTCACGAGTGGAACTACCAATGGGGATAAGCAGTGCTTTACCTATACTAGTTACAGGGATAAACTGTGCTAAACAGATACTAGATACTATACTCAACAACATAGATTATACCCAATAGGCTAGATTATCACTATAAACATACTGGTAAATTGCTTCCTAAACAGCTGGTAGAATTATAACATTAGTATAGGCCTTAACCATATAAATCACCAACAATAACTAAGCGTCCTCATCATACACATATTTAACACTTACTTGTGATCAGGGACGCACACATGAACTGAAGGAATCTCTAAGCCCACTAGTATATATGGATGCTGGCTATCGACAGACATGTCTAGACATGTCTGAGGCATCCTGCTGCAGAACAGCAGAGCAGCCCCCCACAGCCTTTATGTCTGACTGAGAGGCGTCCCGCTGCAGAACAGCAGAACAGCAGCACAGCACCCCACAGTCCTTATGTCTGCCCAGTCCTTGGGCCTTTTGTACAGCCTCATCCTTTTAAAGTCTCCCTATTATAAATTATAAATACAATCATTATCTCCACCATGCATTTGGTTGCATTTGTCTGTATACAGTATCTGCATTATATCTCTATCTATCAACTACAAGGATGGATGAAACTTGGCACATAGGCTGGCTGACAGCAGGCCAGAGACATGCATTCTGGAATATTTTTCACATCAGTCAACGACAAGTATTTTATTTGCCTTAATTTCCAATTTTCCATCATTGTCCATTGAAATAGTTATTCAGTCGCATCGAGTGTACATACAGAAATAATGACAAAAAAGGCATATAAAATCATAACAATAAGACAACAAGGTGAGGCAAAAAGTAATTATAACAAATCAATTAAAACGTGTACAACTTGATTGACAAATGTTGACGATCAATGTTTTAAACTCTGCAACAGAGGGGAGCATCTCAAGCTTTAAGGACTGTTGGAGTTCATTCCATGAGCTAGGGGCATGGAAAAATGCAGATTTACCCTGTTCCAAACGACCTTAGGACCAGCCAATCACTAGAACGGGTTCCATAGGTTTCAGAATTCCATTCCAATAATTAGGGATGCACCGAATGGGAAATTCTTGGCCGAAACCGATACCGAAAATAGGAAACAGTTGGCCGAATGCCGAAAGGCCGAAAATGATTAATATAAATATATATAATGTTTTTTTTTTTTAGCTACCTGATTATGGCAAAATACATGATTATGGCAAAACGTAACTTAAATAATATTAATAATCACTATTATGGGCCCATAAAACATTTATTCAGCACTTTTGAATGCATACATTAATTCCAGACTGACTGCTGAAAGATTGTACAATTTAAACATTTTCTCTTTGCATACAACAAAATGTGCATTAAAGTCAAGTGCATTTTATTTTCTCTGTAGGATAACTACAACAAAGTGCATTCAGAACAAAGCCAAGGTGCTTTAAAACTGCATAAAGACACACACACACAGGACTGTTGTATTTACTACATCTCCTGTGACTCTTAGCGGGGGATGACGTAGCTTACGAGAGACGGGTCAAAGAGGAATGGAAGCATTGTTGGCTAGCTTAACGCTAACGTTAGTTCAAAAGGTTTGAACCGCGACAGGCATATAGTAATGGCGAGGATATAAAGCATGTTAAAGACGCATTTATTGGATGCGTTGCTTGCGGAGTTTACATAGAAACAGCGCGACTCCCAAGAGGAGTTGGTTATCACAGGCTGCAGAACACAGGAAGAGCTGCCAAGTTGCGTTATACATTGCACGTTTTGATTACGTCATCACAACAACACTTTAGGTTACAAACGTTACATAACCCTGTTCTTTGACATTCAGTGATATCTTTTCAGTGCTAAAACCCTTTCGGTGGCCGAATATTCGGTGCATCCCTACCAATAATGATGTGTAGTATAAGGAGGTAATAGTAGGCAGGAGACAATGAATATCTGTCTAAATGGCTTCCAATGTGAATTTATTTAGGGCACAACGTTTGGGCCTGTGTGGCCTTCGTCAGGTGCAATACATAACATGTGAGGGGGGGTGGGGTTTATATACACAGGAAAATGCCACTCCCACCAACAGCCACCCAAGCACAGACCTCTCACGCATTCCCGTCATTATGACATCAAGCCCTGGTGCATTCTTTTCCCAGCTTATGGCAGACCCCTTTTTCCTTTCCCGTTTACCAGTAATTTGGCCCTTGATGCTGCATGTCTGGTTAACCCTTTCACTACCACACTACAAAGGGTTAATGCTTTCACTTACACACTACAAAGGGTTAATGCTTTCACTACCACACTACAGAATGTTAACCCTTTCACTACCACACTACAAATGGTTCTGTAGCGTTATGGCTTCGCTCAGCACCTATCTGCATATATCTCGCTTCAGCGTATATACACTGAATAAAAAATTCCACCATGTACCTTTACATGCCAGCATTCATCTGGCCACACCCCCATCCGCTTACCTACATAAGTAGGGGTGGGGCCACACACTCATCTCCTTCTCAAATTTCAGCCACAAGCTAAGTGCTGCTCACATGCCCACTTGACGTGGAGAAAAATATTTAGTCTGAGGAAAGGAAGAACAAGGAGATACGTTGACATCATATCTTTATTTTCTCTCTCACTATTTTTCGAGAAAATACGGCGATATTGTCTTCGTCACTGGAGTGTCTGGAAGATGATGATCATTCTAAACCTCCACCGTTTTTTTCGTATTAGGGGCTTGCGTCGCTAATATACTCTCCAAACTGCAGTCCTCCTTTGCTGCGGCTGGATGGGTTTGACCCTCCTGCTATGCAGCTGGACTGTGGAAGTCTGTTGTGAGGGACTGGTTGGTTTTCAAGCCTGGGTGAGTAATGTTTGCTTGCGAGCACCACTTGTCTGTTAGTGCTATGGGGGCTAGCTGACCATTTTTACGAAAGCCGGCCCCAGATTAGGGTCCTCTGTTCAGCCTCTTAGGCGACGGCGGGGGATCTTGGTCTGAAGCCCATTATAGTCAACTAGTGGGCCGCGACCAGGAACTGGTGATCCCAGGATTCTCTGGACAAGCGGATGCTTCTCTGTCCCGTGCCGGTATCGGTCCGATATCAAGATAGGGCCAATATTAAAAAAAAAAAAATGTTTTTTTTTTATATCTTTTTTTTTTATTTTTACATGTTTTGGCATTAAATAGTTTCAAAATATCAGTAATTTCTGAAAATAAGTTACAAAAGTAAAAAAAACGTATGCGTTTTGGAAAATAGCTCTTTATTTGATTATCATAAAGTGTTTTCTATACAGAGATATCGACATCGGTAAATATCGGTATCGGCCAGAACAGCAATATTAATATCGGTTATCGGTATCGGCCACAATTTTCACATCGGTGCATCACTAATGTTCGTTATCGGAAGATCCATGTTCAAGTCGGCTGTAGCCCAGATGGGACTTGTGCTGGCTCCGCCGGATGTCTGGTAAAATCACCGTTGTAAACTGTGTTGACATCTCTTTTTCTCTTCTCTCTTAAAGGATGAGGAGGGTTTCAGACGGCGGCCTGTCTGAAGTGTGGCTTGTTATGTCGTTTTGTACAGTTCAGGTGATAGCTGCTTAGCTTGCGTGCTAGTTGTGGCCTACCTGTTAGCCAGTCAGCTGTTAGCTGCGGCGCTAGCCCGTTGTGTCACTAGGCTAGGAAACGTTAGCATGGTGCTATCAGTCGAGAGCGGCTGTTAGCTTGATGCTACACTGTTGAACATTGCTATGACTATAACATGCCTTAAAGGGGAACTATTTTACTATTTTTTTCACTATTTGGGCACTTTTACACAATTCCTGTGAGTCTATGGAACACCTCTGTAATATATATATTTTTTTTATTCATTGTTTTGTATTTCTAATCAAGTCCTCAAAAACAGCATTTTTCTACCTCAAGATCTCGAGCTGTTTTGCAGCCGCAGCTGCAGGTGCCACCTAAACCACTGTGCACCGTCGGCCCCGCCTGAACATTAACATGCAGCAGTGACTATATGACATCACATATAGGCACATTTTCAAACGACTCAGTTCAGTGAGGGTGAATATTGTGAGAGGAGAATTGGAAGAATGCGCCAATATGAGAATTCTGAGACATAGATCATATTAATATAAGTTCACATAGCTAGGAAACAATGCTAAACACTCAAAAAGGCCATTTATAAGATAGTTCCCCTTTAAAACACTCTGACTACGACGTCATCTTTGACAGAGGATGTTAGTCGAACCTACACCGGGAGCCCTGCCAGCGAGAACATGGAGAACCGTAGCGGCTGGGTGGTGCAGCGACGCTGCCCTCGTCATCAACACAGGAATGCTGTGCTCAACGTCGGTGCCCCGTTAGCCAGATTGCAGTTCGCTTGGCCTGCGCTCAGGGTAGGAAAGGTCCCGACCGGACCTTAAACACTTCTTCTTCCTTCCCTTCTAAATGTTTTGTAATAACGACGTTTTCCAAAACGGGTGTTGCTGCAATACATTTAGGATACGACGCGTGTTGTGTGTGAATTGTCTTGTCACTGGTATAGCTTCTCTCTCCATACAAATCGGGTTGTTGTTTTACATGTGTAAAAATGATCTGGTTAGTTGTGTTGAGAACATCATGTGTGTTCAGGTACCGTGAACTCTCAACTAAGGGGGTTAATTAACCTATAAAGCTATGCTTAGTGACATATGAGTGAAGAATGAATTATTTTCTCAGCCTGTAATGATAATGAACAGTGTGTTCACATATTAACAGGGTTACCTGTTCAACTTGGCCGTATCAAGGGTAAGGTAGGAGGGGTGATCCCCCCCGGTTTCCCTGGGGCTTCCCCACCCTCCTTTCAGACAAGTTCAAGTTTCTTTAATAGTTGTCATACAGAAGTACAGAATACTTTTATACAAAATGCTTCTTACTGTTACACTCCAGAGACTGTGCTAGACAAGATAAGTATGAAATAACATAGTATAGCATGTAAAATAGAAGTAAAAATAGAGGTCACAGTGTTCAGTATAGACATATGTACAATGTTCGATGCAGAATAGAAGTAACTGAGTTACCATACAATATACAATATACTATGCAATGTACTAATATACAATACTATATAGTAGGGGTGGACGGTATAAACGGTATACGGTATAAACGGTATGAATTTGCTCTACGGTATGGATTTTGCCTATACCGTGTAACCGGTAGTGCAGCTCTAAAATAGCAATGACGTCATGTAACCACAGCGCGACTATTTCACTCGCATTTGCCCCTAAAAATAGATAGAATTAGTCATAGATAATAGATATGTGCGAACTGGAAAAAGTTATTTAGAAGGCTTCGCGCAGTGGGCGTGCCAGCCCCTCCCGCACGCATGTAAACACGGGTCTACTAGTTAGTAGTCTAGTGGGACGGGACGTCTCCCTGAGCTAACGTTAGCTTAGCTACCGTTACAAAATGACCCAGTCAACTATTCACTTTTAGTTTAATACATGATGAGGCATTGTCTAACCGAACGGTATCTAGTCGGCCAGCTACCGATAGCTCCTGACATCAACAAACGCTCCATCAAGTCTAGTAGAGAGTAGACGTGTATGATAGCTCCGTTAGCCGTTAGCTCACGTTAACACAAGTTAGTTCACCGTTCAAAACGAAATGTCCCATTGAACTAAATAATTCACTGAGGCGTTGTATTAACGTTATATATCCGGCTAGCAGTAGCTACAGATAGCTCCTGATATCAATGTCTTATAACACTGATTCGATGCGTATTCGAGCTGAGGGCTTGTGAATGTGATTTAACGTTATACCAATACTAGGGCCCAGCTGCAGCGCCGGTGAATCCTGGCCGTAGCTCGAGGCTACTCGAGTATAGGTCCAGCTGCAGCTCCGGAGAATCCTGGCCGTAGCTAGAGGCTACTAATGTACACACAGACAGTGGAGCTTGTTGCGTGGTGGCGATGTCTCGCAGATAATACAAGTACAAGTCTAATTATATAATATATATATTTTATATAAAAAAAAAAAAAAAAAATTATATAAAATAAAATAAAAAATTTTAATCAAAAACGATGATACCGTGATATATACCGTTACCGTCTATGCTTCAAATTATACCGTGATATAAATTTTAGACCATACCGTCCACCCCTACTATATAGTGCAGAGCAGAAATGGGATGAGGTAGGGGTGGACGGTATAGTCTAAAATTTATATCACAGTATAATTTGAAGCATAGACGGTAACGGTATATATCACGGTATCATCGTTTTTGATAAAAAAAAATTTAATTTAATTTTATATAATTTTTTTTCTTTTTTTATAAAATATATATATTATATAATTAGACTTGTACTTGTATTATCTGCGAGACATCGCCACCACGCAACAAGCTCCACTGTCTGTGTGTACTCTAGTAGCCTCCAGCTACGGCCAGGATTCTCCGGAGCTGCACCTGGACCTATACTCGAGTAGCCTCGAGCAGAGCTACGGCCAGGATTCTCCGGCGCTGCACCTGGACCCTATTGTATTGGTATAACGTTACTTAAAGCCCAACCTCCAGGTTAAACCCTACTGATCAATTATGGGTAGTTTACATCATTGGTATATAATTTCATTATTTATTTTTTTCCATTTGACACCGGAAATGCCACTCTGAAAGAGTTAAAAAGGTCCACGCACGAATAACATGCACGCCAGGGCTGTACGCTAAGCTTTTTCACTAGGGGCACACTTAGGGCAAAAAATATTTTTTAGGGGCAAATTTTTTAATAACAATTTTACCATTATTAAAAAAAATATGTTCCTCCTGCCTCATTACTGTGGTCCTTTTATTTAACATTTAAGTGCGTTTGTTTTCAGGTTTGTATCTTTTATAATGAACCAACTGAGAGTGTGTAAATCACTAATAGAACAAAAACAACAAACTGTGTGTGTGTGTGTGTGCGCGCGCTTGTGTAGTGCTCCTTGAATGAGATCATCACAACACACACACACCATTAATCAGGAGGAGAAGAAACTCTGCATACATTTGTTTCACAATGAAAAGTGCTTTAGAAATCAAATTAATTATTATTATTGTAAATAACCTCATGAAAGGTTTATTATTTGTATGGGTAATTACCTGCTTCATATTTGTGATGTTACTGGTTTCAGTGTGTGCCTAAAGTGATCAATGTGTTGGGCCGTTTATAGAGATATATGCCAATTAATGTTTATGTATATCCGGGACTTTTTTTTTATAAGAATTGAGAGGTATTTGTATATATGACCTTTATTTTGAAAACTGTTGCAACGCAACCTTATTTACATATGCGCTTTTGACAGTGAAATGTTCAGTCCAACTTAGCTCGAAGGAAAGACTAATAAAAAAGGTTTAATTGACCCGTATGAGGCTCTTACGGTAGGACTTTGATTGTTTATAGAAGTGGAATGTAATACTATGCAAAACGAGAAATAAACAGTGATTTTACCAGCAGTCATTTCATTTCATATATGGGGAACCGACAATTATTAGTATTATATTATTTGCATATCGTCTCATTATTAGATAGATAGGTTGATACTTTATTGATCCGCGGTGTCAATTTAAGTAGACAGTATTTCACGTCCTAATAGTGGGGTACTCACGTAATGCATGGCTGATCCTGAACGTTAGAAGTTTCCGTGTCCCCGTCAATCAATCATCACATCATCACGTCAATCATCATCATCTTATCATCTCTCCACATCGGACGTGGTTGTCATAAAATTGACTGATATCCATTATCCACTCCGTTGTTCTTGCGGAGCAAGAGCCATATTATTATTTAAAGGAAGCGGCCACATTCAGTTTCGTTTCGCTAGGAATTATGGGATTTGGTGTTGGATGTATAGACTACGCAGATAGGGACATGGTCTTTAATCGCACGATAGACTACAAGTTCCAAGTATATAGCGTGACCCAGATTCACTCCGCGCAAATCTTTTTTTTCACTCAGGCTATCGGTGATCGCAGTAAGTTCATTCATTGCCGACAGATTCTTTCATAGCACCACGACATTGTGTCGCACTGACAGCTCGCGTGAGTGGCGTCATCACACGCCTTGGATAATTTAGGAGTGAAATGCGAATGCAAGGCTTGAAAGCACTACTCGCAAGCCCGCCCCCAGATAATATTTACCAATCGCAACGGCCAATTAAAGGGGCAATTCGCGATCATATCATCGCAGTGTACAGGCCTGCACGCGTGAATCAAAAAAGCTTATCAAACGCAGACGTCACAACAGGACAACAGGTGCATATTAATGAGCCGAATCTAAAAGCTTATCAGACGCTAGCACCTAGCACGGCCGTGACGTCACTTCAGGAAACGTATGCCTTATGTCCGTCCGGGTCATAGTACTAGATCAATGGTGGCTCACTCGGTGCATCACAGTTAGCCTATATCTCCGCCGTCCCTGCTACAGTCGGGACTACTACACTCACTGACGTTAGCCTATAGCCCGCCGTCCCTGCGGGTGGTTCTCTCCTCTTTGTGTGCCCCCGTCCCCGCGGAGGAGCTTGTGGACTCGACAAGCGGCCGCCGGAGCCCGCAGCGCTAGTTAGCTCATAGCTATCGTGTAACACTAGCCTTTACGGGCTCGAGCACCCTACGGCTGCCGCCGCCGTCGCGTCCATGGGCCCCCCGGCAGGGCACCCGTGGGGACGGGGTGTACAGAGAGGAGAGAACCATTTTGGGTCCGCCGTTCATGCTGGCCAGCGAGCCGGATGTCGGGATATGTTGTTAGCACAATAGCTACCAAGCTAAGCTATGTTATCTACTAACGTTATAAACACAATATGTGTACAACGACACAATGATTTACATTATTACAAATATGGTAACGTGGTTGTGGCTTTTACAAATAGTGGTTAGCTTTAGAGATGGATGGATGGCTATAATCACGGAGCAATAGTGAGGTGAAACAGATACATTTTCATTCGGCTAGTAGTAGCAAGCATATATCTATGGTAGCAAGGCTCTCTGCCTGCCACTAGCTGTGTGACTCTCAGCGCCCCCTGGTGCCCTGCACCTGTTGTGACGATCATTTCGATTACACACGCACGTTATGAACCATTGATTAAAATATGCACGTGCGTGGTGATTGTGTTGGGCAGACAAAATGTTTGATAAAAACGCTAAAACTGGGTCAATTTCAATACTTTTTTTTCCCTTCTTCATGAAAGCCACTGTTGGCCTAGTCCACATTGTTTATTGAACAAAAATACAACGTGGAGGTTGACCTTTAACTGTGCTCAGCAAGCCCTCAGCTCGAATACGCATCGAATCAGTGTTATAAGACATTGATATCAGGAGCTATCTGTAGCTACTGCTAGCCGGATATATAACGTTAATACAACGCCTCAGTGAATTATTTAGTTCAATGGGACATTTCGTTTTGAACGGTGAACTAACTTGCGTTAACGTGAGCTAACAGCTAACAGGTAGCACACACGTCTCTACTAGACTTTGTGGAGCGTTTGTTGATGTCAGGAGCTATCGGTAGCTGGCCGACTAGATACCGTTCGGTTAGACAATGCCTCATCATGTATTAAACTAAAAGTGAATAGTTGACTGGGTCATTTTGTAACGGTAGCTAAGCTAACGTTAGCTCAGGGAGACGCCGCCGTCCTCCCGTGTCCCGTCCCACTAGACTACTAGACCCGTGTTTACATGCGTGCGGTAGGGGCTGGCACGCCCACTGCGCGAAGCCTCCTAAATAACTTTTTCCAGTTCGCACATATCTATTATCTATGACTAATTCTATCTATTTTTAGGGGCAAATGCGAGTGAAATAGTCGTGCTGTGGTTACATGAAGTCATTGCTATTTTAGAGCTGCACTACCGGTTACACGGTATAGTCAAAATCCATACCGTAGAGCAAATTCATACCGTTTATACCGTATACCGTTTATACCGTCCACCCCTAGGATGAGGTACAATTTAGGTACAATTTACAGTAAGGTGTACGAGTTGTAGTGCAAATCCTTTACCAATAAATATAAAGTGTAAAGTGTGTTTAGGTGTTCTAAAGTGGGTGCTGCAGTGAGTTGTTTGTTTAAAGTGAGTGTGTGCGTGTGGATGTGTGTGCTGTGTGCATTTGATGGTTGTTGCATAGTGTTTATTGTTCGTTGAGCAGCCTGATGGCCTGGGGATAGAAGCTTCTTTTGAGTCTTTCTGTGCTCGCCTTAAGACTCCGGTATCGCTTGCCTGACCGCAGCAGTTCAAAGAGGCAGTTGTTCGGGTGGCTGGAGTCCTTGATGATTCTCTTAGCCTTCCCCCTGCACCGCTTGTTGTAAATGTTCTGGAGGGTAGGAAGCCCCCCTCCAATTGTGCGTTCGGCTGAACGTGTCACTCTTTGTAGTCTGCTACGGTCTTGTGCAGTGCTATTCCCAAACCAGGAGGTGATGTTGCCAGTCAGGATGCTCTCTATTGTACATGAGTAGAAGTTCCTAAGGATCTTCTGACTGACTTGGAACTTCCTTAGGCGCCTGAGGAAGTAGAGGCGTTGTCGTGCCTTCTTCACAACACTGTCAATGTGTGTGGTCCATGTCAAGTCCTCGGATATGTGGGCTCCGAGGTACTTGAAGCTGTTCACTCTCTCAACCGGTGCCCCGTCGATGCTGAGGGGGCTGTAGTCCTCGACCCCCGACCTCCTGAAGTCCACAATCATCTCTTTTGTTTTGCTCACGTTCAGGGAGAGGCGGTTCTCCTGACACCACTGTGACAGATTCTCTACCTCTTCCAGGTAGGCCCTCTCGTCGTTGGCAGAGATCAGGCCCACCACTACTGTGTCATCAGCAAATTTGATGATTGTGTTGTTGTTCCGCTGTGCCACGCAGTCATGTGTGTACAGGGAGTAGAGGAGGGGGCTCAGAACACAGCCCTGGGGGGCCCCTATGTTGAGCGTGATGGATGAGGAGGTGCAGTTGCCTGCTCTTACCACCTGGGGTCTGCCCGTCAGGAAGTCCAAGACCCACTGGCAGAGGTCATAGTTCAAGCCCAGGTCCCTGAGCTTGGCTATGAGTTTGGAGGGGACTATGGTATTGAATGCTGAGCTGTAGTCAATGAACAGCATTCTCACATAGTTCCCCTGCCTCTTGTCCAGGTGTGATGCTGTTTACATGTTGTTTACAATATATTGTGTCACTGTGTTTGTGGGGATACGATGTAACCCTCCGCTTAATTGCTGGGGTTGTGCTAACCGCTTGAGAAACTATATTTTCCTAAAGAAAAGATTGTTTGGTCGCTTATCGTGTGTGCTTAGCAAGGCCTGTGGCCGATACATAATCAAGGATTCTGTATTCTCTCGTTATGAAAAACGGCGTTCCTCTGTAGCAAGAGTGTACTTGCCATTTTTTGTTGTGATAAAGGGTTGTGTGTGTCTTGTGATCTACAACTGGGTTAGGTTTGGCCACAGAAGCACATGTGTAAGTCTGGTACCGGGGCTCTTAAGGGGGCCCTCTCTATTCTGTGTTTTTTCCTTAGTAAAAATCAGATAGTAGGTTAGCACATGAGCTGTGTGAAGCTGTTAGACACTTCATGTAGCTGACTGTGACTGTGTCATGCTCTTTTTTGTCATTACATCGTATCATGGGTGTGGGGTCGTAAAGGGGTGCACTGGTAATCCTTTCCTCCCCTTTTTGATGGGCAGGGGTTAAAACCTCCTGTCCTTCAAGGTTCCTGTCACGTTGCTGTTCGGCACGTTACAGGGTAAGAAGGGGGGGGGGGGTTTCCTGGTCCCACGCCCTGGAAGATTGGGCGTGTGCACCGCAGATATTCCCCCGCCATAGAGTACGTCACTGTGCGCGTCTCTGTTGGTAAGACTTCCGTGAGTTGTTCAGGTCCATATGATGGATCTGTTTCAGGGAGTTGTCAGAGCTCCTCCTCACGAAGCTCCTACTCTCCTTCCCTGTGAGGGAGCCTCCTCAGAGTTCAGAGCCTCCTCCTCAGATTGTCAAGGTGAGTAGAACTTCAAAAAGGAGTCCTGCTCTATTGTGTGTGTATTCGATTCAATTCGATTATTGAGTGTGTATTGGTTCAGTGCCTCCTCCTCGGAGAGCCCTAACCCAAATTACCCATAGCTCAATGTTGCAATATATTCTTTTCAATCTATACAGCTCGCGTGGGAAGTCTCTCTGGGGATTTCCGTCTCCTCCCTATGGGAGGGTGGTGCGATGTAAAAATGTAAAATAATTTTACCCTCAGCTGCGTCACGAGGGATTCATGTCAGTCTGTGTTCTTTCTTTTTTGAATAAAAAGAGGAAGGTACATGAAGCACGACGGCTCCGTGTCGTTCTCCCAGGCGACTTGGAGGAACAATGTTTGGTGTCTTGCTAGACTATCCATTGATGTGTTTGGGTCTCGTCGCATACATAGTGCTGGCTCGGTGTGTTTCTGTTAAAGAATCACACAGGGGCTAAGTGCGCCTTGGTTGCTTGTTAAAACAGCGTTTTTATAGGGCAACTGGGATGGAGTTTTGTCTCTTCCGAGCGCCAGTTTACTAGGTTGTCTCGATGAATTCTCATTCATATCTGGGGGATGTTAACGGAATAGATCAAAACATAGGTAGAGGGGTCTCACGCCCTTGGGGGGGGCCACTGAGCACGGTCTAAATGGGGACCGTCTGGGTGGCGCCCTCTTTTCATGTTTTAGATCGACACGCATACCTACCCCCTCTTCTGGAGTGGGCATGTCGGCGTGGTTAGGACACGGGACTGGTCTGGTCGCGCTGGTCCAGTCAGTTAACCCGTTGTCCGCCGGGGATGCAGATCTGCTGTTCTGGTACCCTGAGGGACTTGTGCTTTTTTCGGGGGGAAAAATGCCGGGTCGGTCCGGGTGTCACAGGGTTAGGCGCTATGGAGACCCTTTGTTGGGTACATATTGTACTCTGCACTATCGTAATGGCTTACGGCCATACCAACCTGTACACGCCCGATCTCGGACGCTACGCAGGTTCGGTCCTGGTTAGTACTTGGTTGGGAGACCGCCTGGGAATACCAAGTGCGGTGTGCTTAGGGCTGGTTCTCCATTATTTTCGCTCCTCTCTCACGCGTGGCGAAGAGGGGGCTGTTGGGGTGGTCTTGGACCTCCTCTGGTAACCCTGTGCTTCCCGTGCCGCCGGGCCCGGTCCGAAGTAAAGTTTTGTTGATACCGTAGGCCTGGGATAACCCTTTTCTGAAAACTGAAACACTTGTACTGCGGTATAGCCACTAGCCAGTGTATGTCCGCAGGTGTGTTTTGGAGTTTTTTCTTGAGGGGTTATAGGAACAACCACCGTCTGTACAGAGAGGGTGGTTGATTCCCTGGTATGTTGGAACAGAGTCAACTCCCGGGTTACCCGGTTGAGTGTGCCCCTGCACGTTCATGACGTCTGCCAATCATGTCAGCCTTCTCTGCCTCGACCCCTCTGGGTGGTTTTTTTTTAATGGAGGCTTTGTCATGCAACAACGCCAGCATACGCCCCTTTCGCCGGGGGGGCTGTTTTCAGCTGACTCCTTTGGCGCCTGTCTCGTCCGCAGTGCTCCAGGCTCAGGTTACAGCCTGTTGCCTGGTTTCCCCGGTGCGCTGCCTGCTTCCGTTGGTTAACCTTTTTTGTGTGCTTACGGCCATGCTGACTGCCTGTTCTGCAGGGTCAGTGTGCCAGGCGGTGTGCTATTGGGGGGAAAGGGCCCGCTCTTGGAGGGGCCTTATCCGAATACGCTGGCGATGTGGGGGGCGGTGTCACTAAGTGACCACCTGGTGGGGTCTTGATGCCTGGTGTCATTGACCTCTCCGGGCCCCCGTGTTTTAGGGGATCCAGTCCCTTCAGTGGGTCTGGGTCTTCCTTCGCGCTCCGCTGCTACGGCCTTGCCACAGGGTTGGGTTTGCTCTTGACCCCGTGATTTCTGGGGGCAGTAACGAGGTTGTTCCTTCCGTTCGTTCCTGGGTGGCATGCGGGTTGTGCGTGTGTGTAGTCGTGGGGTCAAGCCACGGTCTGCTCACCCTGTGCGTTGAGTTGCTTGAGTGCCTCTTCGCACGGTCGGATCCGTCGCCCTCCCGTGAACCTCCAATAGGGGGGGTATCCTCCATTAGGGAGGGTCGGGGGGGCTCTGTCCTCCCTGGTCTGATGGTTGTGGGGGGCCTCAGCGGGGTACATTTGTCGGGCTATGGCTCCCGCTCATCCCCTGTTATGCAGACAGGTGCTGAGCGAAGCCATAACGCTACAGAACGAAGGGTTATGTATATAACCCAGTTCTGTGAGTTATTGTGCGCTCAGCACCTGGACGCCGCTGCGGCCCTTGATTTTTTCATTGTGGTGAAATTTGTTGGAAAGGAGATGAGTGTGTGGCCCCACCCCTGCTTATGTAGGTGTTGAATGCCCACGCTCGCTCTTAGGTCAGATCGATAACTTCATAACTCATTGGTCTGCCTATCCACACCTCAAACAGCGTCCTGTGAAGTGGTTGACACGCAGGACCAACCGAGTCTACAAAATGTTGTTGTTACCACTGACCGACAAGAGACAGCGAATGCACCGTTCCGACCCCCGTCAGTCATCGACCTTTAACGTCGAGTGATTGAAGTTGCGGAATCTGTTATTTTATTTGCACTGGGAAGGACTCTCTATATTCAGAGGAGGTCCATTTCCCTAATCCGTTACACGTATTATCACTATATGGCTTTACTTGATAATCCCAATATACAGAATTCACCTTTAGTCCTTAATGCATAATCATAAGTCTCCTTTTACTCCGTAGGGATAAAGCCTATAGTTATAGTTATATCCCCATTATACAGAATGCACCTTTAGTCCTTAATGCATAATCATAAGTCTCCTTTTACTCCGTAGGGATAAAGCCTATAGTCATAGTTATATCCCCATTATAGCTAGGGATAAAGCCACTTACACATCTTATCACTATATGGCATTACTTGATAAAACCAGGCTTGCCGAACCCACCTTTCTCCTCCTCCTCCGTCTGGGGAAAAAGTTCTTTTTTATATCATATATTAGGCACAATACAGGCACATTGGTGCACATTATCATTATTATTATTATTATTACTGGTAAAGTTACAATGCAAAAATACATCTCCATCCTTACCCGTCTTTTTGGGAAAAATAGAAGCAAAACGTGGTTTCCAAAAGAGGATTGTTTTTATTTTTTAACAGTAGAAAATTACATTTAAGGGTTCAGTTTCATTTATAAAAGTACACAGGTTTTTCAGCTTACTATATATCAGGTTTCAGTCCTCTCCTCAAAATCTCTCAAAAAAGTCTGGCTCTTGCCTCCGCAACAGTCTCTTTTATTTGACATTATACCATATTCCTGATTGGTCGAAGAACATTGATGTCACAGGATCGTCATTTAGTTTAGCAAACCAACATACAGTACATAATTCGTTATGAACTCCTCCTTCTTTGAAATATGATATTTCTGTTACTGTTATCTAACAGTAACAGAAAGTCCCTTTTCCCTTCAAAACGTACAACGGCTTTGTCTGGGGGAACCACGTGACTGGGGCCCTTCATAGGATCTTCTTAAAGAATCCCTCCAGACAAATCCCTCCTTTTTTAAACATAATTCTTTTAGTATTTTTCTTTACTGACAGTCAATTATAAGCATGCCATTTTGAAAACTCTTACTGTACACATTTTAAACATTTAATTGTTATATAGTTTCTTTTCTTTCTTTAAGATCTCCCCACTAGTTCCCGGACTCTGTCTTTCAACCCTCAACCCTTAATCCCCTGGTCGTCTGAAAGGGTTAAGCTCTTACAGCTCTCTCTCTCCCATCTTCCAGAGGCCCACATTCCTCAGGGTTCCTCCCTTCTCACAGACACCCGGGACCTTGTCTGCAGATATTAAAGGCTCATTTCCATTTTTTATAAGTAGAGCCAGCTATCCTCCAGAGTTCAGTTTAAAGATTATACTGGTCACATAGGAACGACTCAGGATGTCATTGTCCAAAAGTGTCGCTTGTTTTGTGACACTTCTCACCCACTCTGCCATCCTGTGAGGTCTTTGTCCATTGTTAATTGAATAATTGAAAAATAAAGCATATGATTACATGTGAAAAATAGGTATATAGGGCTGTATTGGAACGACTCAGGATGTCTATTTCAAAATGTGTCATTTGTTTTGTGACACTTTACACCCACTCTGCCATCCTGTGAGGTCTTTGTCCATTGTCAATTGAATAATTGAAAAAATGAAGCATATGATTACATGTGAAAAATAGGTAAATATGGCTATATTGTTACATAAACAACAAAAAAAAATTCAAAATAGAAATCACTGTTCTTCTTTAGAGAACAGGGCTTTTGCTTTTAAAAATAGTAATCACTGTTCTTTCTCAGAGAACAGGGCTCTTGCTTCTTTTTTGATTATATTTCTACCAACATTTTTATGTCATTGGTAAGGTGATTTTGATGACTTTCGTGCTTTCTTCGGCCTCTCGTAGTCCGCCCAGCCTCTGGAAGATGGTGGCAATGTACTTGTACCGGGGACTTCTTGTCTTGACCCCCCGGATCGAGAGGCCAGGGATCTTGGGTCTGGCAGGCCTTGACCTTTTTCACCTCCCCTGACTTCTTGACCGACCACACTACTGTGCTCGGTGGAGGGCAGGACAGGATAAATCTTCGGATCCCTCCGCGCATAACGGATTCCAGATTGAACTTTGATGTTGGACGTGCTCATCTTAGGGTAAAAGATCAAATCCATTCTATAATATTCGCAGCTGTTTCCCCAGCTCTTGACGGTCGCCCATGTCTTGCCGAAATTTGTGTCACCCTCTCGGGTAACCATGTAGATCTTCACCCAGGCCGGGAGGATACCGGCCCAGTTACCTCCCACCAGAACATGGGCGACACTGGATCTCTCTTCTGACGCAGCGTCCAAGTAGAAGAAGTCCTCGTACTGCATCCTGGTGAAAGGGTCAGAATAAGGTCTTCTCCCGGGTTTTATTCCCACTATGTCAGGCCAACTGGCAGGGGACTTAAGTTCTTCATTTGTCATCATTCTGCCAGTTCCTGTATATAACTGAGATCGTTGGCCGTCATCTACAACGTCCCATTTCCCTCTCTGGAGCGTTATTTTCTTCATCCAGGTTACTCCTAGGCCCAGAGACAATTTATCCTCCGGTGTTGTCATCGCAGTTGCTGTCTGTCTCTGGTCAGGCATTTTTGGTGAAACCAGACTTGGTGATGATGACACGAGGGCCGCTCTCAATCTATCAAGGGGGTCTTGATCCAAAATACTCAATACGCTATCACCATGTAACATAAGTTCGTCTGAGATGGTATATCCCTTAACCGCCATTCTCCGGTGGTGTCTGTTCGTTCCAGCGTTTCTGACCAGTGTGTGAGAGAGACAACACTGGTCCTCTTTTATCTTCATTTCAGAAGAGGCTCCGTCATAGTTGAAGGCCAAATTCTCTTTTTTGCATAATTTACGGCCCTCCCTGACCGGGAGAGGAGGCCCATACGACGTAGTAGATTTATTGTAATAATGACCCCTATTATCACAATGCAGGGGAGGGCCCATCTCACTATCCCCATCACCACCGCCCTGGCTGTCTGTACCATGGAAGTGGCAAAATTCCAAACATCACCTACTCCATCTGCCACGGCCCCCCCTATATCTTCAGCTGCACGCCCGATAATGGTACCGAGTACTATCGCAAATTGAGTTATGTCTCTCCTCCTGCTCCATTCGTCCACATGCGGTGCCCGATCCTGTGAACAGGACCCGTTTGTCATGTTGTTAGCATGCGAAATGGGAAAAACACCATCCAGGTAGAATCCTCTTGTTGTCCAGCCATACCCCGGACCCAGCCCTCCTCCCGTTTCCAAATAATCAGATATGGGTTTCCATGGGGATACAAAGTCAAACAGGGCCTTGTTGCATCCCGTACAGGTGTTAAACAGATGGTGATTGTTTCCCCGTCTGTTATTGCAGTACTGGGTATTGATGAAATTCCATCGGTTCAACAGGTATGCCTCCGGTGGCCAATAGTAGGGGAATCCTCTATCCAGGGTGTGTTCAAACAGCGTTGCTAGGGGTCCGCATTTTGAAGTTTTTGCCTGCCATGTGGCTTCATTCTGTCTATCTCCCCATTTCGCCGTGGGAGAAGAGCGGTAGCAGTTAGCCACTATCAAGGGGATGCTCACCTGCCGGGGGAATTTTGAGTCATAATACAGTGTTCCACCCTCCCCCGAAACTGCCCTCCATCTCATTAGGTCACTGGTGTCCCGTGAGGTTGGAGAGTCAAACCAGTGCATATTACTCCATGCATGTTCCTGCGGCGGAGGGTTACGCACAATGTAGTACCTTTCTACCATTCTTCGAGGGTCGCATCCTATCTCCTGAGCCTTAGCCAGAGGGAGAGTGCCCCAATGGATCCACGTACTGTTAATCCCATCCCGGGATCTCCCCCTAGTCAGGGTCCTAGTAGAAGCTAGGTCCACCATAGCTGAGGTAGCTTCCTCCACATGTAGGTGCGGATAAGTATCCTTCTCTGTACACAGACTCTGATCATTCTGCGTACAATACTGTTTCCCCCATTTACCATAAGTTGTTCCGGGGTAGGCCCCGAGCTGGGCCCCCGTCGCTCTGAAGCTTGGTTCCAGACCCCACCTCATTATGTAGCCACTAGAGGTCTTTCTAGTGAGAATAAGAGGTGGGGGTATTAGGATTTCGCCTAATTGTCTCTCTTTAATGTTTACCATAGTGAATGGTAGCTGTGGATCCTTTTCCTTCCAATCCTGTACCCACTCCAATATATCCTCTTTTTCTGATCCATCGGGATTAAGGTTTGGATTAGGTTTGCTTTCTTTTGGGGGATCTTTGTTATTGCTCCCCACCGCCACTACCAATGCTCCGGGGTATGGGGTGCTGGAATTTGGGTCTATATGCCTACCCACATTTAGTTGGAACCCCAAAACCTGAGCAGCTAACTGTTGGTGGATGAACAGGGTCAACTTGGTCTCTTCCGTATCTGGCTCCTTCTGCCAGCATGCCGCCACCAGGTTGACCTCCTCATCCGTGAGGCCTATTCCTGCATAGGCCCTCCATTCATTGAGGGGCCGTTTTGCCCACCTGCTGTGGTATCTGTCGAATTTTGAGGGTTCTGGGTATACTCTATACCTCCTCAAATAATTCCTGAAATTCACACGACAGGTGGCTTCCTGGCCCAGAGTTCCATTCGAGTATGGGCGTGGGACCCCCATATTCCGTGCTTCTCGGCATATAGGGACTAATTCACCCGCTTCTCTCATCATTCTTTTTCCCACTTCAATGGTGGTAAGACCCCTCCATACCTCGTCAGTTTTTGCCAGGTTATCAGATAGGCAATCGAGGAGAGAGTCTAGTATTTGCGTGCCCCACTTTCCCTCGAGTTTCTCCACCTGGCTCGGGGTCAAGGTTGGGACGTCTGTGTACCATAAGGTCCTCCCCCCCGCCAGGGGGAGACCGCGCACCCATGGAAGTGTAGGTGGGTATGGTTTGATTTTTACCCGTCCTGGGTTGGTTACCGCCACAGTCCATTTGAACCATGTAGCGGTAGTCTGAAAAGGACATCCTCCTGCTTGGTCAGTAGCTGTGAGAGGTATATCCTGTTCAGGCCGTTCCTGGACCTGAGCCTCCGGCAGAGTGTCTTGTCTGGGGGTCGAGATGGCGATTGTGGGGTCACGTGGCTGTGACTCTCCACACCCCCTCTGCCATCTCGGTACCTTGTTACCCTGGTAGCCGGCGGGAAGACTTGCATCTGTTGTTCCCTGGCTGGACGGCTCGACAGGATAGGGGTCACGTTGTTGCTTGGTATCCGGCGGGAAGACTTGCATCTGTTGTTCCCGGCCGATGCACCCAGGCTGTTGTCGTCTTGGTCATCTTGGTCACCTTGGTCATCTTGGTCATCTTGGTCATCTTGGGGTCACCCCCTCTGACCTCTTGGATCTCTCCCATAGTTTGAGGTAGGTTGATTCGTCACTTCTCGGGCGACCCCCACGGGTTCCCGAGAATTGTAGCAGCAGTCCTCTATTGAAGTGTGGTTGGCCTGGTCGTGTGACCCTGTCCGTAGGCCTCGCAGGACATCACAGATACAGTCCACAGAGGACTCATTTCTTTTCTCTCTTTCAGGTCCATTCAGGGCTCTCGCCGCCCTGTAACCTGGGTCCAGGCCGATGTCTCTCTGTCCGGTCTGGGAGGTCTAGGAGGTCTGGGAGGTCTGGGAGGTCTGGGAGGTCTAGTTGAGGACCCTGAGGATGCTCTGTAGCTTGACCTATCCCGGTCTTCCTCCATTTCCGATTTCTGACCTGAGTCAGTATATTCCTTCTTGCCATTCGCTGCGTCGTCCACTGACTCCGGGGGACAGCCCCCCCCCCCCCCCCCGTCTAAGAGTGTGGCACTGGTTCAGGTTTTGTCCCCCTCACCAGCGCACATTGTTCACAGATCTTTCGGACTGTTGTTTCCGTCCACTTCCTTCTTGCACAGGGGGTCTACCCTGTGTTGTGCTTGTCTCGGTCCAGACTGGGTAGTTAGTTACTTTTTTATGTCTGGTATTAGCTCCGGCTAGTTAGCCAGCTTGTAGATTCAGGCTATGTAGCCTCTTATAGACTCAGCCCCTGCTGATAACACCAGCCTGTATTATTACGCCGGTTCCACTTCCGTCACAGTAGCAGGACTTATGCATGACTTATTTTGAACTTATGTTCTTAGCCCCGGAACCTCCAATCCGTTTTGACAGACCTATAAACCAGTGACTTGGCCGCCCAAGCACCACAGCGTCCTGTGCCAGGTTGCACTTGCTTGAGTGTCATGTGTCAGGGCCCCAGAAGGTAATTTCTCCCTTTGTTGCCCTTATCTCTGCTTGCTGCTCGGGGGTTAGTTTCTCCATCTTATCCCCTGGATCTTGACCGGGGGTCTTTACCTCTCTTTCCATCATTTGGGCCATTGAAGCCTCGTTGGTGAGCTAGCGTCTCCTTGTGCTAGCTTCTCTTTAGCTGTTACTCAATATGTTGAGTAATCAGAACTGTGTTCAGTTTCAGAGGTATTTAGCTCCCCATCCTGTTCAGACTCAGTTTCACCTGAAGGCGTCATCTGTGGCCTCGGGTTCTGATCCTTCATCTGAATATCGCCATCCTCCTCTTCTTGGTTTTTTCCATTTCCACACTCGTCATTGATAGTGCGTCGCCGTGTTCTTGAGCGAGACACATCACCCCTTACTGCCCCCGTTAAGCAGGTTGGCACCTTGCATGGCTGCCTCCGCCGTCTGTGTCTCTGAAGCCCTTGCAGGTTCCGGAAGCTCATGTAACACTGGTCACAGTAGTATGGTTTCTCTTGTGTGTGTACCATGTGGTGTAGTGTAAGGTTACGCTTCGCCTTGAAGCTCTTTCCACACTGGTCACAGCAGTAAGGTTTCTCTTCTGTGTGTACCGTGTGGTGAATTCTAAGCTCTCTCTTCGTCTTGAAGGCCTTCTCACACTGGGCGCAACCGTAAGGTTTATTTTCTGTGTGTACCACGTGGTGACGTCTAAGGTGATCCTTCGTCTTGAAGCTCCTTCCACACTGGTCACAGCAGTAAGGTTTCTCTTCTGTGTGTACCGTGTGGTGTTGTTTAAGTTCTGCCTTCGTCTTGAAGGTCTTCCCACACTGGACACAGCAGTAAGGTTTCTCTTCTGTGTGTACCACGTGGTGTTGTTTAAGTTCTGCCTTCGTCTTGAAGGTCTTCCCACACTGGTCACAACCGTAAGGTTTATTTTCTGTGTGTACCACGTGGTGACGTCTAAGGTGATCCTTCGCCTTGAAGCTCCTTCCACACTGGTCACAGCAGTAAGGTTTCTCTTCTGTGTGTACCGTGTGGTGACTTTTAAGATGATGCTTTGTCTTGAAGCTCTTTCCACACTGGACACAGCAGTAAGGTTTCTCCCCTGTGCCAATTACGGCTTGCTGTACAGCCGGCAGCTCTGGGTATTGTGATTTGCTTGGTTCTGTGAATTCCTCCCTTGTGGTCCTCACCCCTGCTTGCTGTTCTGGGGTTAGTGCGGCCCACTTGTCTGGAGACAGGTATATGTAATTCATCTTCCGGGATTTAATTTCCTCCCGTCTTGCCCTCGTCTCCGCTTGCCGTTCTGGGGTTAACGCCCCCCAGTCGTCTGCAGAGAGGTATTCGATGCCGGAAGGATCCTTTTTCCTTGTTCTCTCCTTGGTCGTTTTCGGGGGAGGCTCCTGGGAGGCCCCCCCTTTGTCAGATAGCATTTTAACTTGGTCATACAGCATACATTCGATACGTAGCTGGTCTTGTGACCATGCTGCGCATCGGGCTGCCAGTGGGTTACCCCCTGGGACTCCTCTGAGTAGCTTTTCAAGCAGTGAGCATGATCCTTGCATAGGTGTTCCATTCATGACTGATCCTGCTGCATCATTGAGAGACATGCTCCCGCCTCGCACCTGTGGGATTAGTTTCTCCACCATCTTATACCCTGGATCTTGACCGGGGGTCCTTACTTCTCTTTCCATCAGTTGGTCCATTGAGGCCCTTTCGGGGATCTCTAGTCCTTTGAGATGTCTCAACATGCGAGCTAGCGTCTCGTGTGCTTGCATCTCCTGAGCGAGCATCTGCTGCGCCAGCTTCTCATGAGCTAGCATCTGCTGCGCCAGTTTCTTCTGAGCTACCCGTGCCAACTTCTCCTGAGCTAGCATCTGCCGCGCCAGCCTCTCCTGAGCTACCCGTGCCAGCTTCTCCTGGGCTGGCATCTCCTGGGCTGGCTTCTCTTGTGCTAGCTCCTCCTGAGCTAGCTTCTCTTGTGCTAGCTTCTTCTGAGCTAGCTTCTGGCGTGCCAGCTCCTCCTGAGCTAGCATCTCTCGTGCTAGCTCCTCCTGAGCTAGCTTCTCTCGTGCTAGCTCCTCTTGCGCTAGCTTCTCTTGTGCTGGCTCCTCTTGAACTAGCTTCTCTCGTGCTAGCTCCTCTTGAGCTAGCTTCTCTCGTGCTAGCTCCTCCTGAGCTAGCTTCTCTCGTGCTAGCTCCTCTGTGTTAGCACTGGCTTGTTAGCCGATGTAGTGCTAGTTAGCTTCCATCTAGCTACGGCTAGCTCATGGGTCTTCCGTCTGGCTAAAGCCAGCTCATGGGTGTTAGCACTGGCTTGTTAGCCGATGTAGTGCTAGTAAGCTTGCAGTTCTGTGAATTCTTTTTGACTTCGCTTCACATCCAGTCTCCCCTTACAAACAGTGTCTTTGGGCTAGGGAGCCCTCGCCTTTCTGTGAACGGCCGTTTTGGCTTCGCTTCACATCCAGTCTCCCCTTACAAACAGTGTCTTTGGGCTAGGGAGCCCTCGCCTTTCTGTGAACGGCCGTTTTGGCTTCGCTTCACATCCAGTCTCCCCTTACAAACAGTGTCTTTGGGCTAGGGAGCCC
Organism: Notolepis coatsorum; assembly: GCF_963971535.1. Taxonomy (NCBI): domain Eukaryota; kingdom Metazoa; phylum Chordata; class Actinopteri; order Aulopiformes; family Paralepididae; genus Notolepis; species Notolepis coatsorum. The sequence continues at coordinate 276,978,927 of NC_140165.1, forward strand.
TCGCCTTTCTGTGAACGGCCGTTTTGGCTTCGCTTCACATCCAGTCTCCCCTTACAAACAGTGTCTTGGGGCTAGGGAGCCCTCGCCTTTCTGTGAACGGCCGTTTTGGCTTCGCTTCACATCCAGTCTCCCCTTACAAACAGTGTCTTTGGGCTAGGGAGCCCTCGCCTTTCTGTGAACGGCCGTTTTGGCTTCGCTTCACATCCAGTCTCCCCTTACAAACAGTGTCTCTGGGCTAGGAAGCCCTCGCTTTTCTGTGAACAAAGCATGAAAGTGATTTTTGCATTGCAACTTCACCCAGCAGAATTTTTACCGTAATCACAAAAATATACTTTAAGCGTGATCCTTTGTTTAAGTAGAACCTCCTACTTTTTTTTTTACTGTAAGAAAACATTACGTAACTTTTTAGTCATGAGTAAACCTTTTTACCGCAATCACAAAAATATACTTTAAGCGTGATCCTTTGTTTAAGTAGAACCTCCTACTTTTTTTTTTGACTGTAAGAAAACATTACGTAACTTTTTAGTCATGAGTAAACCTTTTTACCGCAATCACAAAAATATACTTTAAGCGTGATCCTTTGTTTAAGTAGAACCTCCTACTTTTTTTTTGACTGTAAGAAAACATTACGTAACTTTTTAGTCATGAGTAAACCTTTTTACCGCAATCACAAAAATATACTTTAAGCGTGATCCTTTGTTTAAGTAGAACCTCCTACTTTTTTTTTTTTTTTGACTGTAAGAAAACATTACGTAACTTTTTAGTCATGAGTAAACCTCTTTACCGCAATCACAAAAATATACTTTAAGCGTGATCCTTTGTTTAAGTAGAACCTCCTACTTTTTTTTTTTGACTGTAAGAAAACATTACGTAACTTTTTAGTCATGAGTAAACCTTTTTACCGCAATCACAAAAATATACTTTAAGCGTGATCCTTTGTTTAAGTAGAACCTCCTACTTTTTTTTTGACTGTAAGAAAACATTACGTAACTTTTTAGTCATGAGTAAACCTTTTTACCGCAATCACAAAAATATACTTTAAGCGTGATCCTTTGTTTAAGTAGAACCTCCTACTTTTTTTTGACTGTAAGAAAACATTACGTAACTTTTTAGTCATGAGTAAACCTTTTTACCGCAATCACAAAAATATACTTTAAGCGTGATCCTTTGTTTAAGTAGAACCTCCTACTTTTTTTTTTTTTTGACTGTAAGAAAACATTACGTAACTTTTTAGTCATGAGTAAACCTTTTTACCGCAATCACAAAAATATACTTTAAGCGTGATCCTTTGTTTAAGTAGAACCTCCTACTTTTTTGATTTTGCCAAATCTGTAATTTAATTTTACTCCAGAGGATTTTGACAGTAGTCCTGTCTTCTTCGGCCGTTTTAGCACCTATTTTGGTTAGTATAAATGCACATCGCCAGGGACGCCATGTTGAATGCCCACGCTCGCTCTTAGGTCAGATCGATAACTTCATAACTCATTGGTCTGCCTATCCACACCTCAAACAGCGTCCTGTGAAGTGGTTGACACGCAGGACCAACCGAGTCTACAAAATGTTGTTGTTACCACTGACCGACAAGAGACAGCGAATGCACCGTTCCGACCCCCGTCAGTCATCGACCTTTAACGTCGAGTGATTGAAGTTGCGGAATCTGTTATTTTATTTGCACTGGGAAGGACTCTCTATATTCAGAGGAGGTCCATTTCCCTAATCCGTTACACGTATTATCACTATATGGCTTTACTTGATAATCCCAATATACAGAATTCACCTTTAGTCCTTAATGCATAATCATAAGTCTCCTTTTACTCCGTAGGGATAAAGCCTATAGTTATAGTTATATCCCCATTATACAGAATGCACCTTTAGTCCTTAATGCATAATCATAAGTCTCCTTTTACTCCGTAGGGATAAAGCCTATAGTCATAGTTATATCCCCATTTTAGCTAGGGATAAAGCCACTTACACATCTTATCACTATATGGCATTACTTGATAAAACCAGGCTTGCCGAACCCACCTTTCTCCTCCTCCTCCGTCTGGGGAAAAAGTTCTTTTTTATATCATATATTAGGCACAATACAGGCACATTGGTGCACATTATCATTATTATTATTATTATTACTGGTAAAGTTACAATGCAAAAATACATCTCCATCCTTACCCGTCTTTTTGGGAAAAATAGAAGCAAAACGTGGTTTCCAAAAGAGGATTGTTTTTATTTTTTAACAGTAGAAAATTACATTTAAGGGTTCAGTTTCATTTATAAAAGTACACAGGTTTTTCAGCTTACTATATATCAGGTTTCAGTCCTCTCCTCAAAATCTCTCAAAAAAGTCTGGCTCTTGCCTCCGCAACAGTCTCTTTTATTTGACATTATACCATATTCCTGATTGGTCGAAGAACATTGATGTCACAGGATCGTCATTTAGTTTAGCAAACCAACATACAGTACATAATTCGTTATGAACTCCTCCTTCTTTGAAATATGATATTTCTGTTACTGTTATCTAACAGTAACAGAAAGTCCCTTTTCCCTTCAAAACGTACAACGGCTTTGTCTGGGGGAACCACGTGACTGGGGCCCTTCATAGGATCTTCTTAAAGAATCCCTCCAGACAAATCCCTCCTTTTTTAAACATAATTCTTTTAGTATTTTTCTTTACTGACAGTCAATTATAAGCATGCCATTTTGAAAACTCTTACTGTACACATTTTAAACATTTAATTGTTATATAGTTTCTTTTCTTTCTTTAAGATCTCCCCACTAGTTCCCGGACTCTGTCTTTCAACCCTCAACCCTTAATCCCCTGGTCGTCTGAAAGGGTTAAGCTCTTACAGCTCTCTCTCTCCCATCTTCCAGAGGCCCACATTCCTCAGGGTTCCTCCCTTCTCACAGACACCCGGGACCTTGTCTGCAGATATTAAAGGCTCATTTCCATTTTTTATAAGTAGAGCCAGCTATCCTCCAGAGTTCAGTTTAAAGATTATACTGGTCACATAGGAACGACTCAGGATGTCATTGTCCAAAAGTGTCGCTTGTTTTGTGACACTTCTCACCCACTCTGCCATCCTGTGAGGTCTTTGTCCATTGTTAATTGAATAATTGAAAAATAAAGCATATGATTACATGTGAAAAATAGGTATATAGGGCTGTATTGGAACGACTCAGGATGTCTATTTCAAAATGTGTCATTTGTTTTGTGACACTTTACAGTAGGTAAGCGGATGGGGGTGTGGCCAGATGAATGCTGGCATGTAAAGGTACATGGTGGAATTTTTTATTCAGTGTATATACGCTGAAGCGAGATATATGCAGACAGGTGCTGAGCGCACCATAACTCACAGAACTGGGTTATATACATAACCCTTCGTTAATGCTTTCACTGCCACACTACAGATGGTTAACACCCACGACCCACCGTGCCACCCACCACCACTAGGGTTGGGTACCGTTCACATTTGAACCGATACCACCTTTTTTCGGTACTTTACTCTCGCTGTAATAACATAATACAAAACGTTTTGTATGTATGCTGCATATTTCTTTCCTTTTTTACCTTTTTATCATATCTATATTTTAATCTGTTCTTCCTTCCCTTGCAGTGCTGTAGTGGAACAACAAGGTTATGTCCCCCATGGGCATTGGGGACAATAAAGTATTTGTTATTTAGCCTATATGCAATTAAAAGTTAATGGTAAAGCCCAATTTATACCTCTCCACAAAAAGTGACCACAGAGCCGCAGAGTCAGCCGCACGGACGCAACCTTGAGCCTGCTTCACCAACGAAACAAAACAAAGACGAAGGCCGCCTCCGACAGTGGAGGCTGGCGAGGAAAATGAACAGACACAACACTTGTATTATTCACCCATGAAAGATTATGAGATGAGGATTCTTTATCATTCTTTATTATATGAAAGTATATATGCACAAAACTGCTCACCTTGCTAATTTCCCCTTTAAACAAAGATGGCAAAGAAGTAGAATAAGGGACCTGCCATTTTTCATTCCAAATTGATGTACTTAATAATATCGCATTTCTCTTTTCAGCATCTGCTATCTGGCACCATCATTGTTGACTAAAAACGAGGAAACACTGTACACCAGTGGTCACCAACCTTTTTAAGCCCAAGATCACTTTTTTTTGGTGAAGGCAAGATCTACCTATTGAAGAGTTGAGAGAAAAAGACAGCCAAGATTGTACTTTAAACTAAATGACTTTTATTTGCCTGTATTCTAATTACATGCAATGCTTTGGTCCAACATTAAAACGTCAAAGTAGAACTGTAATATGTACTTTCTCAGTCAGTGCTAAGTGCAGTCATCTTATGCAGCATCACTTTTCACATCAAAACAAAAGTAGAACTGTAATGTGGACTTTCTCATATTATTAACATTGACAAACATATTTACAATTAGCATTTTATAAAGTAGAACTGTAATGTGTACTTTCTCAGTCAGTGTTAAGTGCAGTCATCTTATGCAGCATCACTTTTCACATCAAAACAAAAGTAGAACTGTAATGTGGACTTTCTCATATTATTAACATTGACAAACATATTTACAATTAGCATTTTATAAAGTAGAACTGTAATGTGTACTTTCTCAGTCAGTGCTAAGTGCAGTCATCTTATGCAGCATCACTTTTCACATCAAAACAAAAGTAGAACTATAATGTGGACTCTCATATTATTAACATTAGAAAATGCTAATTGTAAATATGTTTGTCAAAGTAGAACTGTAATATGTACTTTCTCAGTCAGTAGAACTGTAATGTGGACTCTCAGGGAAAGATATTTTATTTTTTTAACATCTTTTTTTTCAGGGAAATATCTACAGGGAAGATCGACTGGTTGGTGACCACTGCTGTACACTGTACATTGGAATACTGACAAAGCCATACATGGTCATTTACTGTACAACTGGGTTAGGACATTTGTAGGGGCCAGTTTCGAATTGCAGTCTCCTGTAGGTGTTCTTTGAGTGTTTTTGAAAGTGGGTAGTGATTCACATTCCTTTACAGCTTTGGGTAGGGCGTTCCACATTGATGTGGCATAATTGCAAAACGTGTTTAGTCCCTTGTTTGAGCCGAATCTGGGTTTAACATGATTTGTGGAGCTCCCTCTGGTGTTGTGATCGTGGTATTCACTGACCTTTGGGAAGTATTTTGACATGTACATGGGTACCTTGGTCGTGTAGTGTATCTTGTAGACCAGGCCCATTGCAAGTTGCTGTACTCTGTCGTCTACTCTAAGCCATCCTAGGTTGTCAAAGTGGGCAGGGGTGAGGTGGGTTCTAGGAGTCAGGTCAAGCAGTAGTCTGACTAGTTTGTTTTGAGATGTTTGTAATTTGGTTTTTAGTGCCTTTGAGGTGCTTTGGTACCATGAGGTGCAAGCATAGTCGTAGTACCCTTGAATGAGTGCTCCTGCCAGAGTCTTCAGGGTATTCTTGTTTACCAGAGAGGAGATCCGGTACAAGAATCGAGTTTGTTGGTTGACTTTTTTTATTACATTGGATGCCATTTTGTCACAGGAAAGATTAGCCTCTAGGATGGAACCCAGGTAGGTAATTTCATCTTTCCTTGTGACAATATTGTCACCCACTGTAACTGAGAAGCCGTCGGTCTTGCTGAGTTTGTTATTTGAACCGAAGAGAATGGACTCTGTTTTGCCCATGTGTAATGATAGTTTGTTATCGGCGAGCCATATGCAGATTTTGCCTAGTTCCGAGCTGAGGGTTTTTTCAACTTTGTAAGTAACTTGTTCTTGTCAGAGACCAGCAGGGCTGAGTTGTCCGCAAACAGGAACAAGTTGCAGTCACAAGCTGACGACATGTCATTTGCATAAATTAAGAACAGTAGCGGTCCTAGTATGCTTCCTTGTGGAACACCACAGCTCACTGGGAGGGGGGGGATAGGGTACCGTTTACCTCCACCATCTGTTCTCGCTAGGGATGCTTGATATTGGCTTTTTTACCGATACCGATATACCGATATTGTCCAACTCTTAATTTCCGATACCGATATTAACCGATATCAACCGATACCGATATATGCAGGGTTTCCCCCCCCCCCAAAAAAATGAATAATTTCAGGTAATTAACATTACATATCTCTTGTTGTTGAATTAACACAACATTATGCATACTTTTGACAATACATTTTTTTTTTTTGAAAACCGATACTGATATTTTCCGATATCACATTTTAATGCCAATATCGGTACTATAGGCCGATAATATCGGACATCCCTAGTTCTCTCCCCTCCAGGTAGGATTGTATCCAGCTCACTGATAGACTATCAAAACTAGGGCTGACCTTCAAAGTTTTTTTTGGCAATCGAAGCTTCGGGGCCGAGCTTCGATTTTAATTCGAAGCTTCGAAGAATTTTATTTATTTTTTATTATATATATATATATTTTTTTTTACCTTATGTTGTGGGACTTGTACAACACTTTGGTAAACTTTGTTGTTTTTAAATGCTCTATAAATATAGTGGATTGGATTAATTAATTAAGTAGCCCCTTTCGTGACTGACAAGGTTTCACTCTGCTGTGCTGGCAGGGTGCAGTGCTCTCACAGCCAACGATATGACATTACATAATTATGTTGCAACCTTCGTCTATCAAGCAAACAATTATATTATATTTAATTTATCATTTATAATTATATCAGACAATGCACCTACAAAAGCAGATGATTACAATTAAATTAGCCAACTTGGTAACACATTAGTCATAGCAGCATAGGCATAGCCTTATTAATGTTTTGTGTGGCGTCGCCGTCGTGTACAACTCCAAGGGATATTCCCTTGGAGATGCATTTTGGAGGCAAAAAAAAAAAAAAAAATATATATATATATAATAATTTTTTGTTTGTTTTTTACACTTCGATTTTTTTGTAATGTTCGAAGCTCATGCCATCGAACGAAGCTTCGAAGTATTTAAGACAGCCCTAATCAAAACCAATTGCTTTTAGCTTGTCAATCAGAATGGTGTGATTGACAGTGTCGAAGGCCTTTTGTAGGTCCAGCATGACCATGCCGCAGTATTTGCCCACGTCCACCTCTTGTTTGATGTGGTCGTTTAAATAGAGAAGGCATGTGTCAGTGGAGTGGGATGTTCTGAAGCCAGATTGGAATTCGTAGATTAGATTTTTTTCCGCAAGGTACTTTTCGACCTGTTCGTATACTATTTTTTCCATGACTTTCGAGATGGATGTAAGGATAGAAACAGGGCGGTAGTTGCCTGGGTCTAATTTGTTACTCTCGCAATTTTGAAGTCCTTGGGGACGTGTCCCTGTTTTATGGAGAGGTTTATTATGTGTGTGATGACTGGGGCGATGGCGGCTGCTGAGTCTCTGAGGAATTTGGATGGGATGTTGTCATGGCCAGTGGCCTTGTTCGGTTGGAGGGCGCTCAGTTTTTTGAGTACCTCATCTGTAGTTACCATTTCCAGTTTGAAGTCGTCTTTGTGGACGCCTAGGTTCTTGTAGTATGCTACTATGTGTTCTACCCCATAATGCCCTGAGTGGGAGGGTAGTTTGTTTACCAGTGTTGTGGCTATGTTTGTGAAGAAAGTGTTTAAGTAATTGGCTACATCCAGCTTGTCTGTGATGAGCGTGTTGTCCGTCTTTATGTTTATGTTTGAGAACCTGGTTTTAAGTTTTTTTTACTGCAGCCTAGTTGATTATTGAGTAATTTCCAAAGTTCACATGGTTTGTTTTTGTTTTCCTCAGTTTTGTCATTGATAATTCTTTTTTAGCAGTTTTGATCATGGAGTTTACGTCATTTCTTAGTCTGTTTCTTTCTAGTTTGAGTTCTGTCATGTGCGCTTGGAGTTAACTGCTAGTGCTTTTGGTAAGCTTTGACTGACTTTTACGAAACTCAGAGCATTTTTTGTCTCTGGCTTTCATAGCGGTCAGTATTTCAGTGTGCATCCACGGCTCAGCGCGATTTTTTACCCTGGTGGTTCTTAGGGGGGCCATGTTCTTTAGTATTGTTGAAAATTTGGTTTTGAAGCCAAGCCAGGTTTCTTCAACCAGTGATTGAGCTCATCTGACCAGTCCAGGCTCTCCAGTTCAAGGTTAAAGGCCTCGCTAGAGTAGGTTTTGAGGTCTCTAGATGTGACTGTTTTGTGACAGCCAGCCTTTTGCTTTAGTTTTTTGCGGGTACAGAATATCATATAATGATCACTTAACCTGCATGCTATAACCCCTTTATTGGAGATCTTGGAATTGCAATTATGCAGTGTAATGCATAATTATGTTTATTATTATCTATGGTGTAGCGTATGTTAGCGGGCCTCCGTCATCTTACTACACTTAGTAAGTAACGTTAATTACTCATGCTTGCTTGCACACACACACGCTCTCTCTCTCTCTCACTTTCACTCTCACACTTGCGCGCACACACACACAAACAAAGTGCCAACGCTTGGTTTGCACAGGCTGAACCACTTAACGTGTGGTTTCGTTTTGCGGTAAACTAAATAAATAAATAACCGAAAATTGACACCGTTTGATCTCACGTGAATCGATACTCGGTAGTACCGAGGTGTTTCGGTAGGTACTTTAAAAGTACCGAATTCGGTACCCATCCCTACTCTCCAGCGAGGACATCAAAATGAAATGAAAGAGTGCTGTAGACTAGAATCTGCACCCATGACATTGTGTAACGCAGCGCCAGAAAACGAGTTATATTATTTTTTATTAGATTCAAATGTATTGTCATTATACAGCACAGGTACAATTAAACAAGTACAGTACCAGGGGCGGATTTAGGATTGTAGGAGATCCGGGGCTTAGCCCAGATAGGATTTTTTTTTACTTCGACACCACAACCTTTAACTTATACCACCACCTTAAAGCAGACAAAAGGCACTAGAGAACACTTAAATTCACACCCTTTAATTAATGAAGCTAATAATAATAATAATAATAATAATAATAATAATAATAATAATAATAATAATAATAATAATAATAATAATAATAATAATAATAATACACTGTATTTGTATAGCACCTTTCATACAAGAATTGCAGCTCAAAATGCTTCACAGCAGTAAAAAAAGACAGGCATAAAATGAGCACAACATTGGCAGATCAAGAGCAATGCATAAAGTGCAGACATAAAGCATAAAATAGATGGCAGCAAAATAGACAAAGTCAAGGTAGGACATAGAACATTAAATCACATCGTTTTTCATATTAGGATCTAAGATCTAGGGTTAACTCGCCGAATGTTGAGCGCCAGGACCCCCGAAAACCAGAGTATAGTCAGGTTTTCATCGTTGTTTCTTTTATTCAATATTTCCATTCATAAAGACATGCCGGCAGCCTGTGTTATCACTGGGGATGGGTCTGAGATCTCAAAAGTCCAATACCGCCGCCTAACGCCTTTCGGCCGATATTGCACTCCATTTGAAACTATGTGGCTTGGTGTCTGGGCCGAGCTGCGGCCTGCGGGTGGGGTCTAACTACTCGGTCAAGCCAAACGCTTATAACGCATGCATCGACGAGGGTCGGGTTCATGTTCAATGCTGGATTATGTTGGCACCTTGATCGACATCAGTACTTGGAATGGCGATCAGATAATTGGAATATTCTTTTCGGGACAGATCCTGGTCAAGGTAAGGACTATATGGTATCAATATTGCGTTGATCCAAAAATTCCTTCATGCTGATCGGGGCGTGTGTGTGGCGTGTTCCGTTGGTTGCGATTAAAGCACGGAGGGGCGCCCTCCCCCCCCCCCCCCCCCTTCATGCATCCATGATGAAACATAATACTGATAATCTAAATTTGATTTGAGAACAGTAGCTAGTCCAGGGAAGAAACGATAACGCGTTTACTAGAATACACGTTGCCGGCCATTACGAAGCATTTTGGAAATGACACCAGACCACCCTGAAACTACACTCATATTCACGACGGTATAAAACGGAAATGTATGGATGGAAAATTTTAAATTTTTTTGCGTCTTGACCGGAAGAAACTCAATGACAATCGACTATTGGAAGTGGATCTGGTGATCTCGGTGCATCTGGGAAATCCGTCCGGCAGTCACATATCGTTGCGGGACTACAGACACACACTGGCGTGCATATGGATCGCTGCCATAACTCAATAATCAATATGATTTTGGCGTTTATTGCGCCATACAAACCGGAAATTGATCTAGTAGATCGACGTCAAATAAGTGGGATCTTTTTCCTCCAGTCTCATCGGCGAACGGTAAGAGGACAGTAACGTTACTTTCAGCTTGATTGTTTATTCTTTTCACTGCAAACCGCTCTGATCAATATATCACCCATACTACATAAAGCATTTACTGACGATCACGGAATTATAAATGACCCCCCCTCCCTTTCATCCGCGCATGATGAATCATAACGTATACGATTATGTACAGTTGCATTTTTTAATATAGCGTGTATCTGCAATAAACGGCAGTTGATAATCTATATATGCTTTATGCCTATAACTCACGTTCTATGAATTACTGCAGAAAACAATAAAAACATACTTATATTCTAGAAGGTATTTTTGGAAGAATCTATGAATGAACGTTCCTACATCCTGGACATCTCCATAGGCTTAGACTGGTGGCAGTGAGCCTACATTGATGGATAGAAGCGTGGCAGGGAATGTGTTAATAGGCGTCTTTGTTTACGGTTTGATTATCACTGATACAAAGTAAAATAGTGCAGTGCAATAAAATAGTTAGTAAAATAGAATAAAATAATGCAATAGTGCATTGCAATAAAATAGTTATCATCGTATTTTTTCGGGAGGCCGGTAAGGAGTGCATTACAGTAGTCGAGTCGGCTTGAGACTCTGCCAAACCACGCTGTACGACGCTATTGAGATCACATAAAAAATTTTCGCCATGGCATTCATAATTCCACCACCCAGCCTCTGGTGATACAGTGGGACCCTGGATCTGGTTTTCAGCGACCTTTTGATTTATAAATGGCCGTACTTTAGCTATGTTTCTAAGGTGGAAGAATTATGTTTTTGTCAACTTGTTGATTGTGATTTAAAGCTTAGGTCTGAGTCTACCATAACACCAAGACTTAATTCACTCAAATACAGTTAGCAGCTGGATAGACTACAGATGGAAATTAGCTTCTGCTAAATCTGGTGCAAACATATTTTCATGTAACAATGATTAATTGTCCCAAAAAAAAATAAGAAAAAAAATGTATTTTTTTTTATTTTTTATTTTTTAAGTCTATTCTGGGCTTTTCAGAAAAGATTCAGGGCTTGAGCCCAAGTAGCCACCCCCTAGCCCCGCCCCTGTACAGTACAATGAAAAGAAGTGGGGGGGGGGCGACAGTGGCTTAGGAGGTAGAGCGGTCGTCTACAGGCATTAAAGCGTTCCGTCTTTGATTATATTTATATAATATTTTGATTTATATTTAAAAAAATAATAATTATATATATTTTTTTAACTTTTTTTTTTAAATACAAAGTTTGCCAATAGGGATGTATCAGTAGTATTGGCAGTGGTAGTAGTCGTAATAGTAATCCAGTAAATTTTTTTATTTTCTAAAAAATAAACTAGTTCAACACAGGTAACCACATGCCCCCGGACCCCCCTAGGGCTAGAGGAAACACTGGGATTACATTTTTAGGGCGTTCCACATTGTTGTGGCATAATTGCGAAATGTGTTTAGTCCCTTGTTTGTATGATAACAAGCTTTTTAGTTCATGGTTCAAAGTAATGGGAACAGGGTGCTAGCTCGCCATCAATCAGAAGCTAGCCACAAGACTTGCATTCACGCTCTCCAGCACACAGCCTCCCTGCCTGGCACAACAACCACAACAGTAGGGTCTATAGTCAGTCAGGACAGTAGGCTCTACAAGTAGGCTCCCTTAACACAATGGGGACCAGCCACGTATATATATGGGTTTCGGTGCCATGCGTTGTGGACCAGAGGCACGTATATAGCCGTGGCAAGTTGTTATTGTTTTATTCCATATTAATAACCGGGTCAAGATCCCCGACCGGCTCTGCAGATCTACCCTCGTCTGTGGAATCGAGAACATGCAATACCGGCCAGATCCTCTTAGGGGCGCCATCGCTCCACTGCAGTATGCCCTGTGAGCGAATGTAAAACTTATTTTTTTTCTTCCAATGGAGTATCATTGTAGCCGGATCCTGAACCAGCACAATGTACTGTGGATCACGTTTCGAATCGCAGATTTCACCATGGAATAATGGGATTTATCATCAGCCAATGGACATATCGATCTACCAGATGCCGATCGATAACAGGGAAATGCTGGGGGGTATCCCACAGGCTCACGGTAAGACCTTTTTCACCTAAATTACAGCCGGATCGGAGCTTGCTGTGAAACGCAAGCAGCAGATCAGTGAATGTGGCTAGTTACACGGACACTGTTATTGGTAATCAATAATACTAAACGGCGTCCCCCGCCCCCCCCCCCTTTCATGCATACATGCTCTGGGACAGCCCGGATCATATGCAGTTTGAGTTATTTCTTTAGCATATATAAAACGGAAATGCCGTTGAATATAACATTAGCAGTTATTAGCTCCATAACTAGCTTTCCAGAAAATATGAGACAAAATCTGCGATAAAGCTTATATTCACGGCGCTATAAAATGACAACCTATCGATGCATTTTTTCCCCCTTTAAGCCATTTTGAAGGGACGGTTTATGAACTCAATTGACAATGAGAATGGACAGATAGCAATACTATAAAGTATAGATATAGCTGTACAAAAAGACACCGGTCTGTTGACAAACCCTGGTCCTCAAGCACTATATTAGACGCATCCCAGCGGTCGCCAAAGTGTTAAAACGCTAACGCTAGGGGTGGACGGTATGGTCTAAAATTTATATCACAGTATAATTTGAAGCATAGACGGTAACGGTATATATCACGGTATCAGTGTTTCCGTTAGAATAATTTGGCTCTGCGGCTCTGCAGCTACATATGCTTCTAGCAAAATCCAGCATCCAGCCCGCTGTTTGCAATGGGAGCAGCACGGACTCGGGACAGCACGGACCCGCTGCAGCCGTCGTTATCATAACACTACACGCATATCATAATGTTTACAGCAAACTGTAGTTGATCACCAGGTATGTTTTATTAACGTAGAATAATTCATATAAGAAAAACGATAGGGACATCTCTTACCTTTCTCCACTGGTTAAAAATGCCAGGAACTGAAATTGAAACTTGCTGTGCGCAGCGGTGATATGTGTTTATTATGAAATGACAATTGCGTGTTGACACGCCCACTGCACGAAGCCTCCTAAATAACGTTTTCCAGTTTGCACATATCTATTATCTATGACTAATTCTATCTATTTTTAGGGGCAAATGCGATTGAAATAGTCGCGCTGTGGTTACATGACATCATTGCTATTTTAGAGCTGCCCTACCGGTTACACGGTATAGTCAAAATCCATACCGTAGAGCAAATTAATACCGTTTATACCGTATACCGTTTATACCGTCCACCCCTAGCTAACGCTATAAAAAAAAATACAGTGGAGGTTAAAATAAGAATATGACTTGGCCAGTCAGGAGATTTTTTTTTTGCTTTAATCCCTGCGTCTAGTAATCGGAAGGTTCCGGGTTCGATTCCCGTTCCTCCCGGGCAGTGTGTTGAAGTGTCCTTTAGCCCTACAGTAACTTCTCCAGATGAGCAGGTTGGCACCTTGCATGGTTGCCTCCGCCATCGGTGTGTGAATGTGTAAAGGGCTCTACATGCTCGAGCAACTGCGACGCGACTGCGACACAACATCGACAACGCAACAATGTTGCAGACACTCTGCCTTTATGCTTCTGCAACATCCACGCGTAGCCTATGCAACATTGTACAAATAAATGTAAAATTAATGTACAAAATAAACGTCTTTCCGGTGTTTTAGACGTCACTTTTTTATTTTGAAACCCCCCGACCGGAAGTATTATTGCTGCTGCCGGCGGCACGGTGGTGTAGTGGTTAACACTGTCGCCTCACAGCAAGAAGGTCCAGGGTTCGATTCCCGCTTGGGGACCAGGTTTCCATGATGCCAGGTACCCAGGTGGGGTATCTCCCAGGCCTTTCTGTGTGGAGTTTGCATGTTCTCCCCGTGCTCGCAAGGGTTTCCCCCCCGATAAGATAAACCCAATGGAAAAACATGCACAACAACAGATTGCTAACACTGTGGCGTCCTTGACGAAGACGGGACAGGAGCACTTGGATTGGTCCCCAGGGCGCAGCTCACATTGATGCCCTATCTACTCCCGGCTGCCCATGGGGGGGAAGGACGACGGGATGGGTTAGGCGCAGAGACTCTATCGCAGTTAACACCGAAGGAGCTAGACGCTTGGAAATTAACACGCTGTAGCGTCCCCGGTCATGTTTGCGTTGCACCAAACGTTCCATGTTCTCCCGAACACGGAATTTCAGTCCAGATTAGGGCAAATTCTGCAATATTCCACGTTTACAGTTGATTCCGTTTTATTGCTCAATTCCACGATTCCGTGAACGTGGATTTCATATGGCTCTAGTCTAGAGATACCCCACCTGGGTACCTGGCATCATGGAAACCTGGTCCCCAAGCGGGAATCGAACCCTGGACCTTCTTGCTGTGAGGCGACAGTGTTAACCACTACACCACCGTGCCGCTATTGAAAGACAATGCATGTGTGTGTGACGTGTGTGTGTGTGCCGCTCCAATTGCATGTCCAGTTCGTTGCATGCCCCTAAAGAGGTCCTGCATTATAATTATTATTATTCAGTGTTTTTGAGCTGACGCTAAATACAAATGTTGAGATTGTTGGTGAACAACTAACTTTAGGTTAGTTTTAACGTTAGCTAGCAGCAGGGATGGACGCGTTGTGCAAATGCAGGCATCTACAGGCACTCGAGGAAGAGCTGCTGATTTTAATCGGCAGGAGAGAGAGCTCGTCAAAGCCGTATGGCGCGGTCATACGCACGAAAATGCAGCTCAAAACTACCTGTTGCTGTTGTATTAAATTAATTGATTGCTGTTTAACTTGTCCCTGTGTCCAGTCCTTTCGATTAGCCCCACCCGTTTATTGTAAACAATGATGCATGTAATTATATTAACGTTACTGTGTGTTGTAGCTATGTTAATAAATTCTGAATGGCATTAACGTTAGTTGGGTATGATGGCATTGAATAGCATCAACGCTAGCTGGCTGGCTAGTGGCTACAACGAATTCTCACAAGCTGGCATCGTAAAATATCAACATCAGCCATGGGAATACTGTTTACTAAATTGTGGAGGCTTTTAATCGTCAAGGTAAGAGGATTTGAAGGCGTATGTATGCTATGGAAGTCTTCCCCTGCAGCTCCACTTTGTTGAAATGTAACATATAACTAGGGCAGGGGTCGGCAACCTGTGGCTCTTTAGCCAATCAGCTGCGGCTCCCTGACCAAAAAAAAATTTAAATAAATTTGTTTTACTTTATTTACATTTTCTTAATTTTTTTTTAATTTTATTTTGGAGATCGATGTCATCCTGTGACACGTCACACCCAGCACCCCTCCCTGCCGTCTGCAAGTGGCTAATCTTGAGTTTCCGACCCCCAGTAAGCTAACCATGGATAAATCCAAAAAAAGGAAAGTCTCAGGAAAATAGAGGGTTTAATTCAGCGTGGACAGATTAATTTGCTTTCACGATTAACGATGCAGGCTTACTGTATGCCTGATATGTGGTGCGAAATTTGCGAACAACGAAAAATTTACTTTTTATTTTATAGATTTTCCACAAATAAGGGAAGGACTCAAATAGAGCTGCATAGTTCAGGGTTTTATTTCAAAGTAGGTATACAGATGCCAGTGTTTTTTCTCCTTTTCTGTGTTTTATTTCAAAGTAGGTCAACACATGGTCTTTTTTCAAAGTGGACTACTTTTTATTTTATAAATGTTCCACAAATAAGGGAAGGACTCAAATATACCTGAATAGTTCAGCGTTTTATTTCAAAGTCGGTCTACAGACACCAGTGTTTTGTCTCCTCTTCTGTGTTTTATTTAAAAATAGGTCTACACAGCCAGTATTTTTTCTCCTTCATAAGAGTTTGAGGTTTTCCTTTGTTATTTGTGTTGCTTTATAATTCCATTAATGCAACAAACTGTGTGATATAAGTATAAAGTATAATAAATCGCAAATTACTTTGGGTATGCAATTGTCAGGCGTTTTATGCTAAATGTGGGGTATGCTTGGGGATATACAAAACGTTATACACTGTGTTATCTTCATTTTAAGGGTAAATAGGTTGTGCGGCTCCCTGAGCATTTTATTTTGTGGGAGGGGGAAAAAGTGGCTCTTTTGATAGTAAAGGTTGCTGACCCCTGAACTAGGGCTATAGGATAACCACCGGTTAATTTGCTATTTCTTTATTGGTTTGTCATGACAAACCAATTACATAATCCAACATATGTGTAAAAAAAATATAACATATTCCAGTTGACTGTATATTTTTTTGAATGATTCGTTACGAAGAAATCAATACTTCCATTTGTATAAATTACGTTAACTATCAAGGATAGTATTCCTGCCTGCGGAACCAATATTATTATAGGACAGCCCCGCCCCCATTCACTAACCAACCAATCAATGCTACACAACATCAACGCAACGGTAGATTTTTGTGATGGGTACGCAACATCCTCGCAACACCCTCTGCAACACCCTCTGTGACATCTGCAACCATGTTGTGTTGCAGTTGCGTCGCAATCGCGTCGCAGTTGCTCGAGCATGTAGAGCCCTTAAGTGAATGGGTGAATGTGAGGAACAAAAATATTAAAGCGGGTTGGATAAAAGCGCTATATAAATGCACCATTCATTTATTTAAGTTTGGCATCCAACCAGAGTGCAAATGTAACAGTAAAGTGCAATAGTAATATACAATGTACAGGTGATTAAACTGGGTATAAAATATCTAAATTAGTACTACTGGGTGTATTGCTAATCAGATGTATGTACAGAGTTGTAATACCAATATGTACAGGTATAAAGACAGTATGGTCGTAGTCATACTGGCCATAAGGGTAACTAATATGAGTAGGTAAGGGATATTATGTACATATATATACTGTACAGATATATAAAAGGATTATATACAGATATGTACAGAGAGGTGGATATATATATATAATATATGGTAAGAATAATTATATATATATATTATATGGTGTATACAGCATTATTGTACACTATCATACAGAGTTATATGGGTTATATGCAGGGGTATAAGTAGGTATATAGGAGGATTATATGCAGGTAAATTCAGATTGAATTGAATTGAATTGAATACTTTATTTTGACACAAATCGTATGACAAAAAAAAAACATTTTAAAAGACAAGACAATAACAGTGTCAATAACGCAGGTCAAAAATGGATAAAACACAATAAAGCCAAGGCTTGTTTCCATTGTGGTCCATACATGGAACATAAAAAGGCACAGAAACACAAATGGACATGTACACTGACAGGACACATTATAATTTTTTTTTATAAAAACACCTAACCTGACAACTCATACAGTTAACTAATGTTAAAAGAAAATCCGCAAACCCTTAAAAGCAACTCATGATAAAAGAAATAAAAGCCAAGTTATGATAAAAGGGATAAAAAAAACATTTTAAGACCAATTTGAGTTGCTGCTGAGCCATGTTTTTAGGGTGGATTTAAATCCGAGAGGGGAGTTCAGGAGTTTTCTAAATGTTGGCAGGGCATTCCACATTACCGTAGCCGAGTAAAAAAATGCATCTTTCCCCATGCATGTCCTGACTCTCGGCGGGACCAGGTCCGTGGGGCTTCCTCTTGTGGCGTGTTTGTGGACATCTCCTACTTTATTAAAATAATTTACTAGGTACTTGGGGACCGTTTCTTTTAGTACTTTAAAAACCAGTAGCATTTTAAGCTGGTGTACCCTTTCTTCAACCCTAAGCCATCCCAGCCTGCTAAAGTGGGCTGGCGTTAGGTGAGTCCTAAAGTGAAGGTTGTGCAGGAGTCTCACTAGTTTGTTTTGGGAGGTCTGGAGCTTTGTCTTCATTTGTTTTGATATGTTGCTGTACCATGAAGTGCAAGCATAGTCAAAGTGACATTGGATGAGGGCTCCAGCTAGGGTCCTCAGAGCGTTTTTATTTATGAACGAGGAAATCCTAAATAAAAATTTGGTTTTTTGATTGACCTTAGTAATAACTTTTTGTGCAATTTTTTTCGTTAGAAAGTTTGTTATTTAAAATAAAGCCCAGGTAGGTGACCTCTTTATCCTCAATAATGTTTTCACCTACTCTAATTTTAAAACCCTGGGATTTCTTTAGGTTGGCGTTTGACCCAAAGAGTATGGCCTCTGTTTTTCCCAGATGTAGAGACAATTTATTGTCACTGAGCCAGGAGCATATTTTTTTCATTTCACTGCTCAGGACACTTTCCACTTTAGCCTTGTCCCTGTCTGAGACCAGGAGTGCCCAGTCGTCAGCAAACAGGAAGAGGTTGCAATCGCATGCCGATTTCATGTCATTAATATATATTAAAAACAGTTGAGTTCCCAAAATGCTTCCTTGGGGGACCCCACATGTCACTGGAAGGGACGAGGACAAGGTGCCATTGATGTCTACCACCTGTTCTCTTCCCTCCAGGTAGGACTTGACCCATTTGGCTGACTTGCTATCAAAGCCTATCGCTCTCAATTTTTCTAGTAGGATGGAGTGGTTGACCGTGTCAAACGCCTTTTGCAGGATGGATATGGATATGTGTGTATATGTATATGCAGTAAATATCATTTAATAACACTTTCATACTCCATGGTGCCTCTTCACGCTGCTTGTAACCAATGAATGAAGCCATAGTCGCATGGCGTGAGAGACCAGACGATTGGCCGGGAGTGATGGTTCAATTAGATCTTTGGCAACTGTGAAGTTTCTTTCCCCAGCTGCGGAGTTCTATGAAACATGTGGGTGTGCTGCTCTGTTGAACGAGGCCTATGAAACATGTGGGTGTGCTGCTCTGTTGAACGAGGCCTATGAAACATGTGGATGTTCTGCTCTGTTGAACGAGGCCTATGAAACATGTGGGTGTGCTGCTCTGTTGAACGAGGCCTATGAAACATGTGGATGTTCTGCTCTGTTGAACGAGGCATATGAAACATGTGGGTGTGCTGCTGTGTTGAACGAGGCCTATGAAACATGTGGATGTGCTGCTGTGTTGAACGAGGCCTGTGAAAGATGTGGATGTGCTGCTGTGTTGAACGAGGCCTGTGAAAGATGTGGGTGTGTGCGAGGTGGCACACAGAACAGTCACACACAAGTAATATATTCACATTTTGTATCAAACAGGAGTGGGACTAACGATGCTTGTTGTGGGGGAGCAGGTGCATGCATCACAAGACCAAGCCACCCACCCTGATAACTAACTAGGGCTGTCCCCGACTAAGGATTTGTATAGTCGACTTGTAGTCGCCAAAATTAGCCGATAGTCGACAATAAAAAAATGTATATATATGAGAATTTTTATTTAATTTTTTTTATTATCATTCCATTTGGGCTGTGGGGGTGCTTAATGTCTGAAGGAGTCGACGGAGGGCTTCTTGTTCTCTGCGAAAGCATGCAATTGGTCCACTGATGGATACATCTTGATATTTGTCTAGTCTAGTGTGTTCATTAGATGGGTGAAATCTTCTTTCAGTGCCTCTGTGTCTGTTTTCTTAGGCAGTTAGCCTCTGGTATGCGTGCCATTAGCGTTAGCCACGCTTCTAGGCCTCTATTCTTTTGGAAAGAATGATACAAAAAATTATTATATATTATTTTGCATTCGACTAAGCGGTTGGCAGTCGACTACGGCTCCTTTCGACCGATTAGTCGACTATTCGACTAATCGGGGTCAGCCCTAATACTAACACAGCAATACTATGATAAAAAGTTAGGGTGTTATGGCTAGTGTAAGGTAACAGTGTGGTTAAGGTTCAGGTTATGGTTAGTTTAACTGTGGTTAAGGTTCGGGTTGGGGCGAGGCCATCAGAAAAGTGTGTCTTGGTAGTCTTGAGCAGCCTGATATTGCTTAAAACGCTAACTTTCTATCTTAACGAACCATCATCATAGTATTGCTGTGTTAGTATCAGGGTGGGTGGCTTGGTCTAGTGGTGAGTGCACCTGCTCTCCACAACAACCACGTTTAGTTTGACCCCCGATCGTTGTTTTTTTTACTTTTGCAAATACAAGACTGTATATATATATATGACTTATAAGTATAAGTCTGCATTTGTCATCAGATTAACACACACGCATGCGATGGGCGACCCACAGGAACACACACTTGCAGTCACTGACAATGTTCTCTGCACCTCCCATCCTGACACAAGGGAGGAAGACGGCGCGGAGATGGGTTGAATGTCACTCGCTTGTTGCTTTATTCTCCCCAACACACACACACACAGACACTTTGAGCGGACTTCCTGTTGAACTAATGGCAAATTGGCAACCATCAGTTGACATGAGATTACAAAATTCCAACATAAGTGTCTGGCTGACTGTCTAATGCCAGTGAGCCATGTGCTCTTGCTCTGTGCGTCCTGGTCAGTGTGTGCCTGTATCTTCAGTCCCAGCCTCACTGTGAAATAGGAGAGAGATTATTTATTCCACAAGCTGGACCTGTGCCAATTATCTCACCCCTACCGCTGCTTCGGTGAGTCACTCCTGACTCCTCCCCCATATAACTCTACTCTCCTCCCACATATTGATATTGTGCTATGAAAGAACACTGTGTCCAGTACAGTACGCTGAGCCTCAGGTCCTTTCTATAAAATACACATTGATGAGACGAGGTGAAATTGAGAAGAGCGACACACATGCTTCTCCCCCAGAACTCCCCGGTTACAGTGTTGCACACAGGGAGATCAGACGGCATGATGCCAAGGCTTTACACTTACAGAGCAAGTAAATGTACAACCCATGTTCTAAACTACACAAGAAGGAAATGTAGATTCTAAACGTCTAGACTAGACTTTCCAAATAAAATGTGCTTATATCACAACTGCAGCACTCACAAACTATTGTAATATTCCATTTTATACCGGTAGTACATATTGTACAGCCCCAGTGTGTAGTATACGAGTTGGCCGTTTTAATGGACTCCGAACATCCACATGTATGTGACTGAGAAGAGCTGTGGGAACAACCTCTATTCTGAGATATGGGGGGAGGGGCAGGGGAGGAGGGACCAAACAAGCATGCACATGCACATGTAGAGGTGGAGTGGAGGGGGATACAGTCACACTTCTCACACAGAGAAACGTGTACAGTATATTCTGCTGGGAACATATTGGAGATACAGAGCTTTTCTAGTGCCACATGTCCGCATCAGCCTGAGCTCAGAGGCAGGGGGCAGATGTACCACACACACATACTTAGCTATTACCCTGATAACTAGGGCTGACCTTCAAAGCTTTTTTTGGCAATCGAAGCTTCAGGGCCGAGCTTCGATTTTAATTCGAAGCTTAGAAAAAAAAATATATATATTAATTATAATATTTTTTATTTATTAAAAAAAATACTTATCTTATGTTGTGGGACTTGTACAGCACTTTGTTAAACTTTGTTGTTTTTAAATGTGCTCTATAAATAAAGTGGATTGGATTAATTAATTAAGTAGCCCCTTTCGTGACTGACGCAGCCAACAAGGTTTCACTCGGCTGTGCTGCCTGGGTGCAGTGGGGCTGCTCTCACAGCCAACGACATGACATTACATAATTATGTTGCAACCTTTGTCTATCAAGCAAACAATTATATTATATTTAATTTATAATTTATAATTATATCAGACAATGCACCTACAAAAGCAGATGATTACAATTAAATTAGCCAACTTGGTAACACATTAGTCATAGCAGCATAGGCATAGCCTTATTAATGTTTTGTGTGGCGTCGCCGTCGTGTACAACTCCAAGGGATATTCCCTTGGAGATTCATTTTGGAGGCAAAGAAAAATAATACTTTAAAAAAAAAATTATAATAATTTACACTTAACGAAGCTTCGAAGTATTTAAGACAGCCCTACTGATCACCGCCGCCAGTGTTTGTCGTTCAGTAATTCCTCTTGTGCAAGTGTGAAATGTGGCCTGCCGGCCTCAGAAATGTGACTCGTAGACGTATCAAAGTGTTTAGTCTGCGCTATAGGATAACCGCAGAGCTCCGTTAATAACCTTTTATACAACTGGGCAGTACGCTCAAGAAGACAAGTCTTGTCACGCGACCCGGTGCGACGAGTGAATCCTCCTCCAAAAGAGGAAGGGGGTGGAACAGGTCAGATGGACAAAACATTTGTACAGACCCCCACGACGTGGCATTAAAGACCGCTTCACTTCCATAGTTTGACTCGATTCCAAATCAAACAGGATGTTGATTTACGCCAGGAAGGGCTTCATCTGAACATTAACCAAAGATAAAGGGGACATTGAGAGAGAAGAGTGACGTTGGCGTAGGGCTGGGCGATATGGAAAAAAATCATATCGCGATAACGATATGATAATGTTATCATATTTCTCTATCGATAATTATCGAATTGTTATAAGTATTAAATTTTTTTTCTTTTTTTCTTTTAAACAACAGATGTATGTTTATTTTGCAGCAATTCTTTGTCATTGCCGCCATCTTTAGTGTTACATCCCCTCACACTCCAGTTCTCAGGCTGCAGCTGGTTTAAAAGCGAAAGTAAACTGGCTTCTCTGCTGGCTGTGGCTCCAGGGGAGTTGAACAGTTCTGGCTCTGCTAGTTTATTTTCGATTTTTTGGTGGACCGTGACTCGTGACTGGAGTCTAGTTCTGCTAGCACACATAGCCTACTGTGTACAGACGGTTTCAAACTGTATTTTAAATTAGAAAGCAAACAAAATAAATGGACAAGAGAAAAATAAATCTCAATTTGGTCAGTATTGTCATTTGGACAAGCAAAGCCATTACTTTAAGTTGCAGGCAAGAAAGACAAGCCTGTCCACTGTCTCTGGTTTGAAAACTGCCCTGTTGCAGGTAAAAAAAAAAACGATTTTTCGATTTTCTTTTTTAATTCGATTCAGATTACGTACTTTATTCGCCATTTCATACATGTACAAAAAGGAACGTGTTTTGGCATTACAGTGCATACTTTTTTTCACAATTAAGAACAATACAACAGTAAATAAATAATTTTAAGTAAAGTGCAAGACAGGACATAACAGTGAGACAACAATAAGACTGTGAAATCGATATCGATTATTAAAATATATCGCGATATTTATCGTTATCGTTATATCGCCCAGCCCTACGTTGGCGTCTTGAGAACCGATGGAAATGGAGGAATGTAGAATAATGCAACTTTTGACAGTTTTCTTTCCTGGCATGCAGTGGTACATACTGTGTGTAGACTCTAGAGTAATACATCCAGGGACAGCAGTACTGTAGAGTAATACATCCAGGAACAGCAGTACTATAGACTATAGAGTAATACATCCAGGGACAGCAGTACTGTAGAGTAATACATCCAGGGACAGCAGTACTGTAGAGTAATACATCCAGGGACAGCAGTACTGTAGAGTAATACATCCAGGGACAGCAGTACTGTAGACTAGAGTAATACATCCAGGGACATCAGTACTGTAGAGTAATACATCCAGGGACAGCAGTACTGTAGAGTAATACATCCAGGGACAGCAGTACTGTAGAGTAATACATCCAGTGACAGAAAAGGAAAACAGGAAACCTGATGAAAAGGTCATTATGTAATTCAACACAAAAGAGTACACTGATATAAAAGCAACACAAAAAAAGAACATGGGGCAAATCTTAACAAAAGGCTATTAGGCCAAAACTGGCACAGGATAAAGTATTTCAACTCTATTCTATTTACTAGGTGCAACAAACTGGAATGCAAAGCATGATGTCGTTTCAGCAACTGCAAACACAATTTAACCTCCCAAGAGAATAATTTTTTTGGTTTCTTGCAAATACGACATTTTATTAACTCACTACAGCTGCCAACGCCAATGGGCTCCCTTTACAGTAAAACAGAGAATTTCTTTATTTTCTTATCCAACTGTAGTAAGGTATCACATTCCAACTCCAACCTAACAAGGCCACTGGCCATGACAACATCCCCTCCAAATTCCTCAGAGACTCAGCAGCCGCCATCACACCAATCATCACACACATAATAAACCTCTCCATAAAACAGGGACACGTCCCCAAGGACTTCAAAATTGCGAGGGTGACCCCTCTGCACAAAAAGGGCAGCAAATTAGACCCAGGCAACTACCGCCCTGTTTCTATTCTCACCTCCATCTCGAAAGTCATGGAAAAAATAGTCTACGAACAGGTCGAAAAGTACCTAGCGGAAAAAAATCTAATCTACGAATTCCAATCTGGCTTCAGAACATCCCACTCCACTGACACATGCCTTCTCTATTTGAATGACCACATCAAACAAGAGGTGGACGCAGGCAAATACTGCGGCATGGTCATGCTGGACCTACAAAAGGCCTTTGACACGGTCAATCACTCCATTCTGATTGACAAGCTAAAAGCAATTGGTTTTGATAGTCTATCAGTGAGCTGGATGCAATCCTACCTTGAGGGGAGGGAACAGATGGTGGAGGTAAACGGTACCCTATCCCCCCCCCTCACAGTGAGCTGTGGTGTTCCACAAGGAAGCATACTAGGACCGCTACTGTTCCTAATTTATGCAAATGACATGTCGTCAGCTTGTGACTGCAACTTGTTCCTGTTTGCGGACGACTCAGCCCTGCTGGTCTCTGACAAGAACAAGTTACAGGTTGAAAAAACCCTCAGCTCGGAACTAGGCAGAATCTGCATATGGCTCGCTGATAACAAACTATCATTACACATGGGCAAAACAGAGTCCATTCTCTTCGGTTCAAATAACAAACTCAGCAAGACCGACGGCTTCTCAGTTACAGTGGGTGACAATATTGTCACAAGGAAAGATGAAATTACCTACCTGGGGTCCATCCTAGAGGCTAATCTCTCCTGTGACAAAATGGCATCCAATGTAATAAAAAAAGTCAACCAACGAACTCGATTCTTGTACCGGATCTCCTCTCTGGTAAACAAGAACACCCTGAAGACTCTGGCAGGAGCACTCATTCAGGGGTACTACGACTATGCTTGCACCTCATGGTACCAAAGCACCTCAAAGGCGCTAAAAACAAAATTACAAACATCTCAAAACAAACTGGTCAGACTACTGCTTGACCTTACTCCTAGAACCCACCTCACCCCTGCCCACTTCGACAACCTAGGATGGCTTAGAGTAGACGACAGAGTACAACAACTTGCAATGGGCCTGGTCTACAAGATACACTACACGACCAAGGTACCCATGTACATGTCAAAATACTTCCCAAAGGTCAGTGAATACCACGATCACAACACCAGAGGGAGCTCCACAAATCATGTCAAACCCAGATTCGGCTCAAATAAGGGACTAAACACGTTTCGCAATTATGCCACATCAATGTGGAACGCCCTACCCAAAGCTGTAAAGGAATGTGGATCACTACCCACTTTCAAAACCTCTCTCAAGGGACACCTACGGGAGACTGCAATTCAACACTGGCCCCTGTAAATATCCTAACCCAATCATTCCAACCCCCTCCAATGTACAGTCATTTACCTAGTATGGTTTTGTCAATAGTTCAATGTACAATTGTGTTTGTTTGGACAGTGTCTCCTCCCCCCCCCCCCTCAATGTACAGTGTTACTTGTTTATACAGTATGCCCCCCGCCCCCCCCCCCCCCAACCACCTCCAATGTAAATTACCCAGTATGGTTGTCAATATCCCAATGTACCCAACCCCCCCCACCCAACCTCCAATGTACAGTTTCTACGTCAAATGTATATACTCCCTTTTCTTGACTCCTTCTGTATCACAAACAGTACTGTATTTGCAAATCTGGTATGTCATAAATGTATAGATGTAGCAGTACTGACTATCTGTATGTCATGTATGTCATATATGTCTATATGAATTGAAAATGGGGGACCCTGATGGAAACAAGACAAACGTCTTTCTCAGGTCTGCATCCCCTTAACAATTGTATGTATTGAGCCGTACTGTATTGTACCCATTCTGCAATCTGTTAAATAAAGTTTTCATTCATTCATTCATTCATTCATTCATTCATTCATCTCAGCGTTTTACTCACTGCTGTACTCACTGGACTCACAGGAGTTACCATCCCTCCGCAAATGGGAATGAGATTTTAACAGTGAATATATTGAAGACGACTGGCAGGAGGCCATTGACTCAGTTAAAAAGGTTTATACTTGTAACAGACTAAGAGAAACATAAAATTCTTCACAGATTACACATCACACCTGTGTTACTAAACAAAATGGACCGTTCAATATCTCCATTATGTTCGAAATGTCAAACAGATCTGGGCACCTACTATCACTACTTTTGGGAATGTAAGTGTATATCCAGGTTCTGGGGCCAAGTGGCACGTGAGTTGAGCGATATTTTCAAGGTGAAAATAAAGAAGGATCCGGGAGCTTTTTTACTGGGACTCCCATCAAAGGAAATTAATTTGACACCCTTACAATTCAAACTATTTGATAAACTTCTGCTTTCAGCCCGGAAATGCATTCTGATAAACTGGATTAAGGATAGGCCTCCATCCATACAGATGTGGTACAGAGAGATCTTCGGTGTGCTACCCCATGAAAGACTCTGTGCAATGCATAGAGGCAACGACGCTTCCTTTCAGGAGGTGTGGGCCCCACTATTGGATAGGGGTGGGACGATACATCGATCCAGATCGATATATCGATCTAATTTCAAATATCAAGTAGGATCGATGCCACGTAAAACGATCGATCATTATCGATTCATTTTCCTGTTGCGCCGCGCGCAAGTCTCATCTAGAAACCGAAAGCGCCGGCTGGATTCGCGCGAGATCGTCACGTGAAACGGGAAATCAAACCACCAACACAACAGTCAACAGCAGCTGCAGGATGGCTAACAACCAAAACATTGACGGTGAGGATATTATCTCTCCTAAAGGAAACAAATCAGCGGTCTGGACATACTTTGGGTTTCGGATGAAAGACGGGACAACAGACAAATCGCATGCCGTCTGCAAACAATGTAAAGTAGAGATACGTTACTCGGGAAACATGACAAACCTTGCTGTGCACCTCAAGAAGAAGCATGGCATTGATCCCCATGCCGCCGCTAGTGCGTCAGAGGCTGCGAAGTCAACAACAACACCAGTCTTGACAAGTTTCTTTCCGCAGAAACTGAATCGCAACTCTAAAAGAGCGATGAGTATCACGGCTGCAATTACAAATTTCATTTGCAAAGACATGAGGCCGTACAGCGTTGTTGAAAACGACGGCTTTCGTGATCTACTCCATACTCTGGTAGAGTTGTTCCGATACCGATACCAGTATCGGAAAAGCCGCCGATACTGGCTAAAATGCTGGTATCGGTATCGGCGAGTACCCTCTAATGCTGCGCTCCGATACCATATGACGTAATTTATCAACAACACTGTGGTCTGTTGAGTAAGCATTATAAAACAAACGTGTGCTTAATCGATTAAAGTGTCAATGCCATTTGTCATTTTAACAGCAGATACTTTCTTAAATGTCATCGTCCCGACAGAGCGGTGTTGACGGGGAGCTCATGGGTTCGCTTGGTGGCTGGTGTTATTAGCATTGAACAGCTAACCGAAAGCTAGCTTTAACATTACCTTGGCTAAAGTTGGGGCTATTCATATAATCCAGCAATAATGGCTGCAGACCTGCAAGCAAAGTACAGCAAGTTGGCAAAGGAGTATTCCAAGTTAAATCACTGTCACCAGTAACGTTACAGTCTTCTATGGTCTTCCCATATACCGGTAGCTCATGCTAGCTAACGGTAACGTCGTCATTGCACAATTGCACGTCGCGTACACAATTAATGACATGTTGCGGACAGCCATATCGGCGACAATGTTTAGCTTTTAGTGCCAAATGATAAGAGTCTGAGGCGGAGTCTCAAAAGAGAATGTTGAATATTTATTGTGCAAAAATCACAACAGATCCTCTGCTACTTCAACGGAGCCTTGTAGACAGACTGAGTAGGGTATATCTGCAGAGCCAGTGGGTAGCGAGTGCAGCAACGTATAATGTCCGTGTGGATCATTGGAGTAGGGTATATCTGCAGTGCTGAAGCCCCATACTCATTGATTAATGATACTAATACAAATCTATACAATCACCTGTTGTTGAATAAATACCATTACTTTCTAGTTATTACTAAAAAACAGTATATATAAAACAGTATTTGTTAAAAAAAAAAAAAAAAATTATATTTATAAAAAATTTATATAATATATATATATTTTTTTAAATTTATGTATGCACTGGTATCGGATAAGTATCGGTATCGGCCGATACCCAAAGCTTAGGTATCGGAATCGGATCGGAAAGGAAAAAATGGTATCGGAACATTGTTTCAGTATATCTTTTATTAAACTGAGGTTACAGCAGTGCGCATGTCAACACATCACATCCGGTCAAGCACCACTAGGTGTCCCTCTAACACAGGCTATAAACATATGCCTGTAACATCTCCTTTCCTTTAGCTGTTTGCAAATAATGATATGCTTGCATCTTGTTTATCAATCACAACTTCAAATGACATTCTAACATAACAACTGTTTTTTTTTCTTTTTTTTTTTCTTTTTTCAAAGTCCAGTCATCATAATAACATTACTTCGATGACATTCTAACATAACATTGCCCAACTTTACTCTTAAAAAAAAAAAATTACAAGTCCAGTCGTTGTGGTGGCCGTGACAGGCGGCCACTCCGTGAGTAGACACCATGGCCTGCCGTGTCAGTACCCCTTGTCGTCACGCCCGTCACCGGTGTCCTCGGTGCGTGTGGCGTGCAGGGATGTTCCTCGCCACCTACCTCCCCTTGACTTGGGACAATCTGCGTCCCGGCAGAGGCTGTCACTCCAGTGACATGAGCTTGGTCAGGACTGCTTTGCTCCGGCCGTAGTATGTCCGACTGTTGTGCTTGGACTGAGCGCTCCGCAACACGCAGATCCACTCGGTTGCGTCTGTAGTGTGTGCCGTCCACATCCACCACAAATGAGCGAGGAGCGACCCTCTGGAGGCATTGGCCCAGGCGCCACCTCCCTGTGCGATCACCGGGCAGAGGCTTCATCCTTATGTGATCTCCAACATTAAGCTCTGGAAGGTCCCTGGCAGCCGTGTCGTAGAATGATTTTGCGATCCGCCTTTTCCACCGCAGCTTCTCTGCTACTCCGTCCACCACCCGTGGTAGAAGCAGGCTGCCTGTGACCGGCAGTGAAGTCTTGAGCCTGCGTGCCATTAAGCGCTGGGCCGGGCTGCTGTCCATCCCCTCGGTGGGTGTGTTACGCCAGTGAAGGATGGCCAACCATGTATCCGTGCCATCCAATTTTGCCCGCTTACAGAGTGATTTGACAATCTTAACGGCCGACTCCGCCTTGCCGTTGGATTGAGGATGTCGGGGTGAAGACGTGACATGGGAAAAACCCCAGCTCGCTGCAAACCTCCTGAACCGCTCGCACGCAAACTGTGGGCCATTATCTGAGATCACCCTGTCTGGCTGTCCATAACGTGCAAACTGAGCTTTGCATCGTGTGATGAGTGTGTCAGCAGACAGATCCGGCAGATGATCGATTTCCCAGAAGTCTGAGTATTGATCTACAATGATAAGATAGTCCTTTCCCGCATATGAGAAAACGTCCATGCTTACTGCTTGCCACGGGCGTGCTGGTATGTCATGCGACATCATAGATTCCTTCTGCTGGACTCGTGCATACTCGTTGCATGCGGAGCAGTTTGCCACAAAGTCCTTTATTTCCGCTCTCATGTTTGGCCAGAAAAGGGTATCCCTGGCCCGCCTGTAACATGCCTCCCCACCAATGTGGCTAGTGTGTATGCGTTTGAGCAGTTCAGACCTCATGGCTTTTGGTATAATGACACACTGTCCCCTGTATAACACCCCATCTTGAACACTCAGCTCGTCTCTGAAGGGCCAGTATTCCCGCACTGCCAGTGGGGTGTCCTCTTTAAAGTCTGGCCAGCCACTGAGAATCACAGACGCCAGCTCCTGGAGCACATTATCTGTCTCTGTGTGCTGCACAATCTGGCCAAATCTAAAAGCCGTAACATTCAGGTGCTGCGCCTGGTCCAGTTGTGAATACTCTGCCTGGGTGCTGTCCACAGCGCACACAGCATGCTGCACGTACGGGGTGTCAGACCCATGGCACGGCAGGGTGGCCCTGCTCAGGGTGTCGCTGACATACATCTCGGGGCCAGGCTTGTAGACCACATCAAGATTATAGTTCTGCAGCTGCAGCAACATACCCTGGAGACGTTTCGGTGCACTCAGGAGGGGCTTCTTGAATATTGTGATCAGCGGCTTATGGTCTCTGCGGTGATAGTGTTCCTGCCATATAAGTACTGGTGGAATCTCTGGCAGGCGAAGACTATGCTCAGACACTCTTTCTCGATCTGAGCGTAGTTTTGCTCTGTCTGCGTCAGTGCCCTCGAGGCGAAAGCCACGGGCTGTCCCCCTTGCAACAAACAGCCCCCCAGCCCGGTCATGCTGGCGTCGCTCTGGATCGTAACAGGCTTTGTGATGTCATAATATTTGAGTACAGGTGTGCTGGTGACCATTCGCTTCACTTCACGCACCGCATCTTCGTGTTTTGGCAACCAATGCCACATGACGTCTTTATCCAAGAGCCTGCGGAGCGGCTCACAGACCTCAGA
The DNA here is from genome assembly GCF_963971535.1 of Notolepis coatsorum. Lineage (NCBI taxonomy): Eukaryota > Metazoa > Chordata > Actinopteri > Aulopiformes > Paralepididae > Notolepis > Notolepis coatsorum. The sequence goes on from NC_140165.1 coordinate 277,009,740, forward strand.
GTTTTGGCAGAAACCTTGCTAGATACGTCACAAATCCAATAAAGCACTGCACCGCTTTCACGTCTGTGGGCGTCTGCATTTCCAGCACGGCACGTGTTTTCTCTGGGTCAATTTTCAGTCCCTCCGCAGACAGTATGTGGCCGTGGAAGTGTACGGCCTTGAGTTTGAATTGCAGCTTGCGCTCACTCAGCCTGAGTCCCACTGCTCTGCATCGTTCCATGAGAGCACTCAAGTTTTTGTCGTGGTCCAGTTCGGCTTCTGCATCCGTATCGCCACATCCGACCACCAGGATGTCATCAGCGATCGGTTCGATACCGGCCAAGCCTGTTAGCAGCTCATGTTGTTTGCGCTGATATATCTCAGGCGCAACAGAGACTCCGAAAGGGAGCTTGAGCCATCTCATCCGACCCCACGGCGTCCAAAAGGTCGTCAGACGGCTGCTCTCGTCGTCAAGTTTGCACTGTAAAAAGGCATCGCGAGCATCCGCCAGTGTGAAGAGGCGGGCCTTTGGCAACTTGTACAACACATCTTCCAGTGTAGGCATATGGTAGTGAGACCTCCGCAGAGCTTGGTTGAGAGGCTTCGGGTCGATACAAATCCTTATTTTATCTGGCTTTGCCACCGTCACCATGTTACTTATCCATGGTGTGGGCTCAGTCACGGGCGTGATGTTGCAGACCCTGACATGTCTGTCAAGTTCCTCCTTGACTCTCTCCTTCAGAGCCACTGGGACATTCCGCACTGCACCGGCACCACTTCAGGATCCAGCTCAAAGTGTATCACTCCCGGGACCGACTCGATTGGGTCATTAAAAACGTCATGATAGTCTCTCAGCAGCTGAACTTTTGTGAGGGGCATAGGTGGACTTATATCAACTTTATTAAGTTCATCCGGAACCGTGAAGCTCACGAGGCCCAGACGTTCGCACGTGCTCCCCCCGAGAAGAGGCTTCTGCTCGGTGTCGACTACCTCAAATGTGAGATTGTGCTTTTCTCCGCGGATGACACATTCAGTGTGAAATTTTCCCAATGATGGCATGATTTCCCCAGAGTATAGTTTCAACCTGGCCGTGCTCTGGTGTAGCGCCGCTCTGGGTGACAGCTTCTCTTTAATCCTGCGGCCCATGACATTGCAGGTAGAGCCTGTGTCCAGCTGGCACTGCTGCTTTTTTTTATTTAGGCTTAGATTCACAAACCACTTGCGCCCCTGCTGGGCCTTTGCAGTATTTACACATTCAGTGACTTGAAACAGTCTATCATCTGTATCTGAGTATTCCCCCTTCTTGTCATCATCTTCAAGCACATTTATCTTTTTTACTCTGTCAGACCTGCTACCAGCCTGGCATACCTTGGCAAAGTGATTTGCTATGCCACATATCCGGCAGGTTTTACTATAGGCTGGGCACTGCTCTCTGCCCCGTTTGTGGCTCCCCCCACAATATTTACAGCTCCACTGGGGCTCCCTCTCCGCTGGCGATGCCCTCCTTTGAAATGCGCGCCTCTCGCTCTGTCTGTCAGCGGCATTCACACTGTCTGTCTGCGCTGGCGGGGCCATCACCCTTATATGTCTCTCGGTCAGTTCAGCGAGCCGACAGATTTCAGTCGCCGCTAGTAACGTTAACTCACGTTCCCGCAGTAAGCGCCTCCTGGTGCCTTCATTTGCGACACCCAGCACAAGCCTGTCCCGAATCAGCTCGTCCTTCAGTGCGCCGTATTCACATGCTGACGCTCTCTCCTTTAGCCTCGTCAGGAAACAGTCTATTGGCTCATCAGTCTCCTGTTTGCAACATCCAAACATGTATCTTTCATAGATCACATTCTTTGCCGGCTTGAAATGATCCCTCAATGCGCGCAAAATATTAGCTGGGTCCTTACGTTGATCATCCGTCAACTCGAGGCTGTGTGTATAAACATGACGGCACTCACTTCCCATTAGCCGTCTCAGCGTGGCTGCTTGAACTGGCTTCGGCTTTTCATTCAGACCGGTAGCTAGCAAAAAATCATCAAACTCTGCCCTGAAAACATCCCAGTTCTTCGCCAAATCCCCAGACATGCGCATGCCCTCGGGCGCTGGGATGCTGTTGCTCGCCATGGCGTGGTTTTATTCCTTATACGTTTATTTCTTTCGGAGCTCCCGCTTCTGACACCATGTTTCAGTATATCTTTTATTAAACTGAGGTTACAGCAGTGCGCATGTCAACACATCACATCCGGTCAAGCACCACTAGGTGTCCCTCTAACACAGGCTATAAACATATGCCTGTAACAAACATCTCTACTCTGGAGCCGCGATATACAATTCCATCAAGAAAGCACTTCAGTGAAACCTGTATACCGACGCTCTACAATACTATTCGAAACGAAATAAAAGGTGAGCTGATGAACGCAGAACGAGTCGCTCTCACTACAGATGGTTGGACGTCATGTACCACAGAATCATATGTAGCTGTGACCTGTCATCATATTGACAAAGACTGGCAAATGAAAAATTATGTTCTCCAGACACGCGTGTTGAATGACTCACACACAGGAGCAAATATTGGCACAGTTTTGACCGAAGCATGTGCAGAGTGGAATATAAGCGACAAAAGACCTGCGCTTGTAACGGATAATGCCAGCAACATGCTTGTAGCCGGAGTAGAGGCAAATATGTCGCCACACATAACATGCTTTGCACATACTATCAACTTGGCGACGCAGAAAGGCCTTAAATGTGCTGGTGCAGCACGTCTTTTGGGCAGAGTGAGACGGGTTGTCTCGTATTTCCACCGCAGCACGGTGGCAACTGCACTTTTAAAAGAGAAGCAGAAGTTGCTTGGACTTCCAGAGCACAAGCTAAAGCAAGACGTGATAACACGCTGGAACAGTTCATATGATATGCTCGAGCGTTTTTTGGAGCAACAAGCTACAGTGTGCGCCACACTGCTGGACAGAAAACTAAGAAAAGGTGCAAAGGACGTGCATACACTCAACGAGAGTGACATCACTACAGCTGAGGACTTGGTCAACCTGCTCGGACCAGTGAAAAGTGCCAGCACCATCATGTGTGAGGAAAAACAGCCCACTCTGTCTGTCATTGCTCCAATGAAAGCTAAACTGTTGGAGCATTTCAGCATCTCAGAGGAAGACTCCACCTTGCTGACAGAGATGAAGGAGGTAATGGCCGGCCAGCTTGGAGAGCGGTATGTGGGCTTGCATGAAGTTCTGCAGAGAGCATCTGCCTTGGACCCAAGATTCAAAAAGCTGCCATTTCTAAGTGAGGCAGAGAGAGCTGCAACATTCCAGGGTGTCATCCATGAGGCTGCAGAGCTGTGGGACCAGAAAGTAAGATCATATTATTTTGTCTATTTGTGTTTTAGAAATGCAAACACTATTCATAATGGATGTATTATTCATTACTTAAGATCATATTATTTTGTCTATTTGTGTTTTAGAAATGCAAACACTATTCATAATGGATGTATTATTCATTACTTTATTTAGTGTTGTAATGATTATATTTAATATTTGTGTGTGTGTCTCTACAGAATGACACAGCGGTGCAGGTGCGGGTGGAGCCGAGTACACCTCCTCACACATCTGATGACCAATCTTCTGATGAAGTGCCGGGGACGTCTCAGGCTCAAGCCACTGCACAAGGTGTGTGTGTGTGTGTGTGTGTGTGTGTGTGCGTGCGTGCGTGTGTAGGTTTCCTTTTTGTGGAAAGTGTTATTGACTCAATGTTATAAACATGTAAATTAGTTAAATAAAGGGGAACTTTTAATTTGTTCAGTGAAGTTCCCCTTTTATAATCAGCTAACAAGTGTTTGAAAGAGATATTTTGTCTTTCTGTGTCATTTCAGAATACGTTCCCGCGTCCAAGAAGTCAAAGGCAATTGAACAATGGTTTGGTGACACCTTCTGCGATGTGGACCCTCGTCAGACCAAGTCCTCCAGAGAGCGAGCGCAGGCTGAAGCTGCTAAGTATAAAGAGACTGCATCTTTGGCCCTCGGAGGTAATGTGTTAGAGTGGTGGAAAAGCCAGCAGACTGAGCTTCCTCTCCTGGCAAACCTTGCCAAAACATACCTCTGCATTCCTGGTACTAGCGTACCTTCTGAGCGTGTTTTTAGCACTGCAGGTGACATTGTCCGTTCAGAACGCAGCTGTTTGTCTGCTGAGCATGTCGATCAGTTGGTTTTTTTGAAGAAAAACCTCCCAAAGAAGAACACTTAAGGACATACTTGACTGCCTGAGATGTCATGCACTGAAACATGTGGAATTGTTTACATTTGCTTTTTTCCAACATTTATATTTTTTATTTGGTTCAGAATAATTCATATCCCAGTATAGTGGATAATAGCTAGCTATGCTGTACTGCATTTGCACTGAAAACACGTGGAATTGTTTACATTTTCTTTGTTCCAACATTTATATTTTTTATTTGGTTCAGAATCATTCATATTCCAGTATATAGTGGATAATAGCTAGCTATGCTGTACTGCATTTGCACTGAAACATGTGGAATTGTTTACATTTGCTTTGTTCTAACATTTATATTTTTTAATTGGGTCAGAATCATTCATATCCCAGTATAGTGGATAATAGCTAGCTATGTTGTACTGCATTTGCACTGAAACACGTGGAATTGTTTACATTTGCTTTGTTCCAACATTTATATTTTTTATTTGGTTCAGAATCATTCATATCCCAGTATATAGTGGATAATAGCTAGCTATGCTGTACTGCATTTGCACTGAAACATGTGGAATTGTTTACATTTGCTTTGTTCCAACATTTATATTTTTTAATTGGGTCAGAATCATTCATATCTCAGTATAGTGGATAATAGCTAGCTATGCTGTACTGCATTTGCACTGCATTTGCACTTACAAGTGGTGCCTTTGGTTATTGTTACTTACTACCGTAAGTATGTTTTATATTGTTTGTTTATGAGACACAAGGGATTGTTTACATAATGCTAGTACAAAAAATATATATCCAAGGGTGAGTGACCTTTGACTCTCAGGAAATCGACAGTGAAGATGACCTTGGTTATTATTATGTTCTAATTAATATATTGTTTATATTGTTGTAATGTTGTTGTTGTTTAAGTTGGTTATTAAAGTTATTACCTTATTTAAGTTAGTTATTAAAGTTGGTTATTTAAGTTAGTTATTAAAGTTAGTTGGCACTATTGAGCACTCTACACTCTACAGTGAACAGGAGATTGTTTTTCATTTAAATGTCTGAAAGAGCTCAAAAATAAAAATGTCAAATGATATTTCTGTTGCCTTTTTTGGGTTGATCTAAATCTTACTGATTGTGTTAAATGGGCATATAAAATTAATATCGTCTCATATCGATCGCAGGCACCTGAATCGAATCGTATCGTATCGTGGGAGACTTTTTGATATCGGCAAATATCGTATCGTTGTCCAAAGAATCGATATCGTATCGTATCGTGATGAAACTGGTGATTCCCACCCCTACTATTGGACTACTTTCCTGCTGAAATTTCTCAGATCCTTCTAAAGGCCCAATGCCCCATTGTATGGACAGACTTTGGATAGAAAAAAAATAATATATGTATATATATGTATGCCCACATGTGAATGGGCTCGAGGCAAGTGCAGTACTGTGCAGTGCCTGTCTGGGTTAGATTTCCTTTTTGCTTGTTTTTCTTTTTGATCTGTTTTTGCGTGCATATGATGTGGATGACGGCATAGATGAACTGGAGGAACCCCCCCCCCCCCTTCTGTCCCAATGTCTGTTTTGTAATGTAAGTAACTATGTGAAAAATCTTTTAAAAAACCAATAAAAATATCAAAAGAGGAATGCAAAGCAACTAAGGGATGTATTTGCTTAGGGTTTAATCCGTAAACAAACAGTAATTTGTCTTTTTGAAATTTTAATAATTCACTATAAAGAAGATTTATTTATATACTGAATGATAACGGGAGTCTTTATCTAAATCATGATTATGGTGCTGAAATAGTCTCGGCTGTGGTTTGAGGCAGCTTCACCAGAATCACCAGAGGCCTTTTTGAAGGGAGACTAACCAAGTCCTTCTCACTTCTTGTGGTGCTACACAAGGCCCACCATAGGAGACTAGAGCAGGCACAGGCTTCATTCACTCCAATGAGAGTTGTGATGTTTTGACCAAATGTGGCTAATACTATGTATTTTTCTTTACCATAGAAATTGTTATACACTGTACCCAGTGTTGTAGTCGAGTCCAGTGTCCGAGTCACCAAAGAAGAGCCAGAGTCGAGTCCCCATTACCCTAGTCCAAGTCATCAAGGTTGAGTCCACTCCACAGATGTCTGTTGAAGTTTGAGGTCTTCTCTTCAATAGTTTGTTTACATATGGAACATCTAGCAGTGTTCTTGCTGGAATATGATGTAGGTAGAACACATCTGTCTACCCTTGCACAAAATATAATAATGTTACGGTATTAATATCAAATCGAATTTATTTGTAAGGCCCAACAACACACGTTAACAAATGTCCAATATAGCCATGAATGCCAAATGATTAGGGCCTATTACAAAAAAATAATAATAACTGTCCTCGTCTGCACCTTTTGAGTCCGAATGCAGTCAATGCTCGAGTCCGAGTCCTGGTCTCGAGTACTACAACACTGGCTGTACCTAACCATGGCACTTGTGTAAACAGGAACTGTTCCATTTGCATGCCATTGGTGCAGACTTTAACGTGTCGTCTTCCTTCTATTGGAGGATCTTTGGAATCACCCCTCTACTGTCTTTGCTTTGTCCCATTAGGGCCCAGTATGCCTAAGGAACAGCCTTGTCTGAGTGAGCAAGGCCCTCGCATGTCCAGCAAGAAGGCTAAGGATAAGAGCAACAGTGCCACCCTGTTGACCTTACGTTGTACTGCAGACACAGACGGCTCCAATGGACGGGACTCCCGCTGCAGCTCCGAAAAGGACTCTGGCTACTCTGGTGAGTGAAAACCATTCACCCATTTTAAGAATCTAGTGAAAATGTCTTTGCAAACCAAAATACTATACTTTATACTTATACCACATGCATGAGCCTTGTCTCATTTGAAAGATGACATTCTGAAGTTTCTGATACAATAAGGAGAACTCACCTTTTAGTGGTACTGAAATAGAGTAACATAGGTCTGAACATGAGTTGTAGAAAAACTTGTTACTCAAGTTTTTCTGTAGTAGTTAGTAGTCCAGAAGTAGTATTTCCCCAGACATTCGTATGGCTTAAAAAACTCACGAGATCCATAGCCTGCAGTATTATGTAGTACATGTCCGAATTTCATAAAGATCCGTTCAGAAATGAGTGATTAGGAGTGATTTTGGTAAACTGTGTACAAAAGAAAATCTCTGTTTTCTCATAGACTTCAATTCATTCGTCGTTTTTTCTCTTTCTGTTTTCGCTCGTAACTTTTCACCTAGATCCCTGATTCGTACATCCCCAGGTGGGGTATCATTGGAAAGCCACACTCATTGGCTACTCATCGGGAGTAGTATTAACGCAATACCGTGTACTTTGCGCAAGCCTCAAATATCGGCATGTAACTCGAGAACCGCTGAACGGATTTTGTCACCTGAAAGGGCTATCGACAAGCAACAAATGGGGCTTTAATTCAATATATATGTTGTATTACAAAATATGCACACCCGAGCCAGTAGTCGTCGCAAAGTGCCGGTGGGAAAGTCGTCCTCAAGAGGGCCCACATGTGGGCCCTTGCAAGGTAAGAGGTGGGTGAAACTGAGGTCAATGGCCTCTACAGATGCACTAGATCAGGGGTCTCAAACTCAATTTACCTGGGGGCCGCTGGAGGTAGAGTCTGGGTGAGGCTGGGCCGCATCAAATATTCCACACAAAAAGGGTTTTAAGTATTTTTTTTAATTTTTATGGAAATGTATGGCTGAAACATGCAAACGTTCAAACGCACACACACTAATAAGCATTGGAGGCTTTTAACCAGGGCCAGACTGGGGAAATCAATTCAGGCCAGGAAATATAGTGCGAAATATAGCCCCAGTCAGGCCACTTTTTAAGCGGGGGGTCCCCCACCAGGAGATTTTGTGTTACAAAGACTTAATTTCCTGCATTCTGGTGCAGGAATTGTTTTATTTGTATTTTGTACCCTTTAAATGCCAGTGTTTGTGATGACATGACTGCAAAAAAAAATATTGGGAATTTTCTTTTCTTTTCTTTAAATTTTTTTGTGGAAATCATCTGGGGGGCCGCAAAATATCATCCAGCTGGCCGCAATTGGGCCGCGAGTTTGAGACCCCTGCACTAGATAGAGTTGGTGGGTTGTGAGTGACTCTGATCAGAGAATCACAGAGGCGGAGCTTCAATTTAAGGGTTTTAATTCTAGGGAGAATGTGATTATATCGGTCATTGACACATAATTTCCCTGAAATGGAAGAAGACTGCAAACCGTAGTTTACTACCAAGCAGATGGACTGAGACAAACTGGCTAGAAATTAGGGATGCACGATAATTATCGGGCCGATAATTATCGGGCCGATATCAGCAATTATGACGTCATCCCGATAAACTCGATAACGTTATTGATAGCTCCGATAACATATAATAAATGTTTTGGTTAAAAGAAATCCGGTGTGGGTGGATTTGGATGAAGGGCGCTTGTTTTTATTATAGCCTCCTCCCGTTTTGCCAGTACTGTGGTAAAACTGATAGCGTGTGGTTTAGGAACAGGGAGTTTTTCACAAATCCAGCGCTCCCTTTCTTGGCTGTGACGTAGTCACGTTACATTCGGAGACAGACAGTCGATCTGCCAATTACGTCCCACGGCTTGCACCCACCTCTTCTTCTTACCACCAATCAGAAGCTCTCGTTCGTTTATTTACCTCCGGATTGTCAGCCATTACTCTACTCGGAGCTAACGTTATCTCCCCGCCAGCCACATTGACAAGTACCAGCGCTTATACATTACTGGCAAATGTCTTGTTGCACTTGTGGCAACGAGCGTTGTCAGCGTCGACTTTAGTAAAATAGACCCAGACTTTTGAACATTTCGTTCTGTCCGCCATTATGAGAGCAGAGCTGTCTGTACTCGGTGTGTGTGTGTGTGTGTGTGTGTGTGTGTGTGTGGGAGGGGAAGAGAGGAGAGAGCAGGCAGCCCGCTCCCCGCGCAGGCAGACACACAGAGGCAGGAGAGATATAGACAAGTTAAGACAACGGCCAACAAGATTAGTTTGCGACGTTTAAATTCCTCAAAAAAAAACTCCATAATTTCTCGAGTACCGATAGCAGTACCGATGACGTCGGAGCTTATAATTACTAAAAAAAAAAAAAAAAAAAATGATAAAAAAAAAATATATATATATATATATACAGTTAAAAAAAATATTATAATACAATAAATATCGGCTTGAGGAGCATAAAGTTATCGGTGTCAAAAAATCAATATCGTGCATCCCTACTAGAAATGGTTGGAAATCCCCATGTCTCTTAAAGGGCCAGTAACCTTACCAGTAAACTTCAAATTAAAAAAAAATCTAATTATATTGTCATAACATTAACACTTTCAATGCCGGAGCTCGGTGCAAGCTTTAGTGATTCCTTGCCACCACCCACTTCAATGATAGAGCTCTCAGATTTGCAAACGCATAAACTATGTCTTAAATTATGGCTATGTGTCTAATCTGGCCGTCGCTTATCAATGACTTGTTTGCAGTCAACATTGTCGAAACGGATTGTTTCTTTAATCGGTTAATTTCCGTGTTATACCATTTTGAAAAACACATTTTTTGAAAGTTTCAGGAAAATATAAAGATTCTGTGATAAACGCCCTTTACTCGAATATTCTCGAATACACAAAAAACTTTGTAATTTTTCGGCCTATTTATCGTTTTCAAATAAACGCTAGATTATCGATAGTATATGTGTACTACTTATGCACGCTAGAGAAGCGAGCTGAAAAATCTAATCTCTTATTTCCTGATCACACACACACACACACACACACACACACACACACACACACACACACACACATAGGGCACACACTGATATCTCTGTGAAAATAGCTCTGATTATCCCAAGACTGGTAAAATAGATTCCTTACCTCAGATCAGATGTTCTCCAAAAAGATTATTCCAATTCCTGATCGCCATTCCAAATATCGATTGCGTTTATTGATCCAATGCTGGGTACTGGAAATATGTATTCCACGCTGTTTTGGGGCTCGGAAATTACTTTGATCCTCTCGGGTGGCTTGCGCGAGAAGTAAAATGAGGAAGCTGGATTCCCCCCCCCCATGTGTTTTCATGCAATCCATTCCAAATGGGTGCAGTACCACAGGGAGACAATAGGGGCGGTATTTTCCCAATGGAGCTCAGAGAGTTTGCAGCACTAACGTGAGACTAGATTGATGAAATATGAATTCAAATCGCTAATAAAAAAACAAACGATATATCGCGTCGTTGGCAATGAACGGTTGGCATGAACAAACGACATATCGTGTCGTTGGCATTGAAAGTGTTAATGATTAACTCTTGCCAATGAATAATGATAATACATCTAAAGGGCAGAGACAATTACCAAACTAAACTCCTCTTCTTAACGAGGGCTTGTGACTGATCAGCCTGTCATGCCACACATGCCTACAATGGGAAATTCCACATCGCCATGGCAACCCTAGCATGACCATGTTGTAAAGTGTTGCCACAGAACTGATTACCGGAGTCTAGGTGAGGCTTTGTGTCGTGGTACCGTTGTGCGTTCAAAAGGTGTTTTGACATCCGATTATCATTTTGACATCCGATTATCCGAGCACATTATAACTGGGGTGTTACTGTCTCAAATCCACCCTTAGGTCGTTTAGTGAAGGCTGAGAAGTAGCTAGAAAACGAATCTTGTTCCCACCTCGGCGGACTACACAATTTTCACTCTGGGTGAAAGATATATTGGTGTAGATTTAGGAACAAAAAGTTCTCCATTGACAAACTAGCCCGTTTTGCGCAATCATAATTTTAAAGTTGGGACTAGATATTTTCTCGCAAATGGATACTTGGTCACCACAGAGTTTAATTTGACATAATTGGTGCGAGTTTGGTCACGTATCTTGCGCTCGACCAATAGCAGCTCTCTTTGTTGCGAGGATAAGACCATCCGGTGTCAACAAATTATATCCACAGAGTAACGTTACGGACAATTTTTTTTTACAAAAAACACCTTCTAAAGTTCGCAAAAAGGTTTCTAAACAATGTTCTATGCATCTCATGTCCGTTCAGAAAGAATGTGTACAAGATTTTACACAGACACAGTGGGATAGATATAGAAACTGCGTTGAATGGTGGCTTAACTCAGTGGTTCCCAAAGTCGGGGTCGCGACCCAAAGGTGGGCCGCGAGCAGCCACGGATGGGCCGCGAGATGATTTAAAAAAATTTAAAAAAAAAATAAACAAAAAAATAAAAAAAAAGTTCAGGCCACTGAACTTAGAAGCAGGCCAGGACAGTGTTTCTAGTTGTATTCTAAAATTCTATTCTATTGTATTCTAAAATGTGACTATATGGTTTTATATTAACTTAATAAATAAACAAAAACGAAAAATCTACTTATTTCAACGAACATTTCAAACTAAATAACAGATTATGCACATAAAACGCTGAAAACAACCGAAGCAACAATAGTATTTTAATGAGGCTATTATTATTATCATTATTATTTTGCAACAAGTTAGCCCTCTCATAAATAGCACATATAAATGAATAACTAACTTGAACTAACTTAATAGGATTGAAGTGATATTTGGCTTAAAAAATCGGTCGCCTGGCAAAAAAAAAGAAAAGCCAGACGATGTGCATTGGGCCGCGGCTCTCTGACGCCTTATTTTCTGGGCCCCGGCCTGAACAGTTTGGGAACCCCTGGCTTAACTTACCAGGCCAGAATCATACCATTACGGAGACATACAACATTGTTTAGAGATCGATTTGTGTCATGATATGATATAATGGGGACCCTGATGTAAACAAGACAAACGTCTTTCTCTGGGCCCTATTCCTCGTACCTGGTTCAACCAAGTCGATCAAAAGTCCCATTATCCAGATTCAATTAACCCGATGTTTGAATCCGGGCTTTCCCTGTTCCTCGAAGGTGGATTCACTCTCGTTAATTCGAACCAGATTTGATACTCAGGATAATTGCGCGCGGCCGCCTCACCTGAAAAGACAGCAGGCGTCGATCGCAGAAATCCTGATTTTCTAACGGCATTGATTGATTGATTGATTTAAAACTTTATTAACAAGATTGCAGAATGGGTACAATACTGTACGGCTCAATAGCCTCGCCGTCAAGTTAAATGCATAATCTATAGGCTAATTTTAAATCCCTCATTACCCCAATCAATCAGATTATATTTCTTTAAATGTGCCTGCTGGCAGTAGGCTTAATGGAATGAATAATCAAATGAGATCTTGCTAGCGAAAATAATTAGTTCAACTCTTTCAGAATAAGGATTAAAAACAAGCCCAAATAGTATATCTAATTGATACGAATTATATTATGAGGATATCTGTACTGTATGTGCTTAGGTATTATGAAATACATGGTTCCCAAAGAGAGGCTTGGAGGGAGGCTTGCAGTTACACTATTAATCAGGTTTTAATCTGTTTCGGACATCATCCATACATGCATTGAATTGATTAACCTTCAGTTTATACCAGTGACACCTCATGTTCATCATCAGATAACAGTGCTTGAAAAGATAAATGCATTTTCTCAAATTCATTCATCAAAAACGTCAAAGGCTCATTCAATTTATCAAGTCACGTCATCAAATCAAACAGCGCATCTCCTCATATATTTTATAACGTGTGACAGTGATACAATTAAACAATCCACAGATTCAGATTCCTCATAATTCATATCCACAATCCACGCATAGACGCTTGCTTGAATGAAACACAATCCGGGCATTCCGTTAAGCAAATCCACAGCGGAGAATATGAAAGGAATCAGAGCCAAACAAGCGATAGGTTTCATTCATTAAAAACATCCCCGCGGGATTCACATTTGCAATGCTCCCCGACATTATTAAAATAACCACATAATGTGTATATCGCACCTCGCGAGCACCGTATATATAACGTGCATTATTTAGGACAAAGTCAATTTTACTATCAGCATTTTTGGTTTATTTTACATTTCAAAAGCCCCCTCTAGAAAAATGAAGCACAAAAACATAATTCAGAATGGTATAATGGGATCTAGACTGTGAGAATTATTTCAGGAAGCGAGCTGGCATTTCTTTGCGAGGGTGTGGCCATGGTTTATCCAGCTAACTGAACTAAACTCTGCCCTCGACCAGGTTCAAACTTTCTGATCTGTTGCCATAGCGACTTAGAAAATCTGACGTCGGGGAGCGGAAATGTCTGGCTTAAGTCAAACTATGCTGAAAATTATCCGGCTAACTCAGTTAGCCAGGTACGAGGAACAGGGCCCTGGTCTGCATCCCCTTAACAATTGTGTGTATGGAGCTGTACTGTATTGTACCCATTCTGCAATCTGTTAATAAAGTTTTCAATCAATCAAGATGTGGATACACTATTTGATGCTCTGCTGAGAATGAATGAATGGATGAATAAGCACAGAAAGGTGCAAATATACCTTATACCATGCAAATGTTAATGCTTTATTTGTTTTAAACAAGACGATTTAGAAATGGGCAATGAGGAAATACATTGCGTTGGACAGAGGGTGGAACACGAAAAACGGCAATGACGTAACCACTACACCTCCCTATTGGCAGAAAATAACATCTACATTTTTCAGTAATGGTAAAAGATTATTAAGAAAGAAGGGCATCTTGATTTTTTTTGTTGACTTGGAACCAATGTGTCAAAAAGACTGGCAAGCTTCCATTTGCCTATTCTGCACTAGAGGTAGCAGAGCAGGCTCTTGCAGTTCCCTTCCTTCCTCTTCCTCTGCAGAGTTGGAGCCAACAGAAGGTAAATCAAAGATAAAAAAAATCCAAGAAGACATCAAACAACCGGATCCTGTCTCTCCCGTTTTCCACAAACTCCCACTTGCTGCGAGGCTGGCCTGTCTTGAGCCACAAAATAATACTGTATGTCACAGAATCTGAATGGAATTAAAGGGGGACTATGCCCAGGATTCATAGGTGTTATTCCTATGACCTAAGACAGTCCAACAATATTGGTGAACGCAAACAACTCTCACGTATACAAGTGTGAAGATGCTCCATAGACAATGAATTGGGAAAGACTGTAAAGACGACACTGAGAGCTCCCAGGGGAATCTTCCGAGTATACAGATACATGTTCTGTTTCAGAATTGATAACGCTACTATTGAATAAAGCTCACTTATAGGACTTGATGACATCACACGTTTGAGTCTTACTCCTCTGGTTTCTGGCTTTGAGAGAGAGAGTAGGTCATGTTCACAAAATATTAATTAAACTTTGCTTTGCCATAGAAATAACATTGGAATTCGTCCTTTGTCCGGTGTTCCCCTTTTAACGAATGCAGCATAGCTGTCGCATGCGTGATCTAATCATAACTAATAGCACTGCTGTCAAGCGACAACCTTGCCTCTCCAGAAGGGCACAGCTTTCAGGAGTTAAGAAAACCAACCTTATTTCCAGATTGATGCCTGGTGTATTTCTGAAGTGACACATTCGGCTCAGCCTACTCAATGGGCCCCAGGGCCGCAAAACGTATGGAAATGATTTACCACGCGCACGCACACACAAAAGGTAAATGTTTTTTTCTCAACATGGACACGTGGAGGATGCCGTCTGTCGTGGTCAAGGCTGCTGTGCCCGGCCTCAACCAATGAGTGAGTCATTATATTAGTGGCAGAAGGTATGAAATGATCTGCACCAGCAAAAGATACTGAGAGTGCCACACAGTGTCTCCTGCTTCTGTGTGTCTCTCCCTTTCCTTCTTCCTCTAGCTCTGTAATTGTCTCTCCGCTGTGTCTGCTAGTTGTTCTCAGTGTCTCATCTCTCTCTCTCTCTCTCTCTCGCTCTCTGCTCCTCTCCAGACTACAGTTCAGACTGGCAGCAGACGGACACAGAGGACCAGCAGAGCAGCGTGAGTCAACCCAGGGCTGCTGGCCGTGACCAACGAGCCCCAGAGCAGGCCCAGGTTCAGGGCCTCGGGTGGGGCAGGGCAGAGCAGGTCCAGGGCCTCGGGCGGGGCAGGGCAGAGCAGCCCCCTCGTCTCCAGGAGAGCCCCGTCCTTGTACCGAACAACAGCGAGTTCGCCCCCATCTATGTCCTCAATAACGTGGTGCTCAAACAGGTGAACTGGGGGCGTCGGGGTGAGGGTATGGGATGATTCAGTGAAACAATAATTCAATTTGATTAGCTGTTTTCTTTTTCGGCTATGATTTCATGCATCATGGCAATCTGATGTGAGAGTACCTCTTTTTCTCCTAGACAGACTTTGATAGTACCTTCAAAAGGTCACACTGACATCACTCTGACATCACCATTTGGGGTTGGATAGAGTGTCCAGCATGGTGAAAATACCAACCACTAGGACAGCAAAATGTCAGTCAATGTGTTATTGTCACTATGTAGTTACTCTTCAAATTTTTTTAGTAAGTAGTCAACTACCCACAGTGGCCTGTAGACTCATCACCAGCTAGTTTAATCTAGATGTAGCCAAAGTAGTTTATAGAGTGGAAATTAATCACAGGTTTGTCACAAGAAGCATGTAGAATTGATGAACACACAATGTTTACCAGCAGCGCTTGGTGATGCCTAGTTTTAATTTCAAGCCCTGGTAATGGGTCAATGAAACGGGTTAGTTATGGTTCATTTTTATTATAAATATTTTCAGATCAGTACAGTTGGGATTTTCACGTTCATGTGAATAATATATAGGGAACAAAATAAGCACCCGCCAAGCGCCAATGGCGTGTAGATTTAAGGTTTGGCGAGTAAAAATGAGAGGTCTGCCCGCCACCTGGCGTGTAGTTCATATCAATACTCTTATTTTGAAAATCCTGTGCAGGTCTCATTTCCGCCCCAAGCGCAGCTCCAGTCATAATATCTATGGCTCCGGCAGCTAGCAACGTTCGGTTCATATAATACTCTTATTTTGAAAAACCCTGTAGCAACTCCGCGAGTCATATCCGCCCAGTCCGTGCTTCTGAAAGCAGAGCAGCGCTACACAGCAGTGCGCCTACACGACCCGAAATAAGTCTGGTGTTTTTTTTCTTCTCACAACGGGTCAAATGCATCTACATGCTTTGCACAGTCGCCATTCCTTTATGCCCACATCGCCCGAAATTAACGTTTATGTACCATTACAATCACTACAACGTTAGCGTAAGCTAACAAGCTAATCCTGATCAGAGGCAGAGGCGCAGCGCCATAGAGAACAGCAGTGTGGACCGGGGAAATGGAAATGGGGGGGCACTCTCCCCTTCCCTGTGTGTGTGTGTGTGCGTGCGTGAGTTTGGAAAGACGATGAAGTCACTAGTCAGGACTCAGGACAGGAGTATATTATAGTAAATTGAGGATTACTGAGGATGGACAGATAATGTTGATATTCAAATATAAAAAAAATTCGAGAGGAGTGGAAGTTTGAAGACAGACTACAATATGATGCGGGGGTGGTGAGTTGAAACAGTGTGTGTGTGTCCCGACCCCACTTCTATGTTTCAATAAATTATTTGCATTTAAAACTATTAACGCTGACTCATTCCTTCAGTCCACTCAAAATTATGCTAATATTCCTTATGTTGTTTATGATATTAATTGAAAATAGCATATGAGAGTATTATATAGTAATAATAACACATGGCGATATACTAAAAAGCTATTTATACTTTTTGACTGGTAAAAAAATGCCTGGCTGGTAGTTTTTCAAATCTACCAGCCAAATGGCTGGTAAGTCAAAAAGTTATTCAGTCTATTTGGGAAATTGATCTTCTTCAAAATTCAGTCCATTTGAGAAATGGATCTTCTTCAAAATTCAAACACTGAAAAATACTTTTGACAAAGCAAAGCACTGAGTCATACATGACCTGGACCACCCTCTCTACCAGCACTTTACCCCTCTTCCCTCTGGTCCTCGGTATAGACTATCCATGTGCAGACAGACCTTCCTTCCTGTCCTCGGTATAGACTATCCATGTGCAGAAAGACCTTCCTTCCTGTCCTCGGTATAGACTACACATGTGCAGAAAGACCTTCCTTCCTGTCCTCGGTATAGACTACACATGTGCAGAAAGACCTTCCTTCCTGTCCTCGGTATAGACTACACATGTGCAGAAAGACCTTCCTTCTGGTCCTAGGTATAGACTACACATGTACAGAAAGACCTTCCTTCTGGTGTAGGTATAAACACTACACATGTGTAGAAAGACCTTCCTTCTGGTCGTAGGTATAGACTATCCATGTGCAGAAAGGCCTTCCTTCTGGTTGTAGGTATAGACTACCCATGTGCAGAAAGACCCGTTTTAGCTAGAGTTTTGTTCCCACAGCCATACAAGCTTTAAATAAGTAACCTCTTAAATGACGTGAAATCCAGTCTGTGGTATAGTGTGGAGTGTCAATCCATGTCTTTGTCTCTGCTGTGTGACCCCTGTAATTAAATGTTCCTGTAAATCCTGTATTTTGTATAATTCTGCATTCCTTTTTGTCCATGTACTGAGGAAAATAACTTCCTCCTGAGAACAAATAATCTCTCTCTCTCTCTCTCTCTCTCTCTCTCTCTCTCTCTCTCTCTCTCTCTCTCTCTCTCTCTCTCTAATCTAATCTATCTAGTCCCGATTGTGAGCAGTCATCTGTAATCACTCCCTTGTGTATTTATTTATGTCAGCTTCCTTAGTTAGTCAGTGTCAGTTAGTCTGTTTCCTGTTCTGTTTGTCACATTTACATTTTAGCTGATGCTTTTATCCAAAGTGACTTACAAATTGTGTGCAACAAGTCAGCAGGAGGGGTACATCTCTGGCAGCCAAGGGTCAGTGATATTGTTCGTCAAACAGTGTTGAACTTTAGCGCATAGTAGTATAGACATATTAACACATTTGCTGCCATTAGATTTCCCCATCTAGCTATGGCCGGGCCAGCTTTCCATTACATAGTTTCACTGTGCGTCACCTTGTTTGTAGAGCTAAATCTATATTTTATATTATAGCTATGGATACAATACCATGGTCATTTGACAGTAACTATCTTCCGTTCAAGATGCAAAAAATTATAAAAATGTTCATGAATACGTTCACGCGTTATCCCGTGGTTAATATAAGTATAATTTCGGAATGATCCGGGCTAATTCCTGGGAGGCCGGCTACAGGGCGCAATGTGAATTCTACTAAAACCATTGGCGTTTCGCCCCTAGACCCGCTACTGTTTCCAAATCAAATCTATATCATAGGTATTATGCTTCATCATAAATGCATGAAAGGGGGGGGGGGGGGGTCGTTTCTGATTATTTGATTGCCAGTAACGTCATTCGTTATTACCACAACAGTAACACACACTGATCAGGGGGATGGGTATGATAACCTTGCACAATCAAGCTAAAATGTACGTCAGATTGTCCTTACCTGTGGTCGGTGGTATTCCAAAAAGAATATTCCAATTATTTGATCGCCATCTGGTCCATCCTATGTCCATCTGGTCCACGACATAACCCACCACAACATATGGATCAGGGGTCCCGAAAACTATTCAATGCGATCGGGTGAAGCCCTAGGTTTCCCATTACTAGAAAAGTCTGTCCGGAGCGGTTTACACGTAGCACCCAGTCTGGAACAGGGTTTACTGCACTCTCGATACTGCCTACTAGCAGGATCTGGCCGATACTGCACCTTCGAAGTCCCAGTATGCCTTTTAACGGCAACATACATTTGAATAGGATATTTCCAAAAAAAAGGGAAAACGATCGATATATATATATATATATATACGTTTTTGGCCGTTAACCGTTGGCGCCCAATAAGGTATATATACGTGGTTGGCCGCGAAAGTGTTAAAGTCTCATCAGTCTAGTCTCGACTTCACGAGATCTTCCCTCACTCAACTAAGCCATTCTGATTTGACTGTTTTGCTGACGTGAATAAGGCACTGGTTGTAGTCACCGCCCACAATCAACAATTCGCTTAACAACAGAGCGAGTGGAATTACTTCCTCAAACAGAGGGTGCCGACAGACAGCAGAGAACGAGAGAGAGAGAGAGACACACACAACCTCCAGACCGCGCGGGAGTGTGTGTAAATGTGTGTGCGCGCAGGGATGGAGCTTCTCCCCCGCAGTCGAGAGCACTCTCATATCACTGTCAAAATATCGTTGTGCACGCTCCCACACGCACGCCCATATTCCGATCCGTGCAATAATATTCACAGGGGTATATATTGTCATTTGAAACAAGTTACCAATGCATTGTCCCGTGGGATTATGCCCCCCTGCGGCGAAATTAATAAGTATCCCCCTCAATCTTTCTATCTCTCTCTCTGTCTGCCAGTCGCAGACTGTGTGTGACTGTCACTCAAATCGCTTATGGGCGGAGCTCAGCACAAAACGGCTTGAAATCTTGAAGTGGAAAAATGTTTGCTTTAGAGTACTTGATTAAAAATATAAAACAATGATCTTTTTTGAAAGATCCATAGACTCACAGGAATTGTGTAAAGTTGCCCAAATAGTGAAAGGAATAGCAATGCATGTCCCCTTTAAGATTTATTTTATAATTTTTTTAATTATTATATATTGTGGCAGATATCATCCCCCGTCCCATGGCTACGTGGAGGAAGGGAGATACTACTGCCACGGGCAGAGGAGAGTTAATTAAGGAGTTGATTAGGACTGATGGATTACACCTGTGCACCACGTGATCACCCACATCCCACACACACACATAGCATAAAATCCTAGGAGAGAAGAGTTGAGTGGAGGTGAGGAAGGAGCAGAGTTTGTAGAGAGAGAGTGAGATACTGAGTTTGTTGAGTTAAGAGGTAGTTTGAAGGAGAGGTGAGAGCGAGAAGGTGTTTGTGTTATTGGACCCTGAACTGGCTGAGATACCCCCTTGTGATTGGTATCTATCTTCGCTGTAATTACTTCATTAGACTAAGAACCTACTGTAATGATTTAATTAGACTGAGAACCTCCTGTAATTACTTCACCAGACTAAGAACCTACTGTAATGACTTCATTAGACTAATAACCTACTCTAATTACTTCACTAGACTAAGAACCTCCTGTAATGACTTCACTAGACTGATAACCTCCTGTAATGACTTCACCAGACTAAGAACCTACTGTAATGACTTCACTAGACTAAGAACCTACTGCAATGACTTCATTAGACTAAGAACCTACTGTAATTACTTCACTAGACTAAGAACCAGACAGAACCAAGATTTGTATCAATAACAATGAACTTGTACAAGTTCCGTCTGTGGAAGTTCTTGGGTGTCAATATCGATGAGAAACTCTGCTTTAACAGTTTGAGTGCCAGCCATTAACATGGGAAACATGGTTAAATGCCAGCACCCACTTCAATGATAGCGTTGTGATCGCATAATCTCTGTCTTAAATTATGGCTATGTGTCTAATCTGCCTGTCGCTTATCAATGACTTGTTTGCAGTCAACATTGTCGAAACGGATTGTTTTTTAATCTGTTAATTTTCGTTTTATAGCATTTTGAAAAGCCCTCGTTTTTCAGGAAAATATATAGATTCCGTGATAAAGGGCATTTACTGGAATATTCTAGCATACACAAAAACGTTGTAATTTTTCGGCCTATTTATGAATCGTTTTCCAATAAACGCTAGATTATCAATAGTATATGTGTACTTATGCACGCTATAGAGGCGGGCTGAAATATCGATTCTCTCATTTCCTCATCAGCGATCACAGCCCCACACACACACGCATAGGGCAAACGCTGAGATATAGGTGAAAACCGCTCTGATTATCCTAAGACTGGTAAAATAAATTCCTTACCAGAGATCAGATGTTATCCAAAAAGATTATTCCAATTCCTGATCGCCATTCCAAATATCGATCACGCTTATTGATTACAGTGTTGGTACTGTAAATACATAATCCACACGTTTTCCGGGCCGGCGAGCACAATCGATCCTTCAGTTGGCTTGACGGAAAAGTAAAATGAGGAAACTGGCCACCCCCCCTGCGTCAAGTGTAAAGTAATGGGGTGCAGTTACACAGGGAGAGACGATAGGGGGCGGTATCTTCCCAATTGAGCTCAGAGAGACTCTGCAGCACTAACCCGAGGCTCGATTGATGAAATATGAATTCAAATCGCCAATAAAAATAAAAACGCCAAACAAACGCTATATAGCGTCGGGGGCACTCAATGGTCGGCATGAACTAACGACAAAACACGTCCGTGGCACTCAATGTGTTAAGAATCATTGTGAAATTGTTTGCAAGAAGGTTTCAAAATCGTTGGGCATTATAAAAAGGGTTAAAACCAATTAAAAAAGAGCACATTACTAACTTTGTATGACTGTTTAATGTATCATCACATCTCTTACTGCAATATAATTTGGGCCAACACTTACCCTTCTTACTTACAAGCAATCCATAGAGCTCAGAAATCCTTTGTAAGAATTGCAATCAACTCTTCTTATTTAGCTGTGTGTATTGAGCCGTACTGTTCAGTTTAGTTTATTTATTTAGCACATTATTTAAAAAAAAAAAACAGTGCTAGGAGGGAATGAAGCCCAAAGGGCTTGTACAAAGTTCCACTCCCATCTCATTGTCCATAAACAATATGAACGAATTACATGTGTAGCATGGTCTACAAAATAAACTACAAAACAGGAACAGAGACATAAGACAGACACTAGCGAAAACATGGAAGGAACATTGGCCTGATCTCTGCAAATGATGAGAGGGCCTACCTGGAGGAGGTCAAGGTTCTAGCGGGATGGTGTCAAGAGAACAGCCTCTCCCTGAACATCAGCAAAACAAAGGAGATGATTGTGGACTTTAGGAGGTCGGTGGTCAGGGACTACAGCCCCCTCAGCATCGACGGGGCACCGGTTGAGAGAGTGAACAGTTTTAAGTAACTTGGAGTCCACATATCCGAGGACTTGACATGGACCTCACACATTGACAGTGTTGTGAAGAAGGCATGGCAACGCCTCTACTTCCTCAGACGCCTAAGGAAGTTCCAAGTCAGTCAGAAGATCCTAAGAACTTCTACTCATGCACAATAGAGAGCATCCTGACTGGCAATATCACCTCCTGGTTTGGGAATAGCACCGCACAAGACCGTAGCAGACTAGAGTGGGCCGCTCAGCCGAACGCACAATTGGAGGGGGGCTTCCCACTCTCCAGGTCATTTACAACAAGCGGTGCAGGGGTAAGGCTAAGAGGATTATCAAAGACTCGAGCCACCCAAACAACTGCCTCTTTGAACTGCTGCGGTCAGGCAAGCGATACCGGAGTCTCATGGCAAGCACAGAGAGACTCGGAAGAAGCTTCTATCCCCAGGCCATCAGGATGCTCAACGAACAATAACACTATGTAACAACCATCAAATGCACTCACAGCACACACATCCACACGCACACACTCACTTTAAACCTACAACTCACTGCAGCACCCACTTTAACCACTTTAGTACACCTAAGCACACTTTATATTTATCGGTAAATAATTTGCACTACAACCCATACCTCATTACACCTTACTGTAAATTATATTGTACCTAAATTGTACCTCATCCCACTTCTGCTTTGCACTGTATAGTATATTGTATGGTAACTCAGTTACTTCTACTCTACATAGAGCATTGTATGTATATATGTATATACTGAACATTTTGTCTACGTACTTGACTTCTATTTTATACTTGCTATACTTATTTTATTATCTATCTTTGCCTAGCACAGTCTCTGGAGCGAAACAGAAAGAAGCATTTTGTATAAAAGTATTCTGTACTTCTGTATGACAACTAATAAAGAAACTTGAAACTTGATTGACACGAGTCAGTGACAAGAATTTTTTTTTTTTAGTACAAGAGGTCAAAGAAGAGGAAAATAACATATTAACGGTATATAATGAGGAAAAGGAAACAAGCAGTCATACTAACAGTAGATGTAACACTGATTGATTGATTGAAACGTTTATTAACAGATTGCAGAATGGGTACAGTACAGTACAGCTCAATACATACAATTGTTAAGGGGATGCAGACGAGAGAGACTTTCGTCTTGTTTACATCAGGGTCCCCCATTTTCAATTCATCATAACATATATGACACACACAACATACAGATAGACAGTACTGCTACATCTATACATTTATGACATACCAGATTTGCAAATACAGTACTGTTTGTGATACAAAAAGTGTCCAGAAAAATTTGACGTAGAAACTGTACATTGGAGGAGGTTGGGTAGGTCGGGTGGGGTTGGTGGGTGGGGGGCTGTACATTGGAGGTGGGGGTGGGGGACACTGTACACTGTACATTGGAATACTGACAAAGCCATACTTGGTCATTTACTGTACAACTGTACAAATTTGTAGGGGCCAGTTTCGAATTGCAGTCTCCCGTAGGTGTTTTTTGAGAGTGTTTTTGAAGGTGGGTAGTGATTCACATTCCTTTACAGCTTTGGATAGGGCGTTCCACATTGATGTGGCATAATTGCGAAACGTGTTTAGTCCCTTGTTTGAGCCGAATCTGGGTTTAACATGATTTGTGGAGCTCCCTCTGGTGTTGTGATCGTGGTATTCACTGACCTTTGGGAAGTATTTTGACATGTACATGGGTACCTTGGTCATGTAGTGTATCTTGTAGACCAGGCCCATTGCAAGTTGCTGTACTCTGTCGTCTACTCTAAGCCATCCTAGGTTGTCAAAGTGGGCAGGGGTGAGGTGGGTTCTAGGGGTAAGGTCAAGTAGAAGTCTGACTTTTTATTTTGTGATGTTTGTAATCTTGTTTTTAGCGCCTTTGAGGTGCTTTGGTACCATGAGGTGCAAGCATAGTCGTAGTACCCTTGAATGAGTGCTCCTGCCAGGACAACAGCCTGCTCCTGAACATTGGTAAAACTAGGGTGACCAAACGTCCTCTTTTGGCCGGACATGTCCTCTTTTCACGTCGTGTCCGGGCCGTCCGGGGGGGGTTTCAAAATTTATGAAAATGTCCGGCTTTTACGGGTTGTTTGCATGCACTTAAAATTTACTGGCGCATTGCACAGAATACTACGGTACTCTGTTGCGTGTGTGACGTAATCCCTGAGAAGCTTTGTGGGCGTCTACAGCTCCGCTCTCAGTCTCACACAAACAGAGGAAGTAGACAGTCAGTCACAGAGCCGACCGCAGCTCAC
Organism: Notolepis coatsorum; assembly: GCF_963971535.1. NCBI lineage: Eukaryota > Metazoa > Chordata > Actinopteri > Aulopiformes > Paralepididae > Notolepis > Notolepis coatsorum. The sequence continues at coordinate 277,034,019 of NC_140165.1, forward strand.
ATTCAAAATGCCAAAGCGCAAATGTACGTTTACAGATGAATTGCAGAAGAAATACCAAATGTACCGTCCCGGTCGGAACAAATGGGAGGCAGAGTGCACCGTGTGCAAAGCTTGCACATACGTGTGTGTGTCCAATAAAGGTGCAGGCGATCTTAATGCGCACATGGACACAGACAAACACAGAAAAGCTGTGCAAGGTGAGAGTTTGTCGGCAAAGTTGACAGATTTCTTTATCAGACCAGGCAAAACAGAGGATGCTGTAAATGCAGCCGAGGGTGCGTTTGCATTTCACACTGTGAAACATCACAACAGCTACAGATCTATGGATTGCACAAGTGCCTTGCTAAAGAAAGCATTTCCAGACTCTGAAACTGCCAAAAGATTCAGTAGTGCGCGCACTAAAACCGAAGCCATTGTCAATGGTGTTATAGCGCCCCACTCTGTTGATGTCGCGCATGACGCACTCAAAGAAATCCACTACTGTGGTGTGTCTACAGACGGGAGTAACCACGGAGCAGTGAAGATATTCCCAATCATAATCCAGTACTTTGACTGGAAGAGGGGTGGCATTCAAACTAAATTAATCGAGGTTAAAGACACACCAAATGAGACAGCAGAAACCATTGCACAATATCTCATTGACACCTTGGCAAAAAACAATTTGTCTGAAAAATGCATTGCATTTACTGGCGACAATTGCAACACAAACTTTGGAGGAATCCGACGTGGTGAAGGGGGAAAGAATGTGTTTGCAAATTTGAAGAGGTTGCTGCAGAAGAACACTCTGATCGGTGTGGGTTGCCCAGCACACATCTTGAATAATTGTGTTCACCATGGGGCAGACACAATAGATATTGACCTTGAGAATATCATGTTCAAAATCTACCAGTACTTCCACATTTACACTGTGCGCACTGAGAGCCTGAAGGAGTACTGTGATTTTGTTGACATTCAATACAGAACGATGCTTTCTCACAGCAAGACAAGGTGGCTGTCATTGTTCCCAGGCATTGAGAGGATGATACAGATGTTTCCAGCTTTAAAGGCATTCTTTCTGTCTCAGCAAAAACCACCCATAGTGATCAAGAAGTTTTTTGAAAATGAATTCAGTGAGATCTACCTCTGGCACATGCACTCACTCATGTCTGTGTTCCATACCCACATTCAAGACATGGAAAAGGAGAAGAACTCCATTATGGAGGTAAAGAAAATAATGAACAGCATCCACACCATTCTTCTTGAACGCAAGAGCAACAACTTCATGTCACTTAAAGTTAAGGGACTACTGGCACAAAAGCGTAGTGATGGACTTGGTAAGGAATATGACCAGTTCTGTGCTGATGTGCAAGGCCTGTACAGTACATGTCTGGAGTATCTGGAGAAGTGGATGACTCCCATGGAAGAGTTCTCCACATTCATGTGGATGGATCTGAGTGAGCCACCAGAGTGGAATGATGTGGAGGCCTGCATCAAGTTCCTAGGAGAGAAGGGGGTGGTAATTGATGATGTCAAGTGTTTTGACCAGGTCATCAATCTGAAGAGATTCACAGAAAGGTGCAACCATGACGAGGAGTTCAGTGGCCTGCAGGTGCACCAGAAGTGGACCAAATATTTTGAGAAGGCCAAAAGCATTGCATGTTACTCAGAACTACTGAAGATTGCACAGTTTGTCTTTGCACTTTCCTCTCACAATGCAAATGTTGAGAGGGTTTTCTCACTGATGCAGAGCCAGTGGACCAAGGAGAGGAACCAGCTGTCTGTTGAGTCACTGAAGGGGATTCTATTTGTGCAATACAATTTGAAAGACATGTCTTGTAAAGACTTTCATGCTTATTTGTTGAGCAACCGAAAACTGCTGGGAAAGATCAGCTCCACAGCTAAATATCGATGGGCAGACAAGGAGGATGAAGAAGAAAAGCAGGATGAAGAAGATTGAAGTATGCAGCTATGCAGAGAGAGAAAGCTATAGCTTTGGGAGATAAACTTTAAACTTAACATTTTTAAATTGGGACCTTATTTGTTTAAAGCTAGAAATATGTGAAAAGTTGCCGTTTCATGGTTGTTTACAATGACAGGGCCTGGAATTGTGTTTACAAACATTTAAAGTAGGCTTATATTTGGTTCATGGTGCCTCAAAATGTGTTTGGTTTGATTTAGGTAATCAAATGTTATGTTATGTTCACTAATGGCAATTATGCAAATGTAAAATCCAAAACTGCATAGTGCACTTTTAAAATAATTAGATTAGTATATTTGTGAGGTTACTGTTTTATTGTTTACATTGACAAGATACAAAGAGATTATTTGTTAAAGCTGGATTTTCTATTTTCTACTATTTCATATATTTTGTTATTTATTTTTGTCCAGTAAGATTTGAAAAGAGAGCTATTATTTTGTTACAGGTTGATGTTGAAGTTATTCTTGTGCCATTGAGATTTGTCAAGAGATAATTCTAGGCACAATAAAGCATGTTGATTGTTGAGTAACCTTGGTTTGGTGTGTCTTTGGTTATAGAGAGATATTATTGTGTTATATACAGTAAAATAATATAAATAATAATTGTATATCCATATACAGAGGAGGCATACTTTAAATATATTAAAACAATAATGCATCTTTGAGTAAACGTTGAGTATCATTAAGTATCTCGAGGCTGAGGGCAGAATGTCCTCTTTTTTGGAAATCAAAATATGGTCACCCTAGTAAAACCAAGGAGCTGATCGTGGATTTTAGGAGAACACAGCAGGGGACACACACCACTGTGGATAAACGAGGCTACCGTGGACAGGGTGAGCAGCTTCAAGTACCTGGGGGTCCACATCTCAGAAGACCTGACATGGACAACACACATAGACTCAGTTGTAAAGAAGGCGAAGCAGCGCCTCTACCACCTGAGACAGTTAAGGAAGTTCAGAGCACACCAGCAACTAGGACAGCGAGGCTTCGGCTCCGCTTCTTCCCCCAGGCCATCAGAGTCTTTAAAAAAAAAAAAAAAAAAAAAAATTGAACGGAAGTGGTTTTTGTATAGTAAATAGATGGATATAGCAAGATAGCATAAGGATATATAGTCTAACTGTAGATTGTATAGTATAGCATTGTATAGTAGTGTACAGAAGACCCAGTGCCTCATCCGTAGCTAACATTGTATTGCACTATCGCAGGACCTTAGCATGTCTTTTACCATGCTTTTTGTAAACTTTATGTACATTATACCTGTTATGTCTTATTCTTATTACTTGTATTATTGCACAAATGTCTTATTCTTATTCCTTTATTTTTTATTACTTGTATTATTGCACAATCGCTGCAGGCATGACCTCCCGCATTTCACTGTATGCTTGTATGCCGTGACAAATAAAACTCTTGACTTGACTTGACTAATTACTTCACTAGACTAAGAAACTACTGTAAGTACTTCATTAGACTACTATACGAGTCAGTGCCAGGTTCACAAACGTCCCGATTTGTGCGGGACAGTCCCGCATGCTGCAACAGAAGAAAAGTGTCCCGCATTTCAATAAACAATTTTAAATGTATGAATTATTATAGTTTTTGTCCTCTCAATAATCCCCAACCATGCACTAATGCACCGCAAGTACTGTACATTACATAGCCTAGTAGTATAACCAGCGTGAACGTATACATAGCATCTGGCGCGAGCTGTTTGTGTTGTCGCACAAGCCGTTTGTCTTTTTGAACACCTCGGCAACCTTTAATGTGCTGTGCAACAACTTTATGTTCACTCGTGCTGCGGCTGAAGGAAGTGTCGGAGATGGAGGCGACCGTTGGAGTGAAGTGGTGGCTGCTGCTGAAGACCCCCAACCTGATCCATTTGGCTTCATTCTTCCTGAGCATCCCTAATGCGTTCGTGGAGAGGTTGTTCTCCCTCATGACCAGTGTGTGGACCGACCAGAGAAATCGATGCAGCGTGGAGAGTGAAATTCAAGTCGAAGCAAATTTCTCTCTGAATTTTTTTTAGATTTTTATAAATATCTTTGTCAGAAGGCTCTACTTGAAGCTGCACGGTCCAGTAATAAATATAAATCCTGCACGTGCACTATGGTGCTCTCCATGATGTTGAAACCTTCGGAGTAATGAAGGTGCAATTTATATTGGCCTACAATTTGTTTTCTTTCTAGTGTTACAGCTATTTGCTTAGCCTACTGTTCCCCATAGGCTATTTAGATTTTAAATATTTTTGTTTCCTATTGTTCACTGCTGTTTTTAATTTGTATGTGTATATTATATATATTTCACTTATGCAGGATAACACTCTTTGTAGGCCTACTCGTGCTATGTTATTATACACCCTGTATATACCTGTGATATATTTACATTTCAAATGTAAATTCAAGTAAAAAGAAATCATTTTTAATAATTGTACAATTTTGTCAGATTATCATTGAATGAAAAATGTTTACTTTGTAGTGTTCTGGACAGGTTTAGAATCAAGGAAGCCAGTGTGACAATGTATGCACTTCAGTATCACATTACAAGAGAGATCACAGGGTACATGTACATCTTATAGCCATAGGACTCGGAAACCTCTAGAGGTCGGTACGTTGGTAGGTAATTTAATGTTGGATTGCATGGTATGGTCTTCTATATAATTATGAGTATAATAAGCAATTAAGACTCAACAATATTGTGTTTTTAATACATTAAATGCTTATATTTTGATCAAAATTATTAATACATTATGTAAACATGTTTCTTGCATACGTATTCAGTACTGTCCCGCAATTTCAACAAATGTCCCGCAAAATCGACATGCTGTCCTGCATTTGGATCATACAGATTTGGTCGCTCTATTCACATCACTCCCAGTTCAATTCAAACGTAAAGAACATAATAATTAGCAAAAAATCTTTTTTTTTATGATCAAATCTTTTTATTTTCTGGCGGCTGGGTGGCACAGCGGACATTGTGCTCGTCACCAACGCAAGAGACACCGGGTTCGAATCCGGCTGTTGGCGTTGCCTCCGGCTTGGGCCTGCCGTCATACTAACTCAATTGGCAGAGTTAGCGGGTGGAAGTCGATGGGTGGTAATCTGGACGTTGTGGACAGCGACTTCTACAGGTCAGTTGGGGGACGCCTGCACAGCAGAGACAGGCAATGGCCGGGGTAGTGTGAGCCTCCCACACGTTACACCTCGCCAATGAGAGTCCGCGCTGACAGGTGAAAAGATGTGACAGGCTACCTCCTTGTGTATCGGAGGGGACACGTGATGCAAGGCTTCTATCCTCCCTACAACCGGCCAGTGGGGGGCATGTGCGAGCAACGTTCAAGACTGGAGGGGAGAATTGCCACAGCGAAATTGGAATGGGAGAAAACATTTAAAAAGGAGAAAAAGTGGATAAATTTTTTTTTATATTTTTCTTTTTCCTTTTTCTTTTACATGTAATATAAAACACAAGACGCCACACAATACAATAATAATAGACATGACTTCACAGGAAAATAATAACAATAATGACAGTAGGATCACAAAAATAATAAATACAGAACCTAAAAATAAAAACATATTACCACAGGGGCTACTGGTGGGCAATCCCAGAACATATGCATATGGCTCTTAGCGAGCATAAAGTGCACTGGGAATGTGCCACCAGTCCCATAACAAACAGCTTCCTAGGTGTGAGACACGTTCTATGAATATAATTAAGATTTATTTGTTGGTGATTAGGGTTGCGGGAGGCTAATATAACATTTGTACAAACGTCGTCAAACTCAGAGTCTAACCCTGGGATGTCCCCTCGCCAGACTGTATCTAATGTTAATTTTTTATATGTGGATTTGATTAAACGTGTATACAAATCTGAGACACCCTCTTGTGGTTGTCCTGTCACACAAACGCATTCATTCTCAATACTTTCTGAATAGTTGGAACATTGCTACAGTCTCACACCAGAAAGATCTTCAGTATTTGAACTTTTCCTTAATTGATTGAATGAAAGGTGAATTGATCCCAATCTTGGGATATAAGAAATTGGCAGGATAATGGCCACTATGCCAATATACTAACAGTAACATTCAACTAGGAGGATAGAGGATAGAGCATGGCTGTATATTCGCCAGAGGTTGTGTGGAACACAAAGACAGATGGGAGGGATGTTGATTTAGGCAGAGATTGAAACATGGAGGAGAGAGGAAACAGGGCAGATGGAGATTAGATCAATTAGAATGTGATGATGAGCTGTGAAGTCTGAGTCTGGGTGAGACTCGGTACGGAATTAGAATGTGCGAGTGTCTGCAGAGACACTTGTCTGTGCGTGTGTGTGTGTGCGTGCGTGCATGCATGCAGTATCTGGGAGCGTGTGAGGGACGCACTAATATCAGTTTCTCACTGCGGTTCCGAGTACTATCCTTTCCTTATCGGCAGATACCGAGTACCAATCCAATCCAATGCTTTTACTGAACAATGTAGAATTAGTTTGGGGTCATTGGACAGATAATATTGAGATATAATCCATTTTTCTCCGTTAGAGAGATCTAATATATAATATTTGTTAGAAATGCTGCAAATCAAGTCACTTTGCTTTGATTTGTGGCATGTTGTTGGGAACCTCCGCAGTACCGATACCCTGTTTTAACCTGGTATCAGACCCATATCAGACGCCAGTATTGGGGTGTGACAGAGGTCAGAAAGATGCAATGATGATGGACCTTGCGGATCTCTCTAGGGATCTGACCTTTTCAGCTCTTTGAAGTCTTTCAAAACCTTCTTTGGAGAGTGCCAGTCTGGAAACGGAGCTGTTTTCGTGACAGTACAGTCTAGACAAGGAACAGGAACATCTGTCCAAATTCCTGTAAGCCATTTTAACCAATGTTAGACTGTGCATTTCATCGCACTTTGAAGTAAATCCTTCAACTGAGTGGGAACTTCTGATCAGTTAATCGCAACAAGCTTTACACTTGGGTTTACTGAATTATTGTGTGGAGTGTAATCAGTTGATAGGCATCATTATGCATTTCATTTAAATCTCAAACCTTTATTTATACTTGTGAGGCACTGAGATTCCCTTCATTCACAGTGATGACAGGTCATGGAAAACCTCATGGTGGCAGGGATCTCATAAGAGTTATTCAACCTAACTAAGATACCGTAATTCCTCTAATAGTAACCGGGTCTCAAATACAAGCCGGGTCTCTATTAATGGCCGGGTGCGCTCTTGAGCTAAGCAATTATAAGCCGGCCTCCTAATACAAGCCGGGTTACTAATGTACTGAGCTGCATACTGAGCTAGTTACTTGATTTCACTTTGAAAACGTTGAAATGACCAGTGACCACCTGTAATTGCACTGTTTACTATTTCATACAGTACTTGGTTTCAATAAATGAACCCAGTACATTTTACTGGGTTCAAACTGACACAAAATGTTGATTTATTCATTATGATCCGTTTGAAAATTTGAAATATAGGCCTCCCTCTTATACAGGCCTCCTCCTAATACAAGCCTGGTACCCACTACAGTTGAAACAAATACAAGCCGGGGTTACTATTAGAGGAATTACGGTAATCAAATGCAACCGTCAGGGTTGCGGTGTCTTCTTTTGCACAGACGGTTCTTATATATTCCAAAAATATTTTTGCGCAGCACAATTAGTCTACACACCGACCTGAGTCTTCCTCAGGATTCTGCCTGACTGACTGAGGAAGACTGAGGACTGACACACGTCAGGTGTGGACTATAGGCTACTTCACTGGCTGGAAAATATTTTATATAGGCTATAATTGAGCAAACATTCTTTTTTGTGTATGGAGGAGAGACTGGAGACACATTACACTGAGATAGGCAAGCCTGTAGAATAATTATCTGCCTCCTTGCCTAAGTTGGCAATGCTGTTTGGGGCCCGTTATGGGCCATATAATACATTCATAGTGTGTAGTTCCATAGTAGTTTCAAGTTTCTTTAATAGTTGTCATACAGAAGTACAGAATACTTTTATACAAAATGCTTCTTACTGTTACGCTCCAGAGACTGTGCAAGACAAGATAAGTATGAATAAAATAACATAGTATAGCATGTAAATTAGAAGTAAAAAGAAATGAGGTCAGTGTTCAGTATAGACATATGTACAATGTTCGATGCAGAATAGACGTAACTGAGTTACCATATAATATACAATACTATGCAGTGTACTAATATACAATACTATATAGTGCAAGGCAGAAATGGGATGAGGTGCAATTTAGGTACAATTTACAGTAGGTGTACGAGTTGTAGTGCAAATCCTTTATCAATAAATATAAATATAAAGTGTGTTTGTGTGATCTAAAGTGTGGAGAGTGGGTGCTGCAGTGTGTTGTTTGTTTAAGTGAGTGTGTGGGTGTGTGTGCTGTGTGCATTTGATGGTTGATGCATAGTGTTTATTGTTCGTTTAGCAGCCTGATGGCCTGGGGATAGAAGCTTCTTCTGAGTCTTTCTGTGCTCGCCTTAAGACTCCGGTATCGCTTGCCTGACCGCAGCAGTTCAAAGAGGCAGTTGTTCGGGTGGCTGGAGTCCTTGATGATTCTCTTAGCCTTCCCCCTGCACCGCTTGTTGTAAATGTTCTGGAGGGTGGGAAGCCCCCCTCCAATTGTGCGTTCGGCTGAACGTGTCACTCTTTGTAGTCTGCTACGGTCTTGTGCAGTGCTATTCCCAAACCAGGAGGTGATGTTGCCAGTCAGGATGCTCTCTATTGTACATGAGTAGAAGTTCCTAAGGATCTTCTGACTGACTTGGAACTTCCTTAGGCGCCTGAGGAAGTAGAGGCGTTGTCGTGCCTTCTTCACAACACTGTCAATGTGTGTGGTCCATGTCAAGTCCTCGGATATGTGGGCTCTGAGGTACTTGAAACTGTTCACTCTCTCAACCGGTGCCCCGTCGATGCTGAGGGGGCTGTAGTCCTTGACTCCCGACCTCCTGAAGTCCACAATCATCTCTTTTGTTTTGCTGACGTTCAGGGAGAGGCAGTTCTCCTGACACCACTGTGACAGATTCTCTACCTCTTCCAGGTAGGCCCTCTCGTCGTTGGCAGAGATCAGGCCCACCACTACTGTGTCATCAGCAAATTTGATGATTGTGTTGTTGTTCCGCTGTGCCACGCAGTCATGTGTGTACAGGGAGTAGAGGAGGGGGCTCAGAACACAGCCCTGGGGGGCCCCTATGTTGAGCGTGATGGATGAGGAGGTGCAGTTGCCTACTCTTACCACCTGGGGTCTGCCCGTCAGGAAGTCCAAGACCCACTGGGTATAAGTATTTCTAGGCATGTTAGGTGATGGGATGGGGTTTCTTCATTGAGAGCTTGTCCTTATCACAAGTATCTTGTGTTTTGTTATAAATTTGGCTTGGTGAAGTTCTAACAACCTTCCCCATTGATAGCTAGTTAGGTCACCACGCCCCCCATCTCGCACCCAAACTACTGCTATCAATTTGTTCCAATAACAAACCATGCTGTTCCTGTTCACACTACTATCAGAAGAAATGCCTGGCACGTACTGTAACACTTAGCAACCTCAGACCCATCATCGCTCAGCCAAGGCCGGCCACACCCCCCATCACAAAATCACTGACAATGGCCCTTCTGAATGTTAGATCGTTGAGCAACAAATCTTTCTTAATCAATGATCTGATAACTGAAAAGAATTTGCAATGCATGTTCCTAGTCGTGACCTGGCTAAATGACATTACTGGTGCGACAACGCTGATAGAAGCCTGCCCTCCCAATTATAAGTATTATCAATCGGTCAGACAAAATAGAAAAGGGGGAGGGCTTGCCGCTATTTTATCGACATCGTTTGTATGTAATGACATTGACATGGGTGAATTTACATCATTTGAATATCTTGCTATTGAGCTCAAAGCTGAACTGTCTTTGCTCATCATCACATTGTACCGGCCACCAAAATACTCGTAAAAAGTTCTGCAGGAATTCTCAGAGCTAATCTCAGTCGGTATCCTTAGATGTGAAAGATTAATCATACATGGAGATCTGAATATTCATATAAATAAGAAGAACAACCCCAAGGCTATTGAGCTTACCAACCTACTGGACAGCTTTGAGCTAATACAACATGTAAATGAACCCACTCACCAACATGGTAACACCTTAGACACAAGGGTGACGTGGATCAGTTTTTTCCCCATTGTGCAGAACCACCTTTTAACTAGTGGTGAAGAATCATCTCTCTCTCTCCCTCTCCATTTTATTTCCCCTTCAGATCCACCCATCCATATCCCTCTTCCCATCATATCCCTCTTCCATCCACATCCCTCTTCCATCCACATCCCTCTTCCATCCACATCACTCTTCCATCCACATCCCTCTTCCATCCACATCCCTCTTCCATCCACATCCCTCTTCCATCCATATCCCTCTTCCCATCATATCCCTCTTCCATCTACATCCCTCTTCCATCCACATCTCTCTTCCATCCACATCCCTCTTCCATCCACATCCCTCTTCCATCCATATTCCTCTTCCCATCATATCCCTCTTCCATCCACATTCCTCTTCCATCCACATCACTCTTCCATCCACATCCCTCTTCCATCCACATCCCTCTTCCATCCATATCCCTCTTCCCATCATATCCCTCTTCCATCCACATCCCTCTTCCATCCACATCTCTCTTCCATCCACATCCCTCTTCCATCCACATCCCTCTTCCATCCACATCCCTCTTCCATCCACATCCCTTTTCCATCCACATCCCTCTTCCATCCACATCCCTCTTCCATCCACATCTCTCTTCCATCCACATCTCTCTTCCATTTACATCTCTCTTCCATCCACATCCCTCTCCATTAAATGTTCTCCTCTCCTCCTTCTCTTCTCCCTCCAGCTGAAGATGGTGCAGAGCGGAGGTGACCAGACTCGGCTGATCTGGGGGAGTGGTAGAGGGGAAGCCAGTTCCTCGGGAGAACCTCGTGTGATCCTGCTCCAGCAGCCCAGTGCCGCTCCGGCCTCGCCCGCCTCTCCTCAGCTCCGCAAGCCCCTGTCTCGGAGGATCCACGGCACAGGGAGGAAAACCAACGTCACCTACTTGCCTATCCTCAACTCCTACCCCTGCATCGCCCCGCACCCCAGCAAGAAGCCGCCGGATAAGACGTCCCACAGCCAGGACTCCCAGGGCCAGAGCAAGAGGGTGCGCACGGAGGACGAGCGAGATGAAGCATCTGCCACCAGTAGCCTACGCAAGCACCACCCTCGCAAGCAGAGCCAATCCAGAGTCTTCACCTCTGTATTGCCGTGTGCCCATTCCTATTCAAACAATGACGCCAGCTCGCCCTCCAGCCCCATCGCCGTCTCCTCTAGCCTGGGTTCCCCGTCCATCTCTTGCACCTCCTCCTCCTCCTCGTCCTCCTCTCCCCTGGGTTCCCCGTCCATCTCTCGCACCTCCTCCTCCTCCTCCCCCCTGCACAACAGCTCCTCTCCCCTTGGTTCCCCGTCCATCTCTCGCACCTCTTCCTCCTCCCCCTCATCCTCCTCCCCCCTGCACAACAGCTCCTCTCCCCTGCTAGCGGCCAGAGGGCCTCGCAGGAGCAGCCTTCCAGGTGCCCGTCACCGGCGCTTCCTCAACACGGTGGAGATCCTCAGCCAGTCGGGTCTGTTGGACATCACCCTGCGCACCCAGGAGCTGCTCCGCCAGAGCAAAGCCGCCGACCGCGACATCACCCAGCTGCGCCAGCACACCCAGCTGCTGTGCCAGGCTGCGAACGCCCCCGGCAACAGCCTGGACGGAAAGGCGGCCTGGGAGCAGCTCTGCCGAGCCATGGCTGAGTCTGGAGAATACCCCTGCCTCAAGATCCTCCAAGACCAGATGACAAACTCTGAACCGGATTCGGCAGGTCCATCTGACCCCGGTTCGGAAAGATACGCCGGCGGTCGAATGGCCGCTTGGATCCAAGTTGCCACCCCTATGCCGGACCAGAACCGGAACTGCCTTGTGCCTCAGCTCAGCATGGTCAACAGCACCTGTCCCCTGTCTCTCTCTGAGCAAGGCAGGCAGTACAAGGCCAGTGGTAAACCCTCAGACAAAGTCAGCATCATGCCTCCTGACAGTTCCACCAGTGGGGATGTTCTCTAGTGCCTGTTGAGGGACATGGTACCCAAGCCTGGCTACTGGATGAACAGAAGCCCCCCCCTCTATGGTGCCAACAGTGACTGTTAAGCAAACTTTATACTCAAACGTCGAAGCTGCACCGATGCTTCGCTGAGGGTAGCGGCAAAAGCCACAACAAGGTCTACGTGCAGCTGGCCAAAAACGTAACTGCTCGTCAGTCAACACTGACGATGTGTTGGTAGGATGGTCAGAGAAAGGAGCCACATGGATTTATAATTCAGCTTTTAGTCGTTTTAGTATCTGTTGAGGTTTCACTTGTCTCGTTGCAGAAATCCAGTTGAAGTCACTCACTTCAACCTGACAGGATTGGAAGTAGTGAGGAAGCTGATCCTTCAAAGGCAACTTGATCCCCAAGTGCCATGTGATATCACAGCCGCTGTCCTTCGAGAAAAGCACTGAAGAAAAGATTGTCAGGATTATGAAAATTCTGACTGGCCTCCCTCGGGAGATAACAGGGCCTGGGCTTTTGACGAAGCCATACAGTGACAGCCTTGTTTTTAATATCCTACTTCATGACAGAACAGGAGCGGTCTCACGCCAAGCGTTGCCAGTGCTAGCTTCAAAGACACTGCTGAACACGAACGACGCTGTTGACAGACTTCTGACACTTCCGTCTCTTTTACTTTTGCAATTAAAACGATGACACTGCACAACGTTTTGGCCCTATGTTTCACCACCCGATGAAGGCTGTAGGTTTGAAACACTGTTCTCAATTCGCTGGGAGTTTTCACGGCGTTTCATCACAGTGTGGCAGTATGTCCTATGTCCTGCCCCCTCGCAACATGCTTTGGTCTTGCCTCACGTAGCACTTAACTAAAATATTGTTCCGGTTTCAATGAGCACATAATTCAACATAGCTCACAATTTGCACATATTCTGTTGCATTGTTCAGCAAATATAAACCTTTACCAACACTGGACAACATCTCTATCATTTACTAAATTAACACAGGACAGCAAGGCAATCAAACGTCTTCTGTACTTTTTTTCACAAACTGCTCTTGTATCAAAATGAATTGCTTGGCCGACCACTACGTAAGTGATCTGTTCAGCTGCCAACATGTTTGCGCTCACCACCGGCTATGAGAATGTTCATTTGTGGTTCCATTTTGAAAGCGCTATGAATGGATATGACTTTCCCAGCATATCAAATGTTTTCATTATAAGAAAATTAGACGGCATGCTGGAGTGTCCTCCTGTGTTCTGTAGCCTACCTAGTATACAACGGTCTGTCCCTTTTAAAGGTGCTGTAAGTGGTATTGTTTTGTTTGTTAAAATAAGTGGTTTACATGTTAAATAATAGTTCTACACTCCAACAGCCATCACTGATGTAGGTTGTCTGGTCGGTAACATGTGTCTCCCAGTCCCGCGGCTCTGCAGTAAACACAAAATAAATGTTTTTGTATCCCGCCTACTTTATCCAATCAGGAGAGAGAACTCGCACTGTAAATTGGTCTGACAAAAATAAGAAGAATTTAGGAAAATGTGTCTTTGAAATAAGTAAAATAATCTACCAGTGTAGTAAGCAAATTTGGCTTGGCAAATTTTCTTTAAATAAGTAACTAAAAATATATATTTATCTAGGGTTCTCTCTCCTGATTGGATAAAGTCTGAATGGATACCAGAAAATTTATTTTCTGTTTACTGCAGAGCGGAGGGACTGGGAGACCTATGTTACTGACCAGACAATCTATAGTGATGGCTGTTGGAATGTAGAGCTATTTAACACATATTTTAACAAAGAAATACCACTTACAGCACCTTAAGTTTCAGTTCCGTTCCATCGCCAGCTCTTTAAAAAAAGAAAAAGACACCATCATCAGGTGGCTTCTTCGTTCCGAAGGTTGCCTAACATTCTCCAACCCATTCTGCCCCCACTTCTTCTCTCCAACTCTGACTCCGCCTCTCACTCCTCTCCAATCACAGATGTCGTCCACCCTGCCTCTTCTTGGTCTTCCACTTCCTCTCTCTCCATCCACCTTCTTGAACATCTCCCTGCTGGATCCTCCATCTTTCTCTTTTTCAACCTCTCCAGCAGCTGTCCTCCTTGCATACCCGCTCTTCTCAGTACCTCCTCATTCTTGATCTTATCCTTCCATGTTATCTTCAGCATCTTCCTCAGCATAAAAAAAAAAAAAAAAAAAAAAAAAAAAAAAGACGAGATATAAAAAATAAATGTTCAACTGTTTATTTATCATTCAAATGTTTGAGCGCCTCTCGACAAATGGAGGCAACTGGATTCAGGGTCTTATTTCTATCTCTCCATTTTCTCTGTTGCTCATAACCACTTTCTTATGATCTATATTGAATGTTATTGTATTGTGTTATTGGCATGGTTAACTATTTTATCTGTTGGTTGTTTTCAATGAGTCTGCCATTTTGTGTCCCACATTTTTATATGAAGAATATCTTATGTTGCATTCGATTATAACTCAGAGGTGGGAAATTCTGACTTCCTGCTTTGTGAGTTGTAGTTCATGCAAGACAAAAACTGTTTCCAGCTTCCGACTTCCCACCTCTGACCATAAACAAACGTAGCATTACTTGCCAGGAGGAACACAAAATGGAGGAACACCATGGCCACTAATAACGGATGCAGAGGGGCATTATGACATGATGTAAACACGTGTGAAAGGATGGATAAAGACAGCGGTTTGCACTGAAGCTTTGAGAGAAAATAGCATGTTTGAGCACAGAGTTCTGTGTGCCTGTACTGTATGATTCCTCTCTTCATCTCCTTGTCTGTGCTTTACTTTACACCGTAGAGACAACACTGCCAACAATGTGCACATTTCTACACAATAAAACAGTTTATACAATATCCATGCACATGTTTTTCATTTGTTATTTCAAGATAATTAAAGTAATAATATTGAACATCTTTGTATAAATAAATGTCCATGTTGATACACTCATGCTACAATCACCGATATTTATAACAAGGTGTCTTGAATCTATAGCCTGCCCAGGTCATAAACGCTTTTACATTCATTATATCTTCTCAAGTTTCAAGTTTCTTTATTAGTTGTCATACAGAAGTACAGAATACTTTTATATAAAATGCTTCTTTCTGTTTTGCTCCAGAGATTGTGCTAGATAAAAATAGATAAGTATAAAATAGAAGTCAAGTACGTAGACAAAGGTGTTCAATATATACATATATACAATGCAGAGTAGAAAAGTAACTGAGTTACAATACTATATATATATATATACTATACAGTACAATGCAGAAATGGGATGAGGTACAATTTAGGTACAATTTACAGTAAGGTGTAATGAGGTATGGGTTGTAGTGCAAATTCTTTGCCAATAAAATCTAAACATGGAGGAACTATTCCCAAACGCTGCTTTTGAGTTTTTCAAATGTATTTTCTTTGGTGATTTGAGTGCCATTCAGCCCCATTATCTTGACGGCAGACATCTCCAAAACTAGGCATATCGCACTGAAACAATCTAGATGGCTAGTAGATAGCACTCCGGGTAAGGGGGACAATGTGGTGCTTTTAAGGCTATCAAAATGTATTTGATTTTGATATTAATTTTTTTATT
Source organism: Notolepis coatsorum (assembly GCF_963971535.1). Classification (NCBI taxonomy): domain Eukaryota; kingdom Metazoa; phylum Chordata; class Actinopteri; order Aulopiformes; family Paralepididae; genus Notolepis; species Notolepis coatsorum. Next base: position 277,049,681 of record NC_140165.1, read on the forward strand.
CTACGGTAGCTGCTTTAAATAACGGATACATTTAATCTACAAAGAACACAAATCTCAGTATGTCATTAGGCAGCCTGGTTTAGGCCTACCTTAAACACTAGTGGTATGTAAACACCCCTGCATGTGTTTGGCAGGAGAATTTTTTATGAAAACATGTTTTTAAAGGAAACATCAATGGTACTTCCACACAGCACATGTCTCCATCTAATGTGTATATGAATGTTGTACAGAAGATCTTCAGGTCTTGCCTACCAGTCATACTGTATGTCACCTTCCTTGAATGACATCATTCATCAGTGTGAGAGGATCCACTCTTATTCTGCCAGCAGGGGGCACTGTTAACATTAGCCCAGGGCTGAGCCTGATTGATTGATTGAAAACTTTATTAACAGATTGCAGAATGGGTACAATACAGTACAGCTCAATACACACAATTGTTAAGGGGATGCAGACCAGAGAAAGACTTTCGTCTTGTTTACATCAAGGTCCCCCATTTTCAATTCATCAGGACATATATGACATACATGACATACAGATAGTCAGTACTGCTACATCTATACATTTATGACATACCAGATTTGCAAATACAGTACTGTTTGTGATACAGAAGGAGTCAAGAAAAGGGAGTATATACATTTGACGTAGAAACTGTACATTGGAGGAGGTTGGGTGGGGGCCCGGGGGGTTGGGAACATTGGGATATTGACAACCATACTGGGTAATTTACATTGGAGGTGGTTGGGGGGGGGGGCACACTGTATAAACAAGTAAAACTGTACATTGAGGGGGGGGGGGGGGAGGAGACACTGTACAAACAAACAAAATTGTACATTGGACTATTGACAAAACCATACTAGGTAAATGACTGTACATTGGAGGGGGTTGGGTTAGGATATTTACAGGGGCCAGTGTTGAATTGCAGTCTCCCGTAGGTGTCCCTTGAGAGAGGTTTTGAAAGTGGGTAGTGAGTGATCCACATTCCTTTACAGCTTTGGGTAGGGCGTTCCACATTGATGTGGCATAATTGCGAAACGTGTTTAGTCCCTTATTTGAGCCGAATCTGGGTTTAACATGATTTGTGGAGCTCCCTCTGGTGTTGTGATCGTGGTATTCACTGACCTTTGGGAAGTATTTTGACATGTACATGGGTACCTTGGTCGTGTAGTGTATCTTGTAGACCAGGCCCATTGCAAGTTGCTGTACTCTGTCGTCTACTCTAAGCCATCCTAGGTTGTCAAAGTGGGCAGGGGTGAGGTGGGTTCTAGGAGTAAGGTCAAGCAGTAGTCTGACCAGTTTGTTTTGAGATGTTTGTAATTTTGTTTTTAGCGCCTTTGAGGTGCTTTGGTACCATGAGGTGCAAGCATAGTCGTAGTACCCCTGAATGAGTGCTCCTGCCAGAGTCTTCAGGGTATTCTTGTTTACCAGAGAGGAGATCCGGTACAAGAATCGAGTTTGTTGGTTGACTTTTTTTATTACATTGGATGCCATTTTGTCACAGGAGAGATTAGCCTCTAGGATGGAACCCAGGTAGGTAATTTCATCTTTCCTTGTGACAATATTGTCACCCACTGTAACTGAGAAGCCGTCGGTCTTGCTGAGTTTGTTATTTGAACCGAAGAGAATGGACTCTGTTTTGCCCATGTGTAATGATAGTTTGTTATCAGCGAGCCATATGCAGATTCTGCCTAGTTCCGAGCTGAGGGTTTTTTCAACCTGTAACTTGTTCTTGTCAGAGACCAGCAGGGCTGAGTCGTCCGCAAACAGGAACAAGTTGCAGTCACAAGCTGACAACATGTCATTTGCATAAATTAGGAACAGTAGCGGTCCTAGTATGCTTCCTTGTGGAACACCACAGCTCACTGTGAGGGGGGGGGATAGGGTACCGTTTACCTCCACCATCTGTTCCCTCCCCTCAAGGTAGGATTGCATCCAGTTCACTGATAGACTATCAAAACCAATTGCTTTTAGCTTGTCAATCAGAATGGAGTGATTGACCGTGTCAAAGGCCTTTTGTAGGTCCAGCATGACCATGCCGCAGTATTTGCCTGCGTCCACCTCTTGTTTGATGTGGTCATTCAAATAGAGAAGGCATGTGTCAGTGGAGTGGGATGTTCTGAAGCCAGATTGGAATTCGTATATTAGATTTTTTTCCGCTAGGTACTTTTCGACCTGTTCGTAGACTATTTTTTCCATGACTTTCGAGATGGAGGTGAGAATAGAAACAGGGCGGTAGTTGCCTGGGTCTAATTTGCTGCCCTTTTTGTGCAGAGGGGTCACCCTCGCAATTTTGAAGTCCTTGGGGACGTGTCCCTGTTTTATGGAGAGGTTTATTATGTGTGTGATGATTGGGGTGATGGCGGCTGCTGAGTCTCTGAGGAATTTTGAGGGGATGTTGTCATGGCCAGTGGCCTTGTTAGGTTGGAGGGCGCTCAGTTTATTGAGTACCTCATCTGTTGTTACCATTTCCAGCTTGAAGTCGTCCTTGCGGACCCCTAGGTTTTTGTAGTAAGCTACTATGTGTTCTACCCCATAAAGCCCTGAGTGGGAGGGTAGTTTGTTTACCAGTGTTGTGGCTATGTTTGTGAAGAAAATGTTTAAGTAATTGGCTACATCCAGTTTGTCTGTGATGAGCGTGTTGAGCTACTACATCTGGTGCCCTATGGGGAGATTTGAGATCTGTGCCACAATAGGTAATTGTATACAAGGTTTAGTCGCTATATTGAAAGGGCTACTATGATTACTCACATCATTACATATAATTAGATATGGTACAAGTCTCATCTTTACAGATATACACACTTTATTCAACTCCAAGACTGCTTAGTGATTACAGTATAATAGTCAAACATAATAATAATTAAATAAAATTAAATAATATTTTTTACTTACTGGTGCTAGAGGTCGCTTGCAAACCAGCTGAATTTGCATAATATGACCAAGAACTTCCACTGTCTGTGGTAGGCTACACAAGGCACAGCAGGCTTACTGTCCACACACACACTTTAGGAATGAATTAATGAATGAAATCTTTATTTAACAGATTGCAGAATGGGTACAATACAGTACGGCTCAATACACACAAATGTTAAGGGATGCAGACCAGAGAAAGACGTTTGTCTTGTTTACATCAGGGAGACTCTAGCAGACACAGGTTTCAGTTAGGGGTGGGCGATATGGAAAAATATAATATCACAATAGTTTTCAAGCTGTATCACGATCCATGATATTATCACGATTTGCATTTTCATTGGCACAGGAGGCAGCATATATAAAAAATAATTATATATATATATTTTTTTACTTCGCTTTGAAATATTATAGTGAAATATTTTGCACTGTTGTCGCATTTATCTTGTTGAAATCCTCCCACAGGTTATTTTTTGTAAGTCGACTGTTTTGCACACCCCTATGACAGCTATACAGCTGTTCCCATGGTGCTCAGCTGTCAGTAGTCAGCTGGCCTCCCGCGCCCGCGCGCAGTTCCCAGGTAATCACACAGTGCTGAGGTTGCATTCTGTATGTGCCGTCTTTCATGATGGCAACCCCCGCTAAGAAAGTTAAAGCAAAGGAAATTCGGGCATTCCAGCCCTCGTGGACAGACGACTACGGGGATTGTGTGTCAGAAGGACCGTGCTGTGTGTACTTTATGTTTAGAAAATGTAGTTTGCAGAACGTCAGGTGTGAAACGCCATTTTGAGACGACGCATCAAAAAAGTTAAGGCAGAATCGATTAAACGTGCCGTGGCCAGGTATGGAAAGCAAGCCAGCACCCTCAAAGTGTTCACGACTGCTAAAAACCATGCAACTGAAGCAAGCTATCGCATTGCTCATTGCATTGCGAAATGTGGAAAGCCATTCACTGATGGCGAGTATATCAAGGAGGCTTTTCTCTGTAGCTCAGATGTTTTGTTTGAAGGCTTGCCAAACAAAGAGACAATAAAATCAAGGATAAAAGATATCCCCATGTCAGCTTGAAGTGTCGAGCGACGCATCAACGAAATGTCAGAAAATATCAGAGAACAGCAAACAGCTGGATTAAAAGATGCTCCGGTGTGCAGCTTAAAGTGACCAACTACAGCCCCCAGATAACGGAGCTCAGTAAAGCAAAACTGTTTGTCTGCATTGCACCCCCGCCCCAACTCAGATTTAGGGTTGATACAACCATCATAATAATATTGTTAATAATAACAATAACAATAATGATGTAATAATGTAAAAATTATCATTAAAAATACCTGATTATGAGAAAAAAATATTACGATGTATGGAATATTGTTGATATGGCACAGGCACACTAGTTACAACTATATTTCAAACTGGCACTGCATGTCAAAAAGGTTGCTGACCCCTGATTTAGACCAAAATACCATTTCAAGCAGGTTTGAATGAATTCTGCAATGAATCTCAACAGGAATTTTGATATGGCTCCCTCAGTGTATCACAATATACGATATCTCTGAAAAGGCATATCGTGGAGAGACATTGTATCGTCTCAACGATATTTATCACCATATCGCCCACCCCTAGTTCCAGTCAGTCCAATGTGAGATGTATTGATTGATTGATTGATTGATTGAAAACTTTATTAACAGATTGTAGAATGGGTACAATACAGTACGGCTCAATACACACACTTGTTAAGGGGATGCAGACCAGAGAAAGACTTTCATCTTGTTCAGGGTCCCCCATTTTCATGTAGATATGTTTAGATATGTTTCATGTAGATATAGTCCGAGAGCCATGGGGTTGAACCTTGTTTTGTCGGTTGCAATTTTTTTTGTTGCAGTTTCTTGGAGCTTGGGGGTACCTCTTCAAAATACAAGAGGGTGCTCGGTGATATCCCTTGGGCATTTTCAGATATTAACCCCTTCATGCCCGAAAATGCCAAAATCACACAAAAATAGAGATGTATGATATTGCATGCTGAATATAAATTAAATGCATCAAATTACATTATCTTAATGTTTTTTCATACAAGGGGTGATGTGAACTTAATATTAACATTAATATTAACATGTAAAATCTTCAGATATTAACCCCTTCATGCCCGAAAATGCCCAAATCACACAGAAATATAGATGTATGATATTGCATGCTGAATATAAATAAAATGCATCAAATTACATTCTCTTAATGTTTTTTCATACAAGGGGTGATCTGAAATCAATATTAACCCTTTCAAGCCAGCCCTGTAAAACAACTTTTGTAGCAGTTATAAGCAGCGACACACACACTTAAGTTTGCCTTGTGTTGGTCCATAACTAAATAAAACAAGTGCACACTCACTGGTGTGAAGGACAAATCTCGCAGATGTGTTACATACTGTATTAGGGTCTTGAACATCCTACGTGAAACATGTACAGAACATTGTGCATGGCAAACCGTGCACTTTACAGCTGCACTTCTTCGAGGTACACAGGGCCTCACTCTTGCAGCCACACCGGGTCTGGGACAAGTTTGACATTTTCTGGTAGGTGGATTGGGATCAGTGCCCTGTTACAGGTGTCCTTCTTCCATCCAAATTCCTCTGGGTTCATTGCAGGTGGCAGATTCTTAATGAGATTTCGCCAGAGGTACGCTTGGAAGTGGGCCCTCTTCACATTTTCAATGAACGCTTCCTTTGTTGGAGGTAGAGCAGTGAGATTTGGTGAAGACATATGTCCTCCCCCCCCCCCCCAGACAAGTAGCCTTGTCTGTGCTCTCTGTTATGCCATAACAGGTTGAGATGAAGGCAGTGGCTTGGTCAAGGACTATCTGGAATGGTGCATCCACATTGCCAATGGCTGATAGGTCATAACCAGCTTTCAGGGCTTTGATGACAGAGCCTTTTCCCAACCCATAGTACGATGCTACAGTGTCACATCCTGATATGGCATGGGCTGGTAAAAGGTGTTTGACAATTTATTTATGCTTGGCCAGTGTTGACTTTATGCAGTGGCGGCTGGCCACTGGGGGCGCTCGGGCGCCGACCCCCCTGGTTAAAAGAGAGAAGAACAAGACATTTTTTGTTTTGTTTTTTGTTTTATAGCCCTATAAATAATATAAACATGTTTAAAATGAATAATATTTACTCATTTTAAGTATGTTTGTGTTTCCTATGCACAATATAACGTTATTATATCAAATAAAAATAGTTTTTTTCCGTAGCCGCATTTCGCGGAGACGCTCTCTCTGATTGGCCAATGCCGGTTTCTGGTTATGAAGTTAGTAAGTTAGTTACTCGAGGCTGTTGTGTTGTGATGCAGACATGCAGTCACTCTGGACAGTGGGGATATACATCGACAACAACAGTCTGGGAGACTGGGACAGTGGACATTATACACTTTATCAAGCCCTCCGGACCACGTTTCAACTAACTACAGTGAGTTCTGTTCCGTTAGGGGCTCTGCTTGGCATCACTACTGCACTCCCTCGCGTACGTGCACGCGCACTGAATAAAACTCCACAAAATATACCTTTAATACCAGTATTAGTCTGACCACACCCCTCATCAGCTTACCTTCATAAGCAGGTGTGTGGTCACCTGCTCTCCTCCTTCTCGCTTTCACCACAAGGAAGTGCCTCGGTAGTACCCCACTTGACGTGTTGTTAGTTGAAAAGAGTTGTGACTGGTTTACATTGTGCTTAATCTTTTCTTCTCTCACATCTGTTGTACAAGAAAAGGTTGGGTCATAATGTATTCCGCGGAGAGTAGACCCGCTAGACCTACTCTTCACCACCGGTTCTCCATTCCCGCCTCCGTCGTGCGCCTCGGTGCTGGGCTGTTGCCACTCTCGTGGTTGCCGACCCAGCCCGGGAGACTGCCGGTGGATAGTTTTCCTCACCGAAGAGCCGAGGGTTCGGTGCCGTCGCTCCGGCGATGGCCTGATCTCGACTCTGGTTCCTCTGGTTCTGGGGAATCGCCCGTTGATGAACGGGGGGTTGTTTTGGAGCCAGAGGATTTGCGACGCAAACTTTTCGCGTCTGCTCGCTCGCGTCGCAAGATGGTGGCGTGCAGACGCGAACGGCCTGGGTTTGGGGAGCTGCTGGAGACCAGCGAAGATGCGTCCGGCTCGGGATTTCCGATGGAGACTGAGGACTTCATGGACGAGGCGGACGGATTTTTGTATGAGGGCCCCGTGGAGGAGAGTATCCCTCCTCAGGAGACCCCGGAGGGGGGGGAAATGGCTCCATGGGGCGCCCTGTTCGAGGATGTCGAGGAACCACCTTGGCCTCATCGGCAGGATGCCCTACTGTCGGCCACATCGGATTGTGGCTCCTTGACCAGTCGCAGCCTGCTGTATGTGAGGGATGCGGGGTCGGTGGAGGAAGGTTCGCAGGGGGAACTGCGGGCCTTGTTTCCCGAGCTCATGGCGGTAGCCGCCACCGCAAACGGTGTGCCGCTGCCGCTGCCATTGCCTGCACCTGTCCCTGATGACCTCATAGGCCATCCCTGGCAGCGTCCCCCAGTGAGAGGGGTGGACGTTGTCTACCCATTTTTCCCATCGATGGGGGCCTATGTTCGTCGGGGTCAGGCGGTGACCAACATCATGGGACTAACTCCTACCTACGTACCAGTTACGCGGGTAGCAGGGTTGGTCAAAGGTATGGGGGAGGGCGTGCCTCGGCTTGACAGTCCGATGGCCGCGCTCCTCTGTCCGGATATGGTGTGGGAACCACTATGCAAGCCGGTCCTCCAGGGGAAATCGGCTAGGCGATTGGCTTATTGGGGTGACCAGTCATTTATCGCTGGTACACAATCGCTGGCTGCGGCGTCTAACATCGCCCACCTGGCTAGATTTGTATCAGGGATAATGACGGGCGGCACGGATCTGACCGAGGTGAAATGCGATCAGATCACCCAGGCTGCGGGAGCTGTCCTGCATCTTTCCCAGGTGCTGGCCATAGCCATGGGGAAAGTGCGCGCCCTGGCCACCCTGGGCCAGCGTCACCTTTGGCTGGAGCAGGCCCGTGTGCCAGAGAAGAAGAGAGCTCCTCTTCTGACGGCCGCCCTCTCCGACGCTGGCCTGTTCGGGAAGGCCCTGCGGTTGATGACCTCAACATGCAGAGAGATGGCAGAGGAGAGATCCATCCTCCAACCCCATTTTCCGCCTCCCGTCCTTGCCGGTGGAGGCAGAAGGCTTCGCGACGTCGAGCTGTCTCCGTCGCTGCTACCACTGCCTCCGCCGCCGCTGCTGGCCCTGCCAAGAGGGCCAGGGGACGAAACGGCGCTTCTGCCACCGCCGGCCCATCCCAGACCGGAGGAGACGGTAGGGAACGTCGTGTCCAGCAGACTGTAACCTACCGTCCCTCCGGGGCTCCCCGGGGTGGCAAGACTCGAGCGGCGCGAGGTGGCAGACGCCGTTAGGAGTGACTTTTTCCCCTCTGTGTCCCCTCTCCTACACCCTCCCCGGCCCCTCTATGGTTTTGTGCCTTGACACTATTTAGTTATTAAATAAAAAAGTTCCCCGATGGAGGGGGACTGTGTTTTGGCCGAACAAACTGTGTGTTTCTTCAAACAAATCATATGGTGGGGTTGTGTATATATGAATCTGCCCTTTTTTACGTTGTGGGGTGAGTTGTGTTGTGTTACGAGGTTAAGCAAGGTCTGCAACGTACACTCGGTAATAGGTTCTATTTAGCTTGATGCTCCACATGCAGTTAGAACTGGTGTTATTCCATTGCTTTAACTGAGTATATGTGTTTTCACAATGCTGTGTTGTTAGTTGCAGTAATACTCGTACGCACACATTTCACGGCCTAGCCGTTTACTCTCGTTCAGCGTTTTTTCCTATGTATGACATAGGCAACGGGTATAGGATTCACGCACAGGCGACTTGTGTTTTGTTGTAAAACCTTTTACACTTTTTGTGGGTAGCGGGCATGCTTTGCTTTCTACCGGAGGTTTTTCAAGATGGCTACGGTTGTTTTTCTGTGTGTAGGGATAAAGGGTGTGTTTTCGGGAGGGGGTGTCGGATAAACCCCTCCTTTCCCACTTGATTGGTTTAGGGGATTTTTGATCTCTTCTGCTGAGCCAGTCAGGGCCAGGCCAGTGCTTGGCAGGGGGGGGGGGGGGGAGGGGTATTCTACCGACTCCTGTTACATGGCAGGATCCGGTAGGTTTTCCCCGCCCGTTGTAGCGTTGTTGCTATGGCGACGCCTTCCATGAGCTGGTGTCTTAAAGATGTCGAGGTTGGGCGCAGGGCTCACAGTCCTGCTGCGCCCCGGTTTATGTGTCAAACTTGAGTCAATTGGTCACGTGTCTCACGGTTTACATATCTTTTTCTTGACCATAGTCTCATGTGGGAAGGTGTTTCTGGGAGGGTCTGGTCTTACACTCTGATTAAAAGGAGTGACTGGATTAAAATCATGTGAAACACAGGGATTTTACTCCCAGCTGTGCAGTTGGGTCATACGGGTGATGCCTTTTCTTTATTTTTATAAAGAGTTGAATGTGTCTTGATGGATTGGAAATGAGGGTCCCTGATGGAAACAAGACTAACGTCTTTCTCAGGTCTGCCTCCCCTTAACCTATTGTGTGTATTGCCGTACTGGGTTGTACCCTTTCTGCAGTCTGTTGGGTAAATTTTTTCATTCATTCATTCATGGAGTTGATTGCATCTCGCCCCTCTTGTCGTTTCCCTGGGCGTCTTGGGGATTCAATATGGTGGTCTAAACGGCCTATTGTTGATGTGGGTATGTCCAAACGCACACATAGTGCTAGCTCAGGATGTGCTTTTTGGGCCATTGGCTGACTAGCGCGCCTTGATTGCTTGGGTGAAACAGCATTTTTATGGAGCAATTGGGATGGGGGTTTTTCCTCTTCCGACACCCTGTGTGGTTGTCGATGGGTTCCCGTTCATGTCAGGGGATGATGACGGAATGGGTCTGGACATATGGGGAAGGGTCTCACGCCCTAGGGGTGGGCCACCGGGCGCGGTTCATACCGACACGTCTGGGTGGCGCCTTCTTTTTTATGTTGGGATCAACACGCATATCTGCCCCTTCTCCTGGGGTTGGCAGGTCGGCGTGATTAGGGCACGGGACTGGTTCTGGTCGCGCTGGTCCAGATCAGTTGCACCCGTTGTCCGCTGGGGATGCAGATCTGCTGTTCTGGTACCCTGAGGGACTTGGGTTTTTTTCAGGGGGAAAAATGCTAGGTCGGTCCGAGTGTCACAGGGTTGAGCGTTATGGGACCCTTGTTAGGTGCGTTGTATTCTGCACTGTCGTAATGGCTTACGGCCGTGCCGACCTGTACGCGCCCGATCTCGTCGGATCTCGACCGCTGTGCGGGTTGGTCTTGGTTGGTACTTGGTTGGGTGACCTCCTGGGAATACCGAGTGCGGGGTGCTGGGGCTGGTCTACCATTTTTACGCTCTTCTCTTGCGCTTGGCGCTGAGGGGCCTGTTGGGGTGGTTTTAACCTCCTCGGGGGACCCTGTGCCCCCCGTATCACCGGGCCCGGTCCGGGGTAATGCTCGTTGACCCGTAGGCCCGGGATAGCCCTGTTGGAAACCGGAACGCGGGCTGCGGCGGTGCCGCAGGTGTGTTTTGGGGTTTCTTTCCTGAGGGGTTATGGGACCAACCATTGCATGGGGTAATGCCTGGGTGGTTGGTTCTCTGGTGTGTTGCTGCAGTGTCAACTCCCGGTTCTCCGGTTGAGGGTGCCCCTGCACGTTCATGACGTCTGCCGATCGTATGGGCTTTTTCTGTGGGCAGCTGTCAGGGGCCGAGTGGTCTAAGGATCCCACTTCTGACATGCTGTTTAAAGGCTTGGTTATGCGACAACGCCAGCATACGCCCCTTCCGCCGGGGCGGCTGTTTTCAGCTGTCCTTTCTGGCGCCTGCCTCGTCCGCAGTTTCCAGGCTTGGGTTGACAGCCTGTTGCCTGGTCTTTTTCCCCGGTGCACTGCCTGCTTCCGTTGGTTAACTCTTGTGTGTTATGACCATGCTGTCTGCCTGTTGCAGGGCCTGTGTTCCAGGCGGTGTGCTGTTGGGGAGGACAGGGCCCGCTCGGCTGAGGGGCCTTTGTCTGAATACGCTGGCGATGTGGGGGGCGGGGTCACTAGGTGCCCACCTGGTGGGGTCTTGATGCTGGCATCATGGACTTCTCCGGGCCCCCATTCCAGGGAGTCCAGTCCTTTTGGTGGGTCTGGGTCTTCCTTCGCGCTCCGCTGCTACGGCCTTGCCACGGGGTTGGGTTTGCCCTTGATCCCGTGATTCTGGGGGCGGTGACGAGGTTGTTTCCTACGTTCGTTCCCGGGTGGCATGCAGGTTGTGCGTGGGTGTAGTCGTGGGGTCAAGCCACGGTCTGCTCACCCTGTGCGTTGGGTTGCTTGAGTGCCTCTTCGCACGGTCGGGTCCGTCGCCCTCCCGTGAAGCCCCTAATAGGGGGGATGCCCTCCATTAGGGGGGGTCGGGGGGGCTCGGCCCTCCCTGTTCTGATGGTTGTGGGGGGCTGTCAGCGGGGTGTATTTGTCAGCCAGCGGCTCCGCTTGGCCTCCCTTTGTGCAGTAGTGATGCCAAGCAGAGCCCCTAACGGAACAGAACGTTAGGTTATGGCTATAACCAAGTTCTGTTAGTTAGGGGTGACGCTTGGCATCAGACGGCCGCTGCAGCCCTTGACCTCACCTTGTGGTGAAAGCTTGGGTAGGAGGAGAGCAGGTGACCACACACCTGCTTATGAAGGTAAGCTGATGAGGGGTGTGGTCAGACTAATACTGGTATTAAAGGTATATTTTGTGGAGTTTTATTCAGTGCGCGTGCACGTACGCGAGGGAGTGCAGTAGTGATGCCAAGCGTCACCCCTAACTAACAGAACTTGGTTATAGCCATAACCTAACGTTAATGCGGTCTCTCTCTCTCTCTCTCTCTCTCTCTCTCTCTCTCTCGGACACAAGGAGTACGCCCTGGTTGTGTGGACACAACACTGTCCTCACACTGGACTACAGCAGGGGGGGAACTCGGTGGAGCAAGCAACAGTGGGGGACTGGCGGCACTTGCCACTGGAAGCTCACTCAGAGCAGGGGACATCCCCTGGGGGGAATACGGACGTAGCCCGTCATCCTCACTCTCCACTGAAGACTGCTCTTGCACCCATGATGCGGTGCGATCCCCATCAGGTCCATCTCCCATGGAAGGACCATCTCCCATGGAAGGCTCTGCCGCCACACTGTCCGCGTCTGAGGCTCTAGCTTCAGACATGACTGAGAGGGAGGCTTCCTCTTGCACCCATGATGCGGTGCGACCCCCATCAGGTCCATCTCCCATGGAAGGTCCATCTCCCATGGAAGGCTCTGCCGCCACACTGTCCTGGTCTGAGGCGCTAGCTTCAGGCATGACTGAGAGGGAGGCTTCACCAGGCGCACAGGTGACGCTGTCCGCGGCTAGACCCTCATCATCAAATGACCCGTCCAAGGGGAGGAAGTTTACCTGAAGCAGGAGGTTCCTGTGGACTGTCTTCTCCCGTCCAGTCCGGTCTCTGATACGATATATGTGGCACTGTGGTCTGGAAGCGATGACGGTGTAGACGTCCGGCTCCCATTTGTCCGCCAGCTTCCGCTTCCCTCTGGCGCCCTTGTTCGCCACCAGGACCCGATCACCCACCGAGAGGGGCAAGCCCTTCATCTTTTTGTTGTACTGGTCAGCCTGATGCCCCTGTTCCACTGAGGTGTGCCTCTGGGCCAACAGCATAGCAGACTGGAGATCGGCCGCCAGGGACTTCACATAGGCATCATAGTCACAGACCACCTCGTCCTGGAGCACATTCTTAAACAGCAGATCAACTGGCAGACGCGGGACCCTCCCGAACATCAGGTAAAAGGGGGCAAAGCCAGTCGTCTCATGCTGTGTACAATTGTAGGCGAAGGTCAGGCTCTGGACCATCTGGGGCCATCTGTGCTTAGACTCCGATGGCAGGGAGCGCAGCATTCCACCCAGGGTCCGATTGAATCTCTCAGTGCCACCATTCCCCATAGGGTGATACGGAGTGGTCCGGGACTGCGTGACCCCTGCTAACTCCAGCAGCTCCGCCATCAACTCACTCTGGAAGTTCGCTCCTTGGTCCGAATGCAGGCGCTGTGGGAAGCCATACACACAGAAATAGTTGTCCCACAGCTTTTTAGCAACCTTCTTCGCGGTTTGGTCTTTGCAGGGGAAGGCGTGGGCCAGCTTTGTAAAGTGGTCAGTTATGACCAGAACATCCACAGACTTGTTGTTAATATCTTCAGCTGACCAGAAGTCGATGCACACCAGCTCCAGTGGTGCAGAGGTTATTATGCTCTCCAGAGGGGCTCTGGCCGCCGGCTCTGGAGTCTTGCTGAGTACGCATCTGGGACAGTTCCTCACATGGCCCCGCACATCCTTCTCCATGTCATACCAGTAGAAACGCTGACGTACGAGAGACAGCGTTCTAGGTTGACCTTGGTGACCAGCCAAGTCATGCACTCCAGACAGCGCCTCCGACTTCAAGGACTCAGGCAGAACATACTGGAACCTCTTGTGCCTGGTCATGTGGTCCTTCGTAACCCTGTACAATATGCCGTTCTGCATAGCGAGCCTCTCCCACTGCTTCAGCATCCTCAAGGCGGGCTGATCTTCATAGCAGCGCTCGCGTCTGGAGGGTCTGCGGCCCCTTTCAACGTAAAAGATGACTCTGGAGACGGTGGCGTCTTTTCGCTGGCGGGCCTGCAGATCGGCCAACGACAAGGAGGAGACTGCGTCGTGGTCGGCAGTGACAACAGTGGACAGGTGACCCGCCATAGATACTGCCCTGTGTCTTGGCGCAGAGTCCCAGTCTTCCTGGGAGGAAAGCACCGTGGAGGTCTCATCCGCCGACATGGACACATCAGCAACCGCACATCCAGAAGGGGTCACTAGAGCTTGGGGCTGGCATGTCAGACGGAAGATATCCTGCACCCCCCTGTTCTCCACATCACACACCTGCTCCAGAAGAGCGGAGTAAGGCTCGGTCATGAGACGCCGGCTGAGCGGCCTCACGAAGGGATCTCTGCTCAGCGCATCGGCCACTGTATTCAGCCTCCCAGGCACATGCTTGATGTCGAAGCAGTAAGGGGCCAGCTTGGACACCCAGCGCTGCTCGCATGCGTCAAGTTTAGGCTTGGTCATGATGTACGTGAGTGGATTATTATCAGTCCACACAGTGAACTTGTGACCCTTGAGCCAGTGACTGAATTTGTCACACACTGACCATTTGAGGGCCAGGAACTCCAGTCTGTGGGCAGGATAGTTCGCTTGACTGCGGCTGAGCGACTTGCTCGCAAAGGCGATTGGTCTGGCCTTCTCCTCCCCGACAGGGACTTGAGAGAGCACTGCTCCAATACCATCCAACGACACGTCAGTGGAGAGGATGAACGGCCTCTCAAAGTCCGGGTGAGCCAGCACTACACATTCGACGAGCGCCCTCTTGAGCTCCTCAAACGCAGTCTCACAGGCGGGAGTCCAGTCCTCAGGAGTCAGCTTCCGGAACGTACCGGCTCTCGTACGACCAGCACTGGTCTTCCCTTTTCTCTTCTGGCCAGCTGTCAAGGCAAAGAGGGGCTTGGCTATACTGGAACAGCCATGTATGAAATTTTGGTAATACAACACCATGCCGAGGAAGGATCTCACTCTCTTCTGAGCGGGAGTGCGGCCATCCGACTCCATCAGATCCTCTCTCTGGAAGCCAGAGATGACGGAGACCTTCTCTTGGTCGACAGAGACTCCACTGGCATCGACCACATGACCCAGGAACCTGACCGACCTCTGTAAGAAGTTACATTTCTTCTGTGAGAGCTTGAGGTTGTTCACTCTGAGTCTGCAGAAGACCACCTCCAATCTGTGAGGTTTTGTCCACTGCTCACCTACTCGCTCTGTTCCTTTAAGCCTGTTGCTCACCTACTTGCTCTGTTTCCTTTAAGCCTACTGTTAATCAATTGCATTCTCCTCACCTCTCTAGCCCCCACCCTCGCGTTCGTTTGCTCTTCAGCAACCACACCCTTGGACTACCTGTCATTATGTGTTTGGTTGGTCTGGTGCCGAACACACACTTTTAGTTCGATTATCAATTACCTCCCGCACCTGATGTGTATTCTAATTAGCACCCCTGTGGGCTTTAAGTACCTGGCTCTTCCCCTCTGTCCCTTGTCGGGTCGTGCCGTATCATTCCGTATCATATTCTCTATCACCAAGACTCCTTCGGGAGGTCCTCTGTCTGTTTATGCTGTTTTCATCTCCGGCGTGAGATGCGCTCCAGCCTTCGCCTCCTGTCGCCGTTGCCTGAGGGAGTCACTGGACTGCGCTCTCTAAACTTCCACGGGAGGTATCCCAGTGTTCCACTTCAGACCTCCGCGCAGCAGACGTCCTGACGCGCATCCAGACCTCCGCGCAGCAGACGCCCAGACGCGCATCCAGACCTCCGCGCAGCAGATGCGCTCTTCACTCCAGACGCGCATCGCTTCCTAATACTCTACGGGAGGATGCGTCTCTCCGAGCCGGCACGCTCTTCCGCGCAGACGCGCTCTTCACCCCAGACGCGCATTCAGACGCACTCCAGATGCGTCCTCCGTACCGGCGCGTACTCCAAGCAGACGCGCACCCCTCAGACCTCCGCGCCAGATGCGCCCTCCGTACCGGCGCGCACTCCAAGCAGTCGCGCACCACTCAGACCTCCGCGCCAGATGCGCCCTTCGTACCGGCGCGTACTCCAAGCAGTCACGCACCACTCAGACCTCCGCTTGGACAACCCGTTTCCCCGTGGCGACGCGCTCGCCCCGTTTTGATCCAACTCTCTTTACGCACAGCGCCTGGGTGAGTTTTTATGACTGTCTTTGATCCTATTCGTTTTTCGTGTGTTTAATGACACTGAAGATATCCAGCTTTTTGTCAGACTGTCACTCACCCAGCGTCAGCTTTTTGGATAGTTCATTGGGATAATCTTTGGCCTTAACATCGCTCACTGTGTGTATACTCACCGAAGTTATTATTCACTTGGATTTGTATTTTGGGACTTCACTCACAGTGTGTATATACACCGAAGATTCTGTCACTTGGATTACTCTGTTTTTGGGACAAGTCACCTCTCCTGTCACCTGCTCTGTTCCCAACTGAACTCTGAGCTAACCCGCTCCCTCTCTCCCTCTCGGTCCCGGTTACCACCCTCGGAGATCTGCCGAGAGAGATCTGCAGAGCGGTTCTGACGTCCACCGTCTGCTTCCTCAGACGAACCATCCCGGGAGAAGCTGCAGAGCAGCAACTTTCATTAATGCTTGTGTTCCAAGGCCTTACCCTGTTTTCTCTGTCCCAGTATGCAGCTCCAGCCCTCGCCCTGTTCCAAGGCCTTACCCTGTTTTTCTCTAGTCCTCCTAGTTCCTCCCTGTCCAGTCCTCCTAGTCCTCCCTTTCCTCCCTTGCCCCGGCCCTGTTTTCCGTTAGCCTTCCCTTAGCCTTCCCCTTAGCCAGCTCGCCTCTTAAAGGCACTGTGCCTTTTCCCTTTCTTGTTATCCAGTATTTTGTGTTCTCCCTTAAAGGGACAGTGCCGTTTCTGTGTGTTTTCAATAAATGCCCAGTTCTTGGCTTACTCTCATACCTGTCTTGTGTTGTGCGATTGGGGTCGGTTACAAACCATAACAGTACGACCCGACCAATCGACGACCCCAGCCAGCACAGACGGTGTGGTTGAGTTTGCCTTTTTTTTTCCCCCCTCTAGTTCCCCTGTTAGTTCCCCTGTTAGTTTCCCCTGTTAGCTCCCCTGTTTAGCCTTGTTAGCTTCCCTGTTAGCCCTGTTGGCTCCCCTGCAGCTTGTTAGGCCTCTACTACCAGCATGGCCCCTGTCTGCTAGCCTTGCCCCGGCTGCTATCACAGCCTCTATGTTAATGCAGCCCTTGCTGCTGGCATAGGCCCTGTAGCTAGCCATGCCCAGGCAGCTAACCCAGTCCCTCAGCAGGGCCCCTGTCTGCTAGCTTAGCCCCGGCTGCTAGCACAGCCTCTAGGTTAATGCAGCCCTTGCAGCTGGCATAGGCCCTGTAGCTAGCCATGCCCAGGCAGCTAACCCGGTCCCTCTGCATGGCCTCCACTTTTTGTGTAGCAATTCCCACTGCTAGGACTGCCCTTTCAGCTAGCAAGGTCAGTTTTTCCCACTGCTAGGACTGCCCTTTCAGCTAGCAAGGTCAGTTTGCCCCACTGCTAGGACTGCCCCTTCAGCTAGCAATGTCAGTTTTTCTCCCACTGCTAGGACTGCCCCTTCAGCTAGCAAGGTCAGTTTGCTCCCACTGCTAGGACTGCCCCTTCAGCTAGCCAGGTCAGTTTTCTCTCACTGCTAGGACTGCCCCTTCAGCTAGCAAGGTCAGTTCCCCACAGCTAGGACTGTCCTTCCAGCTAGCTTGTTCTCTCATGCTGGTCCAACCCTGTCTGCCAGCCTAGCTCCGGCAGCTAGCGCAGCCTCTTTGTTAATGTAGCAGTACAGCTAGCATAGGCCCTGTAGCTATCTGTGCCCTGGCAGCTACCCTTTCCCTCTGCTAGCCCTTCCCGGTGCTCCTCTTGTTACCCCTCAGCTCCTCTAGTTACCCCTCAGCTCCTCTTGTTTACCCATCGGCTTCCCTGGTTACCCCTCGGCTACCCTGCCCCAGTTGCTAGCCCCACTTTTGTTGTGGCTTCCCCTGCTGGCTTGGCCCAGTACTTTTTGTTTTGTTGCCTTGTTTTTGTTCCCCTGCCTCTCTGTCTGTATTTTAGGGTCGCCGGGTGGCTCCCGTGGAGGGGGGGGTACTGTGAGGTTTTGTCCACTGCTCACCTACTCGCTCTGTTCCTTTAAGCCTGTTGCTCACCTACTCGCTCTGTTTCCTTTAAGCCTACTGTTAATCAATTGCATTCTCCTCACCTCTCTAGCCCCCACCCTCGCGTTCGTTTGCTCTTCAGCAACCACACCCTTGGACTACCTGTCATTATGTGTTTGATTGGTCTGGTGCCGAACACACACTTTTAGTTCGATTATCAATTACCTCCCGCACCTGATGTGTATTCTAATTAGCACCCATGTGGGCTTTAAGTACCTGGCTCTTCCCCTCTGTCCCTTGTCGGGTCGTGCCGTATCATTCCGTATCATATTCTCTATCACCAAGACTCCTTCGGGAGGTCCTCTGTCTGTTTATGCTGTTTTCATCTCCGGCGTGAGATGCGCTCCAGCCTTCGCCTCCTGTCGCCGTTGCCTGAGGGAGTCACTGGACTGCGCTCTCTAAACTTCCACGGGAGGTATCCCAGTGTTCCACTTCAGACCTCCGCGCAGCAGACGTCCTGACACGCATCCAGACCTCCGCACAGCAGACGCCCAGACGCGCATCCAGACCTCCGCGCAGCAGATGCGCTCTTCACTCCAGACGCGCATCGCTTCCTAATACTCTACGGGAGCATGCGTCTCTCCGAGCCGGCGCGCTCTTCCGCGCAGACGCGCTCTTCACCCCAGACGCGCATTCAGACGCACTCCAGATGCGTCCTCCGTACCGGCGCGTACTCCAAGCAGACGCGCACCCCTCAGACCTCCGCGCCAGATGCGCCCTCCGTACCGGCGCGCACTCCAAGCAGTCGCGCACCACTCAGACCTCCGCGCCAGATGCGCCCTTCGTACCGGCGCGTACTCCAAGCAGTCGCGCACCACTCAGACCTCCGCTTGGACAACCCGTTTCCCCGTGGCGACGCGCTCGCCCCGTTTTGATCCAACTCTCTTTACGCACAGCGCCTGGGTGAGTTTTTATGACTGTCTTTGATCCTATTCGTTTTTCGTGTGTTTAATGACACTGAAGATATCCAGCTTTTTGTCAGACTGTCACTCACCCAGCGTCAGCTTTTTGGATAGTTCATTGGGATAATCTTTGGCCTTAACATCGCTCACTGTGTGTATACTCACCGAAGTTATTATTCACTTGGATTTGTATTTTGGGACTTCACTCACAGTGTGTATATACACCGAAGATTCTGTCACTTGGATTACTCTGTTTTTGGGACAAGTCACCTCTCCTGTCACCTGCTCTGTTCCCAACTGAACTCTGAGCTAACTTGCTCCCTCTCTCCCTCTCGGTCCCGGTTACCACCCTCGGAGATCTGCCGAGAGAGATCTGCAGAGCGGTTCTGACGTCCACCGTCTGCTTCCTCAGACGAACCATCCCGGGAGAAGCTGCAGAGCAGCAACTTTCATTAATGCTTGTGTTCCAAGGCCTTACCGTGTTTTCTCTGTCCCAGTATGCAGCTCCAGCCCTCGCCCTGTTCCAAGGCCTTACCCTGTTTTTCTCTAGTCCTCCTAGTTCCTCCCTGTCCAGTCCTCCTAGTCCTCCCTTTCCTCCCTTGCCCCGGCCCTGTTTTCCGTTAGCCTTCCCTTAGCCTTCCCCTTAGCCAGCTCGCCTCTTAAAGGCACTGTGCCTTTTCCCTTTCTTGTTATCCAGTATTTTGTGTTCTCCCTTAAAGGGACAGTGCCGTTTCTGTGTGTTTTCAATAAATGCCCAGTTCTTGGCTTACTCTCATACCTGTCTTGTGTTGTGCGATTGGGGTCGGTTACAAACCATAACACAATCGCTTCAACGCCTCCTCCTCAGACGGCGCAAACACCAGCAGGTCGTCCAAGTAGCACAAAAGGCTGGAGTAGTTGAGGTCGCCAAAGATGCCGAGCATCATACGCATGAAAGATGCCGGACTGTTGCACAGGCCTTGCGGGAGTCTGTTGTACTCGTACAAGCCCAGTGGTGTTGTGAAGGCAGTGTACCGCCGGTCAGACACATGGAGAGGGACGTTGTAGAACCCTGAGGTCAGATCCATGGTGCTAAAGAAAGCGTTCCCACCAAGGGCAGCAAGGCAGTCGGACTGATGGGGCAACGGATGAGCATCTTTGACGGTCTTTGCGTTGAGCCAGCGGAAATCCGTACAGATCCTGAGGTCTCCATTCTTCTTCCACACCATGACCAGAGGTGAGGCATACTCGCTCATCGACTTGGAGATTATCCCCTTCACCTCCATCTCAGTCAACACCTCTCTCAGTTTGTGATAGTCAGCTGGGGGGACACGCCTAAAGGGCAGGCGGAACGGACGGTCGACCGAGAGGTGGATACGGTGCACAAAGTCTTTGACCTCTCCACAGTCCAGCTTGTCCTTGGAGAAGACATCTTGATACATCACCAGTAGGTCAGCTAGCCTCTTCTTCCCATCAGGAGACACCTCACATGACTTGATGTTCACGTCCTCCAGTCCACAGTCGGCCAACATCTGCTCAGCATCTAACGAGGAGCCAGGAGAGGCGGAGGAGCTGGAGACACCAGACTGCTGCTGACACAGGCCCTGAGTGATGGACAGATCTTCAACAGCAAGACAAGGTGAGACATCAGCCAGTTTGGCATTACGACGGAGCGTGATGGGGCTCTGTGTCGGGTTCAAGACCTTCATGGGGACCCAGCGGTCGCCCCACATGGGAGTCACCACTCTCCCCACTATGATGTTGCGAGGGGCCGACCTCGCTGAGGTGGGCTCCACAATGACTGTACTCCCAGGAGACACATGTGCACTGGCTGGTAGCTTCCCCCACACTAGATACTCCTGCTGAGGGAGGAGGGTAACCGCCTGGCATAGCTTCACTGTGCCTATCACCCCGGGTGGGTCTGGGCCCGACCAGCGGGAGGTGCAGCTTAAGAGCTCAAGGAACTTCTCACACTCAGGGTCTCTGTTTCTGCAGGACACAAGCTCCCAGTACTTTTCAGTCGACTTCAGCCTTTGGAGAACGGACTTGATTACATTAGTGCCAATTATAAACTCGTCTCTCTGACCTGGCACAACCAACGTAGGAACCACAAATTTTGACCCACAAACTTCAATCTCCAAATCATAGACACACTTTGGTCGAGTAGTCAAGCCACCACAACCAACCAGCACCACATTCACAGGTGCCGGCTGGACACGAGGGAGAACACCAGCGGTTTGTAACTTTTGTTCACCCTCCTCACTGAGCGTGCATGACATACTACCAGAATCCAACATCCCCCTCAATGTGTACTTGTCACTGACTAACACTGGAGCATAAAACAGTTCACTAGCTCCGTTCACCCTCTGTGACCCAACAAAGATGGCTGTTTCGTTTTCTGGAAGTAATCTGCAGCTGTTTACATAGATGGCTTCTAAGTCTGGTTCTCTCTCGAGGGTTTCATTCACTTTGCCCATACTATCCCTCTCACTGCATGGGCTGGCTAGTTTAAAGGGGCAGCATTGACAGGATGGGTCTGAGCGGGTCTGTTGGAGGGAGATGCTGATCCAGCTGATGGCTGGGAGATGCCAGGGCATGAGTCCTCATAGTGACCAGGGCGGAAACAGCGGTGGCACAGCCGATAGAGCATACAGTGTTGATAAGTGTTGTGCCTGCTGTCTTGACACACTTCGCATGGGTCGTGCTGGTTGTGCGGGTAACTCTGCTGATTCGGTCTGGCCTGGTTGCGCGAATAACCCTGCTGACTCGGTCTGGCCTGGTTGCGCGAGTAACTCTGCTGACTCGGTCTGGCCTGGTTGCGTGAGTGGTACGTCTGCCCATTACTTGGCTGGATGTGGGAGCGAGACGGCTGAGCCTGTACTGCTGGGGCCAGCGAGGTCGAACACAGTGAGAGCACACGGTCTAACAAGTCAACCACCTGATGAAGGCCAGGGTCTACAGAGGGGGGACTCGCCGGGGCAGGAGTCATTAAGATGGGTGTAGGAGGGCTGAGGGCCTGCACTGCGGCTAAGACCCTGTGGGGCTCACCAAGCTGTTCATGAGAAGAGCCAAAGGAGGGGGGCTGCTGTGACTGCACAACAACCGCAGACTGCTGGGCCCCACCATACAGGACAGGAGGGGATGGGCCACCAGCCATGGGGCTCTGACTGCATGCCGAGATGTTAACCTGCTGTGCCCGTGAACTGGATCTCCTCTGGTCTCTCTGGTAACCATCTAGACGCTCCTGGACCTCAGCTGCAGTCCACTGCTCCACAGGCTTCAGCTGGAAGGACATAGCTAGACTGGGATCTGGGCAGTGCGTGATCAACATCATCACGACCTCGGCGCTCGCATCATCAACACACCGACCCCGGCGACGTAGACACTCATCTGCAACATCGATTGCTTTATTCAGCCGGACCCAGTAATCCATCACTCCCTCACTAGGCCTGGGAACCATGGCATAGAAGTCGGCCATGGGCATACTGGAGTATGTCAGCTCGCTGAAGTTACGCTTTAAAATGTCAAACACAGCTGCAGGGGTCATATTGGCAGACAACTCAGGCCGGCTACGCAGTGACACCTTCACTATGTCTCTAGCTTTACCAGTCAACCTGCCCATCACTAGATCACACAATTCTCTTTCGGTTTTACAACTCGTTCTAGACAGATACACTAGCATCATGTCTTCCCACTCATGTATGGAGACTGGCTCAGTGCGATCACCTCTGAAGAACGGAGGTGGTTTAGTCTCCGCCTGCACTATTACTTTCATCCTTGACATGTCTGCACACCCAGAAAAACATTGTGGTTGGGGTGCGGGGACCTTGGGCTCAAGGGCGGGGACCTGGGGCTCAGGGACGGGGACCTGGGGCTGATAACTGGTCTGGTGCATGGCATGCAGAGTAGATGCAATTTGTTCTCCTATCTGTATGGCAAGGTCTGTGACGAGGCTGCCTAAATCCTCTGACCTAGCGAGTTGCGGGGCTGCATCATTGCCATGCGTGATTGGAGTAGATGTGGCCACTGGCCCCACTGCTTCAAACACTGACTGGCGAACTGTAGACTGACTCAGTTCCACAGGTCTTCCCCTCCCATACATAAGAGCTGACTGACCTAGTTCTGTAGGACCCACTGGTCTTCCCCTCCCATACATAAGAGCTGACTGACCCAGTTCTGTAGGACCCACTGGTCTTCCCCTCCCATACATAAGAGCTGACTGACCCCTGCCATATACAGGCATCATACCCACCATCTCCAGATCTGGTGCTACTGCTTCGGACATGTTCAAGAATAAAAATAAAAATGCTTTAGAGGGCTATAAACAAAAGAAAAGTATGTGTGAATGTGTTAAATGGCCGCTCGTTACTGCTCAGACTTTGAACACTAGACTACACACGAATACATGTAGGCTACTGTATGGCTATCCATTCACAATTTACCAGAACAGATGGGGGGGAAAAAATAATATGTATATATATATCTCATTACCAGCCAACCATATAAACAAATTAGTTCCAAATTCTATTTACAGTGGGCATGTGTTAGATAGCAACACTTGTTACTGCTCAAACTTTGAACATCAGACCATAGGCTATCTATTCACAATACATAACAGATGAAAGAAAAAGGAAAAAAAGAAAATACAATGGTCTTGTACAACTAGTGTCGTTTCCAATTACTGTATCATTACAATAATATTTACAATTATAATCTATAGCATATTATTATCAAACAAAAACAACCAATATCACATGTGCGCTTATCCTATGCGCACACGTTAACGTTCGACGTTGTACTCAGCACAGCCAGTTGAATGAAGAAGCGGCGTGCAGACAGCGTCCCCGGTGGACAGACGAGCGTTGTCCGTTGTCCGAGGTCGAACGGCACCAAGTGTGACCGGTGTACTCTGACGGCGTTGTGTTAAGGACGACAGACATGGATGACTGTTGACGGTCTTTATTTCCCTCCTGTTAGGTTACAAAGGCAACAATATGCAGCAGCATTAGGAACACATCGACATCTGCAGCACGAGCCCACGGAGTTCCAGGTGGGACTCTCTTATAAGAATGACACATTTTAATACATACAATTACATTGGAAAAATATACGCAATTGAATACAAAACGGACACATGGGAGCTACTGTACACACATACCTGTTAGGTTACAAAGGCAACAATATGCAGCAGCATTAGGAACACATCGACATCTGCAGCACGAGCTATGGTTGAGAAAAGACGTGACTCCATTAACTCCATGTTACCAGTGCACGTGTGTGCAAACTTCCTACATGCTATTAAAGTGCATTTTACCCAGTCAAACCTCCCACAAAACAACTGCACAGGTACATATTAACAACAGTAGTTACATTACAAACTCGATTCACAGTTTTAGGAATGTAACATACAATATTTAACAACTTTTAGACCGAAGTCTTTCACTGAACATAAGAAGTAGTGCTCACCCCACGGAGTTCCAGGTGGGACTGGCTCACCACCAGAAAGCAGGCAGGATGTGTGTCCCGGAGGACCGGAAAAGTAAGGGTGTCGATTTCAAAATAAAAGCCTTAACTCCCAAAAGTGCAATAAAACAAAACGAAAGGAATGAAATCAACTTAAATCAATAAAATAAAACGTTTAGGAGTATTAGTGGAATGTATTAAAGTGTATTTTGTGATGGGGTGTAATTATCTATACAAGGCAACAAGGCACTTGTTACATTGACACAGTAATTTGTTCAGCTGTTTCTTGTTTTTGATGGATGACAGGACAACTGTCGGGGCTGGTAGCTTGGTTGATAGGAGGAGATTATGCTTTTTGTTGACCATTGTCTCCCTGACATCTCTGGTGACGGACTTGATACTGTAGTCATAATATCTGTCAAAGATAAGGTAGCGCAGCGGACATTGCGCTCATCACCAACACAAGAGACACCGGGTTCGACTCCGGCTGTCGGCGGCCGGTACATTCTTCTCGATGGGGGGCGCTATACCAAACATTTTGCAAACATGTACCACGCATTGGCATGTCACTGGCAGCAGACAGCTGACCAAGCGAACACTGACTCCCCACAACACTACCAAACCACCAACAACACACAACCAGTCAAATAAAGTACAGTCTAATTCACAACTTGAAACACAAAGAGTGAGAGAGAGAGAGAGAGAGAGAGAGAGAGAGAGAGAGAGAGAGAGAGAGAGAGAGAGAGAGAGAGAGAGAGAGAGAAGCGTTAGCTGAGTGGCTAACAGCGGCTAGCGTTAGCTGAGTGGCTAAGAGAGAGAGAGAGAGAGAAAGTGAATTAACTCACTTTGTTTAATTGAAACGTGGTCCAGCCGGAGGGCTTAATAAAGTGTACAGTTACAGCATTGCAAATTGGGCGCCCTCTGCCGCCCGTTAACGGCTCTCGTCAAATGGTTTTATTAGGGTGGGTGCGGTTTCTGTTTTGTGCCGCCAGGAGGCGCAAAGTCAAGTTGGAATTATATCCATCCAGCGCCCGCCCCTACTCTGCCTCATGTTTACAAAATCAGCTGTTTAGCCATTAGTCATTAGCTATTAAACTAGCGTTAGAGTCGAGGAAAAGCAATTGATGCTTTGGATCTAATGAACGAGGGCATATTGGACTTTGTTACAGCTGTACTCAAATGTAACTGGCCCGTCGATTATTGTGACCAGGCTGTCCTGTGGATTTCAGCTGTCGCTGTACTGAATTTACTGGTAAGCTAACTTCGGTTTAACGTTAGTTTGTTTACTGCAGTTATGTTAAGGTAACGTTACAGTAGAAACTGCTCAAATCAAGCTGTATCCACATTGCTGTCAAGTTAACGTTATGGTCTCTCGAAAATTGAATGCGACCTCAAGGCTTTTCAACACTGGCCGCGTAATATTAGTTAACGTTCATTTAGCAGGATGTAATGTGTAACGTTTAATCAACGTGAAATGGCCCTGAATACATCATATAATGTGTTTCCCAGCTTGTGTTTCCCAGCTTCCCACTTATTGTAAGTGTATGCCCAAAAAATATATATCACTGAATTGAAAATGGGGGACCCTGATGTAAACAAGACGAAAGTCTTTCTCTGGTCTGCATCCCCTTAACAATTGTGTGTATTGAGCTGTACTGTATTGTACTCATTCTGCAATCTGTTAATGACATTTACATATCTGTAGATACTATATCTATATCTGTACATCCCTTACCTACTCTTACTAGTTACGCTGCTGGCCAGTATGACTTACTACCATATAGTGTCTTTATACCTGTATCACTGTACATATTAATACTATCTATATCTGTACATATCTCTTACCTACTCTTACTAGTTACGCTGCTGGCCAGTATGACTTACTACCATATAGTGTCTTTATACCTGTATCACTGTACATATTAATACTATCTATATCTGTACATATCTCTTACCTACTCTTACTAGTTACGCTGCTGGCCAGTATGACTTACTACCATATAGTGTCTTTATACCTGTATCACTGTACATATTAATACTATCTATATCTGTACATATCTCTTACCTACTCTTACTAGTTACGCTGCTGGCCAGTATGACTTACTACCATATAGTGTCTTTATACCTGTATCACTGTACATATTAATACTATCTATATCTGTACATATCTCTTACCTACTCTTACTAGTTACGCTGCTGGCCAGTATGACTTACTACCATATAGTGTCTTTATACCTGTATCACTGTACATATTAATACTATCTATATCTGTACATATCTCTTACCTACTCTTACTAGTTACGCTGCTGGCCAGTATGACTTACTACCATATAGTGTCTTTATACCTGTATCACTGTACATATTAATACTATCTATATCTGTACATATCTCTTACCTACTCTTACTAGTTACGCTGCTGGCCAGTATGACTTACTACCATAGTGTCTTTATACCTGTATCACTGTACATATTAATACTATATCTATATCTGTACATATCTCTTACCTACTCTTACTAGTTACACTGCTGGCCAGTATGACTTACTACCATAGTGTCTTTATACCTGTATCACTGTACAAAGTACTGTATTTAATATTTCTCTTTTCTAACAGGGGCATCAAAGACCTGCACCAGCTCATCACTGAACCTACAGTAGTCAGAGTAAAATAGAATAGTGCAGTGCAGTGCAATAAAATAGTAGAATAGAATAGATAAAAAAAAATTACAGTGAAAGAGATACAGACAAATAGCTAGCTAGTCTATTGATAGTTATGCAGTTACTTATTTGCACCACTTGGTGTCAACAGAGGTGACCTGCCTAGACAGGCATGAAGAAGAAGCATGAATACAGGAAGGGATGCCATGATGCCATGATGTGTGAAAATGCTATGAACAACCTAAACAAAGAATAGTCAATTGAAATGGATCCACTCTCTCCAGTGTCTTATTGATTGCCATCCACCTCTACATCTTGTAGTACCATATAGTGTCTTTATACCTGTATCACTGTACATATTAATACTATATCTATATCTGTACATATCTCTTACCTACTCTTACTAGTTACGCTGCTGGCCAGTATGACTTACTACCATAGTGTCTTTATACCTGTATCACTGTACATATTAATACTATATCTATATCTGTACATATCTCTTACCTACTCTTACTAGTTACGCTGCTGGCCAGTATGACTTACTACCATAGTGTCTTTATACCTGTATCACTGTACAAAGTACTGTATTTAATATTTCTCTTTTCTAACAGGGGCATCAAAGACCTGCACCAGCTCATCACTGAACCTACAGTAGTCAGAGTAAAATAGAATAGTGCAGTGCAGTGCAATAAAATAGTAGAATAGAATAGATAAAAAAATGTTTACAGTGAAAGAGATACAGACAAATAGCTAGCTAGTCTATTGATAGTTATGTACAGTACATTCAAAAATGTTTACAGTGAAAGAGATACAGACAAATAGCTAGCTAGTCTATTGATAGTTATGTACAGTACATTCATCACAAAACACTCTATATTTTTTTATAGTTTTATTCACATTGCAGAATGGGTACACTAGTCAATACACACAATTGTTAAGGGGATGCAGACCAGAGAAAATACGTTTGTCTTGTGTTGTGTCCTACTGTTACACAGTGTCTGAAGCATGCAGTTACTTATTTGCACCACTTGGTGTCAACAGAGGTGACCTGCCTAGACAGGCATGAAGAAGAAGCATGAATACAGGAAGGGATGCCATGATGCCATGATGTGTGAAAATGCTATGAACAACCTAAACAAAGAATAGTCAATTGAAATGGATCCACTCTCTCCAGTGTCTTATTGATTGCCATCCACCTCTACATCTTGTAGTACCATATACTGTAGTGTCTTTATACCTGTATCACTGTACATATTAATACTATATCTATATCTGTACATATCTCTTACCTACTCTTACTAGTTACGCTGCTGGCCAGTATGACTTACTACCATAGTGTCTTTATACCTGTATCACTGTACATATTAATACTATATTTATATCTGTACATATCTCTTACCTACTCTTACTAGTTACGCTGCTGGCCAGTATGACTTGATGATGATTCTATTTTCCGCTTTGACCTCCATTATTTGCTATAATTAATGGCAAAACCTTTATCAAACCAGTTATGAGGTTGTTGCATATGTCTATTGTGAGTTTATTTGTCCAAAAAAAGTTGATGGCAGCCACCAATTCCTCCTTTGTGTGAGGTTTCGCCTCTCTGCGAATGACATTTTTTAACATATGCCACACGATTTCAATGGGATTCAGGTCTGGAGACTCGGCGGGTGTTTTGACCCAATTAATTCCCTCTGCTTCAATGCAATGTCGTGCGGCTGTGTGTTTTGGGTCATTGTCTTGGAAGAATCTGTGGCGTGTCCCAAAGGTTGAACGTATCCAGGGGCTGACAACTGCCTTGATTATTGCGTCCTCAAAAAACACTCTGTCCATGATCCCATCAAAAATTACCAGAGGGCCCCGGCCCTCTCTGGAAATCGCGCCCCAAACATGGAGTTTCAAGGGGTGTTTTGGGGCTGGTTTACCCATTCGATGGCCTTTCTTGGAAAAGCACTGTCTAGCAAAATGTTCGAGTGACACAGTGCTTTCGTCTGTGAAAATGACGTCATGCCACGTTTCAAATGTGTCACGCCATAGGTGAGCTTGTGCAAGTCGTAATTCTTTATTCTTTTCCCGAATCATTGGCCAGAATTTTGTCTGGCCATATTTCCAGCCAAGACGTCTACGCGCTCCCCGTATCGCACTCAGTCCGACACGGACCCCAAACACGTCATCCAGCTGTTTCTGGACTTGTCTTGCAACCATGCAATCGCGTGCCTTGGTCATCTTGTCAATAGCAACCATGACATTGCTATAGAGAAAGAAAAAAAAGAGGACATTAATTGATGCATACAGTCACGCCAATATGATGTTTATAATAAGTCCCTGCAACATTTGTTTGCATCAATATCCCAGTGTACCCAACCCCCCCCCCCCCCCCCCCCACCCAACCTCCTCCAATGTACAGTTTCTACGTCAAATGTATATACTGTATTTGCAAATCTGGTATGTCATAAATGTATAGATGTAGCAGTACTGGCTATCTGTATGTCATGTATGTCATATGTCCTGATGAATTGAAAATGGGGGACCCTGATGTAAACAAGACGAAAGTCTTTCTCTGGTCTGCATCCCCTTAACAATTGTGTGTATTGAGCTGTACTGTATTGTACTCATTCTGCAATCTGTTAATGACATTTACATATCTGTAGATACTATATCTATATCTGTACATATCTCTTACCTACTCTTACTAGTTACGCTGCTGGCCAGTATACTTACTACCATAAGTCAAATGTATATATTCTCTTTTAGAGTTGTCTGTATATCCTGTATGTCATAAATGTCTGGATGCAACAGTAGTGTGTACAAGTGTATGTTGTGTATAGACAGTAGACATACACAACATACAAGTCATAAATGTCTCGATGAATTTAAAATGGGGGACCCTGATGTAAACAAGACGAAAGTCTTTCTCTGGTCTGTATTGTACCCAGTGTGTATTGAGCCGTAGCCTACTGAAAGTCTTTCTCTGGTCTGCATCCCCTTAACAATTGTGTGTATTGAGCTGTACTGTATTGTACCCATTTCTGCAATCTGTTGTAGCTGCGTTTCAATATTTGTCAAAAACGTTACCTTTTGTAGCTCAAAACACGAGTGGAAAATAAAAACTTAAAATGATATAAATGCACTTTTAACCTATCGCTAAACTATTGCCAACCTAACGTTTTACATTCTACATGTACTTACTCAGACAATTTAGGAGGCGCTCGAGGTCGTGGTTCTTTCCTTTTGTAATGCGTCCAAACTGTGTTCTGTGTAACATGGATTCCGACCGATGCAAGGTGTTGCCGAATTTGTTTGGTCGACATGCCTTGAGATCGAAGTCTGCGCACATCTCTCGAGTGTTGTTTGCAAATTTTAGTCATTTTGGGCAGCAACACAACACACTGTACAAACTACAGTATAACACTTTATATATACAGTAGTACAGTAGTGGATTGATCTGATTGGTCTGATGCAGACGGGCCATTCACGGGTTTGAGGCGGGGCTTCGTGGCGTAGACAAGTATTAGTGGGGTGTCTCCCCCCTATTCCCATTCCATTTATGTCTTATCATAAATAGTAGATACTGAAGTTGTAGAATAATACATTACTGTTAAATATGTTTTCATTGCAATATTAAGATGAAAATTACTTTTTCAGAAAGGTATGATGTCCCTTTCCTGAACAGGGTTATTTGTTTGCTTTAAATTATAAATAAATTAAATATTTTATGTAAACCACCTGTTTTTAAAAGAAACACATACAATTCGCACATATATATTTTATAATTAGGAGAAAACTGTGATATTTGGATGCAGTTTTTTATTTGCATATTATTGCCCCCCACTTAGCTATTGAACACACTAGATTATTTAAACAGATATCTCACAGTATGATTACATTATTATTAAAAACTATCAAGATGACAGTATTTTGTATTTGTTTATGCTAGTGTCTTCACCATGGCACCTAAATCAACAGGCCAAAGGTCAAAATCATACAGAGACAGACTTAATGTGGTGTTGCCAGACATCCTGCTGTGCAGGTACTTTACTAGACATGTTGTGTAGGCTATTATTGTTAGGCCGATTTATTGTGTTCTTATTTTGTTATATAGGATGGCCTAAAGATGTGTTTCCTGTTTATGTTCATTAAGATGCATTAAGTTATGTATTTGTCAACTTGTCAATGCAATTAAACTTTCAAATTTAGTTCTGCCTTCTTGTCTATTCTCAGTCCTTGCCCCACAATGTTGGAATGAACTACCCACCCCAGTTAGGACAGCCGAAACCCATCCAATCTTTCGCCGTCGACTAAAGACGCACTTCTTCAATCATTATCTGAAATCTAAATCTTGTCTTCTTTTTAAGATTTTCCCATTAAAAGTTTTAAAACACATGGTGACAACCAACCCCATAGTGTGTGACAACCATCCCCATGTGTCAGAGTGTCTTTGATAGGTGATTAACTCTTTGTTACAATACTTTGGAAAATGAGAGGGATACACATTTCAAGCCAACATCTTAAGCTTCAATTTAATGTAGGAATGACTATTGAAAGATGTTTTGATTATGAGCAATTCACACTAGAGTAAAAAGTGTGACAACGTCCCCCGTTCTCCCCTAATATGGTATAGAATGGAAATTGTGCTGGTCCCAGAGCCCCAACTGATTACTAAAAGACATATGATGCTCAATGCCTCTGTCTGGAAACAAGTATGCTCCCTCATGGAGAAGATGTAGGCATGTTAAAAGAACAAACCTCTTACTGTTAAAGTATGTTGTTTGAAACCATAAAGGTTGTCAGTGTTTTTTTTAGATGGTTTCTTAGATGTTCCTATCCTGTTGTAACAGTTGTTGATAATACCTATGATTCTGATGTTGTGTTCAGTTAGCATATTAGCTTACAACAAACTGTGACTAGCTAAGCAGACGCTTTTGTCCCCCTCTCCTTGATAAGGTGTTAATAGGTTTGGGGGAGCAGAGGTGAGTAGCTGAGGTCTTGGGGAATTCATATGGAAATGTGACAATGGTCTATCTGGGGGTGTTGGTACAGTACAGTCGCATACAGATTACTGGGGGTGGGGAACAGGGGCGTCCATTTGGTATGGCAAGTGATACAGTATTAAGATGAAAATTACTTTTTCAGAAAGGTATGATGTCCCTTTCCTGAACAGGGTTATTTGTTTGCTTTAAATTATAAATAAATAAAATATTTTATGTAAACCACCTGTTTTTAAAAGAAACACATACAATTCGCACATATATATTTTATAATTAGGAGAAAACTGTGATATTTGGATGCAGTTTTTTATTTGCATATTATTGCCCCCCACTTAGCTATTGAACACACTAGATTATTTAAACAGATATCTCACAGTATGATTACATTATTATTAAAAACTATCAAGATGACAGTATTTTGTATTTGTTTATGCTAGTGTCTTCACCATGGCACCTAAATCAACAGGCCAAAGGTCAAAATCATACAAAATCATACAGAGACAGACTTAAAGATGATCCAGAACAAAATCAAACAAAAGAGCGGTATAAAAAGAGAAAACAACAACGACTGCACTTTCTACATCGCCTTAGAGTTCATGGTGTAGATAAAAAATGTTTGTTACTTTTCTACCAATCTGTATTAGAGAGTCTCATCAGATACGGTATAACAGGCTACTTACTCTAATCAGGGGCGTCCATTTGGTATGGCAAGGTATGGCACTCGCCATACCTTGGCAAATAAAAATGTAAAAAAATTACAATTTTTTATGTTGATTTATAATTCGAATGTCAACATTATGAACGAAGCAATTATCTCACTTTTACTAGGTGGATTTTACTGTGACTAACTGAAATATGCCCCAAAAAAAGGAAAATGGACATAGGGAAATTATTTTATCAAAGGGCAGCAGAGACAAGTGATACAGGGACACAGGTAAGGTCTGGCTTAGTGATTATAATAGTGCAGTTCAGCATTCAGTAACCCATACTTTTTGTGAATGTGTTTTTGATACTACATTCTGTTGAACACACACCTCAAAACCGTACCTAAGGAAAATTGGCTCAATTGCAAGAAAAGAATAAAGAATTACGACTTGCACAAGCTCACCTATGGCGTGACACATTTGAAACGTGGCATGACGTCATTTTCACAGACGAAAGCACTGTGTCACTCGAACATTTTGCTAGACAGTGCTTTTCCAAGAAAGGCCATCGAATGGGTAAACCAGCCCCAAAACACCCCTTGAAACTCCATGTTTGGGGCGCGATTTCCAGAGAGGGCCGGGGCCCTCTGGTAATTTTTGATGGGATCATGGACAGAGTGTTTTTTGAGGACGCAATAATCAAGGCAGTTGTCAGCCCCTGGATACGTTCAACCTTTGGGACACGCCACAGATTCTTTCAAGACAATGACCCAAAACACACAGCCGCACGACATTGCATTGAAGCAGAGGGAATTAATTGGGTCAAAACACCCGCCGAGTCTCCAGACCTGAATCCCATTGAAATCGTGTGGCATATGTTAAAAGATTTCATTCGCAGAGAGGCGAAACCTCACACAAAGGAGGAATTGGTGGCTGCCATCAACTTTTTTTGGACAAATAAACTCACAATAGACATATGCAACAACCTCATAACTGGTTTGATAAAGGTTTTGCCATTAATTATAGCAAATAATGGAGGTCAAAGCGGAAAATAGAATCATCATCAAGTCATACTGGCCAGCAGCGTAACTAGTAAGAGTAGGTAAGAGATATGTACAGATATAAATATAGTATTAATATGTACAGTGATACAGGTATAAAGACACTATGGTAGTAAGTCATACTGGCCAGCAGCGTAACTAGTAAGAGTAGGTAAGAGATATGTACAGATATAGATATAGTATTAATATGTACAGTGATACAGGTATAAAGACACTACAGTATATGGTACTACAAGATGTAGAGGTGGATGGCAATCAATAAGACACTGGAGAGAGTGGATCCATTTCAATTGACTATTCTTTGTTTAGGTTGTTCATAGCATTTTCACACATCATGGCATCATGGCATCCCTTCCTGTATTCATGCTTCTTCTTCATGCCTGTCTAGGCAGGTCACCTCTGTTGACACCAAGTGGTGCAAATAAGTAACTGCATGCTTCAGACACTGTGTAACAGTAGGACACAACACAAGACAAACGTATTTTCTCTGGTCTGCATCCCCTTAACAATTGTGTGTATTGACTAGTGTACCCATTCTGCAATGTGAATAAAACTATAAAAAAATATAGAGTGTTTTGTGATGAATGTACTGTACATAACTATCAATAGACTAGCTAGCTATTTGTCTGTATCTCTTTCACTGTAATTTTTTTTTTATCTATTCTATTCTACTATTTTATTGCACTGCACTGCACTATTCTATTTTACTCTGACTACTGTAGGTTCAGTGATGAGCTGGTGCAGGTCTTTGATGCCCCTGTTAGAAAAGAGAAATATTAAATACAGTACTTTGTACAGTGATACAGGTATAAAGACACTATATGGTAGTAAGTCATACTGGCCAGCAGCGTAACTAGTAAGAGTAGGTAAGAGATATGTACAGATATAGATAGTATTAATATGTACAGTGATACAGGTATAAAGACACTATATGGTAGTAAGTCATACTGGCCAGCAGCGTAACTAGTAAGAGTAGGTAAGAGATATGTACAGATATAGATAGTATTAATATGTACAGTGATACAGGTATAAAGACACTATATGGTAGTAAGTCATACTGGCCAGCAGCGTAACTAGTAAGAGTAGGTAAGAGATATGTACAGATATAGATAGTATTAATATGTACAGTGATACAGGTATAAAGACACTATATGGTAGTAAGTCATACTGGCCAGCAGCGTAACTAGTAAGAGTAGGTAAGAGATATGTACAGATATAGATAGTATTAATATGTACAGTGATACAGGTATAAAGACACTATATGGTAGTAAGTCATACTGGCCAGCAGCGTAACTAGTAAGAGTAGGTAAGAGATATGTACAGATATAGATAGTATTAATATGTACAGTGATACAGGTATAAAGACACTATATGGTAGTAAGTCATACTGGCCAGCAGCGTAACTAGTAAGAGTAGGTAAGAGATATGTACAGATATAGATAGTATTAATATGTACAGTGATACAGGTATAAAGACACTATATGGTAGTAAGTCATACTGGCCAGCAGCGTAACTAGTAAGAGTAGGTAAGAGATATGTACAGATATAGATAGTATTAATATGTACAGTGATACAGGTATAAAGACACTATATGGTAGTAAGTCATACTGGCCAGCAGCGTAACTAGTAAGAGTAGGTAAGAGATATGTACAGATATAGATAGTATTAATATGTACAGTGATACAGGTATAAAGACACTATATGGTAGTAAGTCATACTGGCCAGCAGCGTAACTAGTAAGAGTAGGTAAGAGATATGTACAGATATAGATAGTATTAATATGTACAGTGATACAGGTATAAAGACACTATATGGTAGTAAGTCATACTGGCCAGCAGCGTAACTAGTAAGAGTAGGTAAGGGATGTACAGATATAGATATAGTATCTACAGATATGTAAATGTCATTAACAGATTGCAGAATGAGTACAATACAGTACAGCTCAATACACACAATTGTTAAGGGGATGCAGACCAGAGAAAGACTTTCGTCTTGTTTACATCAGGGTCCCCCATTTTCAATTCAGTGATATATATTTTTTGGGCATACACTTACAATAAGTGGGAAGCTAGGAAACACATAAGCTGGGAAACACATTATATGATGTATTCAGGGCCATTTCACGTTGATTAAACGTTACACATTACATCCTGCTAAATGAACGTTAACTAATATTACGCGGCCAGTGTTGAAAAGCCTTGAGGTCGCATTCAATTTTCGAGAGACCATAACGTTAACTTGACAGCAATGTGGATACAGCTTGATTTGAGCAGTTTCTACTGTAACGTTACCTTAACATAACTGCAGTAAACAAACTAACGTTAAACCGAAGTTAGCTTACCAGTAAATTCAGTACAGCGACAGCTGAAATCCAAGCTGATCACAATAATCGACGGGCCAGTTACATTTCCCCCAACCAGAGCCTAACTAGAGCCACATTCTGCGAATCAGAGGCAGAGTAGGGCGGGTCTTCGGTGCCAGCACGTATGGGTTGTCTCGTAAAGAATAATACTGCACTGTATCTGAGTATCTAGATGATTATCCATAAAAAACGCACGTTAATCGAAAATACCACACCATTACTGTACCAATGACAGTCAAATAATCTACAGAAAAGCATTACATTGCAAAATAATATGTCCAAGACTAGTGTCGCATGCACACACACACACAGATTGTAGAATAGCTCCCTCTCTCCACCGTGTAACTCGACTCCCCCTACTGGTTGAACCAGGCAGAGCAGCTTAAAAAGACGTCATCTAGCGTCATCTAGCTTGCTACCGGCGGTAGACGCCTCGTTTTCCAGTCCCACATCTGTATGTCCACTGACTGTCCCCCAGACTGTTGTCGATGTATATTCCACTGCCCACTGTCCAGACTCGAGACTGCATCACAACACACAGCATCGAACATCCGGCAAACTACCTGGCGATCTACCATCCACTTCTGCAAAATGCGGCTACGGAAAAGTACTGTCGTCGCCACGTCGGCCAATCAGAGAGCGTCTCGGCGAAATGCGGCTACGGAAATAAAAAAAACTGCTAACGCTGCTTGCCTAGACCGCTTCAAATCGCGCCCGGCTTCCAACATAATACATCATATTTCAACGCACAGCGCGTTACGCACTGATTGGCTGCGACGGATACAGCGATGACGCACTCAGAGCGCTATTGCGTCTAGCCCGGGCGAGAAATACGGCCAGGGAGAAATGCGGCTATGCGCAGTGAGTCACGTCCTGTTCAGGAAAACGATTATTTTTTATTTGATATATTAACGTTATATTGTGCATTGGAAACACAAACATACTTAAAATGAGTAAATATTATTATAACCATCTTTTAACAGGGGGGTCGGCGCCCGAGCGCCCCCAGTGGCCAGCCGCCACTGCCTCCGGCTCCGGCTTGGGCCAGCCGTCAATCTCACTGCTCTACCTCCAACAAAGGAAGCGTTCATTGAAAATGTGAATAGGGCCCACTTCCAAGCGTACCTCTGGCGAAATCTCATTAAGAATCTGCCACCTGCAATGAACCCAGAGGAATTTGGATGGAAGAAGGACACCTGTAACAGGGCACTGATCCCAATCCACCTACCAGAAAATGTCAAACTTGTCCCAGACTACATCCTGAAGATGATCCGGTGTGGCTGCAAGAGTGAGGCCCTGTGTACCTCGAAGAAGTGCAGCTGTAAAGTTCTGTACATGTTTCAGGGTAGGATGTTCAAGACCCTAATACAGTATGTAATGCATCTGCAAGATTTGTCCTTCACACCAGTGCGTGTGCACTTGTTTTATTTAGTTATGGACCAACACAAGGCAAACTTAAGTGTGTGTGTCGCTGCTTATAACTGTTACAAAAGTTGTTTTACAGGCCTGGCTTGAAAGGGTTAATATTAATTTCACATCACCCCTTGTATGAAAAAACATTAGAGAATGTAATTTGATGCATTAAAGGGGAACTATCTTATAAATGGCCTTTTTCAGTGTTTAGCATTGTTTCCTAGCTATGTGGACTTATATTAATAGCTCTAATTCTCATATTGGCACATTCTTCCAATTATCCTCTCACAATATTCACCCTCACTGAACTGAGTCATCTGAAAATGTGCATATCTGTGATGTCAGAGATTTCTCAGCTGCATAATAATGTGGCAGTTGCCACCAGGCCACACAGTGGTTGGAGCCCAGCCTCAAAACGGCTTAAGATCTTGAGGTAGAAAAATGCTGTTTTTGAGTACTTGATTAAAAAAAAAAAAAAAAAACAATGAATTTTTTTGAAAAAAACCTTACAGATGTGTTCCATAGACTCACAGGAATTGTGTAAAAGTACCCAAATAGTGAAAGAAATAGTAAAATAGTTCCCCTTTAAATTTATATTCAGCATGCAATATCATAAATCTCTATTTCTGTGTGATTTTGGCATTTTCGGGCATGAAGGGGTTAATATCTGAAGATTTTACATGTTAATATTAATGTTAATATTAATTCCACATCACCGCTTGTATGAAAAAATATTAGAGAATGTAATTTGATGCATTTAATTTATATTAAATATATTATATATATTTATCTGAAAGGATATCACCGAGCACCCTCTTGTATTTTGAAGAGGTACCCCCAAGCTCCAAGTAACTGCAAAAAAAATTGCAACCGACAAAACGTCAGGTTATTCTATAACCCTAGTTATATGAGTATAGCGAGCGCTCTGCTCTATTGGAACTATCCCTTTATCCAATCTAATAATGAATAATTTTCTCCACATGCACACACCCATCCGCCTGGCCACACCCACATCCGCTCCTCTACATAATCGGGGTCGTGGCCACACCATCAGCTCCTTCCCAAGTCTTTCACCACCGAAGGCGAAGACCACGGGGTCCTCAGTGAGTCAGAGCAGAGCGCTCGCTATACTCATATAACTAGGGTTATAGAATAACCTGATGTTATATTATCATATAGCTTACGCTCTGCTCTATTGGAACACAGGAGCTGAGCACAGCGGAAGCTCGACAGATGTACCCGCTGAGGCCCCCCACAACCATCAGAACCGGGGAAGACCCGAGCCCCCTGGACGCCCCTAGAGGGGGATGGGAGGGAATCGGGTCCGACTGTGCAAAGAGGGTTTAGCACCTCAAACGCACAGGGTGAGCAGACCGTGGGACTTACCTTCACACAGAAGGACCCGCGACCACTCAGGCGCGCATCCCACATGCCATCAGGGAACGGACGGGAAGAAAAACACCCCCGTCACAGCCCCCAACATCACAGGGTCAAAGGTCAAGAACCCAACCCCGTGGCAAGGCCGTAGCAGCGGAGCGCGGAGGAGGACCCAGCCCCAGGAACAGCCTGAGGGCCAGGACACCCCGAAAAAGGGGACCGGTGAGGCCAACGATGCCGTAGCATTGGGACCCCACCAGACAGTCACTGGTGACACCACCCCCCACATCGCCAGTGTATCGGACAGGGCCCAATCCAAGAGCAGGCCCTTCCCCCCTACGGCACGCCACCCTGAAGCACTCTACAAGAGGCTACACCCCCACAACACTGTGGGGCCAGTCGGCGCACCGGGGAGACAACCCCCAAAGACGTTGATCCCTCAATCTAGGCAACAGGCCCCAAGAGCAT
This sequence comes from Notolepis coatsorum, assembly GCF_963971535.1. Classification (NCBI taxonomy): domain Eukaryota; kingdom Metazoa; phylum Chordata; class Actinopteri; order Aulopiformes; family Paralepididae; genus Notolepis; species Notolepis coatsorum. The sequence goes on from NC_140165.1 coordinate 277,088,799, forward strand.
AACTCGACCTGTGCCCGGAGCACTGCGGACTAGACAGGCGCCTAAGGGGTCTACTGTGAAACAGCACCCCGGCTGAAGGGGCGTTCGGTATGCTGTGCACCATGTCGCAACCTCCACAAACCCGACCCCTCCAGTGAGGTCGAGGTTCAAGAGAAGGCTGACACGATTGGCAGACGTCATGAAAGGTGCGGGGGCACACTCGCGGGCAGACGGGATCAAGCCCGGCCTCAACCCGAGAGTCGACTCTGCTACCAACACACCGGGGAACCAACCACCCCCCTATGTTTAGTTTAACAGGAGGCGGTTGTTCCTTTAACCCACCAAGAAAAAACTCAGAAACATAACTGCGCGTATACACCGGCTATACAGGCAGTACAAGTGTTTCAGTTTTCAAAGGGGTTAACCCAGGCCAACAGGTCGACAAGAACGAGTTCGGACCTGGGCCCGGCGGACCGGGACCTACACAGGGATGCCAGAGGGGTTCAATAGAAAACCTCCTTGACAGCCCCCTCCCATCCCTGCCCAGCAGGGGGAGGGAGGGGCGAAAACGAATGGAGAAGGACCAGGCCCCTTAGCACAGCGCAAGGTACAACACAATGTGGACCAAGCAGAACACTGTGAAGGGCAACTCGTAGTGTCATACATATGACACACACATCCATGATATCAATCCCTGCGACGCCCGGGCCGACCCGGCATTTCCCCCCCGGAAAAGCACAAAGTCCTTCAGGGTACCAGAACAGCAGATCTGCGCCCCGGCGGACAACGGGTTAACTGACCTGGTCCGGCGCGACCAGAACCAGTCCCGTGTCCTAGTCACGCCGCCATCCCCAGTCCTAAGAGGGGGGTAGGTACGCGTGTCGCTCCAAAACATCACAGAGGGCGCCACCAAGATGGTCAGTACGTGAATGCAGTGCACTGCACCTGGTGGCCCACCCCATGGGCGTGAGACCCTCCGCCAATGCTTTGATCTACTCTGTCATTTCCCCCCGGAGATGAACGTGAGTCGTCGAGTCGAACCTAGTACACTGGCGCTTGGAAGAGATAAAATCTCCTTCCCAGTCGCTCGCATAAAAAACGCTGTTTCTATGAATGAGCAACCAAGGCGCGCCAGCCCATGATGTGGTTCCACACCGAAAGCACCCAGGGCCAGCGCTATGTACACGTCGAGACCCAAAAAACACATCAATGGTAATTGTAATAAGAAATCAGACAACGTTCCCTCCATGCCGTCTGGGACGAGCGACAGGAAGCCGGCCAAACAAGACACATATATGGGTCCCATATGACGCGTCCGAGGGAAAAAACCCTGTCAACACCGCTCTGTATATAAGAGGGAAGACAGGGAATCCCCCAGAGAGACCTTCCACGTGAGTAACAATTGAAAAGATATATGTAAACATTGAGCCACGTGACCAAAAGCTCAATACATATTTAAATAGAGAGCAGAGCAGAAAACGAACAGTTTCCAACGCATCGCATCACCCAATCTTGACAATGACAGTGGTCCATAGCATGGAGCCTGAAAGAACTCACGGAAGTCTCATGACCAATAGAAACACGCCCAGTGACGTATTCTATGGCCGGGGAAATCGCATGACCCACCTATCCAAATATGGCGTGGGACCAGGGAACTCCCCTCCCCCTTTCCCCTCCCTGTGATGCACTGACCCCACAGCGTGACAGGAAGACCGACGAACAGGAGGTCCAACCCCCTGGCCAATCAGTAAAAGGGGGGAGGGGTTTATCAGTTCACCCCCTATGACCCCACACCCCGGATATGATGAAAACAACAAGCAGCGCATGATACCAGTTGTCTAGCATGCTACATGAAAAAGCGTATATCCTCTAGGATAAGCTTAACAGTTGCACGCCAGCCACAGACGATAAACTCGTTTGTGTAAAAAACTGTTTTTTATACAAGGCTTTAGGCTCGCCACCCGCATTTTTATACCTTTACCAAGTAAAGAAAAAAACAACAGACGTTAAAGAGAGGGTCCAAAGACCTCGGCACAAGCTACATATGTGATTACTTCTGTAGGCTAACACTCAACCTAGTTGTGGACTCGATGCCATGTTTCCCAAACATAACAGAATACACACAACCCCCTCAGATAAAAAAGGTAAAGTTCACTCTTACTACTGCAAGAAGAACGCCGTCTTTTATGATGAGAGAAGACAAGTATTTTGACAGAGTGCTAGCCACAGGCCTTGCTAAGCACACACATATATAGTGACCAGACATTTTTTTCTAAGAAAACTGCCCCACTCCCTAAGCAAGCACACAACCCCACAGCTAGGTAAGGGTTATACATTGTATCCCCAATATATTATAGTGAATAAACACACGTTTTGTAACAAAAAACAGTCCCTCACCAGGAGGGACTTTTTATTTAATAACAAAAAGCATATGTTGGGGGGGACGGGACAGGGGGGACAGGGGTAAACAGGAGAAATGCCCAAATTTTGTGTGATTTGGGCATTTTCGAGCATGAAGGGGTTAATATCTGAAAATGTTACATGTTAATATTAATGTTAATATTAATTTCACATCACCCCTTGTATGAAAAAACATTAAGATAATGTAATTTGATGCATTTAATTTATATTCAGCATGCAATATATCATACATCTCTATTTCTGTGTGATTTTGGCATTTTCGGGCATGAAGGGGTTAATATCTGAAGATTTTACATGTTAATATTAATGTTAATATTAATTCCACATCACCGCTTGTATGAAAAAATATTAGAGAATGTAATTTGATGCATTTAATTTATATTAAATATATTATATATATTTATCTGAAAGGATATCACCGAGCACCCTCTTGTATTTTGAAGAGGTACCCCCAAGCTCCAAGTAACTGCAAAAAAAATTGCAACCGACAAAACGTCAGGTTATTCTATAACCCTAGTTATATGAGTATAGCCTGTGCCACGTAAGCCTCCATTGCTGGGAAGAATGGGCAGACAACGCCCGTCTCTCTCACAGGACGACGTTGCCAGAGATGACCTATCATGTCATCAGGAACAGGTGCCGGCAGTGGCTGCGGCGGCCGCCATGAGCTCGGGGAACAAGGCAAGCAACTCCCCTTGCATACCTTCCTCCACATCACTCACGTCCCTCGCGTACGGGAGGCTGCCTCGGGCTCCAACGTCCAACGCGGCAGATAGCTGGGCATCTTGTCTCGGGGTCGGAGGTTCTAACCCAACCCTGGAGTACAAGGGACCCCAAGGAGACGCAGCACTCCCTGCTAGGGTGCCCACCTGTCCCGCGTTTTGCGGGACAGTCCCGATAATGGGATGTTTGTCCCGCGTCCCGCTGCAACAGAACAATGTCCCGCATTTCAAAGATCATAAACAATAATAATAATTATTATTATTATTAAATTTTTTTTTTAAATGTTGTTCATTTAATGCCTCGCTCCAATTAAGTGTGTCAGTGTCACTCGAGTCAGAAGAAACATGCACCTCTACCCCTGCGGGGCCAGCCGTGTATAGTGTAACAGAGTGACAGCCAATGAAATGGGTGCATTTGTCACGCTGTCCAAGGTGCTGAACTGCTCTCTCGCAGCTCCGTGTTGACGGCTTGAATCCCGCTAGGGGCAAAGCCTGCTGCCTGTCCACCGACCCCTCTGCCGGTGAACACGCACCTCTACCCCCCAATTGCCGTATTTATACGTCAACTTTAATAAACGGCACGGCTCAAATACTTGACATACCGGAAAGACAGTTGCGCTGTCTTTAAACTGCTAATAAATAATACTCCATGACTCCGGCGAGACGTGCACCGGGGGATGATGCTGAGCCGCCAAGGCGCCAGCGAGGGACCGAAGCTGTCCAGAAAACCGTGAGAGAAGCTCGCCACCTCGCTCGCCACTAGCCCCCATCACTCACAGACACCGGGTCCGGTAGAGCTGGACTGGTATAGGCTACAGAGTGGAGAGAGAGCCTCGCCGAGCCAGCCAGCCAGGGCACGTTAAATAAATCGTGAGGGAAAAAAAAAAAAAATTAAGTGCAGGCTGTGTGTTCTCAGTGAGAAGATGCTCCCGCAGCGGTGCTTTTGTGCAGTTATAAAATCCCGGTGCTAGGTGAATCATACAGTTTAATAAGATTAATAACAAAATGTGCTATATATAGCCTACCGTCGGCGTCGAATATGAAATAAAGGCATTTAAATAATAAATACATTTCTTTAATTTTAATTAGCAATAATTTTTATATTTCTTTTAATAATTATTTTTTCTCACCTACAGTACGTGTCCCGCATTGTCCCGCAAAAGCAGTGCTGCTGTCCTGCGACTGAACAATTTTGACCTGGTCACCCTACTCCCTGCCACTCCCTGAGGGGGAGAGTGATACGTCTCTACTGGGGCTTCGAACAAGAGAGCTCCCGCCCCCTCCATGTAATCCTCAGTTTCCATCGGAAATGGAGAAGAGGCAAGAGAACTCTCGTTCGGCTCCAGCACAACACTAAAACCAGGCCGTTCATCCCTGCTGCTCGCCGCCTTACGACGAGAGCGAGCTGAGGCGAAGAGTCTGCGACGCAAATCGTAGGCCACCAGAGGTGCTGTCGGCCTGTCGGCACTTTCCACTGGCGGGGGAACCAGGGCCGGAACCCGGCCATCTCACAGGAGATGGAGGCTTAACGGCCCTTCGGCGAGGCAAACTCACCACCGGGCTCCGCCCAGGCGCACCTGGCCGCCACAACCGCGGAGCCAGAGACGCCCCACGACGCACGGAGGACGCTGCGATAGTGAAGCGCTGGTGGAGGGTAACATTGTGAGCGTCTAGACCCTCCGACGGTGAAGACATTATCTCTTAGTTTTTTCGTAAATTTGCGAGAGAGAAAAAACAAAGATACAATGTCAATGTAGCTCCTTTCCAACAACAATTTCGGCACTAAACTTAAAGTGGTGTGTTACAGACACTTTACGGTGGTGAAAATAGGGAAGGAGCTGATGGTGTGGCCACGACCCCGCTTATGTAGAGGAGCGGATGTGGGTGTGGCCAGGCGGATGGGTGTGTGCATGTGGAGAAAATTATTCATTATTAGATTGGATAATAGGGATAGTTCCAATAGAGCAGAGCGTAAGCTATACGATAAAATAACAAGGTTCACCTATAAATCAGGCTATGGCTCCCGGACTAATATGTTTTGACGTATTTAAATTTTTTCGGTACCATATAGCAATTCAGGTAAATGTTGGATTTTCTCTTGCTATAACATTCCGACACTAAATTGGTGTCATGATCTTTAGATCCAGTGCAAAATAAGTTTGTTTGAGACTTAGTCCAGTGATCTCACAGTGCTGCTGTGACCTAATTTAGGTTTCTCCTGCTGGAGTCCACAATGCAACACACCAAGAGCACTCTTCTTCTGTGGTCACAGCCAGGCAGCCGCTGTACTGTGGATGCCTTCTGGCCATTACTGTTGTAGCTTAGTTCAACTACTTCTAAAATGACGAGATGAGACTCTGGACGTTAAAATCAGATGTCTTCTTTTAGTGAAGAGGAAAAGGGCAGTACACGTTAGCTTGTGGCAATAAAGGCTACAGTACAATGCTGCTCACAACAACGTAAACAATCTGCACTTGCATTCCATTTCCGCTCCTAGAGCATTATGGGCAGTGAGGACATTATGGGTAGTGATGTCCCAGATGACTATATGTAAAAACTACTAAATTACATCACAACATAAATATTTAAGCCATGCAAATTAAAGGAACAACATTATGGAAAATGTGCTTACAGTCTTCTCCAGAGTCAGACAAGAAGATAGCCAATTTCCTATCCGGCTGCAAGCTAGCCTAGCTTAGCACAAATTAATGGAAGCTGACACAGACTAGCTGGCCTAGCTGTTGGCCAAAAACGTGTCCTCCTGGCATTTTAATCTAAGCTAGTGGTCCGTATCCACTTCCATTAATTTGTGCTAATGTAACCGGTGTCGTATTGCTCTGCGTTGTGTTTCGATTCCACCCCTGTTAAGGGATTGCCTTGAGTGGGAGTTAAACCCCAGTCTCCCGCGCCGCGGGCGGCATCACAGACCACTAGACCAAGAGGTGAATTAACTTCTTGGTAATGTGTCTCTGGGGAGTGAGTTTACTTGCAGTACCCCTTAACGTCCAGTCACTTCACTACACTGTCCATCGTGACTGTGGACAGACACGCAGTACCTCCGTTACACTCACTCCCCTAAACTCACTCCACCCAGGGCATCCGGGTCTATCGGCACCACGTGTACTGAGACATGCGGTACCTCCGATACACTAAGCTAGGCTAGTTTGCAGCCGGATAGCTTTCTACTGAACGCACAGAGAGGAAATTGGTATCTTTGCAGTATCATCAGTGACTTAGTAGATTGTTAAAAGAATGACAGGCATTACCATCAACAAAATGTAAAGATGTATGAAACAAACAAACATAACAGGATAAAATATTGATTCATAAACATAAAAGTAGCTTCCACGTTCCAACGAGTTTTGTTAGGATCAGGTATCGGTTATGATGCTTTCCATCTCTGCTCCTGAGTTCACATGCTGCAGTTCAGCCTTTGTCTTCTGGGTTAATATGTAGCCAGGCTCAGGTTGGCACAGGTGGTGGAGGCGCTAAGTGGTGGGGAGAAATATTCACATTCAAATGTCAAAACATTCCATTGATTATGAGGAAATGTATCAAATTAACAAGGACACAGTGTCCTAGTTGTGAAGCATAGATTGAACTATGCATCTTACACATGGTGCTATGCTCAGGAAGTAGAGCAGTCGACTGGTAATCTGAAGGTTCCCGGTTTGATTCCCGCTCCTCCCGGCAGCGTGTCGAAGTGTCCTTGAGTAAGACACTTAACTCCTTTTTGATCAACTTTTTCTCCCATTTTCTATATCTTCTCCCATCCCAATTTCGTATCATCCAATTCAACCCTCCCCTGTCACGAACGCTGTTTCTTGCCTCCCACAAGCCGGCTGCAATGTGGACTAAGTCATACATAGCACAAGTCCCCTCCGGTACTTGAGGTAACAGCAGTCGCATCTTTTCACCTGCGCAGCTCGATCTCTCAGTGGCGAGGAGTAACGCGTGGGAGGCTCACGCTGCCCCCGACACTTCCTGATTCTACTGCGCAGGCGCACCAACCGACCTGTAGGAGTCGCTGTCCACAACGCCCGATCCCCACCCATCAGTTTCCCACCCCCTAATACGGCCAATGTGTATTAGTATGAACGACCAGCTAAACTGAAAGCAATGGCGAGCCCAGCGTCTCCGCATTCGTGGCGAGCGCCTTGCCCACTACGCCATGTAGCCGCCCTATAAGACACTTAACTCCTAACTGCTCCTGATGAGCAGGTTGGCACCTTGCATGGTTGTCTCCACCGTTGGTGTGTGAATGGGTGAATTAGAGGCATAAGTCGTATAGTGCTTTGGATAAAAGTAGAGATGTGCGATATTATCGGCCTACCGATATTATCCACCGATATTGGCATTAAAATGTAATGTGATCAGTGTCGTTTTTATAAAAAAGAAAATTAATTTTATTTAACATTTATTTACCCAGGCAAGCAAGTAAGAACAAATTTGTATACAAAAGCAGCCTGACCATAAAGCAAAAGCCTTTTATTGTCAAACGTATGCATAATATTGTGTTAATTCCACAACAAGAGATATGTAACCCCACATATATCGGTATCGATTGATATTCGTTATCGGAAAATAAGAGTTGGACAATATCAGTATATCGGATATCGGTAAAAAAGCCAATATCGAACATCCCTATATAAAAGCGCTAAATGCAGTCCTTTTACCATTTATGCCTGTGAGCCACCACTAAATGGACTGCGTTTATACATTGCTTTTATCTGAAGCACTTTTACGACTTACGGCTCACATTCAGCCATTCACTCACTGAGGGCAGAGGTGTCATGCAAGGTGCCAACCTGCTCATCAGGAGCAATTAGGTGTTAAGTGTCTTTGCTCAAGGACCCTTCGACACTCTGCCGGGAGGAGCCGGAATCGAACCGGGAACCTTCAGATTACCAGATGATGGCCGCTCTACCTCCTGAGCCACTGTCACCCCACACCACCAGAGTCAGAGTTTAAGTTTGAGTGAGTGAATGACTGAGTGAGTGAGTGAGTGAGTGAGTGAGTGAGTGAGTGAGTGAGTGAGTGAGTGAGTGAGTGAGTGAGTGAGTGAGTGAGTGAGTGAGTTAATGACATTGCCGGTTATAGAGGTGCTTCGTATCTAAAAATGCTTTAGATACGGTTCTGTTCCGTTCCCGAGAACGACAGTCCCCCGTCCCCACTCCCCCGCCGGCCAGCTTTCACACTACCAATCTCGTTTAGTTCCCGAGCACACTTGAGGGAGCAACACCCCGATACAGCAGGTGGCGGTATGGACCTAGTTGTTTTGAGATCCGCCAATGAACACAAGAGTACACTTGCACCATCTAGTATGCGACAAGTCGTTAGAGAAATAGTCAAAGCCTGTACAATGGAGTCGTCCTTCGCATCAAGAAATGCCTTTGTTATGCTAATGTAGCAGCCGGAATATTCTACAAAGTATTCAGAAGTGCTAACTAACTGTTACTTTCCCTGTGTGTGTATAACGTGTGATTAACAGTGTTCCTTTGGATAGCTTAACAGTGTTCCTTTGGATAGCTCGCCCAGTCTAACGACGAGGTGAGGTGCTACTCTTCTCGGGCTGCAGGATTACTAACAATAAAATTGAGCCCTTTTTCCCTTTCTGGAGCGGTCCTTGAGTGGGACCAGTGGAGGTTGCCAGCAGGGGGCGGAGTGGCAGTGGTGGCAGGTGGAGCGGAGGAGAGAGGAGAAGCAACGAGGAAGAGGGAGTTACCTGGGAGCGAGAGTACCAGGAAGTTCTCTTTGGCATTGGACTTGGCCGTGAACAGTCGCAGTCACAGCGGGCGTGTGCTTTGGAATAGCCCCGTTGAAGAAGTTATGAAGGAGAGCCCCGTTGGAATGAGCAGCGGGTGATGAGAAGTACTTGCTAGTGACGGGTTATCCTAGAAATATCAGTGATAGTGTGTGAGTAAGAGATACAGAACCGAAGGACTAACGTCTAGAGTTAACGAGACTAACGTCTAACGTTAGCGGGTTATAGTAGTTACTGTGTGCTGTGTATTAGTATGCTGCTAGCGGCTCCGTCTGACTTGAGTAGACTACCGGGCGCGCGGCGCTGAAGAACCGGTGGTATAGCCAGCCACGTTGCATTAGCAGTACAACCGATATAGCAGGAGGGTGCATCCAGACCCGAAGCTTAGCTGTGTTTAGGGTAGCAACAGTATTAGCTCGCGCGTCAGCAGCAAGCCAGCAACAGCCAGCGGTGGACGTCTCCCAGACGGTACAGAGGACGCCTCTTCCCACCAGCAGAGGACGCCATCCAGCACGCTCCTCCAGCTAACCACTGCCTATGCTGTTCGCCCAGCCTGCTGGCTGTGCTCGCGGGATCGCCGACGCCATCTTGTCACCTGGACGAGTGGTGACAAGGGTGGGTCCGCCATCTTGGCTAAGTACTAACGGTACCACGTGTATCAACAGCAACGTCCATTCAAGCGAACGCTAACAACCAGTGTCTAAGGGGTACCCCGAACTATTTAAGCCGGCTTAGGTTAGGTTTTCTTTTGGTAACGTGGGCCCACATTTACTTGGTTTTATTTTGTTATTTGATTATTTGATTATTTGGTTATTTTAATTCCCAATGTTTCTCTACTTTATGCCTGGGTTCCCCTAGTACAAGCGGGGTGTTTTAATGTATTGAGCACGCAGTGCCTATGGTGGGAAGAGCTTCCCCTACATTATAACAGTGAGAGCACCCGGTGCCAATTATGAATAAATTACAGTGTTAATTGTAATGGATAACATGCCCAGGCTTCAGTAAAAGTAGACCTTATTGGGATCATTGTCTGTGTGTCTGTTTCTTCCATTTTCCATTTGCTATTCTAACCCCTGGGTAAATATTGTGATTGCATAATTATTTAACCCTTACACCCCATCTACAGAATAGCATTTGAAGGGTCTATACAGGTGGTCAGGGAAGGGTACTGCTTAAAGGGAAGCCCAATAATTCTATTGAACTGACAGTCACTGGGTGTGGGAGGGCTGTCGGAGGTACTGGGGGAAGTGAGGGTGTGTGGGGAGCTACTGCTGACCGCCTTGGAAGGCGAGGGAGACCAGAGTACCAGTCCCCAGGTTAGTAAATCCTGGGCCCCATCCACTCCAGCTGCAAGCCCTCCAGAACGACGTTCCGGGCCAAAGACGGGGGTACATATAGGTCCAATACTATAGTATCCTACTACCCAGTGTCTGTGTACTACTACTCCCACAAGCAGGGATAATCCACCCTTCTACACTAAGATGCTACTCACGTTCGTCAATAAGGTGAGAAACAGACCTATTCTCTTTTGAATTCCACAATGGACAGTCGAATAGTTATGACATTGTGTCGTCGTCACGTTGTTACAGCAAGCCTCTTCCGTGTTTTGGTACAGTTGTGCTCACATTTGCAATCGTTCCGTGCCTGGGGACGCTGATTCGTTCCCCAGACCACCTTTTCAAGTTCCAATGTCCAAAGGTTAGTTTCCACAGAGCCAACCCCTACCTGAGTGAGGGTTCCGTGTCCAGTGGCTAGCTTCCACAGAGCCAACCCTGGGATGAGTAGGATGGAGGACAGGGCCAGCAGCCAGCCTACCACGTATGCCCAGCCAGGGTACACATACCAGCGGTTGAACGTTAGAGGCTGGTACTCCACCAAGGAACATATGAAGGATACCTGTATGTCATAAGAGAGAAATGTGATTTGGTATTTGGATTTTCTGGAGATGTTTTACATGGAAATTAATGCTCAGGATGTTTTTTTATTATTATTATTATTATTATTATTATTATTATTATTATTATTATTATTATTATTACAGAGGAGTTCCAGACCTCGTCAAACTGTATTATTATCATTATTACAGAGGAGTTCCACACCTGGGTCAAACAGTATTATTATTATTATTATTATTATTATTATTAGAGAGGAGTTCCAGAACGGTCAGACTGTATTTCTTAATAATTCTTAAAGTTTATTTCATCCTACTTGGAGTCAATCAATCAATTTAACGTGTTCTTATTTACACATTCTTATTTACAGTAACTTCCCAGAGAAGCATCGCTAGAGAGGAAGGGGGAATTGCGCGCGCGCACGCACACACACACACACACACACACACACACACACACACACACACACACACACACACACACACACACACACACACACACACACACACACACACACACACACACACACACACACACACACACACACACACACACACACACACACACACACACACACACACACACACACACACACACACACACACACACACACACACACACACACACACACACACACACACACACACACACACACACACACACACACTGGAGTTGACCAGTGCAACCACAGCTTCTATTGGCCACTGAGAAAATCCACTGGAGCTATCGGGGGTTCAGTGCCAGAATGGAAAAACATAAAGAAAATTTGATTTGGGTTATTGTATTGCTATGAGCTCACTTTACCATCTGAGGTATGTTATGAAAATTATGATGCTGAATGACTTTGTTATGCATAGTCTCATGCATGCATGTGTGGACAGTTCTGCAATATTTCCCAACAACATAAAAAAAACATGTCTGCTCACATTGTAATTTGTACTGGAAAACAAAATACTGTGACATACTGCATTACCATTAAAACATGGAAACATACCGCAATAGGATATTTTGTCCATATTGCCCAGCCTTACTTGATCCCCAGTGAAATCCCAACTCACCAGGGAGACTATAGGTGTGAGGTAGAGCCAGCAGACTTTGAAGATGGGATTGGGCCACACACCTGTCATGTCATGTATGATGCCACACATACGCTCTGCCCCTGATTGTGAGGTGGTACAGATAAAAGTATGCTTCTGTTAGTGTATACTGTATAGTGTATAGTGGGTATTGACATTCCTTCTGGTCAGGGTTATTCAAGCTTAAAGGAACACGCCAACAATATGGGAAATGCGCTTATTGTCTTCAGCGTCATACAAGAAGATAGATACCAATTTCCTCTGTGAGTTCAGTAGAAAGCTAGCCTAGCTTAGCACAAATGAATGGATACGGATCAGCTAGCCTAGCTGTTGGCCAAAAATACCTCTCCTGGAGTTTTAAGCTAGCTCCACTTCCATTCATTGTGCTAAGCTAGGCGGTAAGCACATTTCCCATAATGTTGGTGTGTTCCTTTAACTCTTTGATTGCCAAAAACGTAGATCTACGTTTCTGTGGCCCAGCGGTCGAGTGCCGGAAACGTAGATCTACGTTTCTGTGTCGTTATTTTGCTTTATTCGCTATTTCCATTCATAATTCATCCTGCTATGCTGTAGGACTGTGTGGCACTCTGTCTGAGACCGCAACGGTCCGATACCAATGCATAATGCCTTGCGGCCGCTATTGCACTCCATTTGAAACTATGTGGTTTGTTTTCTTGGCCGAGCTGCGGCGTGGGGGCGGGTTCTAAACACTCCGGCAAAACAAGCGTTTATAGGGATTGCATCGACAAGGGTCCCTGCCTGCCGGTTCATGTGCAATGCTGGATAACGTTGGACACAGGATCGCTGTGGATATTTGGAATGGCGATCAGATAATTGGATTATTCTTTTTGCAGTACATCAGAGACAAGGTAAGGACTATTATGTTATCAATCTTGCTTTGATCCGATATTTCCCCCCCGCGATCGCAGCGTGTGTCTGTAATGTACTGTGTAATGTATGCCGTTGGTAGCGCTCGAAGCATAGAAAAACGATCTCCCCCCCCCACCCTTTCGTGCATGCATGATGAAACATAATACCGATAATCTAGTGGGTGGCTGGGTGGCGCAGTGGACATTGCGCTCGTCACCAATGCAAGAGACACCAGGTTCGACTCCGGCTGTCGGCGTTGCCTCCGGCTTGGGCCAGTCGTCATACTAACTCAATTGGCAGAGTTAGCGGGTGGAAGTCGATGGGTGGTAATCTGGACGTTGTGGACAGCGACTCCTACAGGTCAGTTGGGGACGCCTGGACAGCAGAGACAGGAAATGGCGGGGGTAGTGTGAGCCTCCCACATGTTACACCTCGCCAATGAGAGTCCGCACTGGCAGGTGAAAAGATGTGACAGGCTGCCTCCTCGTGTATCGGAGGGGACACGTGATGCAAGGCTTCTATCCTCCCTACAACCGGCCAGTGGGGGGCATATGCGAGCAACGTTCAAGACAGGGGAGGGGAGAATTGGCACAGCGGGTAATTGGGATGGGATAAAAATAGAAAAAGAGGAGGACAAGTGGATACAAAAAAAGAATACAGATAATCTAGCGTTGATTTCAGATCGATTCAATAATCAGGCGAGAAATGGCACGATTTATAATGAAATGCAGTAAAGCGCTGTTTGCCGGAGTTTCCTGGGATTACACAGGATCACTCTAAAACTATACTCATATTCACGACGGTATAAAACGGAAATGTATGGATCTGTTTTTTGCATGTCGACCGGAAGAAACTCACTGACAATCGACATTGTTATTAGATCCATAGCTATAATATATAATAAAGGTTCAGCACTGCAAAAACCAGCATTTCAAACAGGTGTCGTAAAGACCTTAACCCTATCAAAACAGCAGTTAAAGTGTATATTTTCAGCACTACGGTTGTTTACCGATGTTTTTAAGATTTACTGAAAATAATGCTTTGACTCTTTGCTCACCAAACCCAAGAAAAGTCGGGTTTCGTCGCCAACCGTTGAGCACCAAACTCGACTTTTCTCGGGTTTTGATCCTTTGATATTTTTCTTTTGATCCCTGTTCTAAACACTCAGTCGGAGCTCCCTGGGTCTCCCTGGCACAGCTGCCTACATTGGAATTGCAATGACGATAGAATACCGCCAGGTGGCAGTATCGCCTACCTTTTGAACTCTGGTAGTTTAGGCCCTGTTCTGAAGGATCAGATTAAACCGAATATATATATTTATTTATATATATATATTTAATTGTATTTGTATATTCCCTGATATCCCTTGTATATTCCTTGTACAATATGCATCGAATATCCCTTCTAGTCTACTGAACATCCCATAATAGTCTCCATTCTACCATTGGACGAGACCTTGGTGCCAGGTCGCCATACCCCTCAGACCAAGTTCAATCGTACCGCTCAACATGTATGGACAAGTCCTAGTTCCGCGTAGGAATATGTCTACCGCACCACTAATGGTACTATTTATTCATAGTGCGTATATATACTGCGCTATTAAAGTAGAACTTTCTTTTAGTCCAGTTCCTTACCCTCCAACAGAGTGACAGACGCAAAAGCCTCCCCGCGAACCACGTGTGGGCAGTAAGGCCAATTCGGCCCAGTATCGGCATTGAGACATCGTGTATATTAATATTTGAATAGTCATATTTGGCACTATATCGTCGAGTTGGACGTATTCTATTAAGCTAATAATAGTCTATTCATATATGGTGCCTCGTGCGGTAAGAGTTCTATAGTAATCAGCACCCCCATCGTTTCGGGCATCAGCTGGACGCTTATCCAGGGTGGTTGACCCCACGTGAAGCTGCACCCGAGGAGCTCCAGGCCAAAGAGCGAGTGGACCTGTATATTGGATTATTCTACCGACGACGGCTAGCCTTCCCCGGCTTGGATTATGCTTTGAGTACTTTGATTATTCTATGGATAAAGGCCAACACTGCGGTGTGTTGGAAATACCCCCCCCGGAGAGGACGACAGGTGAGACGGCGCTCTGCACAGTGAGGTCGCCTCACGTCTCTCCGTCGTGGACCGGAGGACGCCGGCCACAGAGGGTCCAACTGCATTCATCTGTGGATCGAGGATCGTTGGGCACCGTGTCGCACAACTGTGGACTCTCCCAAGATACCCTCGGCCAGACGGGATCCAGCCAGTGACTCTCTAACCCCCCCCCCCCCTCCAGCTGTCCTACAAGCAGTCGGAACCTTCCCCTAGTGTATCCAGCTATATAATCATTCAAGTATCATCGCTATTGTTCCCTAAATATTCCAGGTTGTATATTTGCTTCCTGCGCAATCAGAGATTGGACATTCGATATTGATCTACCTACGAATACTCATTTGCCATAAAAGTGCATACTATTTCAAATCATAAATGTAATTAAGTGATCGTTGTACATACCTTTTGCTATGTATTAAAACTCAAACTTTCGATTTGGTACATTTGTGTTGGATCCGTTTATCAGGTGGGAGTGTTCAACATATTCATACCTAGTACTGGGTGGCCAGAGTCTAAAGTACAAGAGGTAGTGGTAGTAAGTATCATATCTAACCATACAGTCAGGGAATTGTACCCCTCAGTTACAGGCCCCGTTTAACGGAAACGCTAGCAGGTGAATCCGCAAATTTTTTTTTTCGGATGTGCCTTTCGTTTATACGGAAACGGCGTTTTTACGGGGTGAAACCGTAAAAAAGTGAGACCACCTTCCAGGGTGGAATTCCTAGAAACGCTAAACCTTTGCGCTCTCATCTAAACTGTCAAACCGCATAAAACGATGACGAAAGGGTTGTCAAGGCTCTCGTCGCGTGTACTGCTTACATCACAGGTATGCGCCAGTAGCCTAGAAGCGTAAATAAAGCATGTCTGATTCTATCCATGGCGATCACCTGAAGGCTACATTGGCAGTACTTTTAAATACATTAGAATCTGTCCCGCGGCGTGACTGGACCCACTGTCTGTGAGTGACTCTGCTTTGGTCCAATCACATTCCCCACCCACAGTCTGCGAATCAGAGGCAGAGTAGGGCGGGTCTTCACAGCACGTCATGTGACATATGCGCCAATCGTGTGACAGCGGGGCTCCGTTGTCTCGAGTTGTTACAGCCTCGTCTGCACGGAGAATTCCATCCCAAAACGCTCATCTAAACGCAAAATTAAAAGTGAAACCGTAAGACGAGTTTTGCGGTTTCTGTTCAGACTCTCTCCGTCTAAACGTAGCCTTAGTGTGGGGCCACTTTAGTGTGGGGAGTGTCTGCAAGAACTCCTCCCCCTCAGAGGGAATCAGGACAGAGCGATCGCTCTGAGATTTTATCGCCTCAAACCTATTGTTTCCCGCATACACGAGTATACACATACGCGATGGGATCACTGGGATTATTCTTTTTGGAGTACCTTCTGGCTAAGGTAAGGTCTATTCTATGTCTATTTTACCGAACTTAAAACATGTTTTTGTACCGATCACAGTGTTGTATTTTACCAGACCTAAAAAATGCTTTTGGTAACGATCGCAGTTTCAAGTTAAAACGACCCCCCCCCCCCTTGATGATTTTGATTTTGTGAAGACACATATGTACATGGTATATAATTTTGATTTGGAAGTATTTGGAGTTTCAGGCGAGCAACCCGAACGATTTGGGCATAATGCATATAACGCGTCATATCTCGCGATCTATGAAAAAAGACTGGATTATTTTGGAAAGGGGCGATGTTTGGCATGGAATAGCGCACAAACTACAGAAATGAACTGGTTAGTCAGTGTTGCACTATGAACAATGCCTGTCAAATGAGCCATACTTGTCTCCATAGCTATAATACAGAACACACGATGGGTTCGCAAACATCGCTAAAATGGTCTAACGCTGGCGCCATTGAGTAGAGATGGGAAAACAATGAGTTAATAAGAAAATAAGAATTTATTGGAAAAATTCTAATTCTATCTCTTTTATCGTAAAACCGCAAGGAAATGACTAAACCCAGATTTAACACTGCCATTGAAAATATGAGATTTTCCCCTATCCATAGATGTATGATTTGGCCATAATAAGGTCAAGGTAAAATATGAATTTATAATTAAAATGGAATATAATTTATTACTGTATCTACAAATCCTTCTGTTTAATCATCTTCCCTTTATTCATTTGCTTAGATATTTTGTACACTTGATCTCAGGAAGGTGGTGAATGAGCTCGGTGAGCAAGCTCAGTGGTTGCACAATTGTAACATGGTGTTATTCACCGGCAAAAATGCACAAAACAATTCATAATTTATATTCTCCTTTGTTTCATCACAATTTACTCAAGCCTAGTAACAGACACAATATTTCTGACACAGGGAATACATACCCCCAGGTCCCTAGATGTTCCTAGATACCAAGAACATGAACATTGACCTTGTAGAAGTGGAGCAATCTATTATCTATCTATATCTATCAATTTACTTGGGCATGTACCTTTAGGCGAAATTTCTGAAAATAGGGCTACAGCTTAACAGCTAGAAATCAGAGAGAGGACTCTCAAATGTGTGACACTGAAGGATGTAAATGTGGGGTTGCTCTATAGACAGTGAGAGGGCCACTGAGTTTGTGGGCCTGAAAAGGTATTGTGTGTGAGACAGGTTCAGACCTGTGATAATAACCAGAATGTACAAATGATTTGTGTATGAGACAGGTTCAGACCTGTAATAATAACCAGAATGTACAAATGATTTGAGTGTGAGATTGGTTCAGACCTGTAATAATAACCAGAATGTACAATGTGTACAATGTGTCTCTTAGAGACCGACGGGACCACCGGTGATTCAAACACCGCTGTCCGTCAGTTTCCAACTGTTTCTAGTGTTTGTGAAAATGTTTTTGCTGTAATTTTGGTGAATATTTTCGATCCAGCAAACAATTCAATGTGCCGCGGCGCCTCAACGAAAACAGCCCCGAAACAGCAGCTTTCATCATGGCATGCACCCAAGGCCTCGTGCTGGCGTTCGCCCTCCAATTGTCGGAGCTTAAGTTTGCTTTTCAAAAAAATATAGTCTATTTTTTTTTATTTGATGAACTCAGGCCATAGATGGAAAGAGATGGGATTATGCAGCGCACTCGAGTGAAAGAGAGCCCTTCCGGTAAAACCTCTAGTGAGGCCACGAGACGGCAGCAGAGCTAGCTTTTGCTACTGTAGCTCACTCCCAGCCCCTCGACTGAGCCCACAGACCCCCAATGATGAGACTGTCAGGCCCGCAGAGATAGAGAGAGCAGTGTTACCTCTAGGAAGAGAACGGGGTACGTTTGAATACATTTTTTAACGCACACATTAAATGATCATATAAATAATATGTAATAGTAAAAATTCTGTTAGTTAGTTGTTATCTTCAATATGGTACCATATATGAGGTACTTTGAACATGCCCACTAACAAATATTCCATAACAAACCCATGAAGTTCAAGTTCAGGAAGGTTTCAGATTTTTCAGTAGGTTCTAGAGCAGTGGTTCTCAACTGGTCTAGCCTCGGGACCCAACATTTTCCTTAGTCATTAAGTCGCGACCCAAAATGTTTAACCACTATGATTTATGTACAAATTTTAAATTGCAGTAGTACGCAATCTTTCAAAACACGAAATAAACACAAAAAAGTGCAACAAAAGTGCAACTATTGCTAAAAACCCAATGAAATAAAATAATAATAAATAATATATGCTTCTTAGCAGATTTCTTAGCTTAACATAACATACCTAAGTTTGGGGAAACTAATGGGATAACTGGGGTTGCAACAAAAGTGCAACTAGGGCTAAAAACCCAATGAAATAAAATAATAATAAATAATATGCTTCTTAGCAGATTTCTTAGCTTAACATAACAGACCTAAGTTTGGGGGAACTAATGGGATAACTGGGGTTGCAACAAAAGTGCAACTAGGGCTAAAAACCCAATGAAATTAAATAATAATAATAATAATAATAATAATAATAATAATAATAATAATAATAATAATAATAATAATAATAATAATAATAATAATAATAATAATAATAATAAATAATAATTATGCTTCTTAGCAGACTTCTTAGCTTGGGGAACTAATGGGATAACTGGGGTTGCAACAAAAGTGCAACTAGGGCTAAAAACCCAATGAAATAAAATAATAATAATAATATGCTTCTTAGCATATTTCTTAGCTTAACATAACAGACCTAAGTTTGGGGGAACTAATGGGATAACTGGGGTTGCAACAAAAGTGCAACTAGGGCTAAAAACCCAATGAAATAAAATAATAATAATAAATAATTATGCTTCTTAGCAGACTTCTTAGCCTAACATAACAGACCTACAGTAAGTTTGGGGGAACTAATGGGATAGCTGGGGTTGCAACAAGAGTGCAACTAAGGGCTTAAAACACAATGAAATAAAATAATAATAATAATAATAATCATAATAATAATAATAATAATAATAATAATAATAATAATAATAATAATAATAATAATAATAATAATAATAATAATAATAATAATAATAATAATAATAATAATAATAATAATAATAATAATAATAATAATAATAATAATAATAATAATAATAATAATAATAATAATATATCCTTCTTAGCAGATTTCTTAGCTTAACATCCCAGGGAACTAATGGGATAACTGGGGATGTTGTTTGCTCCTGACAAGAGTCTCAAAGTCTGGGGTGATGGTAGACAAAGCAACTCTGAGGTCATGCTCAATGTCCAATCTTTTATTTTTTAATATATATTTTTTTATTATACAATTTTATTATACAATTTTATTTATTATACAATTTTATACAATCCAGTATAAAAAAAACTTGGGTCGCGACCCACCAGTTGAGAAACACTGTTCTAGAGGGTGGTCTATGGAGGAGCAGCCACACATTTTAGATCCATGACACAACATTTATCAGATTTCTAGCTTTAGGAGAGAGTGGTGTCTGTTCACTAATACTGACTGAACTGTCCTGGAGCACAGGAAGAACATACTGACTGAACTGTCCTGGAGCACAGGAAGAACATACTGACTGAACTGTCCTGAAGCACAGGAAGAACATACTGACTGAACTGTCCTGGAGCACAGGAAGATACTGACTGAACTGTCCTGGGGCACAGGGAAAACATACTGACTGAACTGTCCTGGAGCACAGGAATAACATACTGACTGAACTGTCCTGGAGCATAGGAAGAACATACTGACTGAACTGTCCTGGGGCGCAGGAAACACATGCTGACTGAACAGTCCTGGAGCACAGGAAGAACATACTGACTGAACTGTCCTGGGGCGCAGGAAACATATACTGACTGAACTGTCCTGGAGCACAGGAGGAACATACTGACTGAACTGTCCTGAAGCACAGGAATAACATACTGACTGAACTGTCCTGGGGCGCAGGAAACACATACTGACTGAACTGTCCTGGAGCACAGGAAGAACATACTGACTGAACTGTCCTGGGGCGCAGGAAACACATACTGACTGAACTGTCCTGGAGCACAGGAATAACATACTGACTGAACTGTCCTGGAGCACAGGAAACACATACTGACTGAACTGTCCTGGAGCACAGGAAGAACATACTGACTGAACTGTCCTGGAGCACAGGAAGAACATACTGACTGAACTGTCCTGGAGCACAGGAAGAACATACTGACTGAACTGTCCTGGAGCACAGGAAGAACATACTGACTGAACTGTCCTGGAGCACAGGAAGAACATACTGACTGAACTGTCCTGGAGCACAGGAAGAACATACTGACTGAACTGTCCTGGAGCACCGGATGAACATACTGACTGAACTGTCCTGGAGCACAGGAAGATACTGACTGAACTGTCCTGGGGCACAGGAAGAACATACTGGCTGAACTGTCCTGGAGCACAGGAAGAACATACTGACTGAACTGTCCTGGAGCACAGGAAGATACTGACTGAACTGTCCTGGGGCACAGGGAGAACATACTGACTGAACTGTCCTGGAGCACAGGAAGAACATACTGACTGAACTGTCCTGGAGCATAGGAAGAACATACTGACTGAACTGTCCTGGGGCGCAGGAAACACATACTGACTGAACTGTCCTGGAGCACAGGAAGAACATACTGACTGAACTGTCCTGGGGCGCAGGAAACATATACTGACTGAACTGTCCTGGAGCACAGGAGGAACATACTGACTGAACTGTCCTGAAGCACAGGAATAACATACTGACTGAACTGTCCTGGAGCACAGGAAACACATACTGACTGAACTGTCCTGGAGCACAGGAAGAACATACTGACTGAACTGTCCTGGAGCATAGGAAGAACATACTGACTGAACTGTCCTGGGGCGCAGGAAACACATACTGACTGAACTGTCCTGGAGCACAGGAAGAACATACTGACTGAACTGTCCTGGGGCGCAGGAAACACATACTGACTGAACTGTCCTGGAGCACAGGAATAACATACTGACTGAACTGTCCTGGAGCACAGGAAACACATACTGACTGAACTGTCCTGGAGCACAGGAAGAACATACTGACTGAACTGTCCTGGAGCACAGGAAGAACATACTGACTGAACTGTCCTGGAGCACAGGAAGAACATACTGACTGAACTGTCCTGGAGCACAGGAAGAACATACTGACTGAACTGTCCTGGGGCGCAGGAAGAACATACTGACTGAACTGTCCTGGAGCACAGGATGAACATACTGACTGAACTGTCCTGGAGCACAGGAAGATACTGACTGAACTGTCCTGGGGCACAGGAAGAACATACTGGCTGAACTGTCCTGGAGCACAGGAAGAACATACTGACTGAACTGTCCTGGAGCACAGGAAGATACTGACTGAGCTGTCCTGGGGCACAGGGAGAACATACTGACTGAACTGTCCTGGAGCACAGGAAGAACATACTGACTGAACTGTCCTGGGGCACAGGAAGAACATAACAAAGGAATAACATGAATTCTTAAAAAGGTTATCGTTCCCCTTGAATACCCACCAAATATCCATCCCAAGGCTAGGGATTCAAAAACGGAAAGAAAGAGAAGGCAGGTTCCATTACAGGCATAGTAGTCCATCAACTGAAACACGTACATTCCTCCCTGAGGACGAGAGAACAGCAACACATTACTTGACTCCATGGGAATAGCAATTTGCTACACTACTCATTGCATTATGTTTGTGTTACTCCCTAAAATATCTGTCTCTCGGCCCCGTATATTCACTGTACAGCCATCCTTTGCATACAGTACATATTTGAATTTGTGGTAGTTTAGCTCTCTCTTTATGTCTCTTATGTTTCTCTGAGACACACTTACAAGTACATATTTCACCAGATGGATCTGAGTGCAGGGTCAGCAATCTATGGTGCTTCTGGAGCAGCTATAAGTGTTTTCTGAAGCAGCTATAGACGTTCAGTGTCTTCTGGAGCAGCTATAGGTGTGCAGTGTTTTCTGGAGCAGCTTTAGGTGTTCAGTGTTTTCTGGAGCAGCTATAAGTGTTTTCTGAAGCAGCTATAGACGTTCAGTGTCTTCTGGAGCAGCTATAGACGTTCAGTGTCTTCTGGAGCAGCTATAGGTGTTCAGTGTCTTCTGGAGCAGCTATAGACGTTCAGTGTCTTCTGGAGCAGCTATAGACGTTCAGTGTCTTCTGGAGCAGCTATAGGCGTTCAGTGTCTTCTGGAGAAGCTATGGGCGTTCCTGTTCCCCAACACATTGATTGATTGATTTTATTGGATAAAAAAGGACAGTAGTCCATCCCAGAGAATAACATGTAAAACATACAGGTCCTTGTTGACAAAACAAGAGGAAAAACAATATACAAATCAAACAATAAAAAGGTTAGAATTAGGGATGTCCCGATCCGATCACGTGATCGGGATCGGGGCCGATCACGGGATTTTCAGAAGATCGGGATCGGTTTTATTATTATTTTCTTTATCTGGATTTTTTATTTTTTTTTATATATATATATATATATATATATATATATATATATATTCAACAAACATGACCATGTTCACGTCTTAAACTCATACTGAGGCCTTAGTTTTGGTTTTAAATTACATATCATTAATTTATTTATTGTCACACAGAGCAGAAGAATTTGCCAAAACAATCGCATTTCCTTTGATTTACACCGTTGCGACAGTGACGTATGCAGAATCCCTCAAGAGACCTACATTTATGTCAAGGATGAGGGACTTGCAGTCACCTGATTTTTACAGACGATGGCGCCATTGCTCTATGTATGTTATTACCATCTCATGAAGCAGCAGGCTGGAGGCATCATTGTGCTCGGGGAGGTAAGGAGGTGGAGTTTTTAATTACTCTGGTTGCAATGCCTCGCTTGAATGAAGTAAACTTTTCACCTGGATAACGTCAATATTTGCTTTGTGAGGAGGATTATCGTCGGCGTTTCAGACCAAAATGGAGCAAATCATTACGTAAGTCGAACACTGTGTGAATGTATACTAATGTGCAACTGCAAACAGATTGAAACTTTTAATATTTCTTGTATAAGCACATTCTCAGGGTGAATGTACTGTAACGTGAGCCACCGGCACTCGAGGGACTATTGAGGGGGAGAAACACCCTTTGAAATGTCTGTGGAAATTACATTTTATTATTATTTTTCACCCTGACCTGACCAGTAGAAAGGTCTAGTATGAATGACCTCTGACCTCTGTGACCATGACGATCTGGCAGAAGAAGCAGGTGAGGCAGAAGAGGAGCAGCAAGAGCTCTTTCCGCCGCGGCTTGCGCAGCACTGTGGGAAACATGTCTGTGATGGATGTCATCACCACCTCCATGGCAACGAACTGGACCAGGAAGAGAGGATAGTTACTGTACGTATCGCTGAAACATGTCTGTGATGGATGTCATCACCACCTCCATCGCAATGAACTGGACCAGGAAGAGAGGATAGTTACATATCGCTGACGCATCTCCAAACATTTTCAGGAAAACTTTGGCCATGCATTTATTTAAACTAGGGATGTTCAATATTGGCTTATTTACCGATACCGATATACCGATATTGTCCAACTCTTAATTTCCGATACCGATATCAACCGATATCAACCGATACCGATATATGCAGGGTTTCCCCCCCCAAAAAACGGAATAATTTCAGGTAATTCATCATCATCATTTATTTATTCGTACATGGAATTACCACAGTCCAACAGTACATATTCATATAATTCACCAAATCCCATGGCCGAAAGGAACAGGAAGAAGAACAATTCCTATATATACCTGCCCCTACACACACACAACACACCGATAGTCTTATTGCGTAAAACCAAACAGAATATACTCATTTTGCAAAAATGGAAACATCACCACACCCAAATTTAATCAACATAAATAAACCCATTTTGTGTATCTATCAGTCAAACTACATATTTGGGTTAATTCATTTACACACACCACACACACACACACACACACACACACACACACACACACACACACACACACACACACACACACACACACACACACACACACACACACACACACACACACACACACACACACACACACACACACACACACACACACACACACACACACACACACACACACACACACACACACACACACACACACACACACACACACACACACGCACACAGGAGCTGACCAGTGCAACCACAGCTTCTATTGGCCACTGAGAAAATCCACTGGAGCTATCGGGGGTTCAGTGCCAGAATGGAAAAACATAAAGAAAATTTGATTTGGGTTATTGTATTGCTATGAGCTCACTTTACCATCTGAGGTATGTTATGAAAATTATGATGCTGAATGACTTTGTTATGCATAGTCTCATGCATGCATGTGTGGACAGTTCTGCAATATTTCCCAACAACAACAATGTCTGCTCACATTGTAATTTGTACTGGAAAACAAAATACTGTGACATACTGCATTACCATTAAAACATGGAAACATACCGCAATAGGATATTTTTAAACCAATACCGATAATTTCCGATATCACATTTTAATGCCAATATCGGTAGGCAGATAATATCGGACATCCCTAATTTAAACGATAAAAATTGGGTTATGAATGGGTTTCATGGGCCCTGGGATAATGAAACATACTCATTACTTATGTAAAGGACTATGTTAATATGATATATGATGAATTGAAAATGGGGGACCCTGATGTAAACAAGACGAAAGTCTTTCTCTGGTCTGCATCCCCTTAACAATTGTGTGTATTGAGCTGTACTGTATTGTACCCATTCTGCAATCTGTTAATACAATTTTCAATCAATCAATCAATCAATCAGTGGGGGACTGTATTCAATATGGCTGCCCCTAAACTTCTGCGTTAACAGTAAATGGCCAATCTGCTAAATTAAAAACAATTTAGTAGGTGAAAATGATAACGGCTTTGCAGTGATTAGCCAAATGACACCAACTTGGATAAAATAAGATGCAAACATTAGAGCTATTTGTCAGTGACCAAATGTTACAGCTAACGCTAGCTAGCAAAGACCATCTTTGATTGACACTTTGATTGATTGCCATGTTTGGTAGCTAATGTTATTGCTATCAATTGCTATGCTAACAGCAAAAGAGCATTTGTTTATTGTTATATGGCTAAGGTGAGAAGCTGTGTGGGAAACGTGCCATCTCTGACCTACATCCGTTTGAGCAAAAAAGTTGGAAAAACATGGTTGCCCACGCTAAACTTTTTTGGCAGTTTTCTTCTTACAATTTGCTAATACACTCACAAATGTACTCTTAAAACAGTTAATAACAACATTAACGCTAATACGATGTGGGTGGCCATGTTGAAATGGCGCTGAGGCTTGAATTGGGGGTTGACGAGTTTGCAACTAGGAACTCTGAGTTGACACGCTGTTTTATAAAATATTTCCTAGTAGGATGTCGGAATTTCCAACCTCAGAGTTATAATCAAACTCATCATTAAGACACTTTGCATTGGACTGGATTACATAAAAAAATATTGCAGCTAAATGTAGAATACAGTCTCCCATTCAGGTGAAAAAAAAGCTTTTGTCACAAAGTTTGTAATTAAAACCAGCAATACTCACAGTCAGTTGTCTTCATTTATGTCAATGAGCATAAATTAATCATGTCCATGTTCTATAATGCTACATTCATAATGTGTTCTCCAATAGAGATGTTATGCAAATATTTCACCTGAGTATCCAGGCCCAATAGAATGATCATGACAAAGAAACAAACGGCCCACAGCTGAGACAGCGGCATCATGGTAATTGCTTGGGGATAAGCAATAAACGCCAGGCCTGGACCTGAGGAGACAACAGGGATGCTCACATGTTCCTTTCTACTTTCACCACATTCACCCTCACTTTGCCTTTTTTATTTTATTTTATTTTTTACTTAATTGTGTGATTAACTAAACGTCCAATAGAGGCCTTGCACAGAATATTTGTGTAGTTCTCTTTCTTCCAGCATGGCTACCTAAAGACACATTAGAAAATGCCAATTTTTTGTGCAGTGGTAGAGT
The DNA here is from genome assembly GCF_963971535.1 of Notolepis coatsorum. Classification (NCBI taxonomy): domain Eukaryota; kingdom Metazoa; phylum Chordata; class Actinopteri; order Aulopiformes; family Paralepididae; genus Notolepis; species Notolepis coatsorum. Next base: position 277,115,123 of record NC_140165.1, read on the forward strand.
ATTAGGTAAAACAGTGGAAAAGCATGATTGTTTACAAGATCCAGTATTAAGCAAATAACCAAATTGTTGTGAAGGGCCAGATTAAACTGAATATATATATGTATCGTTTGATATACCTTGTATATTATTTATATATATACACGGAATATCCCTTTACCTGCGTACAGACCAGAGTAATATTCGCTCTCCTATTGGACAGTGCCCCAGGCGCCAACGCACAAGCCCCCAACGGCAAGTTCAAAGACAACTCCGGGCATGTCAGAACATGCCCAGAGTCTGCGTAGTAATACGAGACAAGAACTGAGGTTGGGACTAGATATTCACTTAAGTATAAATACGGCGTAGGTGTAAACAGCAGTAATTCAATTCACTAGTTCAAACCCTTCACCACGAGTCAACGTGCAGTGAAGTGAGCAACCTTGCATCTAAATAGAGCATTGAGAACCGCGTGCAAATAGAATGTTAAAGTGTCAGAGTTTAATGCAGTAACGTTGAGTTCGACTTAATCTAATGTGAAGTAATAGTCGATCATTTATTGTATATCGTGCGGCCACAGTTCTTCCGTGTGTAGCATTACCCATCGGTTCGTCGTGTCTTTAGCTAGTGCACTTATCCAGGCTGTGTGGCCTAAATACGTTGCCCACACCCGAGGAGTCCTAGGCGAGAACCATTGGACATGTACCCAGGAGAATTGGCACCGGCGATTGCAGAACCATTCCTGGTTGGATTATATTGCTTTGGGACCGTGACCACCGGAGAAGAGCACCGTTGATTTCCACTGTCGTTTGGGATTTAACCTCGTGAGGATTACCACTCGGGCCTGCCTCGTGTCGAGCATCTTGGATTACAACTATTGCTTTTGTCTGCTGATCAAGGGAGTACAAGCACAGACTCCTGTACCTGGAGCCTCTTTATTCCTCGTTGACTCAGACGGAGTACCCGAACATTCCTCTACCCATTGTCTCCAGTTGGTACCGTTGTTGCCCTATATAATTGCTACTATATATACAACAGGTGGCGTCAGCTTAGACCCATCATAGTATTCCTACTATTCTTAGTGACTTATGCTATTGACTGACTTTACGTATATTCTTCGCCATACAAGCGCGACCCTAATTCTCAATCTGTAACCTAACGTTGCCTAATAATAATAAATTACCCTCCAATAGTATTTCTGTGTCAATGCCGTATTCTTGAGAGTGTTCACCATCTATATTTGATGTACTGTTTGGCCAGTAATTAAAGTACATAACTAGCAGTGGTTTAATATATCACAATCTTTAATACAGTCAGGGTTTTGTAACCCCTCAGTTACACAAATTATTATGTGTCTAGAGATTGTATGACTCATATTAAAGACATTTCTCCTTGGAAACAGGCTAAACCCCTATGTAGTTGTATCCAGCACTCGTAAATGGGAACATCACCGACATTAAGGACTCAAATCATATTTAATCTAGAACAGTTCAATAAATATTTGTGAACATGGGCTACTCTCTCCCAAAGCCATAAGTCAGAGAAGTAAGACTCAAACCTGTGATGTCATCAGGTATAAAGTCTGGAGCTGCTCAGTGAAAGTGATTTTGTAGACAGGTAGAATGTTTGAGTTTTTATATCCAAATGAGCATTATTCTACAGTAGTGTTCTCATTTCCAAAACAGAAAATGTACCTATGAACTCAGAACTTTCCCCTGGGTGCTCTCAGTGTCAACTTTACCATCTTTCCCACTTCATTGGTCCTCATTCTTGAACATGTTCGTAAGTACCACTGTAAATATCTTGGTAAAAAGTTTACAACAAATTTACAAAAATCCTACTCCGGATTCCTTAACATGTGAAACGGTCTCATTAAGTGGCCAAAATCATTGCAGCTGGGTTACCATGAATGAAAATCGTCACTCATTCTTAAACGGGAAGCGCTGAATTTGCATACAGACATGCCCGCCAGCTCCTTATAAGGTGAAGGAGGCATGTGCAAAACAGCGAGAGGGTCAGCATTGCATCTGCACCATTAGCACGGAAGCAATTTGCGACTGATCTCAAAATTAGATTAGATTCAAATGTATTGTCATTAAACAGCACAAGCACAATACATCATCCAACCAGAGTGCAAATGTAACAGTAAAGTGCAATAGTAACATACAATGCACAGGTGATGAAACTGGTAAAAGGCTTAATTTGGGATAAATAGGCGATTACGTTCAAGTAGATTCTACAGACATCCTCGGAATTAAATAATTATAATAAAGATAAATACGACAATATTTGTATCACTAACAATTACGTCTTGCATTTATAGTCATGACTCAATGAGGCATCGTGAGCAATACACACACACTGCAAACTAAATGAATAGGGACAACAACCAATTGCGCGGTGTTAGAATATTGCAGGTTTTATGCTATAAAGAATATAATCTACCATATCTATCTATCTATTTAATAAATTCCATCTATTGTAAATGACTTAAACAGTGCCTGTACTTATCTACTGTGTTAAAACTGATTCTATGTGAATTGAATATATGACACTATATGTGCCTAATGCCATACATTCCTGTGGACCTATACAACAGGCACCTGTTGAGAGTATGTTCTAATAATGTTGAGCTCAGTTGTAATCCAATCCTACCTAGCTGACCAATACCTATTTCCCTATTTGGTTTTGTGTCAGTCTTGTTTCTCTGATCCTATTTCTGAATATGCATTTCCATTGGCTAATGGACGAGATATAAATCACTTGTTACTTTCTGCTCTTAGCAGAACCTAGAATGTCTATCTGTATGTTGTGTATGTCATATATGTTATGATGAATTGAAAATGGGGGACCCTGATGTAAACAAGACGAAAGTCTTTCTCTGGTCTGCATCCCCTTAACAATTGTATGTATTGAGCTGTACTGTACTGTAGCCATTCTGCAATCTGTTAATAAAGTTTTCAATCAATCAATCAATCAATCAATCAATCAATCAATCAATCAATCAATTAAATCAATTCAATCAATCAATCAGTCTGCCCGTTGAAAATTACCACATTTCAACGTATTGTATACCTGTCTGTAATTTATACTGATTCACTTTGGAATAAAACCATTGAAAGATGTTCTATCTTTTATTATTGGATATAATTGACCATGACAATTTGGATATTAAATATAGTCAGATATACGAGTAAAATTGGGTGAAGGCCCGACTGGATTATTTGGCAATTTATAAGTGAGGATTATTTCACAATTTGGATGGAATACCTTACAGCGGATATATGGAATAGACTAAGAATAGATTAACGAATTCCATATAAATCTATAGCTTATTAACGATGCAGCACATATTGTGAGGATATTGTATACTGTACATATACACACTCGCGCACTCCATAGCGCGAAAGTATTTGTGACTGATTAATATGTATTAATATGCCGTATACCTATAGAAAAGGCTTGGTGAGTTAAGCGTGTGTGTGTGTGTGTATGTACAGTATACAGTATCCTCACAATATCTGCTGCATCGTTAATAAGCTATAGATTTATATGGAATTTGTTAATTGGTTGCAGTTCCTATTCATTTAGTTTGCAGTGTGTGTATGTATTGCTCACAATGCCTCATTGAGTCATGACTATAAATGCAAAACGTAATTATTAATGATACAAATATTGTTATATTTATTATCATTATAATAATTTTATTCCGTGGATGTCTGTAGAATCGAAGTGACCACAATCACTAAATATTTATCCCATATAAAGCAGTTAAAAACTCGGGTGACATAGTCATATTTATTATCATTATAATTATTTAATTCCTCTGATGTCTGTAGAATGCCGAATAAATTCGTAAATCGAGTTACAAAGGAATTCCTTGGTAACTTTCACGTATGTCCATTCGAGAATGAGGACCATTGTCTACAGAGCAGTTCCGGGCTTTATACAATACCTGTTATTATGATATCACAAATTTGAGATTTAGTACTTGGGGATTTGGGGAGAGAGTTGTTAGCGTTCACTAATATTTTTTGACTATATATTATATATTATATAATATTATATATCATATATCATATTATGAAAAACATAAACACAAAACATACAATCTTAAATTGGGTGGTGTTTTCCCTTTAAGTTGTGGCTTGCAGTACCTGACTCTGCCACTTCCTCAATGGGGGCGCCCTGCACATGGGCCATGAATCCTAGCACTGAGAAGACTGCAAACCCAGCGACCACGCTGGTAACACTGTTCAGTAAGCACAGCCACAGACAGTCTCTGCAACACATACAAACACTCTCTGACCTCTTCATTCTACAAAAATTGAATGCTAAATAGATGACATCTTGTCCTCATCACAGCTACATTCATTATGGCTCAACCAGGTATGTGAATGTGTTAGCATTCCTCTTAGTATAACTTATCCATTAAAGAGCCCCTCCACCTTTTATGGTTAACTCCTCTTGGAGGCTTTGACTATACAGATTGTTATTTTGTGCAGAACTTGTCAACAGAACACCTTTTTCACATTCTTCACCCGGAGAGGGAGATCCTCTCTGTACCTCCCTCAAATCTGAGTTGCATGTGTGATGTCACTAATAGGTCAAATATGTTGTGGTCAAATATGTGGTAACTTGACATCTTTAGCTTCAGTTACACAGAAAACTGATAGGTATTGACATGGCTTGAAAAAATATAAGCTGCCGAATAGAATTCCTGGTAAATATAAATGGGTGCTTGTTGCCCATTTATATACTGTTGTAGATCCTTGCATTTTCAGTGAGGGTAAAGCATATTTATACAAATTGTTATTCATTATAGCCTTTTTTCTTCAATAGTCTTACTGCAAAAGCGGGCCATTCATAGCATTAATAAGGCTGATTACTATGACCACTCAAATCCACTATTTATAAAGTCCCATGTTGTGAAATATAATGATTTGGTTTATTAGAAAATAATGCAAATAATGTAGAGAGCTAAAGCAAAGTTACTCCCGGACTGTGTGCAATGTTTTATTTCAATACAGGAGAGCAAATATAATTTGAGAGACGTTTGTAAATGTACTGTTCAAAAAGCAAAGAAAGGCATTAAAAGGAGATGTACAGTAGGCTATGTCTATTGTTTGGGTTAACTTGTGGAACAATGCTGATATAAATTTAAGAATAAATAATTAGCTTTTGGTTTTCAAAATGGTTTGTATAACTAGTTTTGAGGGTTATAAATGTTAATAATTGTTCTTTTGTTATTTTTAGTTTTGGAGGCTTAATTTGATAAGAATATAGGACAGGCATATATAAGCATTATGCTTCAGCCTGTACCTGTACCTTTTCAGTCACTGCCTAAATCAAAGACCGTTGAGAGTCTGGAATGATTGTGCATATTGTATTGTGTGTGATGAATAAAACTACTACTACTACTACTACTACTACTACTACTACTACTACTACTACTACTACTACTACTACTACTACTACTACTACTACTACTACTACTACTACAACTACTACTATACTACTACTACTACTACTACTACTACAACTACAACTACAACTACAACTACACTACTACTACTACTACTACTACTACTACTACTACTACTACTACTACTACTACTACTACTACTACTACTACACTACTACAACTACAACTACTACTACAACTACTACTACTACTACTACTACTACTACTACTACTACTACTACTACTACTACTACTACTACTACTACTACTACTACTACTACCACTACACTACTACACTACTACAACTACAACAACTACTACTACTACTACTACTACTACTACTACTACTACTACTACTACTACTACTACTACTACTACTACAACTACTACTACTACTACTACTACTACTACTACTACTACTACTACTACTACTACTACTACTACTACTACTACTACTACTACTACTACTACCACTCCTACTACTAATTTAAAATTCAAAATCCATCTGGAGGGGATCCTTAATGCATTTGTCACTCACTTATAGCAGTTGTTGTTGTATGTGTTGTAGCTGCCGAGTACAGTCAGGGAACCCACTCCCACGCTGTATGAGAAGAAGATCTGAGAACCAGCCTCCATCCACACCTGTACTGGAAGAATATGTATGAGAGGCTAGAGCAGTCCAATTATTGACCTGATCTCAAGCCCCGCCCTTTCTTGATCCTCCGATCAGTGTTGTGGTACTCGAGTCCAGGACCGAGTCGCCCCGAATCGTGCGCTTTGCTTACACCGATTCTACATCAAGTTCCAGCAAGAACACTGCTAGATGTTCAATATGTAAACAAACTATTGAAGCGAAGACCGGGACAACCTCAAACTTCAACAGACTATGTCAAGGATGCACCCAGAAAAGTAAGTGAGATGTAATCAGTTGATGATATGGTTGGTGATCAGTTAACGTTAGCTAACTGCCAGAGTGGAGTGGACTCAACCTTGATGACTTGGACGTAATGGGGACTCGACTCGGGCTCTTCTTTGGTGACTTGGACTTGGACTCGGACTTGAACACTGGGGACTTGAGATTTAGTGACTCGACTACAACACTGCCTCCAATCATAACTGTTTCTTCCCTATAGGTCAATTGAACCCTTGCACAGTTTGTGCACTGTTGAGTCTGAGCTCGAAACACAACAATTTCATTACCTACAATGCCCCTGTATAGTTGGGTATTTGACAAATAAAGAACTTGTGAAGTAACAATTTTAATTCATATGGCCAATAGATTTGATACTGTAGTATATTTTTGATTGATTATTAATGGTTATTCAACATTATTATAGCATTATTCAGAATGGCTAGTTGAGAGCAGACCACAGTTTGGATTGACCTTTGTTACCAACTGAAGTGATCACAACACACACACACACACACACACACACACACACACACACACACACACACACACACACACACACACACACACACACACACACACACACACACACACACACACACACACACACACACACACACACACACCAGAATGAGTGAATTACCATGTAAAGGGCTAGGACTAAAGTCAGCCTTTGTTATCCTCGGAAGGCATTGTAATTATGCTATTTTAGACCAGTCCACCCGAGTAGATATGGGGGTCGAGACATTTTTTAAATACCGAACGGTCTCGACATTAGGACACACTACAGAACCAAGCTGTCCGTGTCACTGAGAGATTATTTGTATCCTGTGAAACTGCTGTATTCTGCCGCGACTGCTATACTGAATAAATCAACTGAGAACCTGAAGCCATTGACTTTCAACTCGTCTACTTTCTTGCCGTGAAATTGGTCATTCTATCATCGTTGTTTACAAAGTCACAGCTGATTTGTAACATCACTTGCACTTGAGCTTGCACTGAAAAACCATTATCATCATGGGGACAGCCCATGTATTTGCATTTGTGAAATTAATCTAAATCACTTGGAGTGTGAATGTGATATATCACAAGAAACTACTCAACCTCGACTGTCTTTAACTATGAATGAACACAACACTCTAACTTACCATCTTTAAATAATAAAGTACTCAACCTCTACTGTCTTTAATAACTATGAATGAACACAACACTCTAACTTACCATCTTTAAATAATAAAGTATTCAACCTCTACTGTCTTTAACTATGAATGAATACAACACTCTAACTTACCATTTTTAGATAAAGAGGTACTCAACCATGACTGTCTTTAACTATGAGTGAACACAACACTCTAACTTACCATCTTTAGATTGTTCCTCTGAAAACTTAAAATGGACGTATATGGTTCTTCGTCTGAGGTACTCAATTGTAATCTCACCGATAATCAGTCTGCCATGTTTGAAATGTGCTGCAAACTGGTAGTATTTGGAGTGAAGCCTACTGTACCTGAGGGTCTTTGAGACGTGAAGGTTCAGGGTAGAGATAGAACACGACTCCTTGTAGCGCTCCAGGCAGAGTGAGTCCTCGGATCAGCAGAATCACCAACATAACATAGGGGAATGTAGCGGTGAAATACACCACCTGGAAGACATACCCATAAAGTGTCATAGAAAGCACACAGATTATCAACGCTTGTGGTGGGGATAAGTGCACTCACCACTAGACCAAACCACCCAGTTACTGTAGTTAATTTGACTCTTGATTTCTTTGGGACTTTTGCTGATACGAAGCGTAAATGTATTACTTATACAATACGTAATTATATTACTTATGACTATAACATAACGTACATTATGTACCTTTTTCCTGTGGTCCTTATTTACATATTTTACGTGAGATCGGCCTGTAAATAGGTATGGGCCACTAATCACTGGAAATGTAGTGACTGAATAAAAGTGATCAAATAGATTTTCAAGAATATGCACACTGTGCCTGGTGTAAATTCATTACATCCCACATCTGGAGACAATCAAATTTCATGGCGTATAGGTTACATAGCGCCGTTAATCTCTGGACCGACAGTAGGCTATTAGGGACTAGCCATGGCCTATACAGGAGTGGTTCACCAGTTATGAGACAACTACCAAGTCAAAAGTTAGTAAATTATTCCATACTGAAAGTCTATTTTAGTATATTATGTGTTAAAAGTATATTTCTACCCATATGAGAGTATACTTGCAATGTGTTTTTGGTACTTATTTGGTACTAATTCAAAGCACATGTTTAGTATGATAATATGCTATGATTAATATGCTGTGAGTGTAACCTGAGTAAAAAAAATAAAGAAGAAAAAATAGATCAAATTACCTCTAGGCAAAAGATGACAATAAGGTACTGCACTTTGTTTACAGTTTTAGTTTTGTCTGATGTGTGGATTTGATTTCAGTGGGTATAGAGTTCTACCAAAAGAGGTCTGGATAAATTCACAGTAAGTTACAAAACTCCAACCCACATGTTAGACAAAAACAAAAAAGTAAACAAACCGCAGATGTTTTTTGACAGCATTACAGATTATACCTATGAGAGAAGCCTGAACTCCTATCCCGGGAAGATTTTCAGTTTCCTTTCTCTCCACCCCAACTTTCCTAGCCTTCTCTATGGTTTTAAGTATGCTTGAATAGGTGGTCTTTGTGATTGACAGAACTGAAGTATTAATCTGAACCCCTGTAGGTGACATGGCAGGCAATAGTGATACCTTCCGTTTGTCTGTATCAAGAAGCATCAATACAGACTTTGTGAGATTTATTTTGTAGATTTATAGATGGAACCAAACCTCTCTATGATTTAGATAGCATTATGGAGAGTATTATGCAAGTCTGACATACAGTTAAGGTGTCATCTGCATAAAGGGGAAATTAAATGGTGAAAGCAGACAGCCTTGTCTTCAACCGTGCAGCATCCCAAACAACTTAGAGTCAGTGCTGTCCCTGTGCACATGCAATTGTCCCTTGGTACAACTGTGGAAAGAGACAGTTTTTTTTAATAGCAACATTATGTGTGGATAGTCATATTGGGCCCAGAGTATCCCAAAGTGCTAGGTATAGCTCTGCTGGTGGTGAGTGGTGAGTGGCCTATATGGGATGATTTAAGACCTTGATGTAATTCCTCCATGTTAATTGGGGATTCTAATGTTATGCATTTGTATTTATTGGTTTAAAATACAGAGACAGTGCATATTAAGGAACATTTGACTGTAAATATGCCAGTTTAGCCAGGTTGGCAAATTTTCAACTGTAGTCTCTGGGGCAGGTGACATGAGCACTACAATAATTAAGACATAGTACAATAATTAAAACACAGTAGGAACCAGTAGGTTACAATACACTAAATACATTAAAATAAATACATTAAAATACATCACAACCCCTCAGTTAAAATGGTCGCACACTTGACCATTTCTCAACCATGATTTTAAAGGTGACATGCATTATAAATGTCTTTTTTCAGTGTCTAACATTGTATTATAGTAATAGGAGTTAGTATCAATGTGTCTGTGTCTCTAAATACCATATTGGCGGATTGCCGTCATTCAGGTCATTCATTTCCTGCTCCATTTAATCAGGTCGTTCTGATTTGACTCGCATGGTGACGTCACGTGGCGAGGATGGAGCGGATAGTGATCCGATTGGCTCTGTGCTTGTAGCGCACCAAACGGGGTTTGACAGAGAGCGAGCGAGAGAGAGAGAGGGAGTAACACCCTTGCGACAGAGCACACATACACACACGTGCGTCGCGCTGTCGTCTCTCGGTCTGTCTCTCTCTCTCCCCCTCTCTATCTCTCTCTCTCGATTCGGGAGCATAACTAACGCGCCGTCTATAGCTGTAGCGAGCGGCACAGTGGAAGACTTCCTCAAACGGGAGAGAGAGAAAGAGAAGGGTACCTGCGTATCTCGCACACAGCACACAGTGTCTCTCTCTCTCTCTCTCTCTCTCTCTCTCTCTCTCTCTCTCTCTCTCTCTCTCTCTCTCTCTCTCTCTCTGCCACTCGCAGACTGTGTGGATGACTGTCACTGAAAGTGCTTGTGGGCGGAGCCCAGCCAATAACAGGCTGACATCTTGAGGCTGGAAAATGATGCTTTTGAGTACTCCATTAGAAATATAAAACAATGATTTTTTTTTTTAAATAGACCTTACAGATGTCTTCCATAGACTCACAGGAATTGTGTAAAGTTGCCCAAATAGTGCTAGGAATAGCAATGCAGGTCCCCTTTAAGTTAGATTTAAATTAAATGTATCTTTGATACTCCCTGAGCCGTGTTGGCAGACTGGTGTGGGCTGCTCTCACGGAAAAGGCTGCCTGACTAAAAGCAGACCTCCTGTTTGGGACTACACAGTCCCCTCTAACTACAGACCTGGTATATCTTTCAGCAGATGCTTTCTGTTTTATGAAAGTACAGAGGGGGGGAGGAGCCAAGCCATGTAGGATTTTATAGGTAAGGCAGGCATCTTTGAATTTAACAAGATTGTCCCAGCTAGTAGGTTCTGGTTTGTTATGCTATGACAATGGTGGTGGCTGTTTATTTTCCTGTCTAGTACTTTCACAGCCTGCTGCTTTTGTTGTTAAAGTAGGAAGATTTAGACAGAGTCCCAAATGTGACCTCCAGGATGGTCGGGTAGATCATGAAGAAGTAACAAGTAAGTAAAGTGGACTGTGTGAAGAGAGGGCTTTTTAATGCAATAGCATAATGTGGGTGGGGTGACCATCTCACTGTGCCCCTCACTGGAAGTCCATTTCGTAAGAAATTGTAAAGTCAAATAACAATATAATTTAGCAAAACGTACAGAATTGCAATACATTTCTAAACTGGCACGCAAGTGTTGTGAGAGCATCGAATCGGTCGTTCTCTGCCGATTCCCATCCCTGCTGATTACCAAACCACGTTTGGTTGTGATTCCAGGACGCCATGCAGATACCTTGCCAGTAGACCTGACCCCTTTCCAGATACAAAAGTAGCAGATGATCCAC